>NC_053021.2:19805698-20407088 GCF_016746245.2 Drosophila santomea
TTCTTGGGAATGTAAAGCGGTGAAGATGTTTAGGTGTTTTGCGAACGCAAACTTAAAGTGGCACCCGCATTTCCTCCCTTGCAGTGCCCCCATTCTGTTGGCGACCCACGCGGCGTATGAGGAATGCGAAATTGCTCATACCGCCCGTGGTCCCGCATCTGAGCAACTGGGTGACAGTTGATTTGCCTGTCGGCAGTGGCAGGTTTTGAGTACGGAGCACTACGGGCGGCATTGCAGGCACTGCAATTACGGCGACTGGAGATTTTTCTAAGAAAACCGCAGAAGGCGACGACGGCGACTGTGGCGACTGTGGCGCCAGCATTCCAAAGTAAATTACAAACAAAAATGTTGCAACGAAAACGAAAACGGAAACGCACGCGGGACCCAAAAGCGGAAACCACAACAGCCAGCCAAAATGTAAACAAGGGCGCAGGGTTCTTGGGGGGAATTTCTTCCTTCTGGGGCGGAAAAACAAAGATCCAAAAAAAGGCGCAGGAAAAAATCAAATTGAAAATGAAATGCGAGGGGGAGGAGGTTCAAGAGCTTTGGCGGCCAAGCGACTGACGTCGTCTCTCAGTCTTTCAGACCTCCAGTCATCCAGTCATCCAGTCATCCAGTCCTGCAATCCGCCAGTCGCCAAGGAGCGAGCATACATCCCACCAGCACCGCCCCAAAGAATCGGGACAGACCACCCGGTTTCCGTGGCCTTGCCTTGCCTTGCTTATGCAATTTGGTATGTGTTTCCCAAGAAACCTTTGTTGCATTATTGCCGCAATTTGCTGAAGTGGTGACGTGAGAGCCATCAGAGTGCTGCGTCCACGAATATTGCCCCTTCTTTCCCCCTTTGCCCTTCTTCTATGCCCTCCTGAGTTCTGGATCCTTCGTGCTGAGTCCTTCGTCCGTCGTCTGTCGTCCTTCGGCCCTTGAACCGCGTCTTTTCCGCGCTGCCCCTTCAGCCAGACAGCGAACAAATAACAACGAGGTTCGCAATTTGAAGTCGCGCGAGTGAGAGGCCACTTATGCAGCTGCAGGACACCGAAGTTTGCATACCCTTGACACGGCGTTTAGACAACAGTAATATCCTTGATTAATAATGCTTGTGCCTCCCTCATCTGAAGACTTTACCCCAAAATACCCTATAAATGTCCATTCAAATGTTCGTGCTAGATGCTACAATGATTGGCACCACAATTGTAAGATTCTGATTCAGCTGAAGGTCATTGCAGTTGAATCCTGGCTTTATTTCGCGAAACTATCAATTCGGAGTCTAAGCAACTAGCCCTCGGTGAGTGTGTAGGTCATTAGGGCCATGATGCCAGCGTTTCCCAGAGTGCCCACCACATGGCCTAGACCCTCGTTGCAGCGATCGACCAGAGAGCTGCCGTATCTGGCGAGGAAGGCGGTTGCGGCGACGGCGTAGTAGAGATTCCTGCCGTCCTTGATGGCCAGATACAGTGTGGAGACGATGTTGCCCAGCAAGGCGAGATCCTTGAGCGTCTCCGTCGAACTGTCCCAGTCCTCGCCCAACTTGCCGATCATGTCGTAGAAGAGTGGGATCAGCGACAGGCCGTGCACCAGCGCCACTCCCGACTGATCGGATACCAGATAGAACTCGATGTTGGCCAGTGGCAGTGGGATGACCTCCAGTATGCTGGCCGAGATCATGAAGGTGCGTCCGCACTCGTCCGGCTCCTCGGTGTAGAAGCGCAGCAGGCCCAGCAGTCCGTGGACCAGGCTGAACGATGCCGCCAGGTAGGCGTATGGATGGTCCGCCGGGGTCAGCGAGTACATCGTGTAGACGCAGGCCGAGATCAGCAGCAGATTGACCAGAGCCCCCACCACATGCATCTTGTCTATCGATTCTATCACTGCGGTATCACGATATGCGAGTTCACTTAATTTGTGCCGAACACCAAAAACTGAAAACTGACAATTTGGAACGTTGCTAGTTTGAGACTGGGCTCTGGAAAGACTGAATCCTAGTGGCTCCCAGTGGCAGGGCTTTGAAAATCGAGTCCAGGCCAACTCAGTTTACTCCATATAAGCGTACTTGTTGTACCGAGTTCCCGAACCAAATGGCCACGCCAGTGCAGAGTATGTCCACAGGCACACAATCACCAGCTTATGGAATGCGGTTAAGTGGTTAACGTGGGCCACCTCAGATGCGGATTGAGGTCCCGCTTGAGTGGTCAGGGACATCGATCACAACACCTGAACGCAGTGTATAAATAACCAAGCTGGATTTTGATCCATACAAAGGACGCGAGTGGTTGTCCAAAATCCCGGGCGCCCTTTTCGGGGCTCCAGCGCTTCAATAAAACTGCAAAGTGCCAATTACAAAAATAACAAGTTAGCCCCCCAAAAACTTATGTTGGCTTACCGACTTGCCGTTGTTTCTTTCGCTCTTTCTCCTTTATTTGCCCCGATGCATTATTAAGTTTATACCAAGAAATTTGCCGCACTGCATTCGCCGTGTATGTGTGTGTGTGTGAGAGTGGCATTTAGCTGGCAAGGACATTTTCATGGTTTTACAGTTCCGTTTCGATGGCAACTTTTTCGTAGCATACTTTTGCCGGCGCATTGATTGGCCCCGGGCATTCGTTGCACTGGCAGCAGGAGTCAACTAGCAGCTAACTTGATCCATCTGCAGGCATCCAGCCAAAGTGCAGGATAGTCCTGAATGATCCTGGATGGTCGTGGATGGTCCTGGATGGTCCTGGCTGCTCCTTGGGTGGTCAACTCAAATTGACTGCAGCTGGGTCCACAACACGAGGAACTTTTGCCATCGCACCCCAAAAACAATGCCGCCAGTGCCAACTTGTATTGTCGGTGGCAAGAGTTGGAGCTTCGGGGTTGAGGATTGGGGATTCTAGGGTTGGGATTAGGAAAAGGGGAAGGGAAAGGGGAGGGAAAGGGGAGAAATATTGACGGGGGCCAACTGTGGCATGACCAACGAAAATAATATGAAATAAATTCCAATAGAGCAGCCGAAGAGGAATGAGAAGTTGAGTGGGCTCGAGCCGGGGCCAATTGGGGATTGGAATTGGCAGGGATGAGTGGCCGGACAGGACCTGGAGCAACTGGAGCAACTGGGGCAGCTGGGTGGAAGGGGGGTGTTTGGGGTTAGGCTTTAAGAGCGGACTGCAAGAGGACCGGCGAACAACAAATCCGTACAAATTGAATAAGAACTCAATCTTGGCTACTGTGCGAACAACTTTCTTGGCCACTTTCTGGGCAGCAGGACGAAGGACAAAGGACAAGGGAGGAAGGGTCCTGTGAACAAGGCGGAATGATAAAAAAACACAAGCACACACCCAAGATGCGGAAAAACAGAAAGTACAAACGCAGTAGTGGGAATGGTTTCCCGACTGATTAATACCCCCTATTGAAGGTGTCCTGATGGCAAACAAATAAATAATGCTGTGGAAGTTCAAATATGAGTGGAAATGAGCTTACACATTACATGTAAATGGGGGATATTCTAAGAGGTAGTAATGGAACATGCCCGAAAAGGCCACGATTGATGGGTATGAAAGGGAATTGAATTGAAATTCCTTGGCAATTGTTTGTGTATCATTATGGTCATCATCAGTGCCCACGACTTTGTACTGAGTGTGTTTGATTGTGCCCGCTGTTATTATTATGGCTATCGATGCTCCGACGAATGGGCGTGGCTTTAAAGCGGGCACGTAGCCATAACCTAACCCAAGATCGGGCGGCTTTAAGGATTCCGGATGGGTTGGGGCGGATTCAGGTGGCTTCCTGGGTGGGGGAAGGAACCAGCACCAGCAGCAGCACCCATCGATTGATTTAGCATTCGGGGTGTTCGGCGTTTGGCACTTGGCTATGGCGGGCTTTGTCGGCCTGTCGACGCACGCGGCACTATTAATTATCATGTTAAAATGTAATTAATTAAAGATGTCGTCAACGTGCGTTTGCACATAACTTTCAATGAAAAGTTAATAAATTACATAGTGCCGAAAACGAAATTACAAACGCCATCAACGAGCCACGACAGCCGCAGCAGCGAAAGCAACAAAAACAGCAAAAGCCCAGCCCTCAATGATAACAAATCAAACGAAAATGTTTAACCTGCCCATTGATGTATCCTTATTCCCGTGTCCCTGTCCCTGTCCGTATCCGTGTCCGTATGTGTCCGTTCGTTTGTTTGCCCGCTTGTCCGTTTGGCGAAAAAGGGGGCGGAAAGTGGGCAAAAACCACAGCAAAACAAATTAATAAATGCATAATAAATATGCGTAATAATAATGACTAAAGAAAAATCAGATACAATAAATATTATTTCAGTAGTGTCGGCCCACAAACCGAAGGCAGCCAGCCATCGGAATTAAAGGAGGATGGCCTGTATGGATGACATGTCATAAACGTTTATAAATGTTCATGTGCGTAAATAAAATCGTAACAATATTAAAACTGATGCGTCGCGCTATATTAAATAGATGTCTGCAGGGCCCCCCAGAGGGTCGGGAAAATGGAAAACGGGAAATGGGAAGTGGGAAATGGAAACTGGAAGGCGCGCTTTAAAATAATTTATCGCGTGCAATATTCACACACATGCTCAATACGTGCGCGACTCCTCAAGCGCGTGACACCCCCATCCGCTCCACAACTCCACATTTCCCGCCTTTCGCTTCTGGCCCCGCACACGGGGCGTATGGGTGATGTGGGATGGAAGATGGAAGATGGGTGATCTTTGGCCCGACGACTCAAACGCACATTTGTAAGCAAGTCAGGCAATCGCTTGCCCAATTAAGTGCGATGGAGCACCGGCTGAACACAAGAACAACACAGCACACACAACACACACAGCACACACAGCAAAACACACACACACAACCCCTGAACGCGGGCTCATAAATGTTATCACAATGGCTAATTCGACAAAGTCAAAACACTCGGATTCGTATTGTCGGCATGCCGCCAGAAATTCACAAATTCAGCGTTGTTACGCGCTGTTCCTTTTTCTCCTCTTTGCAGCTCAATTAAAAGCGGCAAGAACATAAAAAGCTCCTTAAACTCACAAAAATTCACTTTGATTTAAAATCCTTCTTAACGAGCGTGCTCACAGGCTCCAAAAGGAGGCACTTAGTGAGAGAAAGTCGTTCTCAAATGTTATCTATTCTATTACTAAGCTTCTGGGAGGGGTATTACTATGCAGTCAAAAGCTTCCAACGCGAAGGAGTAAACAATAAAAGGGTCAATCCCAGCCGAAATACTAATAAAATATATATGTATACACTCAGGGAAAAATTAACGCTTTTCGATATCAAATCAAGAACGAACCGCATCGAAAGTACGGTAAACTCGAATTTTTTTGATTCAAGGATAAAAATTTAAATTCAAGAACGAATAATTTGAGACCGAAATTATGAATTTGAGAACGAACGCTATGGATCCAAGTACGATAAATGTACTGCTTTAAGTATGGGAAATACTTTAAATAAATATTACAAATACTTGACCCAAACTCGTCAAATTTTAATATAAGGTTGTCAAATATCTCCCTTCCGCCTTTTTGGTTTTTTTGAATTTCGCGGCTATGTACAAAGCGCTACAGAGCTCGTATCTGGCAATACTATACATAATATGAAAGGTCTTGACATAACCTACAAAACGACGCTATGCATGATTAGTTTGGATATTGCGTTTAACAGTTATAGACGTGTAAACATGGAGTTCACTAACGCCGAAATTCGCACTATTTTAAAGTTTTCCTTCGTTAAAGGCAAATCCGCTAGAGAAACGTTCCGTAAGATTAATGGTGTTTTGGGGGATGGTACTCTATCACTTCGAACCGCGGAGGAATGGTTTCGACGATTCAGAGCCGGTGAAAACGACACCATGGATAAGCCAGCCGGCGGAAGACCTGTGACGACAAATACCGATCAAATCATGGAATACATCGAGTTAGACCGGCATGTGGCATCTCGTGACATCGCCCAGGAGATGGGAGTTAGTCACCAAACCATTTTAAACCATCTGCAGAAGGCTGGATACAAAAAATACCTTGAAGTTTGGGTGCCGCATGATTTGACGCAAAAAAACCTTCTGGACCGAATCAACGCCTGCGATATGCTGCTGAAACGGAACGAACTCGACCCATTCTTGAAGCGGATGGTGACTGGCGACGAAAAATGAATCACATACGACAATATCAAGCGAAAACGGTCGTGGTCGAAGGCCGGTGAATCGTCCCAAACAGTGGCCAAGCCGGGATTGACGGCCAGGAAGGTTTTGCTGTGTGTTTGGTGGGATTGGAAGGGAATCATCCACTATGAGCTGCTCCCATATGGCCAGACGCTTAATTCTACCATCTACTGCGAAAAACTGGATAGCTTGAAGCAGGCGATCGACCAGAAGCGTCCAGAATTGGCCAACAGGAAGGATGTAGTGTTCCACCAGGACAACGCCAGACCACACACTTCGTTGATGACTCGTCAGAAGCTACGGGAGCTCGGATGGGAGGTGTTATCGCATCCACCATATAGCCCGGACATAGCGCCAAGTGATTACCACCTGTTCCTGTCCATTGCGAATGCCCTTGGTGGTGTAAAGTTGAACTCAAAAGAGGCTTGTGAAAAGTGGCTGTCCGAGTTCTTCGCAAATAAGGAGGGGGGCTTCTACGAGGGAGGTATTATGAAGTTGCCGTCTAGATGGAAACAGATTATCAACCAAAACGGCGCATATTTGAACTAAATCCGATCACTGTAACACTTTTTATAAAGCATTGAATAAAGAGCAAAAAAGCGGAAGGGAGATATTTGACAACCTTATATGTGCATTACAAATTCACGGTTTAAGTTGTACAAATTTCAAACTGAAGTATAAAAATATTTATTTTCAGAGCAAACACTTTTGTTTTAGGAACGAATCATATTTATTGTTTATTTACACGCATTAAAAATTCACGGTTTAAGTTGTACAAATTTAAAACTGAAGTATAAATATATTTATTTTCACAGCAAACACTTTTGTTTTAAGAACGAATCATATTTATTGTTTATTTACACGAACTTAATCATTTCGTTATTATTTTGTATATATAGTACATATATATATATATGTATACATGAAAACTTCTATAACTTTTTTCTTAAAAATTAAATTGTTGCTTTTTTCTGAAAGTTCTTACAGCTAAACATATTTAAAGAAACGCGCTGTCAAGCAAAATAACAAATAAAAAGTCCTGGGCATCTATAAAAAACGAAGAAAGACAAATATATTAATAAGTAAATAGAAATTTTGTTATTAGTTATATTACCTTCATTTATTGCCGACTTTGCTTTGGTAAGCTGTTGCCTGCTGAGATGGTTTTTAATCTTCCTATCGTAAAAAGGATCGTATCGTATCAGGTCGTCATATTTAAAAACCAATGCATGCTCTTTCTCTGTGCGTATTTCCCAGAAGTCGATTTTTAGCTGTAAATATTACACATTAATTCATAGGTTTACTTCATTAAGAAAATTAAGTAACATTTGGCAACACAAAAGATTTATACACATACATACATACATGCATACGCATATACATACATATGTGTGCATGCAAACACGTAGGCCATCGACTTTTTATGTACATAGTATGTATATACATACTTTATTTAAAGATTTGTACTTACCCTGCAGAAAAGGGAACACACACACCCTGCCCAATTCCTCTAATGCCGTTGTAAGCTCACTATCTGGTGTGTGTACATTTTCACTTTATTCTTCAATTATTTCACTTAATTCACTTTGTACTTGTTACTCCAGGAACTTTTTGACACTTCACATGAGCGTCGTGTTGCAATCGATTATCGAAAAAACATATACATATGTATGTATGTTTGTTCAACAACACAGAAATGTTATCAATATTAACAAGTGTAAGAAGTCGAATGGCTGGAGATTTTTCGATCGCATAAATTTTAGTTTAAAGTTCTTATATTTTTTGTGTATATTCTTTTAAAATTGGTCGCATAAAATGATCAAGGAATATACATAAATGAAAAAAGATAGAGCTTTGTTTTCCATGAGTATCAATAATATCGCGTTTGAAATGTGTATTTCGAGTACAACTAGTACTTATTCCAAGAACGGTTGACTTAAAAATTTTAAGTACGACAAAGTAAATTTTTAAGAACGTTCGTTCTCAAATTATTCGTTCTTCAGTTTTCTGAGTTTATATATATATAATCTTGATTTTTGATCAGCATCTACGGCTGTTGCACCTCTATCCATCCGTCTGTCCGTATGTCTGTCCGTATGTCAGTCCGTATTTCCGTTTGTATGTCCGTCCGTATGTCCATTTAATTGGAAACGAATACAAAGAGAAATAAAGAAGCATCGACATGTACAATTAAATCTTCTTGATTATTTCGACGATTACTTTTATCATTGTGTTTTTATGAACTAAAATTATGAAAACAAATAGTTACATATACATACGATGCAATAGAGTGAAACCCTGACTTACTCTTTTATCTCCTCAGCGCATTTTGCATGCCAAATCTTTTTCTGTTTTTCCGCTTTTGCGGATGCACCTTTCAAGAAATCAAAACGCAACTCAGTACAAATCGAAAGGATAACTAGGTGCCCTCCAAATACACTGAACATCGTAAGGGACAGTTAACTTGACTTCCTCTGTTTTTTTACAAGCCCTCTCGAAATAAAAACGTCTGTAATGTAGTAGTTCAAGATAGTAATGAATCTACAATATATATGTATGTATATGTATATAATATATGTACATATATTTTAAGGTCATAGATTGCGAATTTCCCGGGAAATAAAACAACTGTGATGGTGGCAAATGAATTGGTGTTTTCATAAGTTTCAAGTACTTGTTTTCCGTGCAGAGCGAGCTGGAATGGAATTTCTAGGGAGAGGTCAAAGTGGAGGTACGTATACTGCGATGCGTCAACGTTTATCAAATGCCTTGGAACGCTGTGTGTTCCACACGCCCCCAGTTTATCCCTGCCCCTCCTTCTACTCCCCCGCCCACTTTCGGGCCATCCCTTCGCGTTTGCGGCGAAGAAAAAGCGCAAATCAGCCACAATTGCCGCTGACAGACGCAAGCATCCTGCTTTGGCTTTTGTGTATGTCATCTGTGTGTGTGTGTGTGTGTCATGTGTGTGTGTGTGTCTGTGTGTGAGCGTCACTTTGTGGCTGCCTTCAACTCCTTTCACTCCCTATCTGTCTCCATGCGTGGCTTTGACATTACTTGTGCTGCAAGCTGACAGATTTTCGTTACGGCAGCATTAAATTGAATTTTGACATTTCTTTGCATGCATATCGAAATAGGCGGCCACCGAAAATCCCACCTGCGGTGCAGTGCGGGGTGCGGGGTGGGAAACTTTTGGTGGCAAAACCAAAAGTGCCGCAACAATAAAGGGCTCACAAGCAAATGGCAGTCGGAATTATGGCAACAAGCCGCTTCAATATTATATTGTCCAAGACCCCCCGATCAATAGATTCCTGTAAAATAAAGAAAAGAAATTACTCTTTGCAAAATGCTTGCGTCTTTATTGCTTCCTCTTCTCTCTTGTTTTCTAATACAATACTAAGATACCCTAAGCTGAAAAGGGCATATTAGATGCATTAAATAGTATGGCATAGATGTATGAATCGCAGGATTGATCGATTCATGTTCTTCTGCCTGTCCGTTTCTCTGTCCGTCCGTATAAGCGACAGTTGGAAATTCATGCAAACTTTTATAATCTGATTTTTATTTCTTTCTTGTTAATCAGCTAAGGGCGAGTGGAATGTAGACATGGAATATGGAATAAGCGGCAGTTATTTTAACCGATCAATATTTTGAGTTGAAGGAGAAGATTGAAGACTTTCGAACAAGACTTTTTAATTTGAATTTATACCTTTCTTCCACTATTTAATATTTATATAAAAATATTTATTTATATCAAATTCGATTACAATATTTTAAGTGTCACCTTATTACTTTCCAAGTGTGTACCCAAATAATCTTGTAAATAAGGTCACATTAAAAGCACACTTTTCATTTTTTATCAAGTTGGCCATACCTTTCTTTTGACGTTTGGTTTTAAGGAAATTGCTGGAACTTTAGTTCACATCTAGAACCCCAACTGAAAAACTGAAAAAAAAAAACCATAGTCATACCAGTGATACCAACTGAACTTCGATATGCCGAACCAATCTAAGGTAAGTCCACCTGGAATCAAGGAAACCCGTTCCTCTTCCCACCACGTGTTCCTCATGCAGGAGCAGCCTCAGCAGCCGCGTGGCTCCAAAGCGGCGTCTACCCAGACGCCGGATTTTGTATTGGATATGGTGGATCAGTTAACAGGAGCACAGGACTCGCCATCGGATATGGTGGATCAGGTTACAGGAGCACAGGACTCGCCACCGGACATGGTGGATCAGTATACCCAGACGACGGGTATCCTGGCACCTGCCTTGAGTAGTGATGGCCAGTTCCATGGTCGCGTGATCGAACTGCTGAGAGCAATGAACTCGGTCATGGCCAAAATGGTGATGCGGGCTACCAGGAATATTTTGCGCGAAGAGCTCGATGAGAGCGAACGCCTTGATCCAAGCCATTTGGGACTCATCACGTCGGACCAGTACGATATTAGTTTGCGGCTC
This sequence comes from Drosophila santomea, assembly GCF_016746245.2. Taxonomy (NCBI): domain Eukaryota; kingdom Metazoa; phylum Arthropoda; class Insecta; order Diptera; family Drosophilidae; genus Drosophila; species Drosophila santomea. Next base: position 19,816,318 of record NC_053021.2, read on the forward strand.
GGGTGAGTTCGAATGATTTGTTGTGAGAGTCCTGCATTAAAGTTGATGGTTTAATCAGCATGCTGTGCTCGAGGATGAGAGGCCCTCCCCAGGAGAATCCAACTGGGGATCTAACTGCGGAACCAGAGCAGCAGCCAGAGCCAACTCCATGTGGGGAACCGCCTAGCAAGCGTAAGAGGGAAGAGGGTAGCGAGGACGTGTCATCTTCCACTTCTGCCGGCGAAGATGTGTCATCTTCCACTTCTGCCGGCGAAGATGATGAACCCAATCCCGACGCCTGAGTCCAAGCTGCTGGCTTGGAAGTCGTATTGGCCACTTCGTGGCGATACAGGATAGTATATCCTGCCGAAATGGAAAGAAGAAACTAAAACTATAAAAAAAAAATTTTTTTTGAACGCAGCTTTTCTTTTAATAACGCAGGAAATAAATATTCTAAACAGATTTAATTTAGTTTTTTCTTGGAAATCGATTACTTATATGGCGATCAAGATAATCAGAATAATGAACTGAGTTTGTGTCATCCTATACAGCGTTCATATATGTACATAAAAAGGGTCAATGAACATAGATGCCTCATAGAATTTCACATGGTACCTGTCACCAGCATCCGAACTTTGCAATAAAAATTGATGTGGTGAGTAAGGAGGATCTGAAAGTCTTGTTTTTTAATTGAAAACTAAATTGAACTAAATGACAAATGGCGCTGGCTTGTACTAATGAATGAGTAAGTGATTTATTGGTTTTGATTTAAATTAAAACAACGTATACGTAGATTCAAAATATGTACATGTGTGTAGATATGTGGAGATAGCCAAGGACAAGTCCTTTCGGAATTCCATTGCAGGACTCGAAGCCAGGGTCAAATCGTTCTGGAGTCCTGGTGTTCCTGTTGCGTGGCCACCTTGGAAATTAATTTCTCACGTTTCACGTACAATTTGTATGGCCGGAAGCGTTTTCAATCCGTTGCGGTGGTGCGGGCTTCAGCATCGGCGCCTCCAACTCCATCCACTCCTCATGAGCAACTCCCACTCCCCCCACTCCTCCCGCAGTCAGCTCGCTAATGAAGGTTTCATATTGCTCTTGGATCTGATGTGGCTGTTGTGGCACAGAATTATAAGGCGCACAAATCGCCGCACGTAGCAGCAACTTCTCCGTCTCGTCCTTTAACGGGACTGCAGTTCAGACTCCGGACAACGGGCTACGGACAACGGACTCCGGCACACTTACACGGACACGGACAGGGGCAGCGGCAGCTTGTATTTTTTGGGGGTCCATTAATGGGCTATTAACTCAAAGCTGCAGCACTGGTTGCCCCTCAAAAGAGCTCCTTCAGTCTGCTCTTTCCTTGCAATAAAATGCTCTAGGAAACGAGCTTATTTCCATTTGTGTGGCTGAGTTTAATGGGCATCGAATGGCTCATCTCCTAACAAAATATATGTGCCCTAGTATTGAGAGAGAACAAGTACCAAATGAAGTATCAATTGCAGATGACTTGGATATACATATTTAGAGGTAAGATACTCCGCTACTGCGTACTGGCTATCGAACTCGGACCTTGCCCCCTTCGTGTCCGCCCCTGACCCACGCTCACACACACACACACACGCTCACACACACACACACACACACACATTCGTTTCGTATTTGGAGCGTGTAAAGTGATTTTTGTGCCGGTGTTGTTGTTGTTTTTCCTGTGCTGCTCCTGCTGCCGTGTGCCTCATGCTTTCCTTCGGTTATTATTAGCTTCCACTGGACTTCGTGTTCTTGGGATTCCCCCCCCAACTGGCTCCTTCTCCCCTCGATTCCATGCGATACTCTGCCACACCATTCCATTCCATTCCATGTGTGTGTGTGTGTTTGTCCAAATTGCACAGGATTATGGGTCTTAATTTTATGATTGCTTCTTTAATCAGCCTCCGTAACTGCACGCCAATTACGTCCTGCTCCGTGCTAATTGTTTCTATTTCTGTTTCTATTTCTGTTTCTGTTTCTGCTGCCGTTTTCCTGCCTTCTGTTCTTGGCCCCGCCCCCTTTCGGGATGTCTGCCCCGTAATCGATGTGTGTTTTTCGCGATTAGCCGAGCACCAAATGAGCTGGACGCGGCGGATGGAGGAGCACGTCCTCAATGGAAGCTCGCGATGCCCCTCCACGAATTTGTCTTATATTGGCTGGGAAGTCGAGATGTTTGGGAGGAATCACGTCGAATTGCAGACTTTGCAGCGCCCAGGCTTAACCTACATCCTCAAGGAACTAGCAACGTATTTAGACGCCATGGAGGTGGCTACATTCAGGTATTGTAACTGGGAGGAAACAGGTTTGGACTGTGCAGTTCCCATACTCATTATGATACGATTCAAAGCATGGTTTCTTTATTTCAGTCTGGTAAGCCACAACGAACTGTCGAAGCACAAGTGTTACTAACATACTATATCCTTTCTCAAGGGAAGGTGGAAACATGTGCTTATTCATCAACTACTTGGGACTTGAGAGCTTTTGGTTCATGATGCCAGTTTAGTGGCCACTGTGGACATTCCTTCTGGCCGCAGTATTTGGATCGGATCCTCGGAGCAGCAGCTTGTGGGCCAGGACCTCCTGTGGACCCCGTGCTCATCCTAATGGCTCATCCTTGCGGCACAAGACTGCGAATAAGGCACGGAAACAGGAGCCAATAATTTGATGCAGATATTATAAGGCATATGCCTATTGCTGCCTGTTTTCGCTGTGAGACACTCAAAATGGTTACTTCAAACAAAAAGCCACACGCTGCAATCGCAGCAATTGATTAACACATCCACGTTTGATCAAACAAATGTCCAGGAGTCCAAACAGGAGTTCAGCTATCCAGCCCAGGATGGCGGCCTAATTGCGAAATATGAACTTCAGTTTGGGCGCAGCTGAATGTTGTTTTACGTGCCGTATGGCTGTGTGGCTGTGTGGCTGACGCAGGATATATGCTCGCCTTTGAGGTCCTGGCCGGAATCTAAGCTCAACTAATTATAACTTTGGTGCAGTTCGTTCGGAACCTTTGAAGCCCTTGCGCGTGTACTCGCGCTTTCATGTCGCGCTCGTCGTCAGTTTCGGAGCTGCCAAGGACAACGCCGCTGTGGCAGGACCTCGCCGGTGGGCGGAGTGGCCGAGGTGGCTGGGGTGGGCGTGGCCCATCAGCTCGAGAGGCGAGCGCTTTTAGGCGATTTCCCTGGCAAAATCATGTGCAGCCAAAGGCTTCGAGAGTCATTAAGTTTATTAAGTGGGCGAGCAGATAACCCAAATGAGTGCATGCCAAATGGAAGCCAACGCAATTTGCACTCATATCGCCCACGAATTCTTTGCACCGCAAAAAAAAACGGAACGAATTCAGCTTTCTGGTGGATGGAGGCGGTCCCAGTTTCGAATGATTTAGTCCAGATAAATGAGAAAACATTTTTTGCACCCATCGAAATAAAATGGTTAGGTAAATACGCATTCTATGCACAGTTCCTTTTGAAAAACGTGCATCGTAAATTGATTTGAAAACCATCCATTTGTATATTTGTATTGAAAAGAACTGGGTTTCAGCGCTTGGTTTTTTGTTTAAACTTTTACCATAAACATCAACGTATTACATTTCGGAATTCTAAGTCATAAGCCATTGAACTCGCCCAAAGCAAAGAAAACAGACAAATAAAACAAGCTGCATTTTCATAGAATCTGCAGTTGATGGATAGTTATGGGATGCTTAATACATACATATGTATTATACACATTCACACCAATTTTGTGCAGTGTGCTTAGTCAAATAGCTCACGCTCTGGGAAAAGTTTCCCAAGAGGCCGGAAAAGGATGAGGAGGAGTGGGAAACCGGAAACCGGAAACGGAGGAGATAACAAACAAATTGCCAGTGCAATTGCAAGCTTGAGATTATCGCCCGCCTGCGGTGGCCGCATTACTCGTACTTAACTTTCCTTAACTCCACTTTGGCTTACTTAACTTTGCTCCAAGTGCAGGGCTATGCTATAGTAGGCATTGCAATGGCCCTCTTATCGCTGCGGCTGATGCACAAATAATTCCCACTGTGGCACAAGAAACTTTTAATGGCCGCCAGAGGAGCGCCGCCCACGCTGACCACAATTAATCTGGAAACCATTAAACCCTAAATTTCAATCTACCCGCATACTCGATTGTCATCTTTCGATAACGATTGGCGAGCACTTGCCACAAAGCTAGCTGCTATGCCACGCAGGACGCACATGGCTTCTTTAAAACTTTCAGATTTTAAATTTTTTTCTATATTCTCTTAAATTCAGCTTGATAACAAGGAATTCCATCCACTCCGCCGATGGATGTGGATGATGAGCCAGTTGAACTCAGTTTCAGCCATTTCCTACGTCTTCCCCACCAGTGGCCTGTGATTCTTGGTCCTGTACATTGCTCACCGATCCATTCTCAAAGAGATTGGCCAGCGAGATCCGCGAGGATGAATCAGTAGTTTGGGTGGAGGACCATTCCTGGGAAGAAGGGCCATTGCGCCTGAAAAGATATGTATGAATCAATATATGTATGTAGAATAAACGCCATTCCTCGGGAGATTTGTTCACCTGTACTGGGTACCCTCCTCTACCTTCTGTCGCTTAGCAAGCGGATTCCCAGTTAGATCCTCCTCGGGAAGGGCTCTCTTCCTCAAGCCCAGCATCCTGATTAAACCATCAACTTTAATGCAGGACTCTCACCACTAATCATTTGAACTCACCCGAGCTGCAATTTAGTATCGTCCTGGCCGGACTTGAAGAGTTCGGAGAGATCCGTCTGGGTAGACTGATCCACCATATTCGATGGCGAGTCCTGTGCTCCTGTTAACTGATCCACCATATCAAATGGCCAATCCTGCGTCTGGGTAGACGCCACTTTGGAGCCACGCGGCTGCTGAGGCTGCTCCTGCATGAGGAACTCGTGGTGGGAAGAGGAAGGGGTTTCCTTGATTCCAGGTGGGCTTGCTTTAGACTGGTTCGGCATATCGAAGATAACTTGTGGTATGACTATTCAGTTCGGATTCTAGATGTGAACTGAATTTCCTCGCAATTTTCCTTACTACCAAATGTCAAAAATCGGCATGGCCAACTTGATCAAAAATGAAATGCTTTTAATGTGGCCTACTTTGCCAGATTAATTGGGTACACACTTGAAAAAGAAATAATAAAAATGTGAAAAAGAATTTAATATATGTAAATAAATATAAATAATTAGTAGGAGAAATGTATAGAAATACAATACAGCAATTTACCCGTTTACTTCGAAAGCCGTCAATCTTCTCCTTCAATTCAAAATGTTTGAACTGTTTAATGGATCGCCTTTGATTAAGAAGTATCTGATAGTCGATACTCGACCATTGCTTTATCTCTGCGCAGGCGAATAAAGGGTGTCATTCGTCACCCGAGTGTTTCCAGGTGATAGCCAGCAAAGCAGGGCTGCTACCATCAGATCTATATTTCTAAAGATAGATGGTAGATAGATTTAATTTAGATTTACCATTTATTGTGACTCCGTGTATGGCACAATCTTGTACTGAACTTTATCCTGGTGGTTTAGTCGTTCCAGTCGTTCATCCATAAATCAGCAATAGTCAAAAACCCAAACAAAACAAGAGAGAACGCTATAGTCGAGTTCCCCGACTATCTGATACCCGTTACTCAGCTAGTGGAAGTGCGCGATAGAGTTTTCAGCACCGACAGTTTTTGGCGGTTTGTGGGCGTTAGAGTGAGCGTGGCAACATGAATCGGCCAACTTGCGCTGCTTCTATGTCTTGGGAGTCTGTATGCTTAATCTCAACTTTCTAGCTTTTGTAGTTCCTGAGATCTCGACGTTCATACGGACAGACAGACGGACAGACGGACGGACAGACGGACATGGCCAGATCGACTCGGCTATTGATCCTGATCAAGAATATATATACTTTATATGGTCGGAAACGCTTCCTTCTGCCTGTTACATACTTTTCAACGAACCTAGTATACTCTAGTATACCCTATACACGGGTATAAAAACCCAGCAGTCTATGAATTCAAAGTCAGCTAGATCTCAGCCCATACAGTACATTATTGAAACATATACTCTTTATATACATAACTATATTGTTAATTATATAAATTATTAATTATATAAATTATTAATTAAAAGCCAACCGAACTTTTCTCGCATTCGGTTCATACCTTTTGCATATAGCGCCATCTATTGCAAATTTACATTGCGTGCACAAGGCGTGTTTATCTCATGACACCTTATACCTTAAAGCTGTGCTTGATTTATAAAATACGATAAGGCGAAAAATATATATTCTCACTAAAAAGCTAATGATGCCAATCAAGAATTCCTGCGCATATTATTCCCACATTCTACATTCCTTTCAACCAGCGCAGCGTAGAATTTTACATACGCATTGGTATTTTGGTCGAGTTCCAGTGCTACCACACCAGCCACATACATTCAGCTGTATTTGAAATCTCAGATTCGAACGCGGTCACACTGAGCACGTGGAGAAGACGAAGCAGCTGGATTGAGAAATTATTGGAAACAACGCAGTAGAAGCACAACAGATTGCACCATGGAGGCAGCGAACATCAAGGCGGACGCATTCGAGCCGGCGAAGAGAGCGACCAAGCGCGGAGCCACCGGGGGCGGCCAGCAGGACGTGGAGATGCAGGTGGACGAGGCGACCGGCATTGAAGGCCAGGTGCTGGGATCTTCGCGAGCATCGGCGCCGCCCAAGGCGAAGAGGGCCAAGAGCGAGCTGCGCAAGGTGTCTGTGCCGCCGCACAGGTACTCCTCGCTGAAGGAGCACTGGATGAAGATCTTCACGCCCGTGGTGGAGCACATGAAGCTGCAGATCCGCTTCAACATGAAGGCGCGCCAGGTGGAGCTGCGTGTGGGCCCGGAGACGCCGGACATTGCCAACCTGCAGCGCGGCGCTGACTTCGTGCGCGCCTTCCTCTGCGGCTTCGAGGTGGACGATGCCCTGGCCCTGCTGCGGCTGGAGGACCTGTTTGTCGAGTCGTTCGAGATCAAGGACGTGAAGACTCTGCGCGGCGACCACCAATCGCGCGCCATTGGCCGTCTCGCCGGCAAGGGCGGACGCACCAAGTTCACCATCGAGAACGTGACCAAGACCCGCATCGTGCTAGCCGACAGCAAGATCCACATCCTGGGCAGCTACCAGAACATCCAGCTGGCGCGTCGGGCCGTCTGCAACCTGATTCTCGGCTCGCCGCCCAGCAAGGTGTACGGCAACCTGAGGGCAGTCGCCTCGCGCCTCTCGGAGCGCATGTGATTGGGAGATTGGACTGAATTGGACTGGAGCGGAGTGGAGTTCAGTTTGAGAGGGAGTAGTTGCGGTTTTTTTTTAGCATTAGCAATAAATAATAAATATATTAACATGTATTCATACATTTACAATATACACACATAGACACGGGAATGAGGTCGCCCAACTGGAAGCGGGTGGGTAACTAGAGCTTGGTCAGGATGAGCAGCAGCAGCATGAAGAAGGTGACCGCCGCCAGGACGAGGATGACGCACATCTTGCGGTTCTTGCGCTGATACATTTCCGCCTTGTGCAGCTGGCGCAATCCCTCCGAGACGCGCGTCTGCGTCTGCTCCACGTTGTAGTCGATGCGGTCGAGCACGGTGCCCTGCTCCTGGACCATGTGGCCCAGGTCCTTGAAGATGTCGTTTAGGTCGTAGATGGACTTGACTATCTTGGTCACCTCCTGCTCGCGGTGCTGTGCCACACGCGTGTTCTCCTCCTCGAAGAGCAGCAGCTGCTGTTGGGTCATTCGGCTGGCCGGCGGCCTCTGGAAGTGATCGTCGATGGCCTGCTCGTCGTCCTCAAACAGATAGCCGTTGCTCGCCTTGCCCTCCGACGGCGGCTGCAGGAAGTTGTCGAAGGAGTCGACAAAGTTCTCGACGCTCTGCTCGCCCAGCTCCACGTTGGTGAAGACGTCTCCGGCGCCGCCGTCGTCGAAGTACTTCTGCGAGCGCTCTTCACGAGAGTTCAGCTGGAGCAGGTAGGCGTTCTGGCTGGCCCGGAACTTCACCGTCAGCTCCTGCAGCTGGAGCAGGGCGCAGTGCACCGCGTTGGCGGTCAGGCACTGCTCCATCTTGCTGCCCACGCCGATGCTGCTGCGCACGCACTGAATGTGCCGGTGCGTGGAGGTGATCAGCTTGGAGACGATTTGGCTGAGCACTTCGATGTCGCACTCGTCGTCCCGCTGATCATCGAAGGCAGGTCGCAGGAGGTGGCGGGCGTGCAGGGAGCCCAGTTCATCCAGCTTTGGCTTGATCCTGCAAAAGGAAGTAATGAGAGTGAAGTTGAACCATGCGCACGAACTACTGGTTACCCACTTGGACATGGTGTACTGTGCCTCCTCAAACTTGTCCAGCCAGGCGGGCGGCGTGCCGTAGTCGTCCTGCAGCTCCAGTCCCTCCTCCGCCTCCCGCACCGAGTGCTTAAGCAAGCGCTCCGCATCGCTGCCCCTCTGGAAGACGGAGAAAACATAACATATGCTAGGTGAGACACTGGACAAAGCGGAGACGCCAGATGCACACTCACCCGATCGTCGTAGTGACTCCGGTTTTTGGACGCATTGTTGCGCATGATGACGAACACCTCCGTCAGGTTGCGCGACGTCATCCTGGCCGTCTGCTCCCGATTTCTTGGGGATTCAGAGGATTGATCCAAGTCAGCTGAAATCCCAATCAGATTTTTCCCAATTTCGTTGTGCAGTGTGCCCGCTGCTTTTTTCGCCTAGAATACGGAGACTACTGCCGATAGTTTGTACGAAGCACTGGTCACACTGGGGTGATGGCACCGTTACATTTTCTCGTTTTACACTTTTATATTGTCTTAAATAATTTATTTTTGAATTTTATCCAGCAGTTCAGCACGAAGTAAATCTATCTTATAGAATCTATATATATATATATATATATATATAAATAAATATATATATATATGTATCTTCATTAGCATTAACAGCCGATCCAATTTATCCATGTCCATCCATCCATCCATTATAAAATAAATGAATATACCAGTTCATAACATCAAAAATTAAAAAATACTCTGCAAAAAAAATGAATTTCAACTAGTTCGCGTGATATATTACTAGCTTTAAATTTAAAACTAACTCATAATTTTTAAGCGCACAAGAAAAATGACTTAACAGGATTTCCGGGAACTAAAAGATAGTTATGTTTGGCGGTTTCTAACAGCTAGTATCCACTGTACTAAGTCTCAATCCGTGACTGAAAAACTGAAAACTATCGCCAGGCAAATCATATCGATAGATAGAGCCTTATATCGATTACTTGATGGCTATGACAGTTTGCACCTCCCCCTGATATCGATTGCCATCAAACAATTTTATTTCATTTTAAAATAATTCCTTGATTTTAATTCCCATTGTACTGGGAACTGGCACGTCCAATAGCCATTCAAAAGCAGCAAGTGCGGATATCGGAGAGTGCGAGTGCGGGTGGAAAAGTCCGAAAGTCATAACTCCGAGCGGAGCAACGAAATGAGCAGTGCGGACAAGGATAACAACGGATTATCCTGATCCTGGACTCCCAAGTGCAGTTGTGTGTGTGCGTGCGCGCGTGTGCGTGTGTGTAGTGTGTGTGCCAGTGACGACATTGACCCGCCCCCACCCGCGCCCAACCCACCACCTCACCCCCCTTGCAGGGGAAAATGTGCCATGCCATTGCCGTTGTTGTGGTTGTGGTTCGTGTTGGTTTCTAGGCTGAGTTCGGCGGTGGAGCACTAGAGAAGACAACGCCGAGACAATAACATGTTCAACCGCCAGGCGAGCGGAGGAGCCGGATCCAGTGGCCAGGGTGCTGGCCCTAGCCAACCCGCTGCTACACAACAAGTCTCCTCGGGAGTAGGAGGAGGAGGAGGAGGAGGTGCCAGTGTTGCAGCGCCAGGAGCAGGCTCCGCAGCAGGATCTGGATCTGGATCAGGTTCCGGATCAGCAGCACCGCCCAGCCATTCGCCCGATCTCTACCTGCGCCCGCTACCCTTTCTGGACGCCAAGTGGCTGCGCGCCGATCTCATCGCCTCCCTGCGCAACGCCGCCGACGGCGCCGTACTGTGGAACCATCTGATCCAGGACTGCGAGCTGGTCTCCTCGCCCACCGCGCCGCTCCTCAATGCCCGCGGCCAGCTGTCCTACCTGGGCGACGATGGTAAGCACTACTGCGGCGCTCAGCAGCTCAAGTGCTCCTGCTGCCAGCCGGAGTACTGCGGCCCGCTCTCCGCCTGCAACTGCGACGGCTGCCGGCCTCTGGACTCGGACACGGCCATCAAAAAGCTCACCACCCAAGCCGCCGCCCAGCAAGCAGCCCATCTCAGTCAGGCCACCGACATGGTCCTTAGCGGCTGGCTTTGGAGCCAGCCCCCGTCGCAGCAAGCGCGCTTGGATTGCCAGCGTTCCATGATCTCAGAGTTGCAAGAGTTGGCTTTGCGCGCAGCCGGCAACTGCCTCTCTGCACAGCATCTTCGCCAGCAACTCTTCGTCTACGAGCGCTACTTTGTGGCCCTGAAAAGGGAGAGGGAACGGGAGCGCCAGCCCACGACAAGCGCACAGGCGGTGGTCAGTGTCACCACCGCCAACACCACCATTGCTGTCACCACTACCAATGCTGCAGTGGAGTCCCAGCAGGCTGAGCAGCCGGAGCATGGAGCACTGGGCTTGGCACGCGTAGCCACCCGCGCCGCCCTAAACTTTAGCTTCGCCTTCCTGCGACGAGCCTGGCGCTCAGGTGAGGACACGGAAATGTGCAGCGAGCTGTTAAGCGAGGCGCTCGCTTCTCTGCAGGAACTGCCTGAGGCCACGCTCTTCGAAGCAGCCGTCGTCTCTTCGCTCTGGCTGGAGGTCATGGAGCGCTCCATCAAGTTCCTGCGTCTGGTGGCGCTTGGTGATCCGATGGGTGGTCGCTGTACGGCGCCACTAAACGACCGACACACGGCGCTGTGCCTCCTGCTGGAGCTGGGCGTGCAGAAGGGCACCCTGGCCGCCACGCTTGAGTGCGTCGTCCTGCTGCTGTTGCTCTGGGAGAAGGACCGTGCGGGCAACGACAATCGAGACATGCCACGCAAGACGGGCGCACCGCTGCAGCGAATCCTGCTGCGCTACCAGAAAATTGGAGCCACGGCCAAGGGAGGTGGAATCGTCGGAGGAGAGCCTGCTCCAGTGGCTAGCGCCACGGAGACTTTTCTTCGTTTTCTCTCGCTGCCCAAGAGCAGTGCGGCCATTGTGGACCTTCGTCGCGCCGCCGTCGTCATCATTTCTCACCTGGACCGCATGGTGCAGCCGCTGATGCCGCGCTGCCTGCTCCGCGGTGGACAAGCGACCGCCGCATCATCCAGTTCGTCACCTCAGCAGCGGATCTACGCGTTGGGCTGGCCATCGCTCTCCAAGGATCAGCAGGGATTCAGCGCTGAGCCGACGCTCAGCTGGAGTGGAGAATACACGGCCGTGCCCACGCTAAGCTGTCGCTTCCAGATCAAGCAGGTGGCCTGCTGCGAGACGCAGATGCTTATCCTTAGCCAGGAGGGTAAGCTGTACACCTGGCGCTTGGGCAAACCGGAAGCGGAACCGCTGCCAATGGAGGAGGTCGCCCACGAGGTGTTCATCAGCATCGCCGGCCACTGTGAAGGTCGCCACTTTCTGGCCATTGACAGCAACCGTAAGAGAATTTCAATCGTTTTTTTTATAGTGAAAAGTGTAGCACGCTTTTCTGCGTAGGTAAAGGTTTCATGTGTGTTTCTAACACTGAATTAACTGAATTATTATAATAGTTATAAACCTAATGCCGTTCTTCAAATTCGTTGCAGACAACGCCTACTCCTGGGGCACCGGCGAAGATCACCGCCTGGGCCATGGGGACACCCACGCCCGAGCCGTTCCCACCAAGATCGCAGCCCTGGAGCAGCACTGTGTACAGTCGGTCTACTGCGGCTGCTCCTACAGCGCAGCCATCACCTGCGGCGGAAACCTGCTGACCTGGGGACGCGGCACGTATGCTCGACTGGGCCACGGGAACAGCGACGATCGCAGTCTGCCCACCCTTGTGGTGGCCCTCTCCGACCACATGGTGGTAGACGTGGCTCTGGGCAGCGGCGACGCCCACTCGCTGGCGCTCACATCCGAGGGACTGGTGTTTGCCTGGGGCGACGGTGACTACGGCAAGCTGGGCAATGGCAACTGCAACGGCAGCCTGCAGCCGATTCTTGTGGAAACGCTTCCCCGGGTGCAGCGTGTCTTTGCGGGCTCCCAGTTCTCGGTGGCCCTGAGCAGCGAGGGTCAGCTGTATACGTGGGGCAAGGCCACCTGTTTGGGCCACCAGTTGGTGGAGCGCAGTGTCCAGGGGTGCAGTGTTCCGCGTCTGGTTAGCAGCTTGCAGGTGAGCTATAGCCACTTATCCAGTTATCCTGCCATCGTATCCTAACTTCTGGTTTTTCTTCCACAGCACAAACGCATTGTGGACGTGGCCGTGAGCGTGGCACATTGTCTGGCGCTCTCTAGCAGCGGGGAGGTATTCGGATGGGGCCGCAACGACAGCCAACAAATCTGTCCAGCCTCCGTGTCCAGCGAGCCTTTGTTGCGAACTCCCATTCTCGTGTCATTACCGACGTTTCCGGCCAGCGGAATCGCCTGCACCAGTGCCCAGAGTCTTGTGTGGACCCAGAGTTCCCACCAGGGTGTGCCGCGGCGCGCCCCCTTCGTCGTTGACTTGGGCGAACCGACGTTCCGTCTGCTAGACCAACTGCTGAGCATGTGCAGCAGCCAGGACAACCGTCAGACTCCGAACCAGGAGAGTGAGTGCATCGCAGTGGCCTGCCTAAATCTGTTCCGCCTGCAGCTACTCGCTCTAATCGCCAACGGGGTAGAGCCGCGCCAGGTGGGCCTGGCCAGTGGCAGTCGCCTTCTCTGTAGCCTCAAGACACGAATCCTCGGTTTGGCCGGCGGCAGCCAAGTGCTACGCACAATCCAAGTGGCCGCACAACAGGCACTGCAGGTATATATGTGGGGCACATCTTATGTGCTTCGTACTAATACCTTTCATTGATATTTTCAAATAGGACGGATGGAGTGTTCTGCTGCCCACAGCAGCGGAGCGTGCCCAGACACTCACTTCGCTGCTGCCCTCAGAGCCCGGACAGGCGTCCTCCGCTGGTCACCGCTTCATGACGGACCTCCTAGTCAGCTCATTGATGGCCGAGGGCGGTTTAGAGTCGGCGCTGCAGCACGCAATCCGTCTGGAGAGCAGCTCCTGCTCCGCGGACTGCGGCGACGGAGTCCACTTGCCATTGCTGCAGCTGATCACGCGACTGCTGAGCAACAACGCCGCGCTCTCCCAAACCCGACTGTCTCCCACGCTGGGCAAGCAGCAGGAAAAAGATGAGGATGAGCGCGAGCAGCAGCACCAGGAGCCGAGCACCAGTCCCAGCTTGAGCCTGCTCCACCGCTTCCAGCGCTTGCTGCTGTCCCACATCCACCAGGCGCAGCCCGAGGAGGAAACAACTGGCGCCGAGGCGCTGCTATTGCAATACATGCATGCGCTAATCCCCGCCTGCGTTGCCACATTACAAAAGGCACACGAATTGGCGTTGCAATGTCGGGAGCCGGGTGAACATTCCTTTGGTCAGATGGTTGGTCATCTGGGCCGCGTCCTCCAGGCGGATATTTCGGACGCTTTGCTGAACGAGTTGCTGGTGGGTCTGGTGCTCCTCAAGCGTGATCGTCCCCAGTGCCTCGGTGGCCTGCGTTGGGCCCGCCTCTTCCTGCCCCTGCTCCGCGTCCTAGACAGACTCAATCGAGCGCTTGGCGAGGGAGAATTGCGGGACGGCGACGACATGGGCTGGCCGGGCATCATTTGTCGAGGGGGACCCAAGGGCGGTCCTCCGCCGGCTGATCCCGAGACGCACTATGTGCGCCGTGCGGACATGGAAAATCTACTGCTCGATGGAACTCGTTGCATCATTGTGGCCGGTTACGTCTGCGATCTAAGCGGATACAAGTAAGTCAACTTGCATAGCTATCTTCAGCCTAATTCCAAGCTCATGCATCGTTTTTGGCCAATAACCCCTTATAGCTGCGAGTCGGAAACACTACGAAGCATTTTGGACTCGGGATTGGGCAAGGATCTTACGGCCGAGATGAGCAGTCAGGTGCACAGGAGCGCCATGGAGCACATCCTTGAGCACCACAAGCTGGGCAAGTACATGGTTCAGGCTAGCACCGAAGATAAGGTGAGATTTGAATCTATGTTTGATATTCCTCAACCAACCGAATGTTTTCATCCGATTCAGTCATCGGCACCTGGACCCAGTCGGCTGACACACTTTAGCTCGGAATGCGCTTTGGCACAGCTGCTCGGCCTGGTGGCCAATCTGATGTGCAGCGGACCGGCACTGCAGCCGGCGGAACTGCAGTGCCGTCAGTTGGACAAGTCGAACCTGCTAAGCGGTGGACTACAGCTCCTCCAGCCGAGCAATCCCTTCGACGAGGAGAAGGGCGAGGCGCGCAGCAGCCACAGTTGTCACAGTACGGCGGGTAACACGCCCACGGAACTGCCGCCTCCATTGCCAATGCAGCAGCAGCTGGCTCCGGGTCGAGGCAAATCCCAGTTGCAGCAGCGAGCAGATGCTTTCATCAGCGGCCTAGCAGAGGCGCGCATTTCAGAACCGCCTGTGGCTGCTTGGCTGGCGCTCACCGAGCGATACTGTAAGGCGCACAACTTGATGTGGCACCAGGAGTTCGCCACGGAACATCCCGTCCAGGAGCTAGAGCGCCTGTTAAGCGCCGTGCTCATCCGGCACCAGTACCTCGGCGGCCTGGTGCTGAACGCATTGGAGACAGAGTCGCCGCCGCCACGACAGCTCGGAGAAATCATTAGGCTTGTGCACCAGGCCAAGTGGTCAGTGGTTCGCACACGACAGCAACTGAACCGAAGCTACAAAGAGGTGTGTGCCCCCGTTCTGGAGCGCCTGCGCTTCTTGCTCTACGAGGTGCGACCAGCGATTAGTCCGCAGCAGCGTGGATTACGCCGTCTGCCCATTCTGCAGCGCCCGCCGCGCTTCCGGATGCTTGTGCGCCGTCTGCTTCAAGAGCTGCGCTCCTCGCGGCAGCCGGCCAAACCGGAAGATTTGCTCAACGCCTCAATTCAACAGGAGCAGGAGAAAAAACCCCAGGCCATGCCCAAGCAGGAGCTTGAGGAGCAGGAAGAGGAGGAAACACTGTTAAGACGACTGAATGAACGCCAGATCCATGGCGAGGGAGAGCTGGACCCGGCACTCATGCAGGACATTGTGGACTTTGCCCTGCAGGACAGCTGCGACGTGGAGACGGCACGACGGGCCATGTACTGCCAGATGCAGCGATACCAACTGAGGCTGGCCGGGCTCCAGATTGTCCAGCAACTGCTCGAGCTGCACGGCTTGCTGGATGCGGCACAGTACAGTCTCCTGAACGGTTTTCTCGGGCTGCACTTGAAATCCACATCCTCCGGAGGAGGATCTGCAGGATCCGGAAGCTCCTTGCACGTTCTCGGTCAGCTGAACATGATAAGTGCCTACCAGAAAGCCAGGCTACTGCTGGCACAATCTCGTGTCCTTGACTGGGCGGTGCGAGAGCTCCGTCGTCTGGTTAACCAAGAGCAACAGGGCCACGCTCGCGGAAAGGACAGCACCAATCTGGGCACCTATGTGCTGCTGAAGCGCCTGCCGCGCGCCCGCTTTCTCCTGAGCGTGTTCGGGCTGCTGGCCAAGGAGCTGGGCCCCAACGAGCTAGGCCTCCTCATTAACTCCGGCCTCCTGGGCACCGTGCTTGGACTGCTGGCGCAGACGGGCGGCGAGGGCGCAACCGGCGGCCAGGTGCACGGAGAACTGAGTATCCTTTACGAAGACAGCGTGCTGAAGCAAAAGTCCAGCAAGGCGCAGCTCAGCGGTCCCGATCTGGCAAAGCTGATGAAGATCGGCACCAGAATTGTGAGGGGAGCGGACTGGAAGTGGGGTGACCAGGATGGCAATCCGCCGGGCGAGGGTCGCATCATTAGTGAGGTGGGCGAGGACGGGTAAGTTGTGGCACTGATTTTATTTAGTGATATCGCAACTAATTGACCTTCCTGACCAGTTGGGTGCGCGTGGAGTGGTACACCGGAGCCACCAACTCGTATCGCATGGGTAAGGAGGGTCAGTACGATCTCCAGCTGGCCGACAGCGCTCTCAACGTTGCCTCACCCACGGAACCAGAGCGAGAGGATGTGTCTGGGAGCGAAGCTTCGCCCACCAGCGATTCGCACCCATCTAAGTTGCTTCGCCACTGCGCCGCCAAGCTCCTTCAGATTCTGGCGGTGGGAACTGGACTACACGGGGCTCAGCTGGATAAGCACGCCCTGCGTGGCATGACCAGCATGTTCCGAACTATCATCTACCCCAAACCAACGATGTCAAACATCTCCTATTCCTTAGGATGGCTCAACCTGGGCTTCATTCGAGCCATATCTGGTAGGTGTTATTTGTGATGACAAAACGAGCATCTATTAAGTGGAAAACATAATGTATGTCTTTTAGGTGATTGCCCACGGCTTTGCTTGGAGCTCAGCACGCCGGGATGGTTGAGTCACTACCTGTCGCTGCTGGAGCAGCCGGCGGGAAACGAGGCGGGCGTGTATAGGCAGCTCCACTGCCTGCGCCTGCTGCAGTTTATTCTGGCGCAGTGGGGCGCTGAGGAGGAGCCCCGGATGCCCGCCCTGGTCCACCAGTTGTTTGCCACCCTGGGACGCATCGCGCTACATTGTCCAGGCGATGCCAGTCTGCTGCCCACGGCCGAGGGCAAGGCGCGCGTCCTGCTCACCGCATCGCATTCGGGCAGCGTGGCCGAGGAGCTCGTCGCTCTGCTTCGCCGGCTGCACACGCTGCCCTCCTGGAACCCGGTCATCAATTCCTTTCTGGCGCAGAAGCTTTGCGTAGCCGCAGAGCTGCTGGCTGAGCAATCGCCGCACTCCACGACCCTGGACAGTGAACAGGTCTTTGTGCTAGGTGTACTCGGAGCCATGGGTGGGCACGATCTGCGTCCACGCGTCGGTCTCCATTGTTTTCACGAAGGCAGCCACATGGTGATCGCCAGCTTTACGCCCAAGGGCCGCTGTCTTCTGGCGCCTGGAGGCGTGGGATCTGGCGTGGGATTCGTTAAGGTGCAACTGCCGACAGTGATGCCCCACTTGGATCACACCGTATTTAGCTTGAGCCGTCTGCCTATGAACGAGATGCTGCTTAATGCTTGGACAGTGCTACTGTACGGACCAGCACCGGAACTCCGGGAGCTGCCCAGCAGCGCCGATGGTCGACTGGACTTGGCCCTGCTCAGGGCGCAGCAACTTCAGATGGCCGTACTGCACACAAACGGCGTGTTGTATCGCCACCAAGTCGCTTTGCGTCGCATCCTCAAGCAACGTGCACCAGGTAGCATATACGCGAGTGCCGATGAGCCGGACCGAAGCGATGCGGAGTCGCAGCAGGCTGTGGAGCAGGACCAGCAGTTGTCCACAGGAAGTGGCCAGGAGTCTCAGCTCTTGATACAGTGCATCCTTTTGCGAGCGACCCAGGCATCCCCAGTAAAGGCCTGCTACAGTTACATGGATCTGGCCACAGCCGCCCTCAACTGCATCCAATCTTTGGCCACCCAGGCTCACCAGGAGCTAAGCGAAGGTGGTGGTGTCCCTTCCAATGGTCAAGCACCTTCTTCGCCACCGCAGCCGACAATGGTGCACGGAGTGCCTGTCTACAATGTGGCAAGAAAGGAGCAGAAGCCTACGGAGCAAGTAGAACAGAAATCCAAGTGGCCAGCGGCGGCCACCGATGCCCAGCTAATTGGACAGATTATGGAGATGGGATTCACTCGTCGCACGGTGGAACTGGCCCTCAAGCAACTGTCGCTGCAAGCGGAGATAATGCCTACCCCCGAACAGATAGTGCAGTGGATCCTGGAGCACCCGGATGTGTGTGCTAACACCATCGAAGAGGATACGCTGCCACTGGCGTCTTCAGCCTCGGCTCACGACCCAGAGGCGGATTCGGACAACGAGTGTCCCAGTTCGAATTCGACAACCTCGTCCTCTTCCTCGTCGGACACCGTGGAGGGCCAGCCGGTGTCCGCCAGTGGAGGCACCCCACCGGTGAAGTTTGAGTCTCGGAAGGACTTTCAGACTGCTGATCTCTACGCCTTGTATGTACGCGGACTAGTTCGCCCGGGAATGACGGTGCGCTGCTGTCGGGACTTTGAGGAGATCAAACAAGGCGATATGGGCACCGTGCTCATCGTGGATACCGAAGGCCTGCACGATCTCAACGTTCAAGTCGACTGGCGCAATCACGGCACCACCTATTGGGTATGTTTCGTGCACATAGAGCTGGTGGAGGCGGCTCAGACTCAGCACCAGCCACGTCCTCCGCCCATCGCAGTGGGTGCACGGGTAAGGCTGCGCACATCCTCGCTCCGCTACGGAATGCTGTGCCAGTTGCGCCTGGGTCGAAGCCAAGGATCGGCGGCCATTGGAGTGGTGAGCTCGGTGCGCAGCAAACAACTCACTGTGGACTTTCCGGACCTGCCCGCCTGGCAGGGTCACATAAACGAAGTGGAACTGGTGGCAACGCTGCCCACCGCCGTCACGCTGCCTCCTCTGGGGGACTCCTGCAGCCAGGTGGTGCCCAGCGATCTCATCGAGGATTGGTCCAGATGCATTCGTTCGTTGACCGTAAGCTCCAATGAGGCAGCTGCCAAACATCTGCTTAACGGCAGCAACCAGCCGTGGCAGAGCTGTTCCAGCGGACCCTGCCGCCATTGGATCCGCCTCGAGCTGCACGACCGCATCCTTGTCCACAGTCTGACCCTGAAGGTTAGTCCCGAAGATCACTCGCACATGCCATCGCTGCTGGAGATACGCGTGGGCGAGTGCGTCGACAGCCTGAAGGAGTACACATGGATACCCGTGCCAGCGGGTGCTAGCCGCGTGCTGCTCATGCAGCAGGTGCCCACATATTACCCCTGGGTGGAGGTGGTGGTAAAGCAGTGCCAGAACAACGGCATCCAGTGCAAGATTCACGGTATCAAGTTCGTTGGTCGCCGCCAGCAACCGGATCTCCAGCACATCTTGGCTAACGCACAGTTCCTGGCCAGCGAGTACAGCGCCGGAGTGGGACCTGGATCAACAGCAGGAGCCGGAGCAGTAAGCACAGCCCACGAAGAAGCTGGAGCGGCCCCCGAGCAGGATCTACCGTGCACCGTAATGGTGTGGGGCCTCAACGACAAGGAGCAGCTGGGCGGGCTTAAAGGCTCGAAAGTGAAGGTGCCCACCTTCTCGCAGACCATCAGTCGCCTGCGTCCCATTCACATAGCAGGCGGATCCAAGAGCCTGTTCATCGTGAGCCAGGACGGGAAGGTGTACGCCTGCGGCGAGGGAACGAACGGTCGCCTCGGCCTCGGGGTGACCCACAATGTGCCACTACCGCACCAGCTGCCCGTGCTGCATCAGTATGTGGTGAAGAAGGTGGCCGTGCACTCCGGTGGCAAGCACGCGCTCGCCCTGACGCTGGACGGGAAGGTGTTCTCCTGGGGCGAGGGCGAAGATGGCAAGCTCGGTCACGGCAATCGGACAACGTTGGACAAGCCACGACTGGTGGAGGCGCTGCGAGCCAAGAAGATACGCGATGTGGCCTGCGGCTCCTCGCACTCGGCGGCCATCAGCAGCCAGGGTGAGCTCTACACGTGGGGACTGGGTGAGTACGGGCGTTTGGGACACGGCGACAACGCCACACAGCTGAAGCCCAAGTTGGTGGCGGCGTTGGCGGGCAGAAGGGTCGTTCAAGTGGCCTGCGGAAGTCGGGATGCACAAACACTTGCCCTCACGGAGGACGGAGCCGTGTTCTCGTGGGGCGACGGTGATTTCGGCAAGCTTGGACGCGGCGGCAGCGAGGGATCCGACACCCCACACGAGATCGAACGGCTCTCGGGCATAGGAGTGGTGCAGATCGAATGTGGTGCCCAGTTCAGCTTGGCTCTCACGCGAGCCGGAGAAGTGTGGACCTGGGGCAAGGGCGACTACTATCGTCTGGGCCACGGTGGAGATCAGCACGTGCGGAAGCCGCAGCCCATTGGAGGACTTCGAGGGCGACGGGTCATCCACGTGGCCGTTGGCGCCCTACACTGCCTGGCCGTCACGGATGCTGGCCAGGTGTACGCCTGGGGCGACAACGACCACGGACAGCAGGGCAGTGGCAACACGTTCGTGAACAAGAAACCGGCTTTGGTCATCGGATTGGATGCGGTGTTTGTGAATCGCGTTGCGTGCGGCAGCTCTCACTCCATCGCTTGGGGACTGCCCAACGCATCCACGGATGAGGAGAAGCGAGGACCCGTGCCCTTCGGCAGCACTCGAGATCCCCTGGGTGGGAGTAGCCTGGGCATATACGAAGCGGAGACAGTGCAAACCCTTAAACAGGAGGCCAAGCCCTTGAACCAGAGTAGCCTTAGCGAGAGCCTGGCCCTGGAGACACCAGCCGCCCGGCAGGCGGCTCTGGGTCACGTTCTGCGTGCCATGAGCATCCTGCAGGCCCGCCAGCTCATCGTCGCCGCACTTACCAGCCACAGCAAGGTGAACTTCAAGGAGCGTGGTGCAGCCGGAGGGGAGGAGGATCAACTCATTGGAGGACCCATAATGGGGGCACCGCTGCAGCTGGCGGAAACGATTGCTCAGGGTGGAGGAGAGGCGCCCGCCGATGCCACGGATGCCGGTCTGCAGGAGCACAGTCCCGAGGCAGCTGTTGATGCGATGACCGGAGGAATGTCGGCCGGCGGTGCTAACACTCTGCCACCGCTCACCGCCGGCCCACTGAGCGCCTTCCAGAGCCTAACTGGATCGCTGTCCATGTCGGGATCGCTCTCCAGCAGTGCCTTGCCCCAGCACAAGCACTCTCGGATGTCGGCCAGCGCAATGTCCGTGATGGCTGCCACCATGACGCAGCAGGAGGAGATGCTATCCCATATTAGCCACTGCCATGGCCTAGACGACTTCGGCGGCTTGCTGGGTGAGCCGGAGGCCAAGAGTCTGGTGGAGCTGCTAAAGCTGGCAGTTTGCGGACGATGTGGACCACCAAGCACAGCGCAGACCATTGCCGACACTCTAATCTCCTTGGGAGCTGGGTCAGCGCCGGTGGGCGCAATGCTCCTTGAGACGTGCATCACGGAACTGGAGGACCTGTGCACTTCGCGCCACTGCCTCGGTAAGTTGCCCAAGCCAGTGATGCAGGAGAGCAGCCACCCGTACGTGGACAACGTAAACGTGACCGGAGTGGTGCGCATACCCGGTGCGGAGATGTTGCGCCTGGAGTTCGACAGCCAGTGCAGCACCGAGAAGCGTAACGATCCCCTGGTGATCATGGACGGCACTGGTCGGGTGCTGGCCATGCGTTCGGGCCGGGAGTTTGCCCACTGGGCTCCGGAGATCCGTGTGCCGGGCGACGAGTTGCGCTGGAAATTCTCCTCGGACAGTTCGGTGAACGGATGGGGCTGGCGCTTCTGGGTGCACGCCATCATGCCGGCGGCCACGCTGGGCGAGAGTGGATCGGATCGAGCTGTGCTGTCACAACCCTCGATGGCACTGGTCATGTCGCTGCTGGACTCCCGCCTCGCGCCTCGACAACCGAGTGTGCTGCTCCGGTTGGCCTCCGCACTGGCGGCTTGCTCACAACTGGGCGCCCTTACCACCGCCCAGAGGATTTGGTCGCTGCGCAAACTGCACGCTGTACTGCTGCTGGAACAAGCTCCGCGACCACAGGATCCATCGCTGTCCACGCTGCTGCAGCCCTTAATACCGGAGCTGTTGCGCCAGTACGAGTACGAGGAGCCGCAGGTGCGCGGTGGCATCCATCTCATGCACTCGGACTACTTCAAGACCCTGGCCGCACTGGCCTGCGATATGCAGCTTGACGCTACACTGCCCGCCACTTCATCATCGTCGTCGTCGTCGGCTGCAGCTGCGGGTGCCACCTCCTCGACTGGCGACGTGCACAAGTGGGCCTGGTTTAAGCGTTACTGCATCGCCGTTAGAGTGGCCCAATCTCTGATCCGGCGCACGGAGCTGCCGCGAGCGTTTTGTCTGGAGGTGCGCAAGAAATTCGCCGAAATGCTGCCCAGTTCGAGCTCGAACTCCAATGCCAATCCTGGCTGCCAATCGCCCGGAGCGTCCATGCTGAACTCCACAACTTCACTGTCGTCCAGCACGGTCAGCAATGTGTCTCCACCGCCAGGCATCAGCAGCGAGCAGCCGGATCTACACTGCCATGCCCATCAGTTGGAGTCCACTAGCACGCTGCTCCACGAGGATCACACGCTGTTTCAAGCTCCGCACGACGCCCAACTGCTGCAGTGGCTCAACCGGAGACCAGACGACTGGGCGCTCAGCTGGGGTGGAGCCAGCACCATCTACGGATGGGGCCACAACCACCGCGGGCAGCTTGGCGGACTGGAAGGCAGCCGTATCAAGACGCCAACGCCGTGCGAGGCGCTCAGTCTTCTCCGGCCAGTTCAGTTGGCTGGCGGAGAGCAATCCCTATTCGCGGTGACGCCCGATGGCAAACTATTTGCCACGGGATACGGATCCGGCGGAAGACTGGGCGTCGGTGGCAGCGACAGCTGGGCCATTCCCACATTGCTGGGCTCGCTGCAGCACGTGTTCGTCAAGAAGGTTGCTGTGAACTCCGGCGGAAAACACTGCTTGGCACTGACCACTGAGGGCGAAGTGTACGCCTGGGGTGAGGGCGAGGACGGAAAGCTGGGCCACGGTAACCGGATGAGCTACGACCGTCCCAAGCTGGTGGAGCATCTCAACGGGATGAGCGTGGCGGACATTGCCTGCGGCAGTGCTCACTCAGCGGCGATCACGGCCAGTGGCCATGTGCTCACTTGGGGCAAGGGTCGCTACGGGCGACTGGGACACGGCGACTCCGAGGACCAGCTGCGACCCAAGTTGGTGGAGGCGCTGCTCGGCTATCGGGCCATCGACATTGCCTGCGGCTCCGGAGATGCCCAGACGCTGTGCATCACCGACGACGACAATGTGTGGAGCTGGGGCGATGGCGACTACGGCAAACTGGGACGCGGCGGCAGCGACGGCTGCAAGCTGCCGTACAAGATCGAGAGTCTGGCCGGACTGGGAGTGGTCAAGGTGGAGTGCGGCTCGCAATTCTCGGTGGCACTGACCAAATCCGGAGCGGTGTACACCTGGGGCAAGGGAGACTTCCATCGCCTGGGCCACGGATCCGTTGACCATGTCCGCCGGCCCAAGAAGGTGGCCGCTCTGCAGGGAAAAAAGATTATTTCCATCGCCACCGGCTCGCTGCACTGCGTCGCCTGCAGCGACTCCGGCGAGGTGTACACCTGGGGCGACAACGATGAGGGGCAACTGGGCGACGGCACGGTTACAGCCATTCAGCGGCCGCGCCTGGTAGCCGCTCTCCAGGGCAAGCACATTGTGAAGGTCACCTGCGGATCCGCCCACACGCTAGCTCTCTCAACATCGCAGCTGAGCGAGCGCCTGCGCCCGCTGCCTAATCCACCGCTGGAGTACGACCTGGTGCGCGATCTGGCGCCGGAGGCCCTGCACGCTCGCCTTATCCTGCTGCACCACTTCTCGGAGCTGGTGTGCCCGTGCCTGGCCATGCTGCCCATCTCCGGCGACTTGAGTCTGGGCGCACTGAAGGATGTCCTCGTGTACAACATCAAGGAGGCTGCCTTCCGCAAGGTCATCCAAACGACAATGGTGCGCGACAAGCAGCACGGGCCCGTCATCGAGCTAAATCGCATCCAGGTGAAGCGGTCGCGCAGTCGCTGCAACGGATTGGCCGGCGTCGATGGAATGAAGAGCGTCTTTGGCCAGATGGTGCAGAAGCTGCCGTTGCTCACCCAGGAGGCGCTGGCTCTGCCCCACCGCGTGTGGAAGGTAAAGTTCGTGGGCGAGAGTGTGGACGACTGCGGCGGTGGCTACAGCGAGTCCATCGCTGAGATGTGCGACGAGCTGCAGAATGGCAGCGTGCCGCTTCTGATCAACACTCCCAATGGACGCGGCGAGGCGGGCGCCAATCGCGACTGCTTCCTGCTGGACCCCACCTTGTCCTCGGTGCTCCAGATGAACATGTTCCGCTTCCTTGGCGTCCTCATGGGCATCGCCGTGCGCACTGGATCGCCGCTGAGCATCAAGTAAGTGTCGAGTTAAGGGATTTAAGGGATTAAGGTCACTAAAGCCCTTGTTTTGACTTTTCAGTTTGGCGGAGCCTGTATGGCGTCAATTGACGGGCGAGATTCTACGGCCCACGGATCTCACCGAGGTGGACCGCGACTACGTGGCCGGACTGCTCTGCATCCGCAACATGGACGACGACCCGAAGCTGTTCACCGCTCTAGAGCTGCCCTTCTCGACGTCCTCGGCCCGTGGCCACGAGGTGCCGCTGTCCACGCGCTACACGCACATCTCGCCCAGGAATCGGGCGGAGTATGTCCGCCTGGCGCTCGGATTCCGTTTGCACGAGTTCGACGAGCAGGTGAAGGCGGTACGGGACGGCATGTCCAAGGTGATTCCAGTGCCTTTGCTCTCGCTCTTCTCCGCCGCGGAGCTGCAGGCGATGGTCTGCGGCTCGCCGGACATTCCGCTGGGTCTGCTCAAGTCGGTGGCCACCTACAAGGGCTTCGATCCGAGCTCTGCGCTGGTCACCTGGTTCTGGGAGGTGATGGAGGAGTTCACGAATCAGGTGGGTCCCAGGTCCCATATGGCCGTACTATACGTCCTCGTGAGCAGTATTTTAACTACAGACTTAACTTTTTCAGGAGCGCTCTCTATTCCTGCGGTTCGTTTGGGGTCGCACCCGATTGCCGCGTACCATTGCTGACTTCCGTGGCCGTGACTTTGTGCTGCAAGTGCTCGAGAAGAATCCGCCTGACCACTTCCTGCCTGAGAGCTACACGTGCTTCTTTCTGCTCAAGATGCCCCGCTACTCGTGCAAGGTAAAGACAATGGCAACCGATTGCCTCCGACAGGGAATCTGACTAATGGCAAAACCGTTTGTTTCCAGGCCGTGCTCCTTGAGAAGCTCAAGTATGCCATACACTTCTGCAAGAGCATTGACACGGACGAGTACGCACGCGTGGCCATGGGCGAACCCACCGAGGCCACCGGAAGCGAGGACAACAGCGACCTGGAGTCGGTGGCTAGCCACGAGGGTTGAACCGAACCCACTGTCCATCCGGCCGGCCCACTGTCCAACTGACCCATCCTGCCCGACCTGAACAATTACAGTACCGAAGAACAAATCGATCAAGGGTCCATCTCAGACCTTGGAAGTCTGGCGAATCTCCCAGCAGTTTACGATCCTCACCCACTAGGACACACGAAGCCTTCAAGTTACACCCACTCACGCGACACGTACACATATATACACGTATAAACATATATTTTAAATTAGCACTTGAATCTGAGCAAGACGACGACGAATCGAGCAAACGAGACGGCAAGCGAGGGGGAGAGAGAGAAAGAGAGAGAGAGAGAGAGAGAGAGAGAGACGGCGAGAGAGCGAAAGAATCGGTCGATCGCATAATGAAACCAAAAAGCAAAACGTTAAAGTTATTTCCATATTATATTATATATACATATAAATTAAAATATAAATGTTAGTTGAAGTCCACTCATAATTATACAAAAGGCTTAAACGTTAGACGCAACCCAAACCAATCTAATCCAATCGAATCCAATCCATTCCCATTCCCATCCATCTCAAGTTGCCCCGCCCACAAAACAGTTAATAAGCTATGTAATTGGTATTGATAACCCCGAGAACAGAAAGGGGCTGAATACGTTTCCAATGATGATCTATTTAAAAGTTAGATGCCGCAAAGAAAACTCTATCTGAACTAAACGGAAGCTAAATAAAATACTTTATAAAGCACTAACGCCCTCTTTTGAATCCGCCAAGTAATGGATTATCTAAGCATAATGCTTATGATAAAATAAGCTCCTTTTAATTATTTAGACTTAAAATTTAGCAGATCGAAAGAAGCCTACGCCCTGACCTCGTCAACTCGTCAGCTCGCCAACTCGCCAACTACTTCTCATCGCTGGTGAAGTACAGGCCGGAAGCGAAGCCATCGCTGAAGGCGCTGTACTCCGCCTGTTCCTCCGCCTGCGGCTGGGCGCCAGCCTGTTCCCGTCCCAGTTCCTCCGGCTGTCCCGAGGCGCTCTCTTGGCTACTGGTGGGCACGCATGAGCGCGGTGCCGTGCGGCGCTTTAACGGCGTCTCATCATCCTGGCCGTCGTCACGCTCATCCTCGTCCAGCTCAGCCCGCGAGACTTCCACTGCGGCTGCCTGAGCAGTGGCATCAATAGCGTTGCCGCTGGTGTTGACCGCCGCATTGCCCAAAACGGCGCCCACGACTCCACGCAGCACCCTGTAGAAGGCGTCGTGCACGTGACCCAACACTTGGCTAGCCGGACGCACTTGCTCTGCCTCGGGCTGCGTGTACTGTTCGTACTGATATGGCGGCTGGATCTGCTGACCACGTGTCTTGCTCATGTGGCTGCTATGCTTCACGGCTGCCTCAGTCCGCCGCTGCGGCTCCTCGCAAGGACACTTGCGGCGCGGAGCTGAGCCGGAGGATGCCCCCGATGCGGGTGGTGGTGGCGGCGGCGGATCGTCGCGACAGCCATTGTCATTCTCGCCCGCCGCCCGGCGTTGCTGCTCGCGATCGAACTCGGACATGGCCCGCTCCGATCGCTCCCGGCAAACTGAGCAGTCGGGATCCACGCCGTAGACGCCAATGTCGCCATTGAGCGACGAGTCGTGGTCCGACTCACAGCTGCACTTGCCGCTGGCCAAGTCGCCGGACTTGCCGGATCCGCGACGCAGCTTGTACACGATGAACAACAGGGCCAACGTGGCGTATGTGGCCTTGGCCACCTGCGAAATGAGTCTTAGTATCAGCGAAGTACTTCATTTTAAATGTAATTAGTTATTTATAGAGCAGGAATTTATACTGATGATAAATCAGTTTTCAAAAAAATATGTGGAGCATTCATTTGTGTACATTACCAGCTCCAAAGCGATGGTGCATTTAACTTGGTGCTTACGTTAGCGCGTCCATTGATGGTTGTCCCATTGAAGTACTTCTTAAAGCCGTCGGCCATCGTTAGGAATGGATCTGGATCTGGATCTGGAGATCTGGGTTTCGGTTTGGGTTTGGTTTTGGGTCCGGGTGAGAGGTGTGTGTGTTCTGCCTGTAGCTCCGAGCGAGAACCTAATGACAGGAGCGAAGTCTATAGCTCGGCCTACTAGAGTACAAAATCTGTGTTCGGTGGCAAGATTCGATTTTTATTGACTCAACGGGAGTACAGGAGTACAGTAACTGTGGCAGGGACCGCAAACGGGGTGATGATTATAACTAGATATGGATTACTGAGTAATCCATAGCCGAAGGAGTGGGGACATGGGACTGCACTTCAAGGATTTGGCAGCATCGGCGCCCTAGCCATGGAGCATGGCCTGCTGGCAGCCCTTGCAGTAGAGCATGGCCTCGCGCCGCTTCGAGTTGCGGCGATGCATCTTGACCAGGACGTAGACGAGGCCCACCGAGGCCCAGGTGGCCTTGGCAACCTGTGGGTTTCGGAGGCGGATTTGGGCGCATCTCGTAGACTGGCGTGCACTGAATCACTTACATTGGCGCGACCACGCATGGTCTGGCTGTTGAAGGCGTCGTTGAAGTTGAACTGTTCGGACATCTTTGGATCGTTGTGGACCGGATCGGCGCAGCTGCGAACAAAAGATTCAAATTTGGATTCGATATTCGACCTGTATTTTGGCCCGGGACTCGGATTGTGACTTTTAGGCGTTCGGAATGAAGGGTATGTCACTTACAGTCGTCAAAGCCGTCTCGGGTATCCCAACTGTGGAGAACGCTATAGTCTATAGTCTAGTATCGACTACTGGACACCCACTAATAAGCTTGAGCAATACAACGAAAATTGAGATATGCAAAAGGCACAACGAATGCTTTCGATTTTAATATACCTTTAACTGACTTTCAAAATGTCCGATTTCATTTATGGCCAGCTACATAAAATACCATTAACTATATATATTGGAATATTTTTAAATAAACTATTTGTATAACAATTACTCGTAGAGTAAAAGGGTACACTATATTCGTTGAAAAGTATGAAACAGGCAGAAATTCCTACCTTTCCAACCAGGATTCTGGCCATGTCCGTCCGTTCGTCTGTCCGTCCGTTCGTCTGCCCGTCCGTATAAACGGAAAGTAAAGTTATTCGAACATTACGTATACAACAAATGGTGGTCTGAGGGTTTATTTAAATTTTATCTCTTAGCTGCAGTGTAAACAATCTGGCCTGATTAGCAATAAGCTTCAGTTATACTAATGAAAATATAAGCTCTTTGTGATTTTATAATTTGCATGTATTATTTATTACAGTTAGCTTTATCAGCGATTTGTGCTCATGCCACACGCAACACTACTTATTTCAACGTCATCAGTCGTACTAAATGCACAAATGAAATATATTTCGCCAAATAAATGCCAACTTGCAACTGGTTTGAATGCTAATCAAACAGAACTACTCGTTTGCTTACAAGGTAATAGGTGGTTAAGTGAGTGTAATGGACTTACTTAAGGGCTGGCAGGGTTATATTTTTAATGTATGCTTTGTAACTATATTTAAAAATATGTTTAAAAAATGAATCCCTATTATATGAGACTCCAACAAAAAAAGCACTCATCCCAGAAATGGGGAAACTACTTTACTTCTGATATTATATCTTCAAATCTTCAACTCTACAGCTTCAAGGAAGAAAAGTAATCAGCTGTTTAATTCGATTTTTAGGGCTTAAATAAAATAAATATGCGAAAGTTGTTTTGCAATATATGTATAATAATTTTGAAATTGGTAAATAATATGATTACCGATCATCTGTATACTGATAGCAGGGCAAACTATTTTAGCGTGGCCTCAAAGCAGAAAACCAGAAACTCAAAACTATACGGCTCTAACTTTGGAACCGATTTTGGAACCGCCCCAGCAGATCTCTGATTGAAGTCTTATTTGCATTTGCATGATCGAAAACAGTGGGGAAATGCTGCGGCCCAGCAATGGGATTGTAGACGCATCTCGGCCAGAATCGCGCCTCGCATGTCACCTCGCACGGTCATCCAACACCACACTGTCAATTAATGTGACGAGATTATAGCCCAACCAACCGCCCGCCAGCCACCTCCTATTTTGATATGGAAATGGGCGGTTTGGGGGCAGGATTGGCGATAACCCATAATTCCAGCACCCTCTTAGGGTTTCAATCGAACCAATATGAAGTCATTTGCATGTCGGCGGGTACGGCGTATAAAAGGAGACGACGATGGGTCTGGAGTCTGGAATCCGCCACATCGGCTCGGAAATGAAGTTTCATCTGCTGCTGGTCTGCGTCGCCATATCCCTGGGACCGCTGCCCCAGTCGGAGGCAGGGGTAGGTCCTTAAGCTCTCTGTACCCAAAGGCTGCCTCATGGATACTGTCCATCACTTGCAGGTGACGGAGGAGCAGATGTGGGCCGCCGGAAAGCTGATTCGCGACGTTTGCCTGCCCAAGTATCCCAAGGTCAGCGTGGAGGTGGCCGACAACATCCACAACGGGGCTATACCCAATAGCAAGGACTCCAACTGCTACATCAATTGCATCCTGGAGATGATGCAGGCGGTATGTATTTCACAGATTCTATTGGGTGTATCAGCACCCTCGATTCGCCCAGCATAATAACCCATCCGCTCTGCTCGCGCTCAGATCAAGAAGGGAAAGTTCCAAGTGGAGTCGACCCTCAAGCAGATGGACATTATGCTGCCGGACAGCTACAAGGAGGATTACCGCAAGGGCATCCACCTGTGTAAGGACTCCACCGTGGGCCTGAAGAACGCCCCCAACTGCGATCCCGCCTACGCCCTGCTCAGCTGCCTGAAGAGCAACATCAAGGTGTTCGTGTTTCCCTAGGCCTTGGATGCCATTGCGATATCGGATGCGTCACACATTGGCATCTGGAACAGGTGACTCCGCAACTAATAAAGTATATATGTAACATATGTATATATCTTGCCCGAAATCCCAAACCCAATCCACTGCACTGACCAGATGATCAATAAAAGCTAGCCGGAGGGCCCCACCAACTGTGGTGCGTTTTGATTGGGCTGCGATGGATGGATAGATGGGTGGTTGTGGCGGGGCTTGCATGATCCGCCCCAGCAATGTCATGGCTATCTCGGGGTGATCTACATCCGAGGCGATTGGCTTGTACCGGATGTGCTGGACACGATTGCGGCGAGTATAAATTTACCGGGCCGATTGCTGCCCGTCCACTATTCACAAGAGGAGCAATAATGATGCAGAGCAACCGGATGACGACGACGTTGAAGATGTCCAACCTGCTGCTAGCACTGGCCTGCGCCGCCGTGCTGATGGGCTCGTCGCTGGCGGAGGAGGAGGAGGTATCCATGACCGTGGACGAGGTGGTGGAGCTGATAGAGCCCTTTGGCGAAGGCTGCACCCCTAAGCCGTTGCGGGGTAAGTGCAACGATGGGTCACTCCTTATACCTAACACCACACCCATCCTGCCATTCCATAACACTCGATATCCGCAGAAAACATCGTCGAGATGGTGCTGAACAAGGAGGACGCCAAGCACGAGACCAAGTGCTTCCGCCACTGCTTGCTGGAGCAGTTCGAGCTGATGCCCGAGGGTCAGCTGCAGTACAACGAGGACAAGACCCTCGAGATGGTCAACATGATGTTCCCGGATCGCGAGGAAGACGGCCGGCGCATCGTCAGGTCCTGCAACGAGAAGATGAAGGCGGAGCAGGACAAGTGAGTGTGGTGGTGTGGGGCAAAAGAGGAGCTAGTGTCCAGGTTGCAAAATTCCTTATCTCGGGTACCGAGAAATCGCGAAATTGGTCATCGGAAACTGTAAGCCAACCGAGGAGTAATCCAAAATCGGAGTAAATTAACCCCAAAGCAAAAAGTTCAAGCGTCTCAAAAAGGATTATTCCAGTCTTGGTCTGAAATACGAAAAATTTTGAAACTCGAAAAAAAAAAACTTAAAAACGTTTAATTCCAGAGGCCGCTCATTTTGAGGTTCAAACTTTTAGTGTTTGTCGGTGCACAGCTAATGATCTCCAGAAGATAGTTTCCAATATTTTGGAATACTTTTTGTTCATTTTGTTCGTAAAAGCTACCAAATCTGTTGGGCTCCCAAAAACCTTTGAAATATTTTTAAAAAATTCCTATTTCTGGCTGGAAAACTTAATATATAACCGCCTAAGATGATATAAATACAAATATGAACTTTACACATCATTTCAGGTGCGAGGCCGCCCACGGGATCGGCATGTGCATGCTCCGCGAGATGCGCTCCTCGGGCTTCAAGATTCCCGAGGTCAAGGAATGAGGTCATGGAGCTGCCACTGGCCCACCATTGCATGTTCTCCTCTTTTTTTTTTTTGTTAGTGATTCAGTTTGATTTAAATATGAAAGCTCGAGAACCTGGAGTGGTTTCCTAAACTAATAAAGCGCCCAACCAAACGAACTACGAATTACTGAATATTTATCGGGTGGAAACAACACACGTAATCCCTTAATTGGACGTCAATCTATGCGAAATACGAAATTTAAAAATTGGAAATGAATTACTATACAATATATATGTATATGTTTATGAAAATGAATTACAAGTGAGCTACTATAACTTGATTTAGTACTAGAAAAAGTTGGGTTACAATAACTAATGTATAATATGTTATATGTAGTTATAATATCTAATAGATAATAGATAATGTCGGTTTAAATTATCTGGGAAGCCATGGTAGTCAAGAGTATGGCCAAAATAAGTGAGGCACGTTTTAGTTAAGATCTCTAGTGGTAGCTAGTGATGCCCATGGCCCTACCACACCAGCTTCACGTTGTTGCGCTCCAGCTGGCGACTGATGCACTGGTTGAAGAGGTGGGCCACCTCACAGTTGTTCTTGGAGGAGATGCCGCGGCTGCAGGCCTGCGCCATGCTGGAGCTGACGGCGATCGCCATCTTGTTGTCCTGGGTCACCAGGCTGGTCAGCTTCTCCACCTGGCCAACGTTGAGCTTGTTGTCGCTGTCCATCTGGGCGCGAAAAACAAGTATTAGTACTCTTTAGTCCTGAAACTGTGCCCCACGTTCGGCTACTCACCAACTTGATCTTCTTGAGCACGCACTCCACCAGGCATTTCTCCTTCTCACTGGGATTGGTCACCTTCACCAGCGGGCGCTGATCCCTGGGCAGCTGCAGCTTCTGGATGCACTCCATCCTGGCCGTGGTGATCAGCTCCTGCACCTGCGGCAAGTTGCGATCGATCACCGCCCAGATGGGCTCCGCACCGGTCTTGGGCAGCAGCTTGGTGAGATCGAAGGCCTGGTTCTGGCCACGGACGCAGTGCATCTGCAGCAGGGCAGCGACCACGAGCGTCAGAATGGCTGCGACTGGGGCTGGTGCTGAAGTGGATGGCTTCATCTTGGCGACTGCTTTCTCTTTGGCTCTTCTCTTGCTCGGACTCTTGGCTTATAAAGTGACCCATGACCTCACCAAAGTCGTCTGCACATGGCTTAGTCGCTTGATTTTTGCTGATTGCAAGCATTTCTCCAGTGTCAAGTTCATTATTCTCGGCGTCACCCCCACAAGTCACGCTCCAAAGACGAGCGATGTGTCAGTTCACTCGAGACAATGACAATCGGATCAATTTAGATCTGTAATCTGGAAAGCTGATAGTTCTACCAAGGTGTTGAGGGGTATATCTATTTTTGAGGGAACCTATTTGAATATTTAAACTAATGTTAAACCATTTTCTAGAAGTATTATTATTTGCGGATGATTTACTATATACTTAATACTCAATCACACAGACTTCCGACCTGTTAAAGATCTTAATAATCTAGTGAGCTCCACTCAAACCAATTGAAATAAAGAATTAGCATGCAACATGCCCACACGATAGTGTTACTGGCTACAATCCAATTCCATCTATTGGAGTCCATAATATAGATTGCGTGCTGAAATATCCACTTGGATGGATGGACAAACAGACTGACTGGAACTCAGATTGCGATCATTGGCACTCGAATTATCAGAAAGTCGGCAAGCTGACGGGCGAAATGGGAAATAGGCGGACATATGAAGGGTATATTATGGCCTAAACGGACAATTTCCCATCCCAGTTCGCCCAGTTGCATATAATTATATAATCGCTTCATGGCCCCGCCAGTCACAATCACTCATCTCACCCAGAGCTGTTGATCGATTTAATTACAAGCGGGATTTCGCATTTTGCATTTTGCATTTTCATTTCCATAGCCATTCCCAATTTGATATCCCCCCCATTTGAAGCGATTTCATGCCAGTCACCAATTAAGCGGGTAAGTGGAGACCGGTGGGCCATCTCATTTGGCAGTGGCAGTGGCAGTTCCAGTGAGGTGTCACTCGTTCACACGTTGCCCAGTCGAGGGCATCTCCGCCGGATCCCGTCACATCCCCTCCAGAACGGCGGAGTGGAGTGGAGCGCCATGTGCTGCCCATGTAGTTCATAATTGCGCGTAATTGCCGGAGCTGCTTGAGAAGCGGCTGGAGATCGGCGATGGATCCGATCTGCCCAGTCAATCACGGGACTCGGCTTGTGCAATAGCTTCTATAAAACGCCGACGTCGCCAGCGATTTGCATCCAAGTCAGAGTTCGCACTTCGCGCAGTCCAATCGCAAATCGAAATGTCGCATCTGGTTCCCCTGTCCGTCCTGCTCGTCGTGGGACTCCTCTGCCTGGGAGCCACCACCGCCAAGCCGCACGAGGAGATCAACAGGGACCATGCCGTCGAGCTGGCCAAGGAGTGCAAGGCCGAGACTGGAGCCACCGATGGTGAGTGGTTGGTCAGATGGTCAGCAGTGGGGAAGATCCAATAGGGATATAGTTGCCAGCATATCACTCCTATCTGCGATGGATGAGTTAGAATCAATAGACAGCACGCAGGAGGAAAGGTTTATTTAACATGATCTATCACTTACAGAGGATGTGGAGCAGATGATGAGCCACGAGATGCCCGAAAGGCAAGAGGCGAAGTGCCTGCGCGCCTGTGTGATGAAGAAGCTGCAGATCGTGAGTGCTGCTCCGGCAGGAACAGGAAGTGCGCTCCGCTTACCGCCTTCTTTCTGTCCCATTGCAGATGGATGAGTCCGGCAAGCTGAACAAGGAGCACGCCATCGAGATGGTCAAGGTCATGAGCAAGAACGATGCGGAGAAGGAGGACGCTCCCGCCGAGGTGGTGGCCAAGTGCGAGGCCATCGAGACACCCGAGGATAAGTGAGTAGTGCTCGCCGAAGGCTGTACGTCCAGTTCCGGACTATAATTCTGCTGTCATTTCCAGTTGCGACGCCGCTTTTGCCTTCGAAGGATGCATTTACGAGCAAATGAAGGAGCACGGACTCGAGCTGGAGGATCACTGAAAGCAGATTTGAGACCCAAGATGAGACCCCCTGTTGCTGCATCACAAGCGCCCTTCTGGAATAAAAGCATCTATTTTTTTTATGTGTATACTATGACTAGTCCTTAAGTACTTGATATACTGAGAAACTGCACACTTGGTTGTTTATTGATTGGGTTGTGAAAGGGATCGTATTGGTATCATCCAAAACTCCTCGGGCCTCCCAATGTACAGAAAATACCTGCTCACGTTCGTCGATTATCTTACAATCTTTATTTTAAATACAAGTATAATTATTTGTATATAATATCCCAATCTGGGGCATATTTAAAAGATTCTTACATGCTATAAATTACTACACGTTGTTCCTCGTATCTGGTTTTCTCCAGCTGTTTTCTTGCGGAGAAAGTCCCGACCAGGCATGCAAAGTCGCATTTTAATCAATTAACACATCGACGACTCCGCTCGTTTGCACCCGGCTGCCCTAAATCCGTCGTCATCTCTGCCGACTGTACACAATCTTTCTTAAAAAATATGTTTTTGCTTAACCTACGCTACAAGTATAGTGTGTTGCCCGGGCTCAGGAAATTCGCATCGAGGAGACGGCGGCTTCGATTGCGGACCGTCTACGCCAGGCGAATTTGCAGGAATCTCGGGCAATGGTTATTAATCCTATTAGTTAGTAGCTAGATGCGGTGCACAGGCTCGCACGCGATCTACGATGTTGATCTCTAGATGATTACCATTTCCAGCAACAAACGGCCATCAAAAGATCGCGCAAATGGCCTGATTAAACACAGATAGAGGTAAACAGATGGTAAAAAAATGTAATATCTAAGTGGAACCAAAAAAGGGAATAATTGTAACTGAACGTGGACCTGGGTCCGGCTGCTTTATCCTAGCTTACGTTTATGTTACATCTTTTTTGTTTTACACCATCAGTTGCTGTTCGCGTTTGCTTTGCTTATGCAGGCTGGCAGTTTCCTATTCCCTAGATGATTTGTGTAAGCCACCAGTGGGCACCCGCCTCCCGTTCCGCGTCCATTTGAGCGGACTACCAGAGAGTCAGGAGCGGCAGCGTCTTAGAGGAAGTAGTCCGCTTGAGGCTTCTTCGAGGGAATGCCGCGACTCTCCTGCGGAGCCGCCTCAAAGATGACGAAATCGCGGTGCAGGTACTCGTTCAGCTCCAGGATGGCAGCCACATTGCCACAGCTGCGTGTGAAGAGTTAACAACACAATTTCGAAATTGCACAGGAGGATGACTCACCGATAGCAGTAATTGGGTGCCGACCAGACGGTCAGGACGGTTTCATTGAAGTGCCACTTAAAGCCCTCCATCACCAACTGGTGTGCACGGCAAATCATGTCGATCTCGTTGGTGCGATTGAACTGAGAGACCACGTCCGAGCCGAAGAGATAGCCAGCACCACGCGGCGACACGCCCCAGCCGGTCTGGTCCTCCGGATCACTCCAGAGCAGGTCACACATGGGCCCGTCGTGCGGCACCTCCTGTTTGCGGTCGATGCTGCGGATCTGGTCCAGGTACTGGATGGACGGCGATAGGCCACCGTGCACGCAGAATATCTTGCCGTCGATGATCGCCGAGAGGCTGAGGTAGTCGAAAATCTCCGTGCAGTACCGCCACACGGCCGTCGATCCGTACTTGCGCAGGCACTCGTCGTAGAAGCCGTACACCTGTGTGATCTGACGCGACTCGTGGTTGCCCCGGATCAGCGTGATGCGGTCCGGATAGCGAACCTTCAGCGCCAGCAGCAGCAGAAACGTCTCCACGCTATAGTAGCCGCGGTCCACGAAGTCGCCCATGAAAAGGTAGTTCTTCTCGGGCACATCGCCGCCAACCTTGAACAGCTCCTTCAGATCGTAGAACTGGCCGTGGATGTCGCCGCACACGGTCACTGGCGAGTCCACCCGCTGCACGTTGCCCTCCTCCACCAGGATCTCGCGGGCCTTGGCACACAGGGCCTTCACCTCGTTCTCCTTGATGATCTCGCAGCGCTTTAGCTGCTCGATCTGTCGGTCCAGGTCGCTGTAGTCGGACATCTTCACCCGGAGGATGGCGGCAGCCGAGGCGACGGGGAAACGGTGAATCGGACTGCAGGCGTTGACTGGGCGGGGACAGCGTCGTTTGTCGTTCACCGGACTGCAGTCGGTGATTATTAGGGAGAAATAAGGTTGTAAAGAGAAAGACAATGAGTTTCTGGTAGCTTAAGTGATTGGGTACTAATCTAGTCGTGCAACGCAAGCCAAGCATTTTAGAGCCTATGAAATGCATCGGTGTAGCTGCACCCCACAGCTAAGAATCAAGACGATTTAACTATAGTTGCAGAGTGGACAAACAATATAAACACACACATTCGTGTTCCCAGCTATGCCACTTGTTGAAATGGTCCATGGGCAGTTTCGCAATGAGACATAATTTAATATACCAACAAGATGAGAGGCTATATTCTCTACATAACTTAATTTAGCTGTCTTAGGTGGCTATACTATTAGTGAACACATTCACGTTTCTTTCAAATGCGAATAGTGCATTTTACAGTCGATCAGTTTTGCTTCTGTAAATTAGAATTTCTGGACCATAGCTTGGTTCTTTACAGAAAGTGCTCCGCTTGAAACCCACAGATTTGTCACAGTTGCCGCGAAACTGGAACTAAGGTATCATATAGTCGAGTATAGCCTTCCTTTTGTTTGTGTTTCGGTTTTTGCATGCGCCGTGCATGCGTCTGTGTGCGTCGGCTTTGTGCGGATGCGTGTGTTTGTGTGCGTACCCGCGCGTGTGTATGGCTTGTCGCTGGCGTTTTTGCCGCGCGCAATTTCCACCGTCTGCCGTGCTTTTCCTGCTTTTCCCGACGATTTTTCCACAAACACTACTTACTCAGCGCAGTGGCGGGCTATCTCGACAATCCTTTTGCTGGTAGCTCGGCTCTCGTGCTCGGGTTTCAATACAAAAAATGCACATCAAATTTTTTGGCAACCGGGTTTCTGTGTAGAGCTGGGTTGGCCACTTGCGATTGTATCGATATATCGAGCAATGACACTTGCGACGGCCCATCTAGTTCTCCGTTTCGATAGTGGGCGATAGGCTAAGCCTTTTACACAACTTTCGATATTTAATTTACCCCGATTACTCGAAGAAAAATTATTTATGCGCCTTTCGCACGATTTCCCTTTTTTTTTTTTTTAACTACGCATGTCAAAAAATCGACATAAGTGAAGGAAAAATGTTTGTGTTATAACTTTTGCCACTAGTGATCGGCAACCTGGGTTGGTTTGGTCCCAAGCTGTTATCACGATCTGGCAACACTAACATTGTTTATATTTTATTTCACAAGTTCCCCACCTTTTATACCGCAAAACCTCTCTAAAATGCCCAAGGAGAAATCCAAGCACCGTCATCGCAGCCGCAGTCGCGAGAGGCGGGATCATCGCAGTCCAGATCCCAGGAGCAACAGGAACAGGGATCGGGATCGTGAGCGCGAGAGGGAAAAGGAGCGTGACCACAGAGACTACAGAGACAAGGAACGCGATCAGCGCAGGGAAAAGGAGAAGGACAAAAACAGGGACAAGAAGCGGGAGCACAAGAGCCGGAGGCGTCGATCTTCCTCCAGCTCATCCTCGTCCAGTTCGACGTCTAGCACGGCGACCGGTGGACCTCGCTCGCCGCTGACAAAGAGTTCGATGAAACTGCTTCAGACGCTGGAAGCGCGTCGTCTCGTCGAGCAAAAGGACCGCCAGCGTAAGAAGGAGGAGCTGAAGGCTAATGAAACGCCAGAGGAAAAGCGCGCCCGTCGCCTGCGCGAGAAACAGGCCAAGGAACAGCGGCGTCGCGAACGAATGGGCTGGGACAACGAGTACCAGACGTACTCCAACGAGGACAACCCGTTCGGTGACTCCAATCTCACCTCCACCTTCCACTGGGGCAAAAAGCTGGAGGTGGAGGGACTATCAAATCTCTCCACCAAAACCGTAGAGGTACTTTCCCTGCAAAAGCAGTTGGAAAACCGCAGAGAGCTGGAGAAGGTTAAGAAACGGCGGCAGGAGAGGGAACTGGAGCGGCAGGTGCGCGAGGATGATCTCATGATGCAGCAGCGCGCCAAAGAGGCGGTGCAGTTCCGCGAGTGGCAGCGCCAGGAGGATCAGTTTCACCTAGAGCAGGCACGCTTACGTAGCGAAATTCGGATCCGCGATGGCCGTGCCAAGCCCATCGATCTCCTCGCCCAATATGTGGCCGCCGGGAATGCTCCGCTCGAAGAGTCCCTCGAGATGCAGATGCACGAGCCCTATGTTTTGCTAAACGGCCTGCCTATGGAGGAACTGGAGGACCTGCTGGTGGATATAAAGGTATACGAAGAGCTGGAGCAGGGCAAGCACATAGATTTCTGGAACGATATGATCACCATTGTGCAAGACGAATTGCAACGCCAACAGAAACTGCAAGCGGAGAATACTTCGCTCAATCAACGTCGTGATGGCATCCACCAGGCGGTGGTGAAGGATGTGGCGGATATCTTCAGGGGCAAGAATGCCCAGCAGCTAGAGGAAATGCGGCAGCGCATCGAGGCCAAGATCAGTGGTCGAGCGGATGGCGTAGATATTAGCTACTGGGAAAGTCTGCTTTCGCAACTCAAGGCGCACATGGCCAGAGCTCGACTGCGAGATCGCCATCAGGCCTTATTGCGTGAGAAGCTGCTGCTCCTCAAACGTGAAAACGATGATGAGACGTTGCAGGAGGAGGTGCCTCCACAAATCAAGGAAGAGGAGATGGAAACCCAGGACGCAGAGGACCCGGAGGCTGCTGAGGGCGCACCCGAAGACGAAGAGGATCCCCTAAAGGAACTGCGTGAAGCAGTGCGTCTCTACCAGGCGGGAAACTACAGTCCGCGCTACATACGCGAAGAGGACTTCACCGGCAGAAGAGTGCAAAACGAAGACGACGACGAGCCGGAGACAGAAGGAGTCCTCTTCGAGGAGGAGGATGATGAGCGGCGAACACAGAGACAGCGTCTGCTAATCCTTCATCCGGAACGAGTGGACACCAATCAACTGACACCGCAGGAGCTGCGAATGCGCAACGAGGCGAGGCAGGGAATGCAGGGTGACGAGGCCGAGTTTAGTGTGGAGACCACCCTGGATGCAGTGCCTCAGCTGGCCACCGATAAATACCGACCACGAAAGCCGCGCTACTTCAATCGCGTGCACACCGGCTTTGAGTGGAACAAGTACAACCAGACGCATTACGACATGGACAATCCGCCGCCCAAGATCGTGCAGGGCTACAAGTTCAACATATTCTATCCGGACCTTATGGACAAATCCCAGACGCCGCAGTACTTCCTCACTCCGTGCGCGGACAACGGAGACTTCGCGGTGCTGCGATTCCACACAGGACCGCCGTACGAGGACATCGCCTTCAAGATCGTCAACCGGGAGTGGGAGTTCAGCTACAAACGGGGCTTCCGCTGTCAGTTCCACAACAACATCTTCCAGCTGTGGTTCCACTTCAAGCGATATCGCTACAGGCGGTGAAGGATTGTCATCTGGCCTGAATCGCCTAAACCATCCTTTTGTGAAGTCATATGTTATTTTCAAATAAAGTGTAAGCCCAGAACGACTGGCAAAGTGGTATCATTTAATGCGACTGTTTAGCTGATTTCACTAAAGACTGGATCTGTAGTTTAACCGGTTTCCATTGCATTAAATTCAGCAAGCTATCCATTAAAGGAGTAGGGAGTGCATTATCATATTTATAAACAAAGCGCCATGTATCACAGGTTTTGGAAAGGGTGCCACAAATGTTCTAGCACCGTATGATTTTGTTCTATCATATTTTAGCAGTCTATCCATGAAAGTAGGTTACTTCAACTGAAATCATGAAAAGATCACATAACAATGCAGTCCTTGATGGGCTGTTCCATGGCTTTCTCCACGGGCTCCCCGCGCTCAGCCTTCTGCACTTGGGCCAGCACACTCGCGTGCTGGGGAAATGCCAGACAGGAGAGCTTTGAGTGCACCAGCTGTCCGTCGATGGCCACCTCAAAGGATCCCCGCCGTCCCTGGTGGCAGGACATGTCCAAGTCGGGCGAGGAGGCCAGCAGGAACTCGCGCAGCAGGTGGCACTGTCCGCGGAAGTTACAGATGCCACTGCAGGAGGATTGATTACCATTATTCTGCTCATTGCTGGCAGTGGCTAGTGATTCCCCTTACCAGTATTCCACCTCCACTTTCACCATTACATAAAAGTATTCGAAATCAAAACACACATCAAATCAGCGCTTCAGCATCAGCTGGTGCCGAGTTATCGCTGTCGTTATCGTTCTAAATATCGTTATCGTTAAAAAATGTTATTTTTTGAATTTTATTTAAAAGCGAAATCGTAAGCAAATGTTGCACAAACAATTACGTTCATTTATTTAAATAGAAATTATATTTCGAATTACGATCTTGCGACATAAAATGTTTTTAACCCATTGACAATTTAGAATTTAGAAGTATATTATTTTTCTCGTTGTTTTGATGCAAACTAATTTTCCTAACGCTCAATAATATTTACTAGTTGTTTTTTTGAACTATTTTAGTTGATTCCATTTGAAAATTCATAAAAAGATAAAATAATTTACTCTAAATTTGGAAGTTTATAACTTCTAAAAGAAGCTAGTATTTAAGTACATTAATTTCTCTGGCTTATATTATATATAGTTTTAAACGTTTCTTATATTTTATAAAATGCAAAATTTGATTCGGAGTAAAACTGCCTGTTTTATAAGAAATCTTTCATTTGATGTCTTCTAGTGGCTAATAATAATTATCTTCCAAAATATTTTCAATCGCAGTTTTGGCTTTGGACTGAACTAAGGATTCCAATTAAGTTAAAGATAGACCAAGAAAACAGACAAAACAAGTTTTTAATATTCCATTTCACTTTAATTTCTGAGAAACTCCTTGAGCTATAAATTTTGTAAATTATCAAACCCTCAACATAGGACTGCTTGCATTAAACTAATAAAAATGTGTTTGAAACTGAACCAAAACCTTAACCCTTGTTGGCCCTGGCCCTTAGTAGCGTTTTGCAGGCGGCCGTGTGAGTTTTCAGCGGCAGGTCGTCTGCAATTATAGAATATTAGGACATGATTTTCAAGAAATGACACTTTAAACAGCTCACATATCTTGTGATCGCCGTGAACAGGCAGTAGAATATTCAGCTGTTCTGGCTTGGTGCAGACAAAGACATAGGGACTCTCCGACTCTCCGTTGGGATATAACTCTCGGTACTCCTCTTGTGGCAGGCAACTGTCCACGTTGACGCAACCTAGCAGGCTGCTAGTGGGATAATGACTTGGGAACTTGATATCGGGATCTGCGATTACAATTATATGTAATTCCTGAGAGTTCACATTGAAAGTCAAGACTTACCGCCGTATAGAACCTTGTAAAAGCCCTCCATTTGGGCAATGTCCTCGGCGTGCGGCTCTTTGGAGGTGGAGGCTATCCACAGTCTACCACGGTGTTCACTGTACCACACTCGTCCCTCGTGTCTGTTGAAAAAATAGGGTTAGATATAGGAAATCTGGAAGTATGCCTTCATTGAAACCCACTTTTTAATGCCCGCCACTAGGAGCGACGCCCAGGGCTGATGCATCGACAGACACTGGCGCATGTCCTGCATTTCCAGGAGTTCCTTGTCCTGCACCCGATTGTAGATCCTCTCCAGCCCATCGCTGGCTGCTGCGGGAGCTGGCCAACTCTTGGATTCCTTGCTGGGCTTGTAGACTGGCGGCTTGGCCATGTCCAAATTGGGTGCGAGTGTCAAAGCGGAGTGCCCAGTGACCGCGGATGCACTCCAGTTGGATCCGACACCCGAGGCCTTAGAAACGGCCGCTAGTTCGCTGATCACCTGCTGCTCGTACTCCTTGGAGATGGTCGGTTCCTCCGGCAACTCCCGGCCAGCAAAGTCAACCCGGATCTTACGCTTCATGCGACTGCCGTGCTTTATCTCCTCCATCTCTCGGTGCAGTTTCTCGAACTTCTCCCGCTCAGCGTCGCTCAGCCACACGGAGTTCTCCTAAAAATTATATTAGTTAAAATCGTTGACGCTTCATTAAATGTAATTAACTTAAGCTTATCTTCTTGTAAATAGCATTCAAAGCCTTTTAACGAACAATACGAAATTTGGAATACATCAAATGGAAAATCGCGCATAGTTTAGTTTAGAAATTGATCGAAAAGTATTTAAATATGGATTTTTCTCTATCCAGTTGCGTGAATTACGATTCCTAATAAAATAAACCCACCTGGAAGTAGTCCAGCTCATCGTCGATAACTGTGGTTCTCTTCTCGCTGTTCTTGTCGTACTCCAGCAAACGGTCCCTTTGGGCCAGCGCCTTGTCCAGCGCCTCCTTGGAGGGTTCCTTGGCATTCTCCTTTCCGGACTTTTTGCCGTGCTTGGGGGCACTCTTCGAGCCGCCCTTTTCCCTGGCCGCCTTGGCCAGCTGCTGCTCCTCCTCGGGCGTGTGGACGGGAGCGCCGCAGCACAAGCACGGGCCGCTTCCCTCCTGTTCGCATACGATCCGGCCGCAGCCCAGGCAATTGTTGATCAGCTTGTGCTGGGCCGCCTGGCAGTCGCAATGCCGTCGGCCCTTTAGCAGAATGGTGTCGCCCTGGACACGACCATCGCTGGCATACAGATTCACGTACTTCCCGGACTTACCCTTGGCCCCCTGGCTGATATTTTGCTTGGGATCCTTGGGCGGTGATGTGGATGCAAGTTGTTTGTGGGGCGAGCGATTTTTGCCATTGTTCCGCGGCTGTTTGCCACTCAGTAGCATCCGGCGACAGTTTAGCAGGAACATGCGGTGCTCCTCGATGTCCTCGCTCAGTAAATTGCCGAAATAGCTGTCGAATTCATAGTCGTCTTTGATGCTTAGGATGGCGCTGGAAGAGATTAAGAAGCCATTGGCCCAT
Source organism: Drosophila santomea (assembly GCF_016746245.2). Classification (NCBI taxonomy): domain Eukaryota; kingdom Metazoa; phylum Arthropoda; class Insecta; order Diptera; family Drosophilidae; genus Drosophila; species Drosophila santomea. Next base: position 19,859,914 of record NC_053021.2, read on the forward strand.
TGAGAAACGCATCTATCTGTATGCATCCTGCACCTACGACATCATCTGATCCGTGACCACACAGTCCAGACATTTGGACAACGTGTCCCGCACGAACTTCTCCATTTTGCAGTCAAAAAGCGGGCAAATTGATTACAATTGTGAAATAACAATGTAAAACTTTAAAAACTCAACGCAGGCTGTTATCGGCCTCCGATATCGATGTCAATCGAGGAATCAGCTGTAAGTGCTGGTTAATGTCTGGAAGTAAACACAAATGGGACTTTTTAACTACTTTAGATAATGTTTTGGATAAAAAGGTCTTTGTTCCTAAAAATTATTTTTAAAAAACTGCCCAATTAGCTTATAGCAACAATTTTCTAACGACAATTGTTGGCCAACACTATTCATAACACATGCTTAAAAAGAGGAACAATCGCATAATGACTAGTTAATACCCTACAGTTCCCATGGGTTGAGTATTCTTATTAGGGCTTTGCCAAATTCTATGCAATTCATGGGAAAACAATTTAAAAGATTAAGTAAAGTGCTACTATTATAATATCTGTGGTATTTGAATAGATTGAGCATCATATAATAGAGGTAAGTAAATTACACGGAAAATCATTACTAATGCTAAGCTAATAGCTAATGTATACTGCGGACGCTTATTCCAGGAAAGAGTATGGCGCAACAAATGCTGGCCGGTCGCAAATAAATAAAGCCCGATTTGCAGCTAACACGAATAGTTAGTTCCCAACATGACACCATATCGCCCGGAGTTCTCCGCAGCGGAACAGTCACGAATCGACGCGGAATTCTCTAGATTGGCCAGTAAGTGGAGAGCCATGGTGAAATACCCACCGCAAACAGATAACGAATCTATGTAACTAACTACCCGTCTAACGAACAGGGAACAAGAGTGTTTACCTGGATCATGCGGGCACCACTCTCTATGCCGAGAACCAAGTGACGGCCGCCGCGGAGCAACTGCAGCGCAATGTCATCTGCAATCCGCACACCTGTCGCCTCACCGGCGACTTCGTCGACCAGGTGCGATTCAAGTGAGTTCACCATCCATGTTAGTAATACTCCCACTGTCATTGGGTTGCCCTTGCAGAGCCCTCATGCACATACATATGTGCATATATCAATCTCGTAAAATATCCTTATAATCGAGAAGGGATCAAGTCCTCCGTAAATCCCTATAAAAGCAACACATATACGCCAACCTTGTGTAAACTTTTTGTTTCAACTAACCTGCTATAGAACTCTGCACTTATGCATATTAGGTGAGCCAGGAAGCTAATCTTGGCAAATATGACTTAAATTGTAATTTCCCTTGCCGAAACAGAATTACTCTTCTTTCTTTGCTATACATGAGTACATACATATAAATCTCTTGAAAGTGAGAAACAATATTGTTTAACAGACAGCACACAAAAAAATGTGTACGAAAACAAGTTTTATGTTCTATTTTTAAATATACAAACTCTCAAGCAAACCGCATATGTCTAACGATTCACTAAATAATTAGTGATTAGTGAAGCTAGTCCTCAAACTACAAATATTTTATCCTATTAAAATTCTCATTTTTGTTTATTTTCAATTGTTTCCGTTTAAGTAGTTTAAAGTTAAATTTCTTCATTTAAACGTTTTTAGAATACTGGAATTCTTTAACACCACCGCCGAAGATTACCATGTGATATTTACGGCGAATGCCACCGCTGCCTTGTCCTTGGTGGCGGAAAACTTTGACTTTGGATCCACGGGCGACTTTCACTTCTGCCAGGAAAACCACACCTCAGTGCTGGGAATGCGGGAAAGGGTCCGGGCCAACGGGATATATATGTTGAAGGAAAAGGAAATCTCGGGCGGAGAGCTCAAGAAAAACGGCACAGTACACAAGGTGTCCGGGAAAACGGGGAACTCCTTGCTGACCTTTTCGGCCCAATGCAACTTTAGTGGATACAAAATCCCACTGGATACCATTGAAAAAATCCAAATCGATGGCTTGTCCAAGCCGGGAAAACAGCTTTGGGGCTCTTTGGGAGAGAATAAGGAGAATACGCACAACGATTACTATATCTGTCTGGACGCGGCGTCGTTTGTAGCCACCAGTCCGTTGGATCTGAAAAAATACCGCCCAGATTACGTGTGCCTTAGTTTCTACAAGATCTTCGGCTATCCCACAGGCGTGGGAGCCCTGCTGGTGAGTCGACGGGGAGCCGAGGTCTTCCAGAAGCGTCGCTTTTTTGGCGGTGGTACCATCAACTACGCATATCCCCATGCCATGGATTATCAGCTGAGGGAGACCTTCCACCAGCGCTACGAGGATGGCACCCTGCCATTCCTCGCCATTGTTGGCTTGCTCGAGGGATTTCGCACGCTAGAGAGATTGGTGCCCAAAACGGACGAGTTCAGCACCATGGAGAGGATTTCCAGGTGGGTAGATAGTGATATGCCAGGTGATTTCGGCCTTATTACCCAAAATTTTTATTTTTAGACACGTCTTTGGGCTGGCCAAGTATCTGGAGGATCAGCTGCGCCAGCTGCAGCATCCCAATGGTGAACCCCTCGTCGAGTTGTACAATAAAGTGGGTTACCAGGACAAATCTCGCCAGGGTGGCATCGTTGCCTTTAATGTGCGCACTGAATCAGGATCCTTTGTGGGATTCGGCGAGATCGCCTGTGTGGCTGCCCTGCACGGCATACTCCTGCGGACTGGATGCTTCTGCAACATCGGAGCCTGTCAATATTACTTAAACCTCGATGAAGATGCTATGGATACGATATACAAGCGAGCAGGTCGCATTTGCGGCGACTACTTTGATCTGGTTGATGGACAGCCGACGGGAGCGGTGCGGGTATCTTTTGGTTATATGACAACTATCCAGGACGTAGAGCAGATGCTCCAGATGCTACGCTCCAGTTATTTGGCAACCAAGCCGCTGCAGCGAATTCAGTTCATCGAGGAGCAGGCGGAGCAATTGCCGCCGTTGCTTAAGGAGCGAGTCCAGCTCTTGAGGCCGAAACTGCTGCAGATGGCCATATATCCGGTAAAATCCTGTGCCGCTTTTAAAATCGAATTAGAAGGCTCCTGGCCGTTGACGGATCAAGGTCTGAGATATGACCGTGAGTGGATGATCGTGGACATGAATGGCATGGCGTTGACTCAGAAGCGCTGCACGGAGTTGTGCCTGATTAGGCCTGTGATAAAGGTCGACCAATTAGAGCTGCAGTTCGGAGACAATTCCCATTTCTCGGTGCCCCTTTCGCTGGAGGACCAGGCAGCCGACTCAGCAAAATGCGTAAGCAAGGTGTGTCGGCAGCCCGTTGAAGGATTGGATTGCGGCGATGGTGTGGCCCAGTGGTTAAGCGAAAACCTGGGCTTAGATGGCCTCCGTTTACTCCGGCAATCGGGCCAGAGAAACTCCTCCAAGGATCAGCAGAAGTTGAGTCTGGTTAATCAGGCCCAGTTTTTGCTGCTAAACAAATCTTCGGTGCGATCGCTTCAATTTGAGGAGCCTCTCGATGAGACTGTGGATCGTTTTCGGGCCAATATCATCATCGACACGGGCAGTGCTTTTGAGGAGCTTACCTACAAAGCCCTGTCCATTGGGGGAATCCAATTCCAGGTGGACGGTCCCTGCCAGCGCTGCGACATGATTTGCATTAACCAAAGGACAGGCGAACGGTCGCCGGAAACCTTAACCACCATATCCCGCCTGCAAAAAGGTCGCATGCGATTCGGCATCTATATCACTAGGATCCCCCAGGACACAAAAGAGCTTGAGGCCAAGGAGCACATGACCTGCGGCGATGTTGTCCTTGTGGAATAAGCTCAACTCACACTTTTCATACCAAAAATGTGGTTCGTTGAACATACATATATGTTTTTTATAGTACATAGTTTTAGCAAAGGATTGCTTAACCCTCCTTATTTGGTAATTCTCCGTTACTCTACATCACATTTTGCATTTAGTTTGTTTTAAAGTACTTCTGTAACATGAATACGTAAACATTCTTAAAGAAACATTCACGATAGCTTTAGTCCAAAGTAACCGGATACCTCTTGCCAGTGTCTTAAGCCTTTAAAAGGCCTTAATTGCAAAATAATCAATTTCAAATCGATTTGTATATACTACCGTTCTTGGAAAGGGAAATTGAACCTGAACAGGGGGCGAAGTAAATGGTACTTTGAATCGGACGCTCATCATTTGAAGAAGTGACGAATAGGGCTGCCAACGAAACATGGAAAGCAAATTCAACTCATGTTGCTGAACATCAATAATTTGGAATATATTAATGGAACATTAACATTTTTTAACGGAAATATACATTTCTATTGATTGTGGCATCGCATTAACAAGACACATAAATTAAAAAATACATTTAAACACCAGAAATGACATTGTTTCATTGTAATTTAATAATTTAGCGTATCCCTTCTATACTCTTATAAGTTGTTCTAAAGGTGAATTGTCTGAAATATAGTAATTTTTTTCAATATACGCACAATATAAAAATTTCCCATGGACTGACAACCCTGTTTTGTAATGCCTGCGCATCGATAGGCAGAAAGTCGCGCTGTTGCGTCGATTGACGGGCAACTCAAAGACCAATCGCACTGGCGAGCAGAGCGGAAAAACTGCTGAGTGGCGGAAAAACAACAACTGGCACAATAAGTAACAAAATCAAAAATAAACAAAGAACGACAGGAGCAATAAATATACTACTAAAAATAATAACTCTAATTAAACTCTGCGTTAACACACATACACGCAAAAGCGATAAGCGAAAGAGGAAGGAGCCGCCGAAAAGTATGCAGCAAAAATGTGAATAACTACTTCACAACAAAGCTTTGCAAAGCAGCAGCATCATCACACACACTTTGTTGTTGTTATATAAGTGTGTGCGTGAGCGGGAGTGTGTGCGTGCGTAGTAGTAAAAATGTAGCAAAACTACAATTGTAACTTCACAAAGGCCAAGTAAAAAAATGAGACAACGAATCTAAGAAAATTTTTGATACAGCAATTTTTGTTAGTAAGCGGAAAAGAAGAAAACACAAAGGAAAGCAAAAGGAAACAAGCAGCTGGCAGAGAGAGAGGAACAATTTGACCCAAGCAAGCAAAAAAGAGCGAGTGAAATCGCGTCCACCAACCACCAATACAGATGAACATGCTACACAGTTTCAGCGGCGGCGGCGCCGGCAGCGCTGCCAACGCCTCAGGCGACGTCAGCAACGGTGAGTGAGAAACAGTTACTCTTTCCACTTTCTCCCCGTACACTGAGCGACAAAATGGTGACCTATAAGGGGACAAAAATGGTCTTGATTACATTGTTTGTTCTTCGGATATTTTGAATTCGAGTTTAAATGATCTCTTGAATTTGTATAAAGTTTCTCACCACTGAAAATGAGATGGCTAAATGGATATAGTTCATAAAAATTCAAAAACTTTTAAGGTATCAAGGAACTATCTAATAACTGACCATTCATTTAATTAAATATTGCAAGGACCTTGAAAATAACTTTTGCTTGACATTATTTACGTACCACAATGTTATGGAAAGTAAAAGCGGTTTTTCTCAGTGTTAATATTTTGGCAACAACAAACGTGGCAAATACCAATTACATATAATGCATACACACACTTATTTACAAATGCCAGGACTTTTGTCAGTGTGTATGTATGTGTGCTTTTTTTGTTGTATTTGGCTTTGATGCGTAGAAGGTGCGAAAGTGAAATGATTTGGCGTCGTTTCTGCAAGAAAAGCTGGAAGAAGACTAATATATGGTAGTACAGTGGGACCGCTTTACATGTGCGTAATAGATTTTGAGAAATTAATAATAATAAATAATATTTAGAGCTTTTGATATCCAGCCAGTTTTAGGAAAAAGCATTTTTTAAGTCATTTGCCTTAATATTCACACAAGTTTCCACAGCTTAACTTAATTTTAGTGAATAAATTTGGGCAGAGATCGCTGTATATTGAAAGCTTAGGCAAGCGAGACTTTTCGTAATTGCTTTAATAAAATCGAGAGGGTGGTGATGTGCGGGGAAAGAAGCGAAATAGATGTGTACACACACATGTGTATGCCATCGCCTTAGAATCAAACTTTCTGAACAATACTTTGCGATTGAGTTAACTTGAGTGCGGCGATACATCATAGAAGTTAGCCGTGAGTTGAAATGGAAATGATTTGCTTTATTTAATAAGAGCGATTTTGATGGGGCAAACTTTGAGTGAGAGGACGCAAATAATGGTAATTGATATCGTTTTTAACTAGCTAGGAGAGGTATAATACAGTACAGCTGGTTTTAATTAACTGAAGTCCAATTAATGTCCTCTTTAGCCACCATCAGAAGAGAGAAGAGTCTGCGTTTGGCATTTCAGCGGTAATCACTTTCTGGACTCTTATGCAATTATATTTGCCGGAAAGTAAGGCAATCTCTGGCCTCAACAGCGCGTAGCGGCTTAATAATTAAAAAGTCAAACGAAAAATTGTGCATTTGACGGCAATCAGTTGGATCGCAGGTAATGCCGCTCTAATTGGCATCGATTAAGTGACGTTTTTGCCACCGCTGACCATGGTAGCATGCGAAATGCAAGTTCACGGCCAATAGGTCAATTTGGCGTTAATCTGCTGTTTGTCTTCGCCTTTCATACGGTCCTTACCTTTCTGCGCCTGGCTAATTGGCCATGTATAGCGTGCTCGTATCGCACATATGTTCGTACATATGTATGTATCGCATATAGCGACCCTTAGTGCCGGACGGAACCGGTAATTGCATTACGTCGTTCGATGCGATTACGCTCGGTTAGCTCCACGGACCACGGACCACGCCCCCCAGACCCCCACAGGCTCTCATTTGAAAGCAATCAAATTGGCCGGCAATTAATGTAATCAAGGGAACGCGCTGACTGTCTTGCTTTCTTTTCTCACATTTACCTTTAGACAGTGAATCGTTTAAATATATTAACTGTAACAAAACTTCGCTCCGTTTATCCATTGTCCATGCATATCTTTAGATTTAATTTATTTTTACAAATTTTGTTATTTAAAAGTATATATATATTTTTCCCTTAGTTCTCTTTGTGTCTACCAATTATCAAGTCGTTCCCATCAGAGAACTGCAAGAGTGGCATTTTTTGCCACCTTAATCACACTCAACAAATTTGAGTGTCGGGTGCCACTCACACCGGTCATCGCGGGTACTTAAAAACACCCGCTCAAAATATTCGGGTGTCTGTAATCGGCACTCTACGTCGCGGGTGCCGATCACACTCGCCACTCGTAAACACTCGAGTGCCTGTGGTAACATAATTACTGAAAAACGAAATAGATTATGCCCAAAATCTGTAGATAGCCTCCTTATTCTGCATTCTTTTTACAAAAATTTAAACAACACGAAATAGGCATTTCTTTTTTATATATTATATTATTTGCTTTGTTAACATTTTTAATAATTGCTTGCCATATTAAATGTATAATTTTTCATATTAAAAATGATAAAAAAAAAAAACAAGCAGCCACAGAAGCCGCAGCAAAAAAGTAAGAAAGTTAAGCTTCCCTTTCCATTTCCACCCAGGTACTCACCACTTTCCTCAAGCTCTTTCCACGTTAGAGCTGACAGCTGGTTGTAGCTCCTGGAAAATAGCTAGCTCAGGAACTTCCTTCAGTAGTTCGAATTCACATTATTGATATCATCATCAATTAGTATTTAAAAAAAAACATCGAAAAATTTGCAAGCTTACGTAGGACTTTTAAGAAGCGCAGAGAAGGGCACATATATTTTGATATTATTTAGTATTAAGTATTTAGTATTAAATACTTAGTATTATTTAGTACTTGGTATTATTTTGTATTTAGTACTTAGTATTTAGTATTATTCATTATTTCCTTTTAATGTAACGTAATACTTTCAGATATTTTACTTATAATTTTACTTTGAATGCCAGCTAGAAAAATAGAAATAGAATAGTGTTAATTAAGTATAAATATTATTTAATAATATATAAGATTGTTTTTTGTTAAGACATTAGAAACATCAAATCGCAACAACATGTGCACGACCTTTTTCTTGGGTGTTCCCTTTCACCCTTCACCTTTCACCCGTCTCGCAAGTAACAAAAAACAGCCGGGTGGCAAATAGAGTGTCTAATAACACCCGGGTGCTGAGACACCCTGTGTTTGGCGGGTGCACTTAGAGTGCCGGTGGCTTGCTGCAGTTCTCTGGTTCCCATACTTACGGCATTGAGAAGTTCAAAAATCGTAGCGTACTTAGTAGGGCTGCGTATGAGCAATATTTTATGACGTATACGCACTGTTGCATTTGCTCGATCGCTTAAAAATTCAGATATCTCTGCACATTGTGCATTTATGGGTAGTAGGTTTTTATCTCAACTGCAATTACAAATTGTTGTAAAAAAGGGATTAAAAAATGTTAGACAATTCTAAGACATTTAACATTTAACTGGAATTGTTATTAGTTTTAATACAACAACAATTTAACAATTTAAAAAAGAACAAAGCAATTGCTGTTGAAAAGTCCCTAAGAAATCGTCCTTGCAATCCCATTATTAAATTCCCGGTTTGTTTGTTTGTGCTCCTCCCTGTGCACACACACACACACACACACACACAGATGTTGGCGAACGTGTGTGTAGCGTCTTTTGTTGGGTAACGGTAACAAACATATGTTTGAGCAATATGGCTGCCCTGGCATGGGATTTAATCCTGTGTGCGGCTTGTGTGTGTGAGGGACCCTCCCCTGTCGTCGTTTTTGTTATTGTGTTACTGGCAAATTAAAGAGCGACTGCACACACACTTACAGAAACACACACTCACATTCGCCATCCCTCTTTGGAAAAAGAGAGCGTAGGGACAGTGCGAGAGCGAGCGTCTCATTTGCTATCTCTTTTTTCCCTTCATCCTGTCATCAGCTGTTTTATGTTGTTCAGGGTCAAGTGCATGCGTGTGCGTGCGCCTGTTTGTGTGTATTGGTAGCGTCGCAGGTGTTGCCCTCTCCCTCTCTCGCCCTTTCGTCCGTCTCGCTCTGTTGTTGTAGGTTGGAATTCAAGGAAGTTTTTTAGCATGGAGTCAAGGTTACTACACATACACACACACAGGCACACACACACACAGGCACACAGCCGCACTCCGCACACGCACATACGCAGTCTGGTTTATCGCAATGTTTCACTCAAATTGCTGAGGGAATCGAAAATAAACAACTTAGTGCATGTGTCGATGTGCCCGAATGCACTTCGTATTTTCCTGCCGCCTCCTCGCGCAATTCCAATGTGGTTTTTACAGGCAAAGTGTGGTATGTTGCATAGTTTTGAATGTTAAGAAAATGTGGTGTACGAAATGAAGTGACTTTTTTTGATGAAAACGCGGTTTCAGATTGGAGCGTTTATTTGAAACGATTTGTTATCGGTGGGCGTTGGAAAAATTCAAGATCTTTAATGATTTGGAATATTTATTCGATCTTTTTCACCTACCTATTTAGCTACTTTCACCCACAATAGAAACAGCTTTCAACTTAAAATTCTTAAATGCATAATAATCTTAAAAGTTCAATGAAAATTGAATTTTCTTTCAAATTTATGTAGATTTTATTTACATTTTGTTGTGAAACTTAGAACTTTAAGTTTCTGTGCTCGACCTTGTTTATTTTCTAAAGCTAAAACGTTTTAACTGCCTACAGAACTGTTGCAATGTCTTTAGGACGTTCTCTTATCGATTTTGGCACTCCTCGACTCCGGGAACGTAGTCCCGGCTCTCGATTCCTGGACTCTGAGCTCTGATCCGAGACATTGTAGGTCCATGTCACGTAGCAGCGTAAATCCTTTATTTCCATTCTAATTAGAAGCGCACCCTGCCTCCGGCCTGCTTCCCCTGGCTCTTTTCCATTCTCGGCCTGCCCCACTTCGTGGTCGTTTCATCCTATTAGCATATTTGTATATAGAGCGATGCCGGGACATTCGCGTACATGTGTGTACAGTGCGTGTAGGAATTAAAGTGCTCTAAAGGAGTACAAACGAAATTTGAAGTGTTGTTTACAGATTTTGTTCAATTCCTTTTGTTTTAGTTTCAGGGCGCAACAGGTTACCATGCATGATTTAGCCCGACTTCTAGACTAAACGAACTAATTAAATATGTTTTTTTTCTTTTTATTTTTTTTTAAAAGTAGTATGCAATCTTATTCAAGATACTAAGCTCCTATCTTTCTTCACTTAAAAGGACACACGCCAAGCATACGCCGTGTGTTCAGTAATATATAGGGTGTTTTTTTTAGAGGTATAGAACTTTAAATTGCAATAAAACAACGATGGATTATTCGATTGACATGAATTTTATTGACATGAAAGATAATCTTGTGGCATTACATTTTAAATATGATTTCTGGCATATGACCGCCACGGCTGGCTCGGATGTAGTCCAATCTGGACGTCCAATTTGCAATGACTTTTTCCAATATTTGGCCGTATATCGGCAATAACACGGCGAATGTTGTCTTCCAAATGGTTTAGCGTTTGTGGCTTATCCGCATAGACCAATGACTTTACATAGCCCCACAAAAAGTAGTCTAGCGGTGTTAAATCACAAGATCTTGGAGGCTTATGAAAAATCGGGAACAACAGCAATCTCGTTTTGGGCCCATTCGACGAATCTACGCCTTGCTTGATGATCGTTTGGTTTCAATTCTTGCACGAGTTGGATTTTGTAAGCACGCATGACGAATTGCCAAACCAAACTGAGAATAAATCACTTGACAGCTGTTAAATCGGTCGCCATCTTGAACAGTAATGCCAACTTAAAGTTCTATACCTCTAAAAAAAACACCCGTTATAAAGCACTATGATTCATTTGAGTCATTAAATATTGCAGCCCATCAACAGGCTTTACACTACCTCATATTATTTAAAATCAATAATTCCTCTCCTATTATAGTATTAAATTGATTGAAATGTTTTTACATTACATTTACATATGCACTGTGTTTGGCCAAGCATTTACTTACCAACAGCGATAATTATAACAGTTTATAAATAATTCAACTCATTATACATTTTATATGAATTTTTAATATTTAAAATAAAAATTTGTTTCTTTCCTTTTTTCTTTTTTGTTTCGAAAAGTTGATAAATTACGCATACGCACTGTGTTCGGCCGTACATTTATGTACTAATAAATGCTGGTACATGGGGCAGTGAAGCATAGGGACGATTATGTGCACTGAAGCTAACGAAACAAAAAATTGACAGCGATGAGAAAATGATTGACGTCGGTCGGTGGACTCCAAAAGCAAACGCAATCCCAGACGAGTTGGGGGCAGGTTATTGGACATTGGACACAGAACACAGAACACGGGAATGTGAAAGGTGGGAAGTGGGTAGGATAATGGCAAGCAATGGGAGGGTTCCATGGGGCAACATTGCGGCATGTACAATCAATCAAAGCACATTTATGGGCCTCCGTTACGAGTGCTCTGTGGGGAAGTAAAAAGTGGGAGTGGAAGTGTCATGTCGGTCGTTAGGAGAGGTCCTGGGATTAACAATAACCGCACGAAGGTAAATATGTATTTTCCCATTTGGTGGACAAAATGACCCTCTGCTGGGCAACCCTTTGCCCCCGACTTCCTTCGTTTCGACTTTACTTAAGAGTTCGCAGTTTAAAACCAAGCATTCTCTTTACAAGTGAGCAATTGTTACAAAATGATTTTGTTTAATGTCTGAGATCGGCAGATTTCACTATCTTAACAAAATTGTCGAAAATTGAATATGTCTTTCCTTGCTAACTATTATACAGCGGAAACCGAACTGAAGGAGCGGCTGATAGCCAGCGTGAAGAAGGAGGTGAAGCAGCTGATGGAGGAGGCGGTGACCAAGAAGTACGTCCACGAGGAGAGCAGCTCGGTGACCTCGTTGTGCGGCGCCGTGGAGGCCTGCCTGAGCCACGGCCTGCGCAGAAGGGCTCTGGGGCTGTTCAAGACCTCGTCGACGACGGCACTGATCCAGAAGATAGCCAAGATTTGCCCGGAGGCGGACTACGTGAGCCGCCGGCTCCTCGAGCTGGAACTCGCGCAGGAGTCGCACGCGGTGAGCGGCAAACGATCTTCCTCCAGCAGCGACAGCATCATCAAGCCCAAGCTCCTGAGCAAGGGCAGCGGGAGCAGCAATTCGGTGACCACCATCAACACGGTCTCCAATGGAGCGGGAACAGGACCTGGAGGCGGGGTCGGTGCCAATGCCCCGCTAGTCAAGTACCTGTGGATCCGACTGGCCCTGCACGAGAAACGGCTGGCCAAGATCATCGAACACCTGGTCAGCAACGCCAACAGCTACTACGATCGTGAAGCGCTGGTCGCCGATCCCGACTACGGCTCCATCCTGAGCTCCCTGCTGGTGGGTCCTTGTGCCCTCGAGTTCACCCGGGCCAAGACTGCAGACCACTACTGGTCCGATCCCTGTGCCGATGAGCTGGTGAGTGTGCTCCTCCTAATTTGTATAACGTGTTTATTGTCTTTTGATGAATTGTTGCATTTTTAAAGTTAGTTTTTAAATTATAGTGAAAATAGCCACCCGAAAAACGATATTTATTTCCTTGTGATCTCCGAATCGCAGGTGCAGCGCCACAGAATCAGCTCGGGCAACCGGACGCCACCCACCACCCACCGGCCGATCATCAACTTCAAGCGCAGCCTGCACACCAGTTCGGAGGACACGAGCAGTGGCTCCTTCAAGGCCTGCTCGCCGGCGAGCGTGGCCAAGGACTACGTGGAATCGCTGCACCAGAACTCGCGGACCACGCTGCTCTATGGCAAGAACAACGTACTGGTGCTGCCCAAGGACGTGTCCGAGCCCATGCCGGGATACCTCAGTCTGCACCAAAGCATCCAGTCGCTGACGATCAAGTGGACGCCCAACCAGCTGATGAATGGCTACAACGACGGCGATGGCGGCGACAAGAGCTTTTACTGGAGCTACGCCCTCAATATCAACGTGGACGAGATTGTCTATGTGCACTGTCACCAGAATCGCGGCGGCGACACCGGCGGCACCATCATCCTGGTGGGCCAGGACGGCGTCCAGCGGCCGCCCATTCACTTTCCTGAAGGCGGACACCTTCAGGCGTTCCTCAGCTGCCTGGAAACGGGTCTCCTGCCACATGGTCAGCTAGATCCGCCGCTCTGGTCGCAGCGCGGCATTGGCAAGCTGTTCCCTTGGCCCAAGAGCGTGAGGCGACACATCTTGCCCTCCGTGATGGAGGCCGGCGGCTCCCTGGCCGACGAGACGCCCATCGACTATGTGTTCCGTGTGGTCAGCAAATGCCAGCACGAGGAGTTCCGTAAGTAGTAGTTTAACCCATTCGAATGCACTGGGTCTCCTAATGTAAGCCCGTGCTGTACCTTTCAGTGGCCAGCCACCCCATCCTGGAGCTGGGACGATCGAGTCCGCGGCGGAAGCACCTCGGCAGCTGCTCCACCACCGGCAGCAGCGACTGCTCCAGCAAAAGCCTCTCGATTGACCAGAGCAGCTGCGAAACGCCGCTGATCCAGGCCAGCCAGAGCACCAGCATCGAGCTGGTGTGCTCCACGATGCGCCGGCAGATCATCTCCAGGGCCTTCTACGGCTGGCTGGCCTACTGTCGCCACCTCTCCACGGTCCGCACCCACTTATCCGGGCTGGTCAACGGCCGCATCATGCCTGATCGTGAGTTGTTCGATTTTTAAAATCTATAAGTCTATTTTGTCTGGATAAGATTATGTATCTGTCAGGTATTCCTTTTTATAGCTAAGGTGCAAAGGGTAATGTTTTCTCTTTTGCAATAAGTTGATACTCGAATGGATCAGAAGGGGATTATAGCGAAAGTAGCATTTAAAATATATAAATTAGTACGAAAGTAGCATACAAAACAAGTTATGGGCACTTGTAAACTAAAATGTTGTTTTATCCGTCTCCAGTGGCCGCGGACGAGGAGGGTCTGACCCGTGAAAAGTGGCAGGCGATGCATGAGGATGGGGTAATTACCGGCGACTTGGAGCTCTATCGACTCGTTTACTTCGGCGGCGTGGAGCCGGAGTTGCGCAAGGAGGTGTGGCCCTACCTTTTGGGGCATTACGCCTTCGGCTCCACGCCGGAGGAGCGGAAAAAGCAGGACGAGACCTGCAAGCACTACTACGAAACGACGATGAGCGAGTGGCTGGCTGTGGAGGCCATCGTGCGTCAGCGGGAAAAGGAGAAGACGGCCCTGGCCGTGGCCAAATTGAGTGCTGAGCAGGCGCGTCTAGCGGCCAATGCCGCTAGCTCCTCGAATCCCCACCAGAAACTCACCAACGGCAGCCAACATTTGCAGCTTGATCATGGGAACGGCGAGGATGAACAGGAGCAGCTAGTCCTGGACGAGGGCGAGAATGATGTGTTCGATGACAATGACTTTTCGGACATTTCCGATCCTGGGGATCTGTTTGATGAGCCAGAATTGGGCCAGGAGGCCGAGGAGCAGGAGCAACGTAATACCGAGGAGGAGTTCTTTGAAAAACAGGAGGAGGATCAGGAGAATCAGGAGGATCAGGAGGACCAGGAGGACGATGAGCAAAGCGAGATGCCTCGACTCAGCGAGCAACTTGTTCTGGAGTTCCAAAACATAGACAATATGGAACCATTACGTCTGCAGGAGAACTGCTTTGCCGATTCCGAGACCGAAAACGATCTGGGACTGGGTCTGGATGGCAGCGGCAATATCCTGATGCTGAGCATCAAGAGCTCCCCATCGACGAGCAGCTATGAGACGGTGGGCAACGAGTTCGTCGACATGGCGGAGGCCAAGCTGGAGGAGGAGGAGACCCCTGGGCAGCTAAGCAAGTTCCACAGCGCCGACGACGTGAGGCTGGACAACCAGGATGAGGAGGAATCATCGCAGCCGGCCACTGCGGTCATTATAACAGAGGCGGCTTCGCTGGACGCCCTGGACGACGATCCCACCGAGGAGTTTACCTCGAGAAAGACCAGCCTGATGTCGCCCCTCAACGAGGATATCACGGTGGTGGCCTCGCTGGATGCTTTGCAGGAGCCCAAGTCCGCCTGCGTCTCGCCAGCCAGCTCCAACGGAGGTGTCTACAGCGTGGAGCTGCTGGAGCAGTTCGGGTTGAATCTGCATCGGATCGAGAAGGACGTGCAGCGGTGCGACAGGAACTACTGGTACTTCGCCAACGAGAACCTGGACAAGCTGCGCAACGTGATCTCCACGTACGTGTGGGAGCACCTGGACGTGGGCTACATGCAGGGCATGTGCGACCTGGTGGCTCCCCTCCTGGTCATCTTCGACGACGAGTCGCTCAGCTACAGCTGCTTCTGCAAGCTCATGGAGCGCATGATCGAGAACTTTCCCAGCGGCGGGGCCATGGACATGCACTTTGCCAACATGAGGTGAGTGCTTATGGCCAAGATGGGTGCTGTCAGATGGGTCAGTCAGATGTCCAGTCAGTCGGACTAATCCCCCACTTCTCATAGGTCCCTCATCCAGATCCTCGACTCGGAGATGTACGACCTGATGGACTCGAACGGCGACTACACGCACTTCTACTTCTGCTACAGGTGGTTCCTGCTCGACTTCAAGAGGGAGCTCGTCTACGACGACGTCTTCGCCACCTGGGAGGTGATCTGGGCGGCCAAGCACATCGCCTCCGGCCACTTCGTCCTCTTCCTGGCCCTGGCCCTGCTGGAGACCTATCGCGACATCATCCTCTCGAACAGCATGGACTTCACCGACGTCATCAAGTTCTTCAATGGTAATGGTTTACAAATCCTAAGAATTAAGAGTAATCAGGAAAAGGAAATAGTATTACTAAATGCAATAATTTCATATGATTAAGTGCCTTAAAAAAAACTAAAAAGCTAAACAGTTAATTATGGAATATATTTATTATAATAAATCTAGTAGTTAAACCTGTAAAAGGAGCATCCTCATTCCGAAAGTCCTAGTAACGTCTTTACATTTTACGAAACTGCTTGCAATTTAATTGCAAATACAAATTCGTTTATTGTAAAAACAGAAAAGTTGCGCGAAAAGTACGGAAAAAGGGTGCCCGTTGTGTAATTTTCCTCTTTCCTCGAATTGCGATAAATCTGTGTTCTCACGATCCTTGCAGAAATGGCGGAGCGCCACAACGCCCAGTCGATCCTGCAGCTGTCCAGGAGCCTGGTCCTCCAGCTTCAGACCATCATCGAGAACAAGTAGACGGGGAGCCATCCGTAAACCATCGTCATCGTCAGTTCCTGGAGACCTCAGTTGCCGATCAGTATTGAGCATGCCACGTACTATGTTGTTAGCACCTAGAAACTAGAATCGTAGAATCGCAGTTAGAATGAAAGCGCTTAGGGGTATATAGCCAACCACAAAGCATAAGCATACCACATACCCACTAACGTATACCCTACAACATATATACATAACATATAACGCATAACAAATAGCGCATAACATATAACATATATGACATACCTGCACCCTAGAGATTGCAATTAGCTGAGGATCTCGCTGTGGTTTTTCGGGAGGCCTCCCGTAATCCGCAATGGTTTTTTTTTTTGGAAACGGCTGGGAATCGCTTAAAGAAATTTAACACAATTAAAGAAATTGTAGTGACCTGAAAAACACAAAGAAAGAAAGAAAATCGAACAACGTAAAAGATAAACTATTTATACTTATACAATATACATGGATATACCGATTATATTATACACAGGCAGTGGCATATTTATACGTTTTGTATATTCGAGAGAACCAGGAGTGGATCACGTACATATATGGATATTGTATTAGATATCGTCTATATATGGCAATGCTGTGCGGCTGCGACTGCGGCCAACTGTTGTTAATGTTATGTTATCGCTTTGGCTAATAATTAGATATATTATTATATACGAGTATACACCTGTATTCAACGACAACCGGGGGAGCGCCATTAAAGCTGTGGGAAACTCCTTGAAACCACAATTCTTCACATATGTATTTTGAAACTATGTATAAGGAAACTAGAGTTTCAGAAAGAAAAGCCAAGTCGAAGGGCATCGTTTTAGGAGATTTGACGGCACCCCCGAATCGAACTGCAATTGTTGTTAGTTATATTTTATTCTGTTTTTCATTTGTAGCTGCAAGCGTTGAGAAAAAATTTTGTACTCGAGTTGCCCGACAGGTGGATCCTGGGGCTATATCTCTCTATAGGTAAATCGAACAATTACCACACGAAACTGTTACGAAATTGTTGTTGATGGCTGCGAAGCGTTGAGTTTGTTTGTATTAGCGAAACTGATGTGTGCGACCCAATATGTGTTAAGATATATATTTAACGAATATTATAATATTTATACAAGCATTAACCCGAAGCATAGTTATATAGAGCGGAATGTGTTAGCCGTGTATTGTTATAATCGAACCCGATTCGTTGCTATTCTCAGGCGAACTACCTAGTTTCCAATTTCCAATTTCCGGTTTTCAAATTCGGTTTCGGTTTCGGTTACTGTTTTCGTCGTTTTTTGGTAAGTGCAGGCGCACCAAAAATCCCTCCACTGGGCTTATATACAACCTACAAATATTATATAGAACTATTTAGAGCGCATACACTTTGTGTGGAATCTAAGTTAATGCGAGTAGCACGCTTTTTGTGTATGGAAAAAAGTCGAAAACGAAAAACCAAAAAAATACTTCATGTGATTTCTTGTTGCTTCTTTGAATATCGATATTTTTGTAAGCGCTAAAACGTATATATAAATATATATACCTTACGAAACAGAACGAGATGGCGGGCAACAGAGAGAGAGATAGAGAGAGACGGGAAGCTGAAGCAAGAAAGAGAGATAAGATATATTTTACACTTGGCTGGGCAACAGGCAGGGTATTGAAAGTCAGTAAAGTCCAACCAGAACTTCGGCCACTCTTTTGATACACATATTCGACAGAAGATCTGCAAATCCACCACGACGAAGTATGATTAACTAAACCCCGAAGAGCAAGGCAGGAACTCTCGCTATATTGTATCGTATTCAAGCTAAGCTACACATACATATACATATATACAAAAATATATGTATATATATATATATTTATACCCGTCTGTGTAGAGACGCCAGCTAGAGAACCCGAGCATATAGAGTATTACGTTACCCACGATTGTAACCACATATAGCATACGCATGAATACTACGAATATTTTATGTTCCAAGTGAAACCATATAAATGCCCAAAAAAATACAAATAACTGATCAATGTATAATTTACCGAAACCATGTCGATGAAAACCAAATAAAAGGAATTATGTAAAATGTTTACAAGAAATCTACCCGCCCACTTTCTGACAAAGGGATAATAAAACGGACGGACAAACGGACGGACAAACAGACGGACAGACATACGGACAAACGGACGAACTAAAACATGACTTCTAATTTTTGAGATAGCTATACTAAATTTTTGTTAGCAGTATCATAAAGGGTAATTCAAAAGTTTATAAAAGCAAAGTCCCCTTCATATTTGCCAAGCCCCCTGGTGAGCTAATGCTCGATTTTGTCCTGTTACCTTCCGTAATGGAAGCATAACTATTTCTGTTGCACAGCTGGATGGCGAAAAAATGCTGGTCAGAATTCCCGCTTGGACAGCACGGAAATTCGCTTTCGCCTGCACCTGAGACCGTGGCTGAGGTAAATTTCGGTACACACGAATCCGCAGTGAGTAGGTTATGTTAAGCACTCTAGTGGTGCTGGTGCAGGCTGGCTTAGGGTGGCACAGGGTGGTGCAGGGCGGCGCAGGGCGGAAGGTTGCGGGTTACATGGCCAAGGCGCAAACTCAATGCGAAGCAACAGCGGGCCATGAGTTACACCGAAATGTTTTCATCCAAATTTGGGGCAGACTTGTGTGCATGGATGGGGCTTTCTTTTAGGAACGTGGTAGAAGGGGGCGGAGTTTCCAGAATTTTTGGGGCAGGGGGCGGTTTGGTGGTGCGGCGCTCAGCAGGGAATTCTGGCATGCTGTCCTGTTGCTTGTGGCTGGATTTTGCGCCACACAGGCAGCGACTTCGACGTCAGCAAACTGCTAGGTTACATACACACACGGGCGCACAGCAGCGGTCGTAAAAATAGTTAAGTATTGGTTAAGTATTGCGACTTGAGGCAACCTTATATTTGGGGTCAGGATGTATTTCCTTATCTGTAGAAAGTTAGGTAAGTTCTGTTTTTTGGTATGTTTATTGTAGTGCCAGGACATAAAATATATACATACATGTATTTAAATAAGATTACACAGCAACGGTTATAGAAATACTGTGAGGAAAAACTGATTACAATATTAATACTCTTCCAGTACCAAGCAAAAAATAAACAAAAAAGAAAAGGGAAACTTGGAAAACATTTATCTGTAACTGCAATTTTGACTTCCATCGTGGCCGTCTGTGTATGTGTGTAGCAAAAAGCTTCGCAAAGAAAAGTAACGGGAAAATTTCGATTGTGAGAGGATGAGTTGTGAGCGGGGTGCGAAGACTTAAGCTTCAATGTGTTACTGTTTATGTTGCTGTGAAACTTGTTGCCAGCGTGCGTGTTGCAGCTGTAAATGTTGCTGTCGCTGTTGTTGGTTTTGGTGTTGCTGTTGGTACTGTAATTTTTCCATGCAACAGTTTATTAAAAAAAAACAAGAGAGCTTCCTGACTATCAGATACCCGTTACTCAGCTAGTGAAAGTGCGAACGAGAAATATCAACATTTCTCTGGAATATCGATAGGAATTGGGGGAAAAAAACAAATAATAAAATATGTAAGTAAAAATTGGAAAATTTAAAAATTAGAATGGGCGTGGCTAAATTGTTTTTGGTATACCGATAGAAATTTGAAATTGAAAAAACAAAACATTTTTTATCTGTGGGCGTGACCGATTTGTGCGGTTTGTAGCCGTTGGAAATATACATTTTCAAGAGCAATACAAAACTGGAAAAATATCAAAACATTTTCCAAATGTTAGTTTTGGGTGGTTTTTGGGCGTTAAAAGGGGGCGAGGCAACTTTGGTCAACAATTTTTGATGGGTCATATAAGATCTATTTATCCTTCTAAGATAAAAGTTGAAAATAAACTGGCATTATCAAAAGATTGTTATTATTATCATTAGTGTAAGGTACGCAAAAGGGTATTAATTATTTTATACCAGCCTGGATTTTATTTCTATTTTGCACTGCAAGTTGATTAAAAACAATGATAACAGTCAATAATAAACTAATACCTTGTAGTTGTGTGGTTGATGTGGGATTTTTTATAGGGTCCTGCTGACTGATGTTGCGCGCGCTCAGCCTCATGCTGCTGCCGTCGATGTTGCCACATTCCCTTTCGGCTTTCATTTCGATTTCAGTTTCAGTTCCCGCTTCAGTTTCGCTACGGAGTTGGTCGCGTGCACACGACGCGCACTTCCTGGGAAAACACACGACCTGCTGCCGAGAGTCTGGTTCCAATTTCACTTTTTTTTTTGGTTTTCTACCAAAAGTGGGTTTAGTTGGTCAGTGAGTCAGTGCGTCAGAGCACCCAGGAGTCGTCCGATGGGCGAGCGGGAGGCGAAACTCCTTGCCCCACCCCCAGCGGCGGCAGCCAAATTTTATATAAAGGACAACAGCAACTAGTTGGGCAAGTTGGAAAAGGGACGCAAGCGTGGAAAATACAGGAGGAAAAGCGAGGAAAGCGAGAAAAGCGGTGAAAGCGGAGAAAGCGAGGCAATCGCACGCTGCCATAGGCGACACTTTGCGCTCTGCTGGCGTCGGTCGGCGTACGCAAAATACGCAAAATAAATACAAATACAAATACAGAAACAAGTACAAGCACAAATACAAATACAATTTTTCGAAATACATTTTACGCGCGCGTGAAGAGGAACGGAATTACGGCGAAAAGCTTCGGGCAATCTCCGCAAGCCCAAACACACGCCCACGCGCAGCCCAAAACCCCACAATACGATACAATACTACAAGCTACGCTGCGAAATGGTGCAAGTCAATGCAGGTAATAACATGAATCGGCAAAAAAAAAAAAATGAAATAAAATCCCCAAAATCCACAAGAGCCTGGGTAGCCCATATAACACATTTTCTAGCATTTTTCAGTCGCATTTTAATGCGCCAAAAAGTGTTACTCTCACATGTCCCCTAAATGTTTTGTACGAAACACACAAGTTTAAGGGCGGGTACATCAACATGTTGTGAATGAATATTATCAAGTGGTAAGATACAAGTGAAATGCTCCTGGTAGCTCGAAATATTGTAAACAGCGCCAACGTGGCGTATGACAGATATTTTTCGGACATTGCTTTTGCCCAAGCACAAGACGCAATTTAAATCTGTCGCGATTGGAAAAGAATGTTTCATTACAAAAATATTATAAACAATATAATTAAAATGCTTACAATTCGAAACAAGCAGCAATTAATCGTAGAATTCATAAGGCAAACTCTGACTTCAATTGTGCAGAACTACGGTAAATGAAAAGCGTTCATGTTCGTTCGTATTCATTCATTCTTAGAGTTTTCCAGTAGCTCCAGAACCATCCTTCTGCCATTGATGACTACCCTTTCCGCCATACCAATGGTATAGTAGTTAACCTCAAATAGAGCGATACACCCTGGTGGTGCCTGTGCACACGTGCTGTACACACATCTGCAGACTCGGGCAAATTCTGCATTCGTGCATCGCTATTCATATTTCATGGATTCGAGAAATGCGAGATTTTCGTGACTCCGCCTGCTCGCAGCGGCAAAAGCGATGCAAGCCTCATGCAAATTGAAATATGTATAGGTAGCCAGGTATTATTCATCCAGGTGTGCACGACTTGTGCAGCTCTTCTCAGGTGGGTGGTGTTTGTGCGAGTGCTGCATTTTCCGGTAATCCTAATCCCTGGCAATCAATGCAATTGCCGTAGCTGGGGAGGCGCACAGTCAGGGCCACAAAAGTGTGTTTCGGGCCCGCCTTTGCTTGCACCACTTATCTGTGTGCCGTGTGAGCGGAGTGCTCTTGATTTGATTAGGACAACAGGTACACTTTTCCTAATTGCTTCTGCAATTTTATTTTATTCTATAATTTAATGAGCTGTATTCAACTGCCGTTTGGCCCTGACATTTGGCCTTTGCTGAGGCTGGATGACTGTAATAAATCCAGCATTTTTATTGGCAGCTATTCAGTAGTTCTGAAGAAAGTCAATAACGGTCTGCTGATGGCTGCTAGTTCATAAAACAAAATAAACTCGACTGCTCAAAATTCGATCGAAGAAATTAACTTTCAAAAAAACTATTGAGGATTTTCATGTGGTGCACTTTAAGTGATAAACATTGTAAACGATTTATTAACTCATTCCCCGATGGTTTGTATTATTTTAATGCGCACTGTGGGGCGCCATGTGTGTTTGCTGCTCGGCTCGATTCATATCGGCATGTCCTGCGCCAGACAGACATCCCGTGGCTCCTCCTGCACTCCGGTCAATGTCCAATGTCTAACGTCCGTAGTTCGTAGTCCGTAGTCCGTAGTCCGTAGTCCGTAATCCGTAGTCCAATGTCCGGAGTACGAGGTCTGGTGATTTGGGAATGGAGTGCAGTGGGGGTTTCGCACACTGAGACCCTGACTGATGAGCACGGGCGTAAAAGTTTTATGAATGAACGTCGATTGGCCGCATCGATGTGGCGTGGCAGCAAAATGCGGCAATGCGAAGTGCCGTAGTCAAGGCGGGGGCGTTTGTTTATGTTTTAGCAGTTCGGCCTTGCCCCTCAAACGCCCACACCGACCGCACCACCCGCACCACCCGCACCACCCACACCACCCACTCCACTCGGTTCTCCGCCATATCCTCGATGACGTGGCCATCGCCTGGCAATGCTGATGATGATGTGGCCGTCATCAATTGCTCAATTATGGCATTAGCTAAAAGCCAAGAGCCGTAAGCCGTGGACTCAAGTCGGCCTCGAAGAGATTCACTTGGCAGAGTTGTGGCTCATTGTCACTCTGAGCCGCTCATCAGAGTGAGCCGCCCTGAAAGTCGAGTTCATGAGTTAAATCGAGTTAGTTTAACGGAAAAAAAGCAAAATTTCATTTGAAAAATACAAACTGCACATTTTGTGCCGGAAATACATATTTAAAGTGTTCTCGTTCTCTGAAAATAGAATATTTATGTACTTAAAAATGATTTAACAAAGTTAGAAATTTTTGAGCACTTTACCCAAGGGTAAACAACTTGAAAAGAATTTATAAACGAGGCTTCAGGTCGGTTCAGGTTGCGAAATAGTTTAATTTGAAAACTTTCTTTTTTACCAATGAAAATTTACAGAATAATTGGGCCATCAATATACCCAAACATTGGACAGCAGTGTTCTTAGTTATATCGGTAAGTTGGGAAATGATGGGACATCGATTTTTTCTATGGCACTTTTTTTTAGTACCAACGTACATAAGTACCAAAATATCTTGTGGTCATATCTTGTGTCTAGTATGGTTAGCAAAGTAAGAAGCTCCTCATTGTACTCCACACAATTTCAAATTGATAATTGTGACTCATGGGTCTCAAAAAGGCTACTTATTGGGCAGGTCCACCCCAAAGTGCAAACATACGGCCGTGCACTTAACGTTCCGTTGACAGTAAAAGTAACAGAGGTCAAATGGAAGGCCCTGTGTGCCTCAGTGTGTGTGAGTGTGAGTGTGTGAGTGGCAGTGCTCATGCGTCTGTGAGGCACACGTGTGTGCGAAGTACTAGCCACAAAGTATGGCATGCCTCTCTGCGGTATCAGGGGTATGCTGGCACTACAGGACATACTGTCTGCTGGTAAAAGAATATTTAAATTAAAGACACAAATCTTGGGGGAAATATAGGAGTTAATGGCTCGAGTTGAGCAACATATTTGTCTAGGATATAGGAATATACCTTCACTGGAGGAGAGATATGAACAGATGTTGGAACATTACCTGTACTGGGTACGTCAGGTGCCATAGCTTCGACGTGGTTGCTGCCGTCACGTCCTCTGTCTTTCATGACACAGCCATCAAAGTGTGAGCTTACTGTCAACGGCCCAGTCGTTATCCGTTATCCTGACATGCGTGTGCCTGCATCCTGTGCCCTGCGTCCTGTCGGTGCCATTACTATTGAAGCCAGAGCTGGGCACCTTCAAAATTAAAAATCCACTGTCTGGTCATCATTAATTTCATGTCAGCCCGTCTGCTCCACTCGTCCTTCGATAGCTCCATTTCGGGGCCGACCCAAAAGTTGTTCCTTTTCCAAGGACTCTCGGAGCAGGGGGCGAACCGAATAGCCCGAGTTCTTCAAAGAGCCGCATTCCCAGATGTCAATCAAGCGCTTGGGAAAGAAATCGCATTGTTTGTCAATTCTTTTTCGACCCGATAGTTGGATGGACAGATGGAAGGGAGCGGATTCGTCTAAAAAATTCGTTTAAAAGATGCCATGGGAATGGATTGCACACAGAACAGAAATCTGAAGAAGAACTTAGAGCATAGGATTCGATTAAGTAAGCTATGTTCCTATATGCTTAAGTCACGATAATAAATTGCAAATAAAATGGTACACAAAATCATATATTTGTAATTCAAAAGCAGAAAGAAGGAAAGGGTAAAATTGATAGCAAAACTTGTTTTACCTTTGCACAGGGTATATAAGCTTCGGCTTGCCGAAGATAGCATCCTGTCAAGCCAACTATCACTGAGATACAAAAAGAAGCCTTTATTAAATTGCCTTGATGGGACCCAAAAAATGTGGTCAAAGTTACGAATCTGGTCAGAAATGATTCCAAGAAGCAAAGATTCCGAGAAATGTGACCTAAAAGGTGAAGAAATGCTCTGAATGAATATAAAATTTGCTCTTTGCATTTTACGTGATATTCATCCCCCAGGTTTGAAAACCCGTACTGGCCGGTTTTGCGTTTCCATTTTATTGGCTTTCAAAATTGGCTAATTTTACTTACAATATTACTATTTTTCATTTGCTTCCATTAATGTAACTGTTGCACGCTAATGTGCGAAGTCCACAAATCAAATCAGTTCGAATACCAAGAAATGTTGCCTACTTATTCGGGCACCCAATCAGCTCAATCAAGCGCCGATATTCGGGGGTTGTGGGATTGCTAAAGGTCAGCGCATTCGTCATATGTCATCCAACATTCACCATGCACCATGCACCACTGCCCTCTGACCCCCTGACCTTCTGACCTTTGCTGGCCGTGCACTTGATGCATTCAAAATGGGAAACGGAAAGTAGAGACTGTTGAGCTGCCTTTGCTCAGCCTAATTAGGTATTCCGGCCAGTGTTTGTTTGCCAGAGTTTTGCTGCCAGTTGGCGCACAAACTGTGACTGCCAGCTCCCCGAGATTGCGGCTCTTTCGTGCGGCGTAAGCTGCTTAAATACTCCGTGCCATGTTTGCTTTGCATGGACTTGACTGTGACGCCCACGGCGAAGGAAAACTGCAAGTTTTCCCGCCCGCCCATTTTCCCAACGCTGCAAACAAATGGAGAATTAGCGCAAAGTTCAGAGGTCGACTGCGCGGTGGCAAGTAGGCGGGCTGAAGGGTAAAGCGTAGAAGCCCAGCGCATATAATTTTAATTGCAAACACCAACAAATTGCATTTGCCAGCGGCGTGGGCGAGCAACTGCAGCAGCTTCAGCTTCAGCTTGAGCTTCAGCTCCAGATCCTCGGAAAGTCGCGCGGCTCAGCTGTGCGCTTTTCCATGCCTGTGATTTTCTGGAGGGAAAGTGCTGCAGAGATTCCCAGTTTTTGGTTTCATGGCTTCTCGCTTTCCCTCCCTTCGTGCAATTTTCCCAGCACCTTTGATATGGAAAAGTGTAAGTGTTCTCAGGTTCTTAACGGAAATAGGCTGAAATGTTTAATTTTTCACAGATTCTTTTGTATGTAAGCGAGTTTTACTAAGGCTTTAGCCTTCTTTATCAGTTTGTTAAACATGCAAAAGCTTCTTTGCTTAATTTCATTTAACTGAATTGCGCAAATGGCATTTTATCTCACTTTAATCCTGGATTATCCATATTCTAAGCTTTTAAGTATGGCACAAACTTCCAGTTGTTTAGCTTTTCTATTGTTAAAATTAGTTCTGATAACGTAGAATGCATATCATTTTCAACAGAGTATTTAAGTGCAATATTTCGTTTTCACAGATTTGCAAACCTTCAGCTTATGCCAATTTGTGAGCTTCATGTATCACAAATATTAATGACATTATAAAAGTTTTAATAGAATACGCCCTCTTACAGTGTTTACATATTTACCATCACCTTAACATTAATTAAAAGTTTGAAGTTGAAACTTTCCGCTTAAATGTGAAAAACGTTTAATTTCTAGAGAATTAAAACTCAACTTTTTGCATCAAATTCTTTTAATGCAAAGTGCATGCACATGCATAACTTGGTTTAAATTTAATGCCACTTAATTGAAATTTGCAAATGGCATTTTACTAAACAAAAACTTTATTCTCTGAATTATGTTTTATAGAATACTCCGTGAAGATTATCTGGAATATACATAAATATTAAACGCGAATTTCCGAACGCGTGCGTTATGAACTTTTTATGGACTTGCGGGAAAGTAAACACACGTGCATTTAAGGCAATAGCGACAAAAGATGATGATTTAAGCTTTCTGCAAGGGGTATTAATACCGCTTGCATTTAAATGGATGCTTTCCACGAGCAACTTTGTTTATACAACCATTTAATTGAGCAGGTGCTTGAGTTCTTAATCGAGAAGCTAATCATTTTCCTGCAAGTTTGGGACTCTATTATTTAGGTGTTTTTGGGTAACTCAGGCATTAATTCCCCTCGATGCCGTTCTATGTTGGGGGGGGGGGGGGGGGGGGGGGGGCTTTACGGTATCGGGCCCCCTTGAACTTCGATTCGACACCCCTGGGAGAAAGCGAGCGAAAGTTTTTCCCCACTCAAAGGCGAACAGCAACACTTAATGCAGTTTGCGTGTTGGGGCCAACATACACAATATGTACAATATGTACGATACATTAGTCTGTAATTAATGTCGTAGTTTCTGCCCCCTTCAGAAGCCCAGGTCCACGGATACGTGTACACATTTATTTAGTTATCTGCTTATGCGGGTCTTTCCACGCTCTCTGCAGTATGGCGAGCCCCAAAAAAACAGGCCAAATGAATCGAAGGCAAAAATGTCACGCAGCACAAAAAGATACAATAGATGTGTATCCGAACGAATGTCGAATAATGAGCAGTACACTGCGAGAAAACCGCAGCTGCAATTACTTGCAGTTTTTGAAAATATTACTATTTATAACGTGCTCTTACTTAAAGTAAATCCTATTACTGTGCTTGTCTCGCAGATAAGAATATTTTTTGCATCGCAATACATTTAAATAACAGAGACAGCAATATAATAACGAAATAAGAGTTACACACTAACTAATTTCCTCCAGTGTATTGACATCTGTTGTGGCGCTGCGTGTGATTGGATTTTATTTTATTATAGATTCAAAACGTTCTCTTCGTGTCATTGTCATTGCTTTTTATAACTCAAGTCTTTATCTTAATTCTATGGAAATAGTTGTCAGCTTGATAAACTTCAAGCCATTATATGTACATACATATATATCTGCACCCATGCGGCCCGATTTTGATTTCAGATAAAGTATCGGAAGAATGCCTTTGTATTCAATCGGAAATTAATAGTTGTGAGAGTGGTCACAGGAAGGGCAAAGAAGTAAGACATTAAAGCCACTTTGTGTTGGAATCAATTTAATTGGAATTCAGGCCTGCGTTTCATTTGCAAAATAATTTTGAAAGGTGCAAGCTGGACCAAAAGTGTAAATTTTTCACAGAAAAAGAATTCGTCTTCTCTTGTAGCCACAAATTGAACATCTCTGTCCCTTCAAACCGATTAAAGTATCCATAGCTCCTTGTAAGTACACAAAATGGTTCAGGGTCGTAGGGACGAAATTAAACAGAATCCCTACATATATATCCCTACATATATACATATATACGTTTAATACCATATAGCCGTGTTCACATCAAAACAAATATCGAGGAGCCCAGCGAACAAAATGCGGACCAGCGAACAGCGAAACATTTCGGGCGATGGAAATAGAATCATTTTATTTAAAACGCTGCTGGCTAGGAATAGCCAACCACACGGGCGGCCATTATCCCCCGTTTTTCCTCCATTTTCCCCCCATTTTCCCCCCATTTTTCCACCATTTTCCCTCCCATTTCCGCTCCCCTTAATTAAGGTTCGACCTTGAGTGTGTGTGTGTGGCCCAAAATGGTTATTGAGCCTGTTTAAGCCATCAATTGCCATTTGGTGGGCAAAATGAATTTACGATTGCAGGCAGAGGACACCATCATAGGACGAAGGACCCTCCAGGACGCCCAGAGCCTGGTTTTTCCCATCTCCCATCTTTCCTGAAGCTGGCAGAAACTGAAATTGATTTTCAGTGCGGCAAATTTCGCTTCTGATTGTTCTGCGGATAATTGATAAAGTTTCTTCTGCATTCTTTTGCTCTAGAGTTTCCTTTTAATTTTTAAGAGGAATTTTGAAACGTTTTCATTGGTTTTGTCTTTCACGTCGATTTTGATTTTCATTGGCCCGATTGATTTATTACCCATACGCCGTGTTTTTATTTTATGAAATGTAATCTGTTCAAGCTTCGGCGTTATTACTCATTTCTAACAATTTTAACTTGTCTTGGTTACTTTTTGGCCAGCTTTTTTACTTTTGCCAGTTGCAAATATAATAATATATTTGAAATATATATAATACATATATCGATAATATTTCAATATAATGGTGGCCCTCTCTTAGGTTCCATTTCGGCTGACATATGTAAATTATCGACGACATATTCGAGATGTTCAGTTAAGGCTTTAACTCGGCTTAGTGAAATGAAAGCGGTAAAAGTTTTACTATCGCCGGGAGCTTTAAAGATTGCCTTTATGGCTTCGCCTGCACCTATTACTGTGTGTGCGTGTTGACCTACAGCTTCTCCCGGCGGGATAATCGCTGGTCAAGACCACGACCAAGACCAAGACCATCAAGCTCGTCAAGGTCGCTGTGCATGGGAGCCGCCCAAAGGACCAGCCCCGCCCCTTTCCATCCAGTTGCTCTGGCTGATGCTGCTCCGGCTGGTCGATCCCAAAGGGTATGTCGAAAGAGCTGGAGACCATTGCACTGGGAGAAAAATGTACCCATATGCTCTTTTCAGTGCTGTTCTTAACCAACTCTAACGCGAATTTGGTACATTGTGATTTACAAGTTGGCCAAATAATTTAGGGCAGTTTACAAACTAAGTCTTAAATCCCAATACTTCTTTCACTTTTTGTTTGGAGGAAACTCAGAGGGATTATTTTGGAAATTAAAACAAACATTTTTTCTACTATGTACAACAGTACGTATGAGTGATATATTTAAAAATCTTAATTCATGCCTAAAAACCGATTTATTTCCTTACTTGTGCGCTGTTAAAATGTCGTTTTTCAACATTCTTCATCATGTCCAAGATTTTAAAAGTAGTATTTATTTAATCAGAGGCAGGAAAAAATTTAAAGCAATTTCAGGAGTTGTGAATACATTTTTTGTAATTTACATAGGACGCTGGGTCTTAATGTATGTACATGCACATATACATAAAGGTACAATTATCTGAGTATCCGTCCACGGAGGACAGGCAAGCAAACAAATAAAGAAATCAGCAAAAGGCAAATGCAAATAGCGAATGGCAAATGGCAAATGGCAAATGGCAAATGGCGGGATGAAAAACTTTCTCCACTTTCTCGCCAGCATATTTGCATTTCCCGTCTGATGGAAAGTGCAGTTATTAAAACTTGTTGCCAAGGCCCGTGCTGCGTACATTTAAATGCTAATTACATGCAATGGCGCTGGTCGAAGGGAGATGGAAAACTAACAACAAGTGTCAAATGCAAAATAAAAATGGTGCAACAAAGGAGCAGCAATTAAAAAGGGGCCCCACAACGTCCCACCATCACCCACTACCACCCACTGCCACCCATCTCCACCCATCAAGGACGTGGCATGGCGACAACGCGGTCGGCGTTCCAGACGGCAAGCACTTTGTTGTCGCCACAGACCCGCAGTGCCGCACTGTGCCACACAGTTCACAGCTCCAGAGACCCACTGCCCCACCTACAAGTCCACATTCACGTCCACATCCACATCCACGTCCACGTCGTCATCCGCACCCAGCATAATGAAGCAAGCTCAGTGGGCGGCGGCCATCAGCTTGCCAGTGGGAAGTGCATCCGGGAAACCCCAAAACCAATATACAATCCGAAGTCAATTTGATGGAATATTGATGAGGCTTTTTTACGACGCCCAGTTGGCATCTTAGAAGTATATTACATTTCTCCAAAGCTTCGTTGTTTACTTTTACATTAGAAGTCCCTACTCCATCGATCGCTATTAAAGCACCAATTACTTACTCAGTAATATGAGCCACTATTAACATAATTAAGTCCTCATTTTATAACTCCCTGTGAAAGATTGTTAGTTGTGCCATTTTCTTTCATATAATAAGTAAATTTAGCAGAAACCATGATCAGAATTCCGATGAGTTGAATACCTATGGCTCGACCGCACCAATTACACCGATTCCATCTGGGGATCATAATTTCTAAGAATTTATGGCTTTCGGTTGGCTTGTTTTATGGCCTGTCCATCGTACTTGCCCCCGATCTGCATGTATTCTCATTGTGCGGCGAGTGGTCCTTTGACCATTATTCATCATCCATCACCCGAATGGATCTGTGAGTGTATACGGATACTCGTATATCTGCATTCGCACTACCAGCCAGCCCAAGGATACCATACTACTAGCTGTCGCTCAGAGTGGAAAACAATTAATGAAAATGAAATTAAACGTGGCCGCAGGCCATCGTGCATTTTGAGTGCAAATGCCATTAGCATTTTGGTTGGAAAAGTGTTTGAGGGGCGGCAGTCAACACATGCTGGACATATTGGGTTTCAGAGAATGCAGGACGAACAGGACATGGGGGATATGTACACATATACATACATATATACAGGATGTGGCGCTTGGGGTAAATGTTTACTGGGCGTTGGCGATGTGATTTCATTTTAAGACCCGACGGGGTTTACTTTTCCTTGGACTCACTCCGCAAAATGTAATGGCAGGGCTTTGTCAAACATCACTATTATTTATAATCATTAAAATTACTCATCTTGGGCAGCGATCGAATTTCCACGACAGGGAAATTGGCTTCTACACACCGAATATAGTTTATTTGATGCACAGTAAATATTTGTATTGAATAAATTATGTTTTGTTTCCTAAAAAATGTGCACACAAAACTAATTACACAACTATAACATTCCGCTATCTGTTTAATGACTTTACCCTGATTGACTATCACTCATCGGTGACCTTTATAAATACAGATAAGATTGTATCACAGATCAGTTCGACTATCGCTATCTACATTTTTATGGTGGAAATGATAACATTTTTGCGACACGTATTTATTGCCAAACATTTGATTTGGCAAATAACGAAGGACAAAAATATGGCCCTATTTAGATACTGCCCCATTTGGATGCATTTTTAAAATACAATGGAGCCTATTAAATTATTGTATTCGGCCATAGATGCTCTATTCTATTTATTTTAATAACAAACACTGAAAATATATTAAATAAAAGGAACTACATACATATATAGTTAAGCGACTTAAGTACTCTTTACCCTGTTCAAAATTTACTTCCCGAACTTTACCCAAATGATTCCATTGCATTTTGTACATGTTTTGTATCCGTATCCATTTCCAGATGGCTCCGACTATAAGGAGCGGCTGATAGCCAGCGTGAAGAAGGAGGTGAAGCAGCTGATGGAGGAGGCGGTGACCAAGAAGTACGTCCACGAGGAGAGCAGCTCGGTGACCTCGTTGTGCGGCGCCGTGGAGGCCTGCCTCAGTCAGGGCCTCCGGCGGAGGGCACTGGGTCTGTTCAAGACCTCGTCGACGACGGCGCTGCTGCACAAGATCGCCAAGAGTTGCCCGGAGGCGGAGCATATCAGCAAGCTGGTGCAGGAGATCGAGGCCAGCGATCCCAGCAAGCGGTCCTCCAGCAGCAGCGACAGCTTCCAGCGGCCGCCGATGCTCAAGAAGAGCAGCAGCAACTCGATGTCCAGCGGCACCAATGCGGCGGCCACCTCGTCCTCCGCCTCCGCTTCCATTAGCGTCAGTGCCAGCACCTCAAGCATGTCCCTGGCCAGCATGAAGTGAGTGTTCCTTTAACGGATGATACAAGATTGGAATCGACCTAATGCAAATTCATTCCCATGCGCATAGGTATCTGTGGATTCGGTTGGCTCTCTACGAAAAGCGACTGACCAAGATCATTGAGTATCTGGTGAGCAATGCCAGCAGCTTCTACGACCGGGACTCCCTGGTGTCCGATCCGGACTACGGATCCATCCTCAGCTCCTTGCTGGTGGGTCCTTGCGCCCTGGAATTCACGCGGGCCAAAACAGCCGATCACTATTGGACCGATCCGCACGCAGATGAACTGGTGTGTATAGCTGGACACCAGTACCACCGAGCTATAGCTAAATAGTTTTACTAATACTATTTTATAAATAGTAATAATTTAGTTGAAATTTAATTAAGTAAACAATTGTCTCCCTCCATTAAAAAACAGGTGCAACGTCACCGGATCAGCTCGTGTCGCCGCTCCTCGTCGACGTGTTCCCGTCCGGCGATCATCAACTTCAAGCGGAGCCTGAACACGAGCTCCGACGAGGCGGGCACTGGATCCTTCAAGTCGATTGCCTCGGCCAGTGTGGCCAAGGACTATGTGGAGTCGCTGCATCAGAACGCGAAGGCCACGCTGCTCTACGGCAAGAACAATGTGCAGGTGCTGCCCAAGGATGTGGCCGAGCCCATGCCGGGATACCTCAGCCTGCACCAGCACATCCAGACGCTGACCATCAAGTGGACGCCCAACCAGCTGATGAACGGCTACACCGAGGCGGAGGAGGCGGACGACATCGACAAGGACACCTTCTGGGCCTACGCCCTGAACATTAACGTGGACGAGATCGTCTACGTCCACTGTCACCAGAGTCGCGGCGAGGACAGCGGCGGCACCGTCATCCTTGTGGGCCAGGACGGCGTCCAACGACCACCCATCCACTTCCCCGAGGGCGGGCACATGCAGCAGTTTCTCAGCTGCCTGGAGACGGGTCTCCTGCCACATGGCCAGCTGGATCCGCCACTGTGGTCGCAGCGGGGCATCGGCAAGATGTTCCTTTGGCCCAGGAGCATGCGACGCCGCATTCTGCCTTCGGTCATGGAGTCCGTGGACGAGACGCCCATCGACTACGTCTTCCGCATCGTCAGCAAGAGCCGCCACGAGGAGTTCGGTGAGTGCTACAGCCAAGAATACAGAACCTGTAGTTGTTCTTCATTACTAAACCCATTCTGAGTTTAAGTGAATGAATTAATCCCATGTTTCTGCTTCTCCAGCTGCCACCCACTCCATCCTGGACTTTGTGCGCAGCACTCCGCGGCGGGCGCAGCTGAGCAGCTGCTCCACCACCGGCAGCAGCGACTGCTCCAACAAGAGCCTCTCCATCGACCAGTTCCCGCTGGAGTCGCCGCTGCTCCTCCAGCAGCAGCAGCAGCAACAGCTGCTCCAGGCGCAGAGCACCAGCATTGAGATGGTGTGCTCCACGATGCGCCGGCAGATCATCTCCAGGGCCTTCTACGGCTGGCTGGCCTACTGTCGCCACCTCTCCACGGTCCGCACCCACTTGTCCGGTCTGGTGCACGGCAGGATTACGCCGGAGAGTGAGTTTGCAAGACTCAATGATTTTTCACATATTGTAAATCTCCCTTTTCTTTCAGTGAAAGCCGATGAGGAGGGCTTGACGAAGGAGCGCTGGCAGCTGCTGAATGTGGACGGCGTGCTGGAGAATGCGAACGAGTTCTTTCGCCTGGTCTACTTCGGTGGCGTCCAGCCGGAGCTGCGGCAGGAGGTGTGGCCGTACCTCTTGGGCCACTACGCCTTCGGCTCCACAACGGAGGATCGCAAGAAGCAGGACGAGACCTGCAAGCACTACTATGAGACCACGATGAGCGAGTGGCTGGCGGTGGACGCCATTGTGCAGCAGAGAGAGAAGGAGAAGACAGCGCGGGCGGTGGCCAAGCTGAGTTCCGGCAGCAACTCTGGAAACGAGAGGACCGTGCGGGCAGCCGACCTCGAAGCCGGTGGCGAACTAGAGAACGAGGTGTTCGAGGACATCTCGGACATTTCCGATCCCGGCGATCTGGAGTTCGATGAGCAACAGCAGCAGCAGCAGCATCAGCATCAGCAGGCGGAGTGTGCAGTGAGTGGCAATCACCTGAGCGTGAAGCCCATTCCGAGGGCCATGAAGACCAGCACGGATTCGGGGCACGTGGACGAGGGCGAGAGTTTCAATGAACTGGACGAACCGGATGAGGAGGACAACAATGCCAAGCAGCAGCAGGATCCAAAGAATCCGGAGTCTGAGGACCAGGTGGAGTACCGGAAGCTGGAGGATCAGCTCAATCCGGAGCCCAGCTGCTCCGCATCCACAGCCTCCTCATACGAGACAGTGGGACCCGGCGATGTGCATCAACGCCCGACCAGCGACACGCGCAGTGTCCTCAGTCCTGAGTACTTGAGTGCCGACGACCTCCAGCTGCCGGACGATGAAGAGGCAGTGAAGCCACAACAGCCGGCTGCCGCTGCTGTCATCATCACAAAGGCCTCCGTGGACATTAGCAACTGGGAGCGCAGTCCGAAGACGGCAGAGGGCGACCAGATGTCACCTCTTGAGGAGCAGGCTGCAGAATCCGGCGGAGCAGGCGTCAACATGGATGCCCTTCAGCAGCCCAAGTCCGCTTGCGCTTCACCAGCCAGCTCCAATGGAGGTGTCTACAGTGTGAGTACCTTGGTTAACTTGGCTTATACTCATTTACGATTCTTTGGCACCCATGAAAATATACTTTACATCGTCTTAACGTTATATTGACGTAATTGGAATCAAATTAGGGTCCTAATACATATTTATTCACATCTGAGACTTTGTTCTATTTCCCATGGTAATCCTTTGGCTCGTATATCCTGCAGAGCGAACTCCTGGAGCAGTTCGGGCTGAATCTGCATCGGATCGAGAAGGACGTGCAGCGGTGCGACAGGAACTACTGGTACTTCGCCAACGAGAACCTGGACAAGCTGCGCAATGTGATCTCCACGTACGTGTGGGAGCACCTGGACGTGGGCTACATGCAGGGCATGTGCGACCTGGTGGCTCCCCTCCTGGTCATCTTCGACGACGAGTCGCTCAGCTACAGCTGCTTCTGCAAGCTCATGGAGCGCATGATCGAGAACTTTCCCAGCGGCGGGGCCATGGACATGCACTTTGCCAACATGAGGTGAGTGCTTATGGCCAAGATGGGTGCTGTCAGATGGGTCAGTCAGATGTCCAGTCAGTCGGACTAATCCCCCACTTCTCATAGGTCCCTCATCCAGATCCTCGACTCGGAGATGTACGACCTGATGGACTCGAACGGCGACTACACGCACTTCTACTTCTGCTACAGGTGGTTCCTGCTCGACTTCAAGAGGGAGCTCGTCTACGACGACGTCTTCGCCACCTGGGAGGTGATCTGGGCGGCCAAGCACATCGCCTCCGGCCACTTCGTCCTCTTCCTGGCTTTGGCCCTGCTGGAGACCTATCGCGACATCATCCTCTCGAACAGCATGGACTTCACCGACGTCATTAAGTTTTTCAATGGTGAGATGCACACCATACACCATCTAATAAGTAAAATTCTACCAACATCTATATGCTTATTTTGGTTTCAGAAATGGCCGAACGCCACAATGCCCAGTCGGTGCTCCAATTGGCCCGGAGTTTGGTTCTCCAGCTGCAGATGATCATCGAGAACAAGTAGAGGAACGGATGGGCAGAATCCAGCTATAAAGTTATATAGAGCGTTATTCCAGAATATAGATCGTAGTTCAGTCAAATTTCGTTTGCCAATATACACTGAAACCCACTAAGATAACAATGCGAAAACGCGGATTAACAAACAAACAATAAGAATGTGTCGATCGATGTCTTCGCTATAAAGTATTCAAGCTAGATTTGTATGCGACCAGAAACCACTGAACCTGTAACTGTAATCCTAATGGTAACCTAACCTTATGTCTAGTAAGTTCTTCCCAAACTCTTCACGCATATCCCCAAATGAAGGAAACCAGAAAACAGGGGCAGCAAATGCATAAGACTCTGATCAAAAGAATGACAACTTATATGAAATCTAAAACCTTATACAACTGTTTAGACATCAGTTAGTTACATTGTGCACTCGAACAATTTGTTTTCAGTGCAGTAGTATACATACACGGAAAACATATATGTGTTATTATGTAGAGAAAATCAGGAAAGTGCAATGTAATTAACACGTTATATCAAAATGCGAATTAGATTATCAATATACACATAACAAGTGCGTTTAGCTGATATTTCAGATAAACAAGTAATACTAAATTTAATAAAAAAAAAAACAAGTAATTCTAAATTGATTTAAAAAAAAAAAAACTTTTACTTCATTATTTAAAAATTTCAATATCAAGTATTAGAAAACGTTGGACTGAGAGGTTAAACGTCTTCAACGCTCTAGAACTTGAGGTACATTATCAAATTTTCAAGTATTTCAAGTAAGACAATGACCAGAAATTTGCAAAAAAAAAAAGCCTAACAATATTAAAGGGACTGTATTAGCAATCGCACATCAACCAAAAAACACATGCGACAAATATTAAATTACGTTTCGTTCCCAAGTAAACCAAACCTTCTACTAGATTAAAGCAAAGACAACTAAACTCAGTACCAGCGAAAAATATCCAATTGTGTGTAACAATCAAGTCAACAATAAGTCAAGTACCCCTAAAGTACCATATATGTATATGGTATGGCGGCATATCGTCGGATCTTGTGTGTCTATTATATGTATCTATATACGCTGCCAAGCCAAACCAAGTTCCAGCTTCATTTAATTGTATCTTATTTTTATATAAATATATTTACAAGGCGCAGTCAACGCGTACGCATAACTATTTCCCCCACTGTGTGATCTCTCTCTCTACACCGAGTATAAATGTTGTGGATTATCTTTATACCCTAATTATACTCTTTGTAAATGTACCTTTCCGCGGCCAAAAAGGAGGTGGACGACACCTCGGCTCCACTTTATCTCAATTACAAATACCACATATATACGTGTGTATATATACGTCTGTGTATATATATACGCCCACGCAAATTGAATATGAATATGAATAAATATATATATATACACATATATGTATATATATAGTTAAAATGTATACAAGTACAAAGCAAATGACGTCGGAATGTTTAAATCGGAATTAATAAATACACATACGATATATACCTTATCAAAACCGAAGTTTGCGTGGCGGATGCCGAGGTATAGATACAGATATATCCCGATCCATCAGCTGATCGCCCCATTCACCTGTTGCCACAGAACTTGAGGTAAACAATTTCTCCTTATCGAGCGATAAGTCGAACCTTCCGTGGAGTTTCTATTCGTGGCCTCCGCAGTTGCCAATTGCTTAGAACTGGATTGATTATTTATTACTTTGCACATTGGCAGGGGGATGAATGAAACGCAGCTGCACTGGAAAAACAAATGGAACTCATTGCCAGCTCGGGATTTTGATAAGCTAATTATTGCATTATGGAGTTCCCTCTTTTCCGCTGAAATCATATGCGTCTTTATGTACTGACTTGTCCATTTTTCATATATTTTCATATACCGTTCGCAACATTTTCAGAGGATAACTCCTACTGAATATTTGTTAATAAACTACCCACAAATATTCATTTAAATTTGCAGTGTAGCCAGTGTGGCAAAGAGGGAAATCCGCCTTATCTCAAGAGTTAATATTACCTTGCGCCTATTTTCTTTCATTTCTGTTTATTTGACTCGCAGTCGCAGTAGCATTCGCATTTTCTCTCAGATTGGAGATCATCCACAACCGAGGTATATATAGTAAGTTAGAGCAGCTGCATCCAGTTCATTCACTGGCTCGATTCGGAGGAGTTCGGATCCCGCCATGTCGGTGTCGTTTTTGGCCAGTTTACTGGGACTCAGCAATGACGAGGATCAGCTGCAGTTGGCCTTTGATGAGGTACAAAATCGCAAAGGTTAGTTTAAAAAAATGTTTTCAAAGTAGAAATATAAGACTCAAGTTTAGTAGAAGTACTGATTCAAGTTTCTAATTTCATTTATTATTTTTAAATATAATAATGTTTTATATTATACTACAAATTATAGACGAAGTTGTAAAGTAAGTTATTTATTCATTTACTATGCCATCTGTGGAGAAGTTTAGTTTCGGTGGAAGAAAATGAAATTTTTAGAAGAATAAATTATTAAATGTAAATTATGAATGTATCGAGTGTACTAACTGTGCCCAAAAAGTGATCTAGAACACTTTTATTTAAACACATATTATTGGATTGAATTATGTATTTATTAATTTTTTTATTTATTTAGAAAATTTTTTTTTAAATTGTAAATACGGTCGTTACGTGATTTTCCCATAAACGCGCATCACTACTGAGCGCAGAGCTTTTCTTTGATAAAATTCACTACGTAAAGCTCGCTCTCCCCACATTTCCCTACGTACAACTTGTTGCCCAGCAAGCTGATTCCGATTCCGATTCCGATCCAAGTCGGAGCTCAGTGGCATAGCGGCATCCAGTTGCCCACAGACCGTGTTTGTGGTGAGTTCAGGGGTATGGAGTGCTGCTCCGCGGCTTCCAGTGGAGATTCTTCGGTGATCTTTGGACCGGCGCCCATTTGTTTATGAAGCCCCCAACCGCTGTAACCAACTGTAACCACCTCCTCTTTGCAGTTCCCTCCAGACAGCCAACGAACCTGAGGATGTCCGCTCCCATTCGCTACTACTATGACCTGATGTCACAGCCCTCGAGGGCGTTGTTCATTATCTTCCGGCTAAGCAACATGCCCTTCGAAGACTGCGTGGTGGCCCTGCGCAATGGTAAGGGTATTCGGGGTGCGGGTCAAAGTGTGTCCATATGGTGAGGAGGTATGCCAATACCTCAAGTATCTCAAACAAAATACAAAGATCAATACATTATCGTTTTGCTCACTTTCCAAAATTGTAGTACTTTGCGAAAGGATTATCAATTGAATTTTATATACTATTTGAATAGGTGCGTAACTTTTTTAACATTCAATGGACGCACTCGCCACCGCCACCGCCATTATTTGTTGCAATCTAATCAATTGACCACGGTCTTTGCCCCCTAGGCGAGCACTTGACCGAAGACTTCAAGAAGGAGATTAACCGCTTCCAGCGCGTGCCCTGCATCCACGACAATGGCTACAAGCTGGCGGAGAGTGTGGCCATCCTGCGCTATCTGAGCGCCAAGGGCAAGATACCGGAGCACCTGTACCCAAAGTACTTCGTTGACCAGAGCCGCGTGGACGAGTTCCTCGAGTGGCAGCACATGTCCCTGCGGCTCACCTGCGCCATGTACTTTCGCACCGTGTGGCTGGAGCCGCTTCTGACCGGACGCACTCCCACCGAGGCCAAAATCGAGACGTTCCGCATGCACATGGAGCGCAACCTCGACGTGGTGGAAGAGGTCTGGCTGGAGGGCAAGGACTTCCTCACAGGATCCCACCTCACCGTGGCAGACATCTTTGCAGCCTGTGAAATTGAACAGACACGTTAGTTAACTTTCAGTTTTGGGATAGTTCAAGTATTTCCCAGTTGTTAAAATCACATTTAACTCATTCAATCCAGGTATGGCCGACTACGATGTCAGGATCAAGTACCCCAAAATCAGGGCGTGGCTGAAGAGAGTGCGCCAGAGCTGCAATCCTTACTACGATGTGGCCCACGAGTTCGTTTACAAGATCTCTGGCACGGGTCCACAGGCCAAGCTATAAGCTTCAACGTTCACGAAGCCATTCTGTACATAGATCATTATCCATTATCATTGCTGGGGAATTAGATATACATACATAGTTGATAAACCGTGTTGACACTGGGAACAAAAGCGAAAATAAAAACAGAGCTTGTTTCTGGTTTATACTTGTACAATTTATTCTTAATATTTGTTGTTTCTTTTTTATTGTGTTGTCAGCATTATAGAAAATCCACATTTACTTGTTGTTGAAAAAAAATCATAATACAAATAAAATATATATAGATGTATACATGTATAATAGAAAATACAATTTTTAAAAAATAACTACCTAATCTCTAACAAAAAATTGTTTTTAGTTAATCATAATATTTATATAGCAACGTTACGCGCTTGGGTACTTTCTATATACTTTTCGCCTGCCTTCTCGTTTTTATTATTTATTTTCTGCCATCGGGTAACAAAACAAAATGCGTAGAAGATATATAATGTTTATATATCCTTTTCGGGGGTGGTGTAAATCATAATTGTGAATGAAATCAAAAAAATTAACTCGTATATACAGCAAAAAAATTGGAGGAATACTATACAACTACTATCTAATTGCTTAATCATATGCATATGCGTTTGCATGTACTTTTATGCGTTCTTTTATTTCCCAAACTTAAATCATATACAAACTACACAAAAATATATAATATTATATATGTAAATGTAAATTTATGCCGTTTCTCGTGCGTCATATGGTAAACATATAGTCGCTTTATCAATCAAACCTAATTTCGAACACGCTATCCCTCTTCTGGTCGCCTGCGACCAGAAACCACTGAACCTGTAACTGTAATCCTAATGGTAACCTAACCTTATGTCTAGTAAGTTCTTCCCAAACTCTTCACGCATATCCCCAAATGAAGGAAACCAGAAAACAGGGGCAGCAAATGCATAAGACTCTGATCAAAAGAATGACAACTTATATGAAATCTAAAACCTTATACAACTGTTTAGACATCAGTTAGTTACATTGTGCACTCGAACAATTTGTTTTCAGTGCAGTAGTATACATACACGGAAAACATATATGTGTTATTATGTAGAGAAAATCAGGAAAGTGCAATGTAATTAACACGTTATATCAAAATGCGAATTAGATTATCAATATACACATAACAAGTGCGTTTAGCTGATATTTCAGATAAACAAGTAATACTAAATTTAATAAAAAAAAAAACAAGTAATTCTAAATTGATTTAAAAAAAAAAAAACTTTTACTTCATTATTTAAAAATTTCAATATCAAGTATTAGAAAACGTTGGACTGAGAGGTTAAACGTCTTCAACGCTCTAGAACTTGAGGTACATTATCAAATTTTCAAGTATTTCAAGTAAGACAATGACCAGAAATTTGCAAAAAAAAAAAGCCTAACAATATTAAAGGGACTGTATTAGCAATCGCACATCAACCAAAAAACACATGCGACAAATATTAAATTACGTTTCGTTCCCAAGTAAACCAAACCTTCTACTAGATTAAAGCAAAGACAACTAAACTCAGTACCAGCGAAAAATATCCAATTGTGTGTAACAATCAAGTCAACAATAAGTCAAGTACCCCTAAAGTACCATATATGTATATGGTATGGCGGCATATCGTCGGATCTTGTGTGTCTATTATATGTATCTATATACGCTGCCAAGCCAAACCAAGTTCCAGCTTCATTTAATTGTATCTTATTTTTATATAAATATATTTACAAGGCGCAGTCAACGCGTACGCATAACTATTTCCCCCACTGTGTGATCTCTCTCTCTACACCGAGTATAAATGTTGTGGATTATCTTTATACCCTAATTATACTCTTTGTAAATGTACCTTTCCGCGGCCAAAAAGGAGGTGGACGACACCTCGGCTCCACTTTATCTCAATTACAAATACCACATATATACGTGTGTATATATACGTCTGTGTATATATATACGCCCACGCAAATTGAATATGAATATGAATAAATATATATATATACACATATATGTATATATATAGTTAAAATGTATACAAGTACAAAGCAAATGACGTCGGAATGTTTAAATCGGAATTAATAAATACACATACGATATATACCTTATCAAAACCGAAGTTTGCGTGGCGGATGCCGAGGTATAGATACAGATATATCCCGATCCATCAGCTGATCGCCCCATTCACCTGTTGCCACAGAACTTGAGGTAAACAATTTCTCCTTATCGAGCGATAAGTCGAACCTTCCGTGGAGTTTCTATTCGTGGCCTCCGCAGTTGCCAATTGCTTAGAACTGGATTGATTATTTATTACTTTGCACATTGGCAGGGGGATGAATGAAACGCAGCTGCACTGGAAAAACAAATGGAACTCATTGCCAGCTCGGGATTTTGATAAGCTAATTATTGCATTATGGAGTTCCCTCTTTTCCGCTGAAATCATATGCGTCTTTTTGTACTGATTTGTGCATTTTTCATATATTTTCACATACCGTTCGCAACATTTTCAGAGGATAACTCCCACTGAATATTTGTTAATAAATTACCCACAAATATTCATTTAAATTTGCAGTGTAGCCAGTGTGGCAAAGAGGGAAATCCGCCTTATCTCAAGAGTTAATATTACCTTGCGCCTATTTTCTTTCATTTCTGTTTATTTGACTCGCAGTCGCAGTAGCATTCGCATTTTCTCTCAGATTGGAGATCATCCACAACCGAGGTATATATAGTAAGTTAGAGCAGCTGCATCCAGTTCATTCACTGGCTCGATTCGGAGGAGTTCGGATCCCGCCATGTCGGTGTCGTTTTTGGCCAGTTTACTGGGACTCAGCAATGACGAGGATCAGCTGCAGTTGGCCTTTGATGAGGTACAAAATCGCAAAGGTTAGTTTAAAAAAATGTTTTCAAAGTAGAAATATAAGACTCAAGTTTAGTAGAAGTACTGATTCAAGTTTCTAATTTCATTTATTATTTTTAAATATAATAATGTTTTATATTATACTACAAATTATAGACGAAGTTGTAAAGTAAGTTATTTATTCATTTACTATGCCATCTGTGGAGAAGTTTAGTTTCGGTGGAAGAAAATGAAATTTTTAGAAGAATAAATTATTAAATGTAAATTATGAATGTATCGAGTGTACTAACTGTGCCCAAAAAGTGATCTAGAACACTTTTATTTAAACACATATTATTGGATTGAATTATGTATTTATTAATTTTTTTTATTTATTTAGAAAATTTTTTTTTAAATTGTAAATACGGTCGTTACGTGATTTTCCCATAAACGCGCATCACTACTGAGCGCAGAGCTTTTCTTTGATAAAATTCACTACGTAAAGCTCGCTCTCCCCACATTTCCCTACGTACAACTTGTTGCCCAGCAAGCTGATTCCGATTCCGATTCCGATCCAAGTCGGAGCTCAGTGGCATAGCGGCATCCAGTTGCCCACAGACCGTGTTTGTGGTGAGTTCAGGGGTATGGAGTGCTGCTCCGCGGCTTCCAGTGGAGATTCTTCGGTGATCTTTGGACCGGCGCCCATTTGTTTATGAAGCCCCCAACCGCTGTAACCAACTGTAACCACCTCCTCTTTGCAGTTCCCTCCAGACAGCCAACGAACCTGAGGATGTCCGCTCCCATTCGCTACTACTATGACCTGATGTCACAGCCCTCGAGGGCGTTGTTCATTATCTTCCGGCTAAGCAACATGCCCTTCGAAGACTGCGTGGTGGCCCTGCGCAATGGTAAGGGTATTCGGGGTGCGGGTCAAAGTGTGTCCATATGGTGAGGAGGTATGCCAATACCTCAAGTATCTCAAACAAAATACAAAGATCAATACATTATCGTTTTGCTCACTTTCCAAAATTGTAGTACTTTGCGAAAGGATTATCAATTGAATTTTATATACTATTTGAATAGGTGCGTAACTTTTTTAACATTCAATGGACGCACTCGCCACCGCCACCGCCATTATTTGTTGCAATCTAATCAATTGACCACGGTCTTTGCCCCCTAGGCGAGCACTTGACCGAAGACTTCAAGAAGGAGATTAACCGCT
Source organism: Drosophila santomea (assembly GCF_016746245.2). NCBI lineage: Eukaryota > Metazoa > Arthropoda > Insecta > Diptera > Drosophilidae > Drosophila > Drosophila santomea. The sequence continues at coordinate 19,904,005 of NC_053021.2, forward strand.
TCCAGCGCGTGCCCTGCATCCACGACAATGGCTACAAGCTGGCGGAGAGTGTGGCCATCCTGCGCTATCTGAGCGCCAAGGGCAAGATACCGGAGCACCTGTACCCAAAGTACTTCGTTGACCAGAGCCGCGTGGACGAGTTCCTCGAGTGGCAGCACATGTCCCTGCGGCTCACCTGCGCCATGTACTTTCGCACCGTGTGGCTGGAGCCGCTTCTGACCGGACGCACTCCCACCGAGGCCAAAATCGAGACGTTCCGCATGCACATGGAGCGCAACCTCGACGTGGTGGAAGAGGTCTGGCTGGAGGGCAAGGACTTCCTCACAGGATCCCACCTCACCGTGGCAGACATCTTTGCAGCCTGTGAAATTGAACAGACACGTTAGTTAACTTTCAGTTTTGGGATAGTTCAAGTATTTCCCAGTTGTTAAAATCACATTTAACTCATTCAATCCAGGTATGGCCGACTACGATGTCAGGATCAAGTACCCCAAAATCAGGGCGTGGCTGAAGAGAGTGCGCCAGAGCTGCAATCCTTACTACGATGTGGCCCACGAGTTCGTTTACAAGATCTCTGGCACGGGTCCACAGGCCAAGCTATAAGCTTCAACGTTCACGAAGCCATTCTGTACATAGATCATTATCCATTATCATTGCTGGGGAATTAGATATACATACATAGTTGATAAACCGTGTTGACACTGGGAACAAAAGCGAAAATAAAAACAGAGCTTGTTTCTGGTTTATACTTGTACAATTTATTCTTAATATTTGTTGTTTCTTTTTTATTGTGTTGTCAGCATTATAGAAAATCCACATTTACTTGTTGTTGAAAAAAAATCATAATACAAATAAAATATATATAGATGTATACATGTATAATAGAAAATACAATTTTTAAAAAATAACTACCTAATCTCTAACAAAAAATTGTTTTTAGTTAATCATAATATTTATATAGCAACGTTACGCGCTTGGGTACTTTCTATATACTTTTCGCCTGCCTTCTCGTTTTTATTATTTATTTTCTGCCATCGGGTAACAAAACAAAATGCGTAGAAGATATATAATGTTTATATATCCTTTTCGGGGGTGGTGTAAATCATAATTGTGAATGAAATCAAAAAAATTAACTCGTATATACAGCAAAAAAATTGGAGGAATACTATACAACTACTATCTAATTGCTTAATCATATGCATATGCGTTTGCATGTACTTTTATGCGTTCTTTTATTTCCCAAACTTAAATCATATACAAACTACACAAAAATATATAATATTATATATGTAAATGTAAATTTATGCCGTTTCTCGTGCGTCATATGGTAAACATATAGTCGCTTTATCAATCAAACCTAATTTCGAACACGCTATCCCTCTTCTGGTCGCCTGTCGGGAAAATCTATCCCCCACTTCATAGCTTTGTAGCTGCACCTGTATCAAGCATTTCCCTCAGCACCATTCAAATAAATAAAAAAAATTGGTTTATATAAAAAAAAAAAAACAAATTTTGTGGGTGGAAAAAAGGTTAACAGAATTTAAAGCCAATAATTTAAGGCACCAAAAATGGGATCATCAAGCCACGATTTTTGTACAACAGGTACAGAGGTACACAGAAAAAAAAACAAATTAATTAGCACATCTTAATTAAGAACAGAACTGATCCGATCCCTATGCAGGACCTAGCACAACTGAGTTGTCAGAGGGACTCATGCAAGTGCACGGACGCGGACAGGCGACTCTTTCAATTATCCCTTTACGTAGGTGGTTGCTTATGCGATTTCTCTGTATTGTGTTGTATAAGTTTTACAAAATAGTTTATCTCTCTCCTTCTATCTCCCTCTCACTGTCACTCCTTATATATATCTTGCTCTGTCTCTCGCAATATATGTGCCATCTTTGCTTGGTTCCCATTTAATTTGTGTGTTTTGTGTGTATTTCGTGTGTGCGAATAAATTACTTCCTGCCCTCGTACAGACTGTTTTTCCTGCGTTGCATTGTTACGATTTGTTTTCTCCTGAAGTTGTGCCTTTTTTCATTACAGTGCATTAAGCAATTCGATCTCGGATCCTTGCCAACTAGTTAAGTTAAGTTTCCTTGGTTGGGTTTCAATGGGTTATATTTGTAATATATTGTAGTCGGCACAACTTCCTGGACTCTGCACATGAATATATAAATATATTGTGATAGAATATGTAATAATATGTATTTCAACTGCTCTGCTGAATTTTCGCAATCAACTCTTTTTCTACACTCCTTTTGGTTAACTTTTAAGACCCAATTCGGACACAACACTGCAACTGCACATTGATATAGGTATATAGTAAAATAGATTATGGTGACTACTTTTTACAGAATCTAAGTAGCATAAGGTATTTTCGTCCCTTTTAAGTGTCTTTGCCACGACCCATTTGAACGTAAAATTCGTTTTGGCCGTTTAACATGCCAAACTCAGTTTTAAACGCGAGGGCTTGTAAAGCAAGACTACTTAGAGGTGTTCGAATAGCCTTTGCTACAACGATTTGCCTTTTTAGCAACTTTTTTGAGGGTTAACATTCAATTTAACTTTGTTGTTTTTTAAATGTGTGTTTAGCATTTGTGTGTTTAACAGACTATTGTTAAATATCTTCTCTTTATGCCTTTGTTTATATATTAAACCTTTCGATAATACTCATGTAAACTGTGGGATTCAAAGTGTCAATTAATGTGGTTAACCACATTTAAACAACTGCTATTTCGGGGTGGTCTTGTCGCAGTAATCTGCATTAGGAGCTATAAACTAAGTTTTTCGTCAGGTTTTTCAAAACGCGATATTAGCAGACTGTCTGCTTTTAACCATACTACAGTTTTAGTTTTGTTTAGACTGTTTCCTGTGAATGTGAGTTCGCAAGACTGATTCAAGCATGTGAAACTGCATTGTTTTCATAGTTTGGGGATCTAGGTTCTTAGAAGCGACCGCGGTTAAGGTTCTTGATGCGTATGCCCACTTCCAGGACCTGATCTCCGTTCCCAGCGGGAGTTGTGCTGGTGCTGCTGCTGTTGCTGCTGCTTCCGCTGCTGTTGTTGCCACCGACGCCTACACCAGTTGGCGGTGCACCCGAGGCCACTCCCGCTACTCCACCGCCGTTGCCATTACTGCCGTCGCTTTGGGGTGAGTTATTGTTGTTGCTGCCGGATCCGGAACTAGATCCGGGCAACGCTACACTGGCTTCGGCAGCGGCTTGACCCGTACCGAGGCGCCGCAGCACCGTGGTAGTGGTCGTTGTGGTGGTCGTCGTCTCCGCCGCAGCTGCGCCGCTGCCTCCGCCGCCAGATGTAGCGCTGCCCAGCTTCAGCAACTGCTGCTGATGATGGCGATTGTGGTGATTGTAGTTTATGGCTGCTAGGTCGTGACCGTGTGAGTGATTCGAGCAGCCACCATTGCTGGCGGAGTAGTCGTGAGGTCCGCCTACCGTATGCCGCCGCTTAATGGATCGATTCTGCTTGTTCTGGATTTGGCGCTTCTTTGTCAGGTTCATGTCAGTCTTCTCGTCCTTGGTCAAGCCGGTGGTGCTCAATGCCTGGCAGCAAGCCACCCCCACCGCCACCGCTCCAGCTACTCCGCCCGATACTCCCGTCGCTACTCCTCCGGATGGCTGCGCCGCTATGTGCCGGGTGGAGTAGTTCCGGCAATTGAAGCTGGCGCTGCGAAATAACCGATGATCGCGTCTTTTTTTGTTGTAGCGCTCGATAAAAAACGAAGGCGAAGGGCGTTCACCGAGAAGCAGCTTCTCCTTGGGATCACTGGTGGTCGAGCCCTCGGAATCGTCCTCGGAGGCAGCTCCTCCGGCGGATCCCACCACCCTTTCAGCGCCTCCAGCGGCTGCGTTGCCTCTTTCATAGCTTAGATAGTTACTGAACCTGGGATGTATGCTTTTGGTTAGCGTAGTGACACTGCTCGAGGAACTGCGCAAGGGAATAGCGCCGGCCCCACTGCTGCCGGTCGGCGTGCCGACGGGCGTTGCTGCTCCGCTAGTTGGTGCAGTGGAGCTTCCCTGATGAATGGGCACCGTGGCTGAGTGCTGTAACTTATGTGCCGCTTTAAGCAAACTTGGTGGTAGTGGCGCAACTCCAGCCGACTGCTTTGAAGGCTTTTCATCGCCGCCAATTGTATTGGTGGCCGTGCAGGAGCGGCTCAGGTGCAGGGATAGGGGGGCTGTCTCAAGGGGATTGCAAAACTGATGGAACAGCCGCTCTGGCGACTCGTCCGCATACGGAATGTTCTCGGAGTGCATGTGCAGTGGCTGGCCCAAGGTGTGCCGCCGGTTCTTGGGAAACTCGGGCGATCCATTCTCATCGTTCGATTCAGAGCCGCTGCGCAAGTTGCGTAGCTTGCTGTCCAGTGTGTCCGTAATGGTTGTCAGTGACATGGAACCTGGTCAACGATAAGGAGTACCTTAATTATCAGCTTCCTCATCTCACCGCCTTGAACCCTTACCCGTATCGCTTAGCCTGCTGCTAGAGTCGTCGTCCGTTAGCAGAATGGATATGTCCACGCTGCTGCGCTGTTGTTCCTTGGCCAGATTGATACCTACTCCCAAACTGTGACCAAGGCTGCCAGACGACTGTCCTGAGTCCTTTTCGTCCAAGCTGGCCTTGCGCGTCTGGTGCGAGGATCTTGAGCCCAGGAAACCTCCAGTGCTTCGCTTCTTAAAATTGGCACTCAACAACTTGGAGGAAGTCGCCGAGATGGAGGAAGAAATCGCCACAGCCGTTGTTGACGACGATGACGATGAGCTGAACTTGGTGGTGGAACTGGAAGAGGATGAGACGGATGCCTTGCCGCTGTGAAGCGTCGAACTGCTGGAGGTACTGGCGGTGCTGCTTGCGGATGCCGAGGCCGAGGCGGACGCCTTGGCGTAGTCCAACGACTGAAAGGGAAGAGAGACGGAAGAAACGGGTGTGGGCAGGAGCAGGATTAGAGCCTGGTCGCAAATGCTCTGCACAGCCTTGCGCTGCGCCCGTCGCTGCTGGATGGTGGTGGTGCTGATGGTTGTGGTGATGGTGTTGCTACTACTTGTGCTACTTGTGGTGTGGGTGGTGGTGGTGGTGGTGGTGGTGTTGGTGTTGGAGGAGCTCCCGCTTACCAGAACGCTCTCGCCGGAGTACGTGTCCGAGTTTACGGCGCTCCGCTTGCCATGGGTCTTTCGTCTAAGCTGCGGCATAAAGCGCGAGGTGCGCGTGGTTTCACGTTCTGTGATCCGCTCGATCTTCGACAGGTTGTGCAGCAGCATGCTCGTCTGATCCTCCTGCGTCTGCTGCTGCGGCTGAGCGGCGCTTATGGCGGCGGTACCGCCGCTCACTTCGGCTAAATCCGGCAGACTGCCACCCTCAAAGAAGTAGTCGTACTGCAATTGAAAGGTGCATGGATTGTTAAATAAGCTATAATAAACTATAAATTTAGGATCCTTACCTGTGTGACCAAAAGCTCAACGATGCGGCACTGATGTTTCATGTCCTTGACTGCCGTTTCCAGGGTATCGTTCGGCGTTCTGATTATTGATGGCCCGAATATGATGGCAAGGTTTTTGGGCTCCATGCGGTTCACATCGCAATTGCCGCTCACTCGGCACAGATGCCGAATCAAGTGCTTCATTGTCTCGTAAGGATGTCGTGGTAACGATTCCACAATCTCGCGCAACAGGACAATTCTCTCCAGGCCAAATTTCTTGTCCGCCTCAATGAAGTTGATGTAGTAGCTTGCTGGCATCAAGGCATCGGGCAGACTGCGGATAAACAACTTGAGCAGACTGCTCACCACATTCACATCCTCCCAGCGGTCATCGCTAGCACAACTCTCGAACTGAAAGTCTTTGGTGTTGACCAGTTCGGACAGCTCCGATATGGCGGCCTTGTTTCCGGGTATGCGATAGATGCCAACCACGCCCAGACCCTTCGTCTCCACAATGTTCGTGCACACCTCTACCAGATGCGGCACATAGGCATTGACCTTTGACATGGGGCAGCTGCGCAGGGGAACGCCAATGGAGCCAATCTGCTTGGCTGCACAGGCGGATGGCGAGGCCAAGTCGTGGTGCGACACTCCTCCGCTGCCACTGCCGCCACGTCGGAAGAGCAAATCCTTCCAGTTCTTCGATTTGGGCGAACCCAAATCCTTATCAGGTATATGCTTGTGCGAAGAGGATTTCCTTGCCTTCATCACCGGCGAAATGGAGTCGCTGGTAGCAGCGACAATAGCCGCAGCTGCTGGTAGCGCAGAAACATGGTGACTGCCACTAGCGTCTGCAATGCCACCCGAATGGGAGCTCAAGGGTGAGCTGTCGGCTGCACTCGCTGCACCTTGGACATCGTCCAGATAGCTGGCGCTGGCCACTGTTTTCTGCGGTTCTGCCAACTGCTTGCCTTGTGGCTGGTGCTCCTGTTAAGAAGTATGTAAATGGATGTTTTTCGGCTTACGTGCACCTGAACACTTACGTTATCATCGTAGTTGAGACTGTCCTTCCATTGCAGTAGTCCAAACAGTCGCTTCATCTCGTTGCTGCTCTTCGTCTTGAATAGGATCTCCGTGTAAGGACCGCTGCTGCAGGTGGACGAGGAGGTGGATGCGGTCAGGGCCGATGCTGAGTTGGCAGTGGGTTCATTCGCACTGCTGCTGCCCGACGAGGTTAGCAGCTTGTCGTGACCCTCGTCCAGGTTTAACTCGTTGCCCAAGGAGGCCAAATGGGCTCCACTGGGCGATGGCTTCGACTGCATACGGATCAAGTATTTCTTCTTATCCAGCGACTCGTCGAAGAACTTAAAGTTTCTAATATCAAGTTCTATCACCTAAGTTATGAAGACGGTCATTAGTCAACGAGGATTAGGCTACCCATATAGAATGCACTTACATTGTGCTCCGATTTGGCATGGCGGCCTGAGTAGATTCGCAGCAGATCTCCCTTGATCTCCAGCTTCACCTGACGCCATGATCGGTATTCGGACATGCGCTGAAAATGGAATGAATGTTATTAGTATGCTTGAGGTGGCTGCCTTGTAAGAAGGAGGAGGACCACTCACTTTTCCGTTGATGCAAGAGGACTTGATCTCGATTTCCGTCTCAAAGGCCTCCAGTTCGTTTGGCACATACTTGCCATTCAACTCGGCATCAATGTGGATGCTATTAAATATAGGAAAAAGGTTTTCAATAATTTATGGGCAATATGATACACTGACAAACCTGCTTCGCATGTCGCTGCTCATAGAGGCCCTCCTACTCCCGTGGGCCGACAGACGCACATCCTCTAGGCCGTTCGGCGTCTCAATGAACTCGTGGCCACCACCCGTGCCTCCTATCACATCGTAGGTGGGATCCGGATGCTCCTCCACCAGGGACTTCGTCTTTTGCGGCTCCACGACTGCAGCCACCGGAATGGGGATCGAAATGGGCAGGGGTACAGGTGCTGGAGCTGGAGCTTGAGGTGGAGCAGACGAGGGCGTGGGTGCAGATGTAGCTGCCGTTGCGGATGCTGATCCTGATGCCCCTGTTGCCGTGGCATCTCCGCCGGCGGCAGCCTCCGCATTGAAGTCGGTCTCATTGTTAGTTGCCCGCAGGTAGGAGATCCTACGCATTGGTTTGCCTTCGTCGAAGGAGCTGGAGGATAATGGTTTGTAGCGCCGCACAACGTTGCCGCTTCCCGCCGCACTGTCCACAATGGCTGCCGCTGTAAAATAAATGGCTTATATTATCCATTAGTTTAATAAAATATTTAAGACTACAATATTCGATAAAAGAATTCTTCATCAAAGCTGCCACACTTAGCAGGAAATTTACTTCTAATTACGTTTTGGTAACTCGGTGTACATAAAGTTTAACCCTGTCACTTTCTGCCCCGACGTACATGGGGATCAGATATAGAGATATAGCAAAGGAACAATAAGCAAACTAGACAGGGCAACCGAAAACCTACCACTGCTCTCGACAATGTCCGCCAAGGTGGCAACGGAGGAACCCGCGGACGGCTTATCCGGCAGCGCCACAAACTCTGCACCAAATATGAAAACACGATTGTGGTTAAGTATCTTAGTAGTTGAAGGGGGGGGAATGGGGAATAGATGCGTGGCTATACTCACTGCTGGAGCCCACTGGCACCGGATCGATGGTGGCATTCGCCAGTGTCGCCTTGTGCAGCTCCATCCGGCTGCTCGTCTGCCCGTCCACCGTCGTCGTCGATGTCGTTTGCTGCTGCGTCTGATGGTACTTGGCCAGCGGATGCTGCTGCAGGGACTCGTACAGCACACTTTGCTTCTTCACCGTCGTGGTGGCCGTAGTGCTCGACGTGCTGGCAGAGGACTCCAGGGCGCTGGTGTTGATCGACAGAGGCTTGAACGGATCGAATCCCTTGGACATGTGTGACACCAGCTTGCGCTCAAAGCTGTGGATAAACGGGAAGATTAATAAAATATTTACGCATTGGGTATATTTACAGTCACTGGCATAGGGCTTGGTACTTACACCTTATTGGTGACTCCTGTCTCCTGCAATGTCTCAAAATAGTCCAGATCCTTGGCGTACTTGGCATTGTTGTTGATCATCACCTGGCGATGTTGCGTCTGCTGGAGCTGCTGCTGATGCTGTTGATGGTAGTGGTGGTGCTGCTGATGTTGCTGCTGCTGCTGGTGGTGGCACACACTGCCGGGAGCCGTGGAAGAACGCTGCACCAGCTTTCCACCGGAGTGGTACATGTCGTAGCCAAGAACATGATGTTGCTGCTGTTGCTGTTGCTGCTTGAGCATCACTTGATGGCGACTGCGCGGCGGAGGCACCACCACTTGGACACCACCTGGCGGCGTGTGCGAGGGAAAGAAGTGCTGCTGGTGCTGCTGCAGGTGTTGCTGCTGTGCCGGCGATGAGGATGAGGATTGCGCCTGGTTGCCGTTGATCGAGGAGGCAGAGGTCATGGAGGCGGGCACCGGCGACTTGAGGAACTCCTCCTTCTGCTTGATGGACTCGCGCAGTCGGATCATCAGGTCGCTGTTCTCACTGCCCCCCGAAAGGGATCCCGACCCAGATCCGGCTGCTGAGCTCGGACCCGCGCCAACTGCGTACAACGCCTGGTTGTGGCTCGTCGCTGACTTGGGCTGGCGGGCGGTGGGTGTTGGTGTGGGTGTGGTCGTTGCCGAGCTGGCCGATAATACTGTTAAATTTGGCGGCTGATTAGCACTGCAACGGTATAAATCATAATCGATAATATTAAAATGTGTGTTAAATGAGAACTTAAAACCCATATAAATGATTTTCACAAAGACGATGCATTTGATTGCGCTAGTAAGTCCACCCGAGCATATTCATTATTTAGCATATTCATTTAGTAAACACACAAAAAACTCAACACGAAAACGTTAAATTTATTTGGTTTAGCCACTGTACTGAACTTTGTTTCCACAATTTACACCGCCAAACGCCACATGAAACACCGAAATCACCAGTCTGATTTTCTATTTGTCTTTCAATAAGCGATAACCGAACTAAAGTGCTTCTGTTGGCGGATCTAGACATTTTTTGCAGCCCCTTAATTTTTTCGCACCACAACAAAAATATTTGTCAATTGAATCAACGGCTGATGGGCAGACGCAGTAGCTCCAAATTGGCAATCGGCCAAAAGCAGTGCGCTCCAAGTGGGCTGCCCACTTTTTGATGGCACGTGCCACCATCAGTTTGTCAGTCGCTCAATGAGTTTGAGTTTGGCTCCGATTCGCTGTCGTCACACGGTGCGCATGCGTAATATTCCCACTAACGTACGCCGATCACGATCGACGACATATAGCCGAATTCCATTCCCTATTTTGTGAAAAACAAATTCAAAGCGTAATATTCTCATTTCTTAACCAATCAATCGCTTTATTGCGATTCAATTGAACTTAAGTTTGCTTCCGTTTCAGTAAAAAAACATTAATAAATGTAGTTCTTAAAACCACTAAAGACGTGGGCCCCTTTACTTAAATCGTCTTTAAAATTAGTGAAACTATGCACATTATTCACCTTTTGTTCACATTTTCACCCTCTTAAACAGTTTGCATATTTCAGTTTAATGCACTTCCTTTGCTGGCGATACAATTTATAACTGTCATTGCTAGACACAAAGTTTTGTGTGAAAATCATGAATCTCTGTTTTATTATCACCCAACCATGACCATACACAGGTTGACTGAGGGGGAAATTCGGAAGCCAAACAATGCGTTTTACACATTCATACGCCCCCTGTGGGGAAAGAGTTTTTCTTTTCTTTTTCCGACTTGCGCAACCGCTAATGACCACACAAAGCAAAAGATTCGCAACTTAAATAGCACGGTTTAAATTGCTAAAAGCCCAAAAACATAAATGTTGTAGAGTCAATATTTAAGCCATCATCATTCATGGAGCTTTGGGTTTTCAAATTAATTAACCTGCGCTGCGCAAACAGAATTTTTCCCACTAAGTTGGGAAACCTCTTCATTTGAATTTCTGCGAATTTTGTAACATGAAAAATGCAGGAAAACACTTCCTAAGAATTAACACGTTAATGAAAAATGTAACAAACTTCAACATGCAATCAAACCGACGCGTTTATCAAATGTTTTGCATTTTCCACTGACATCCCTAATTGACATGAATGTCAAGTAGATACACATAAGTTCACGGCTAAAAGCCTTTTGTGATATGTGAAAATGTGAAAATGTCAAATTGTGGACCGGTTTTGGGCATTTTTCTTTGTCCGCTGTATGTTTTGTTTTTCTTGTTGCTTTTCCGCCACCAGCCCACAACCGCTACAGTGGGCACTCCGTAAGCCAACGGCCACAGGAGGGCAAACAAAAAAAATTAGATTTGAGCCATAGTTTAAGTGGCTGAGAGCAGCACGAATAATTAAGTTCCATGTGGCGCACGAAGAAGGAGCATTTGCGTATCGAGTTTTAGTTTCTCGCTTGTGGTGGCACTACCAATGGCAAATTAGGTTAACTATGCCTCCACTTCCTGGCCCCCGCATCCCGCGTCCTGCATCCTGCATCCTTCTTCCTACATCCTGCATCCCGCATCCCGCGTTTGCAACGTCCGCCTCTTCAGATTGTCAAATGAAAGTTCAAAGCTAAAAATAGTATGGTAAATGACAGTGTGTGTGCGCCAGGATGGTTAATTCAATTCGCTTTTAAAAGCCTTTCCCACACTCGAGGCTCAAAAGCCCGTCAGACTGTCAAGGTCAAAAGGTAATGACTAGATGGCCCCAACCCCACACCTTCTATATCCCTGGATCATATTTCACAGGTCGCAGAATAAAGGAAACACACACACATTCGCACCATATTTCTATTGCCTAGCTATCAGCGCACAGTGGGCTCAGTTGGATCGATTCTTGTCGGAACATTACGTTCTTCTCTTACAAGCTCTTTTTTAAACTTGGTTATATTACATTATTAATAATAATTACACAGTATGTTAAGAACAAGTTCCGCAAAAAGAAAGAAAGCAACAACTGTGTTTTGCATGTTGCAATCAAGTTCCTTTTTATATAAGCAAAATGCAATATTTTAGCTCTCATTTTTAAACAGAATTGAGCCCACTGTGCGCCGACACAACAGGTAGCAATGGAAGCAAAAATACAACTTTGGATCAGGATCTCGAGCTCGTGCGCTTAGCAAATATATGTGTGATTATTGGCGTACAAGCTCGCATTTTTCGGGATTATTATCTATGCATAAGCTCAATACATACAATTCGATAAGTTGTACACTGAGCCAAAATTCTGATAGAACAGGTATCCAAAAACTATATTTCCTTTAGAAATGATATTGCCAAATGGAAGAGATACTTTAAGTACAGGTAGGCTGTAAAGTTACCGACATCTCGACACTCATACGGACGGACAGAAAGTCCCGGCGAGTAATCATGAGCAAGAAACTCCTACTTTTAGCTGTAACATGGTCTTCAAAGCATCTATAGGTTGAAATAGATTCTTGAGAGGAAACGGGTGTACAAATTTATATCGGTGCCTGAGTGCGTAATGCAGAAAAGCTGTTACACAAGTGAGGCTCGCACTCAATTCAGTTCGATTCGATTCAATACATGACCCCCTCACACCCACACCCACACCCACACCCAAAGCCAAAAGCCCTTATCACGCCACATGCACACACATAGTATACCCCATAATGGTGCATATCGATAAGGGGCGGCCAGCGAATTAGCAGTATCTGTATCTATAGGGGGCATGAACACACATAGATACGTATGCACATACATATGTATGTATGCATATATATCTATAAGCTCTCTCCCCTTCGGTGTGCGGAATTTCGCGGTTTTATTGTCTGCACTGTGGGCATATTTCGTATTATTTTCAGTTGCCTGATTTGCGTTCTACCAACTCTTGCGACTCTTTGCAATTAACAAGTCGTAAATAAAAAATTGTTGACATATTTGATAAGCGACAGAAGCCGCAGGGAGCAGCAGAGGGAGCGGGATAGATAAGCAAAGAGAGGGGGAGAGCTCGCCAGCGCACATGCAAAAACACACTCACAACACACTCTGCTTTTCGCGCGGTGTTTAATTTCCGCAAGTTCCCCTTTCCCCCAAAAACAAAAATTGTTTAGAAATTCAAGTCGTTAATCATTGCCAATTTCTTTGTGGAGTAGTTTATTTTCAGGGATTTTTTCTTGGACAATTGAAGAGGTTTGTGTGATTTTCAGACACTTGTTGAAAAAGTTCGACTTCGGAGTTATTCTCATTCTCACAAAGCTGCTACAAATGTAAATAGCTTATTTACTTGTTAGGAGTTCAGATATGTTTAGCAGACTATACATTTCCAGGCCAAGCAATTTCTAAACCGATTTTCGCACCGAGCGACTGCTTTTTGAACCGATCTGAAACACTTCCTTGATGCGATAACTGGGGTTCACATTTTACCCTTTCCGAGGGCGAGCTTTGCACCTTTACACGGCATTGTACACGGTTCATTGTGGTCTTTGTTTGTAATTGTTACCAGCGGGGGAGTTGCGGTCGTCGCTTTGATCTTCGTCTCATTGAAAACACTTGAGCTCTTGTTCTAATGTACATTCTTTTTTTCGGACAAGGTCTCGGCAAATTGTGCTTTCTTTTTGGGTTTTATTCCATTATCACACTATCAGTATCACAAACAAAAAATTGGAATTGAAGACACAACTTAGCGGTAGAGAAATGGCAAATTAACCTGTTTTCGTTAGTGGGATCGATCTCGAATCGTATCATTTTCATGTGTATGAGCATCGGCTTTTTCTCGCCCTGATAAGGTAGCGCATACATTTTTCTGGCAGTGTGCGACAGGCAGCCGGAGCTCTCGAAATATGCTAGTAAGTGAATTAAAATTACAAAACTTCGTCTGCCGCGTATCACAATATCTGAAATCTGCGCGAACCGCTCGCCATCGTCAACTAAACTAAAGTACTACCGCCAAGTCCCTGCGACTAAACTAAAATAAATAAAAAAGAAGGCACAACAAAACCCAGCAAAAATTGGCTTTGTATGCATGTATGAAATTTGTATTAAAGAGCGGCGGAGGCTCTGCAATTGAAAGAGACCCATTGAGTGGGCAGTGACCGAATGGCGAACGACCCACCGACCGATGCTCTCCTCTCACATGCTTTCCTTTTTTATTATTTCAGTACAGTGATCCCCCTGAGAGAGAACTGCAATGTTTTATACACTGAACCTATATTCCCACAGATGCCTGTACAAGATCGTCTTGTCATAGGAAAGTTGTCAAAGTTGAACAATGAGTACAAATTAAACAAATGAAATTATTGAAAATATACAAATTAACAAGGATTTCCCCCATTAGAGCCCAAAGCCAGAGTCCACTGTATTTTGTAACCAATAAATAGATAAACAAACAAAAATGAAGCGAGGGGCGGCAAGTGGGCGCAGGGAACTGCCCACAGTTTGCACAGGATCGGCGAAAGGGAGAGAGTGGGAATCACTATATCACTATCAGTCACCGACTGACCAAATATATACCCCATACTCTGCCGCCTAACCGCCCAACCACCCCCTTCTCCCTGCCCAGCAGGCAACCTTGTCTTGCTTATTTATTTACCGAGTGGGCGGATGAGCAGGGGGGGGGGGGGGGGGGAGCGGAAGGGGGAAGTCCACCCAACCGCAGGGCGTATACGTAATTGTCAAAGCAAAGTAGTTAAATTTGTACAGTGCACAGTGGGACGAAGGCTGGTATAAATTGTAGAATATTCCAATAAAAAATAATAATAATTGGACAGAACTTCAGTTCGCCGACAAAAACATCACCCACTGTGCACGCAATGAGTTTTGCATTTCCGATGACATATTTTCACCAACCATCAATCAATCGGGCGATCAATCAATCAATCAATTGAGGGGAAATTCATATGCAAACAAAAGAAAGTACATACACATGTACACATGTACATATACCCCGTACACAAAGAGGCAATATTTTCTTGTAGTGCAAATTACTTCAGTGGCATGTTCGGAATTGGAATGCCTGGAGTAGTCAATGTAGTCAATAATTTACATAAAACCTCCTGCCGAGCGGCCAGATCAACTCAAACCCAATCCGAGTGGTCTCAGTTTCCATCTCGATCTCGAAAAGATAAATCCCTCATCCGCTCGGGAGAAACAGAAGGGAAACAGGGCGAAAGGCGAAACGAGGAGACGTCTTGAAGTTTGAGGGAATTGAAGGCATTATTTGCTACCCATTCTTTGCTGGCATACAAAATTCAATTAAATTTATCGTAATCATTTAACAATGGAGCAAATATTCGCTTTGCAGCTCAACAAATTTATTGTTATTGTTATTGTTATTGTTGCGAGGTGTCCGCTTACACTCGTTGTGTGTGCATAAAGTTATGCGGTTACTTATTTATTTTTCCCTCATTTTTTCCCCCGATTAGTCAATGGGTAGTGGTTACTGTGCAGTAATAATAATTGATTTATTTATTCATATTCATGTGCAGCAACGCTGCGTATACGCAATGCGCGACTGCAGGGGGTTTTAAAAAATGTCTGATATTGCGCTTTGAATATTAATATAGTTTTGAATTATTTATGCGGTGGCAGAAATTGGCGCGTTAAAGTTTTTAGCAAAGTTTAACCTTCAATTAAAACGGCCCCCGAGTACATTAAAGTTACATTAATATCAAAGCACATAAACCCATCTATATTTAAACCAAGAAATATGTCTGACGTGGGAAAAACAACTTTAAATCGAGAGAATCGAAAGTAATAAGTATAGTTAATTGGAACATTCAGGTGCTCAATTTGTTGTGATAATCCAATCAATAATCAATTAATTTCCAAAGTTATCTCACATTTAAAAGACTCGTCTGTGGCGAAATTTCCAGTTAGTCAATTGACGTGTGTATCTCTTCTAATTGACAGTTCTCTAAGTTTGCCCCAACCAACTCACGTAATTTGAAAATTGCACATGCAGCCAGTTTAAGACGTGACAAACTTTCCGAAAAGAATACGAGAAAGTGTAAACAAAGAAAGATAGCGAAGGGTACACAATAAGTCATTGGATCTTTTCGTACCACAAAATCTAATTTAACTAATGGGTTTTTGGTCTTTTGGTCTAAACTTTCCCATCAGCAGACCACTTTAAAGATAACTATCTCAAAAATATGGCACGAAAATCAATAAATAATTAACATAAGCATTAACTGAAATACAAAAAATAAAGGGATATTTTGTAAAATCGACCCTTCGGAAAGGTCGGCCTTATCTACATATATGTACGTTGTATCCCGCTGACGTCACTTGAACTTTTTATAGAATACGAAATAATAAATAATTTTTGCACATCCCCAAACGGACAGACGGACCGACAGACAGACAGCGGGAAATATATGGAAAATAAATTTCATTCAGAACAGACAGACGCAAAACAATGACAAATATGCATGGAAAGACAGCGCGAGTCGGGCGATGAATGAAATGAGACTGAAATGAGGAATGTACGAAATGGGAACGCCAGATGAAGGAGCACTGGAGTGGGTTCCGTCCGAGGGGAGGTTAGGATGAAATCACCGAGCGGCCCCGGCGCAGCCACAATGGCGACCAATATTGGGCTGCCGACTCTATATGTCTATATGTCTATATGCCTATATGCCTATATGTCTATATGGTCTCCAAGGATGGGAAATGTGGCGAGTCATCTGTGTTCCCCCAAAATCTACAACTAAGAACATTATCAAAGCACAGAAATTGCAGCTAGTAGTTAGTAAATAACAGTAATGTTTCGAAAATCGAACAAAATGTCAGAGATCAGATGGAAATTCCAACGGAATTTATTATATCTAGCGAATAGCCTCGAGGGGAATAAAACCTTTCGCACAGAGTTCGTTTACAATTGTTTTTAATTATGCACATTGTGCGCCGCCAGTTGCTGTTGATTATGCGGTTAGTTATTGTCATTTAGTTCATCGCAATTCAGCGCAATTTTCATCTCTCATCTGCTTTTTTTATTGGCAGCCTTTCCGCCCCCTGATCGCCTGGCATTTCTCGTTTCTTGTTTCTCGTTTCCAATTTCAAATATTAAGTTTTCACTTATTTTTTCGATGGTTTTTTGTTGGCAATGAAAGTGAAATAATGTGCAATAATATGCATGCATGTACATATATGTATGCATCACTGTGCTTTCAAAGACAGCAGAGACGACTGACCGCCTCTCAACTTTTGCCACCATAAATCACAACGGATCGCCACTGCACAGTGGAGCCAGCTGCATTTGAACGTGAATTGCAATTAACGAATATACATATATAAAGAAAATATACATATTACACTTGTAACCCGAAAAACGATCAAGTTACCCAGAATTTAATGTCAGACTCCCCTGACCCAATTTCGAACCAAGTTGACCTGGTGATTTCAGTGATTCCGCATTCAGCCAATCGACCAGTTCTGTTTTCAGTTTTTTTGGGAGCACACACATCTGAATTTTTGTTTGAAAAAAGTCTATATAGTTATTTTTCCCGTTGATTCGAATAATCAGGTAAGCTGTTCGGAGCAGCACTATCGAAATCCCCACACTAAATTCACAATTCATAGACAGTTTTCTGGCGCTATGGTGGAGAAAACCAAAACACTTCAGCTGCTGCGAATGGCTCGCTCCGTCTTGACGATCATCTATAACGACCACTTCTGCTGGACCTTCATAAAGAGCTATGGACTCTTCTCCCTGGCGATCCCGCTGGCCAAGTACTTCGATGGCTTCCAAGTATTGCCCAATGGTGTTATGTAGTTTTTCTTTTGGCGCGCGGATCGGATATGTGCCAAGTGTGCGTAAATTAAATGTATGTTGATCAAGGCAAACGTTGATACTGTAAAACATTGTCTTGTCTTTGATGAGTCTGGTTTTTTGGATCTGATGAGCCTTAGCCTCATAAAAACAATTGTAATTGGGTTCGTATATTGTAACTGGTTCGTATATCTTATAGTTTAGTCTGTTGAATCGGTTAGACCTACGTTAACCCTACCAACATTAAAAGTACGTCTGTGTAATTTAAAAACAGCAAATTGGCGGAAAGGTGATAGATTTTGTTTATAGGTCTGAATGCGTTGTAAATACGTGGGCTTTTTTTTCAGCTGTTCGAAATCCCAAAATCCGAAAATCCGCTGTAATTGCCATCATGTATGACGTCAATTGCCGCTTCGCCGTTCGCCGTTCGCCAAGGTGAGCTCATTTATTTTGTTGACTTACCGCATAAACTGGTGATGCTGTGGCTGCTGCTGGTACAGATGTTGCTGCTGCTGCTGCTGCTGCTGATGCTGCCGCAGTCCATGGGCCATGTCCCCGAAATCGATGCTGCTGCTGCCGCCAGTCAGCGCTGGGTGACGATGTTGTTGTTGCTGCTGTTGCTGCTGCTGTGGGTAGAACGGCTGACTAAGGATGGTGATGCCTCCGCTGGCCGTGCTGGTGATGCTGCCCGATCGACTGCCTCCGTGCAGGGATGGTGCATGATGGGGGTTGGGGTGCTGGTGCGATTGCGATTGCGGCGATCCTGCCGGCGATGATGTGGTCACGGCTGCAACAGCGGGATATGAGATCAACTGTTGCTGCTGCTGATGCTGATGCGGTGGTGCTGCAACTGCTGCCGCTGCTGCTGCTGCTGCTGCCGCTGGAAATGTGGTCTTGTGGGAGCCGTTGGCCAGCAGCGAGGGCGAGTGCGTCGACATGGTCAGGCGATTCGACTCCGGCGTGTGGGCAATGCTCGTATAATGCTGTAAAAAGACGAGGAAAACAAGTTAGAGATGATAATACAACACAACGTATTAGTCAGTGGGTGTATTTCAATAGTAGTCACACTCTTAATTAGTAGTTTCATGCATATGTACATATAATATATGTACATACATATACACACAAATGTATCTCAAGCAAGCTATAATTTATCCAATTAATAATTCAAGTGCGGACTTTGTTCACTGTTCGTCATTTTTAAACGCATTATTATTACTGCAAAGTGGAGCACCATTTACTCATATAACTCGCTGGTCAATGGAAAATGTATTGGCTTTACAAAAACCGATCGTTTATTTATTGTTTTTCGCCAAAGTTGTTAAAACCTGAACTGGCTAACAAGCGGTTTGCCCGTTACACGATATTCAATAAATAAGGGACCGATCCCATCTCAAGTTAACTATTCTGAATAAAGTGTATATTGCCCATGCAGATACCAAATAATCATAAATCATAAATTTATAATTGTTATACGTTTCACAATAGGTGAGTCACGATCCCTTTTATGCTATCATAAGCAAATATACACTTTTATGGATGTTAATCCGCGATATTTCAAAGATCTGATTACGCTTGCATGAAAGGCTCAGGCCCTTGTGGCTCAGGCAATTAACCGGATTGTCTTAACTTTTTTATTATTTTTTTTTTTTTTTGAAAATACCGCTTTTTGTCCGACTTAAGGTCAGACCTTATAAAGATGACCACTTTTTATCATCACACTTTGGGTAAGAAAGCAGTAAACACTTGGCAAAAAAAAAAAAATAATAATAAAAAAAAAAGCCTATAGCTCGGGTATTCCGGTGGCCCTGGGGCTGTGGGTGTGGATATGGGGGTTAGGATGAGCTTACCATCTGAAGGACATCGCACTCCTTGGGCACCACGTGCAGCGTGAGGACCGCCGGCGTCTGCTTGATCATCGAGACGATGGTGCTGTAGGCGATGCCAGCGATCGGCTGGTTGTTGACCATCAGCACGCGGTCGCCAGTCTGCAGGTTGGCGTAGTGGGCCGGTCCGTTCGCCTGCACCTCTTTGATGAAAATGGTCTCCATCGCTTTCACTTGGTACGGCGGCAGCGACGTCGGCGACGTTGGTTCCAAACCGGTGATCCCGGCGACGCCGACGCTGCTGCTGCTGCCGCTGCTGCTGCCCGCCGCACTGGAGGCTTCCTACACACCAAACGAAACCGAAACAAAAACAAAAAATAGTTAGTCAGCTGTACGCCTGAGGTGCGAAAACTACGTGCCACCCGTTGTAAAGGTAGGCCCTAAGTTTTAAAATAAGAGGGATTATATACTCTATAATCTATATCGTAATGTCAGATCTTTTTGAGACCCTTCACCAATTGGAATCGGAACAGGAAAGTTATTCAGATGTTTACAGGTATAAATTGTAAATCAGTCTTATATTTTTTGAAAAACAAAAAAAAAGCCTGTCTTATAAAAATTGTAATATAACATTTTCTGTTGCTTAAAGAAAGTAGTGAAATACCTACGAATATAAGCAAATACCAGCTGAACACAAAACAAACCCCTATTAATGCGAACGCGACTGTGGGTCGTGAGACAACATTTTGCGAGGAGAGTGTAGATTGGATTGAGTCGCCTTGCAAGCGTCAAGAAGAAGACGAAAAGAGAGTGTGCGAGTGAGTAAGAGCGACAAGCGGAGGATGTAATATCAACAAAATAAAAATAAAACGGGCACAAAAAAGTGAAGTGAGCAAAACGCAAATTAGTGCAAAACTAAAAATAAAAGAGAAAGAGAAGGGGGCCCTACCGACATTGGAATACCCTAATCAACATATATAAAAATTATTGTATCACAAGGTTTGTTGCTATTTGATTATTAAAGTTAATGTTTTGTTTGATTAAAAATAGTTGTCTTTTTAGAAAATGTATAATTTTAAAGATGTTTCTTAAGGATTGACTTGCATAAAGAACCTAAAGTTTAAAATGAAAATATTGAAACTATTAAGAAGAATTTAGTTATATGGAACAACATGTATTGCAAGCGCATTTCGCATGTTATTATGAAAAACGCATCATTTCAAGGACGACCACTTTTAAATATTGAATTCGTACTTTCAGCATATTTCTTTTCGTTTTTTAAGCAGCATACCCCTGATGAACTTTCGTGCTGGGTATCAGCGTCGCTTAAATGAAAAGCAAAAAGAAAGCAGAAAAAGCGGCAATTTGAATAAGTCGCGCATGCGCAGCGCTCACGTAACGCCAACGCCAGCGCCGACGTCGGCGTCAGCTGAGGCAGCGACTCAGCAGAGTGCGAGAGACAGAAAGAGAGAGTCGTTCACTCTCGCTCTCTCACCTGCACTTCCCTTGGGGCCAGGCCAATAGAGTTTTACACGTTTTAACAAAAAAGTTATTAAACTTGTAAACAAAATATAGCGTATTAAAAAAAAGAGGGAGAACTTTGTGATCAAAATGCTTCGTATTTACGAAAAACAAATAGCATGGTCTTTACGCAACAATTTCCAATAGTTTCTTAATTTTGTTTCCTCAACGGACATTTCTATAATGTTGTTATTAATAATTTGTTTTTATAAAACTCTTTACACATTCTTATAATTACGTGCTATTATATCCTACAATAAATCCCCTAAGTCATTTAGTTTTTCCATCTGTTTGAAACTTTCTAAGACCAACTCAGTTACTTTATTTTTATTAAAAAAAATTCTAAAACGCCTTAACTAAAGTTGTTTCTCGAATTGACCAAATTGTGTTTTTTTCACGGGACATTTTCCTAAATTATTCACCTAAAGCTTGAGGACCGTTCATTGACTTTTTTCATGATAAATGTTTGCATTTAACGGTATTTATTTTCTAAAGTGTATTTGCTTTTTGTTTTACTTCGGCACCTATGTATATCCCTCTAAAACTGTCTACATTCTCTTAAACTCATGGTGCGCTTCGTCACAACGTAGACAGGCGTGCACAGTGATTTAATTTACATTGTTTATATTCCCCATATCGATTGTATTCTCTATAGTTTTTGTATCATTTACTCGCTATATTCTATATATAATATTTTCTTTATCCTCTACGTCTTCTATATCATATTAAATTGTAACAGATCCTTTATACTATCCGCTACCCATTATAACCATCCTCCCTACTCACCTGTGGCCAGTTGGCCGATACCGATGCCGCCGTTGCTGCTGTCGCCGATCCCGTTCCCGATACCAAACCCGATGCCGATGCCTGGTCATCTTCCGGCGGATAGGCGATGAAGTGGCGCAGCGTGAACCCGAATCCCTGGTTCGGTCGCCGGCGGATGACGATGAGCTTGGGCTGGATAGAGGAGGCTGCCAGGGCGGCGTTGTTGGCCGCTGCTGCCGCCGCCGCCGCTGCAGCAGCAGCTGCTGCGGATGCCGCTGCTGCCGCCGCTGCCGGAGTCGCCACCGCTGAGGCCGCCTGCGCTGCTGAATGCGCTGCGGCAGCGGCGTTCGAGTTTTGTAACATTTTGTAGCGGGATACTGTGGTTTGAAGGGGGTGTGTGTGTGGATTTTTTAGGTGTTTTCGGGTTTTTTTTTCTTCTTGAGTTTTGTATTTTGTATTTTCGTGTGTTGTGTTTCGCCTATTTTTGTTTACACACTCTCCTCTCGCTCTGTTTTAGCGCTCTATCTCTTTCGGTGGCTGGCTTTGTGGCTTGGTGGTTTCGGTTGTTGTTGCCTTTTCTATTTGTCGTGCGGTTGGCTTCTTTTATTACTACGTTATTTTGCTTATTTTTTGTTTTTGTATTTTTGGTGGTCAACCTGTTGGTGGCATCCTCATTTGTGTGACGGTGGGTGGGGGTGGCGCTTCACCCCTGGTTCGCCTCTTCTATTTGCTAAACTATTTATCCTCTATCTGCAATTTCGCTTGCGGTTCTTTTTTCGTGGATTTTCCTTTACATCCTACGATAAGTTGCAAATTTTCGATGTGGCAGCGGCACGAGGCCCATCGTACCGATCGATATTACCATAGTACTGCTACTAACTCCTCTTGCTGATCCATCGATGGGTTAACGAAAATCATCTGCAAAATACAGAAATAAGAGTTAGTTGATTACTTAGTAAAACAGAGTGCGACAGTCGAATTTTTTTTTTTTTTAAAAGGTTTGGCAAACTAATTTGCGCAACGAGGAAATTTGACAGATATTGGTCCTTCGAGCCGAATCGACAGCATTATCAAAACGTTAGATTCATTTGATATATAAAAAGATTAAAATGTATTATTAGTATGAACATACACTATCTTCAATCACAATTTACACTCCTAATTGTGATTGATATATGATTCATACACCTTGCTTTAAAAACACTTCACTTTTAATGTGCATAATGTACGTGTGCATTGTGAGCTAAGAACTTGTACTTGTTTATTGAAAATGTGATCCTATTCTTTAGAATCCATTAAACATGGTCCAAGCTATCAAATACTTCTGGCATTCCCCGACTCTTAACCCAATAGTTTCAGCTTTCTGAGGGACAGAAGGGGTTAAAATGCGACGAGGCGTGTTACACTTTTTTGACTTCTCATTTGACGGTCAATGTCCAACACAGAAAACCCCATAGTTGAATCTGTTTTCGGCTTTTTACTGTATTTTTTATGCATTGTAATTAAAGCCGAAAGAGGTTTTTCGTTTTGTTTTTCCTCGCTTTTGTGTCTCGAAGGCTTTGTTTCTTTTTTGCCTTTCTGTCCAACAGTTAAAAGTTAAAAGCACTTAACTAACTGTACTTGGGCATATGCGATGACTTTGGGTCGATCGTTATAATCAACACAGCTACGATGATATAATGCTGTTAGTATCTCTTTCTTAAAAAATATAACTAAAATTAAGAAGGGTATTAAAGCCGGAATCCCCCTTTTAAAGGGGCTTAGGTTAACGCCCCCTTTTTGGTCGGCAATCCTAGTTTGACATTTTAGTCAAAGAAAATTTTATGTGTAGACTCACTAAAGGCGCTAAAAAAGTAACAATGTTTAAATAAACCAAAATGATTTATATATTTACGTACGCCAATTTGTAAAAAAAATTAAGCTACAGGATGGGTATCAGACATGGTGCAGTTTCTATTAGACCATTATTGAAAAACTTTAGCAAAAAAAACCAGCTCTAGGCTAGCTAAATTTTCAAAATATTTGAGGATACATTAAGTTAAAATTGCATGTATTCTGCGAATTGGTTTTTGTTTCATAAACAACACAATTAATATAAATTAAATAGCCAAGCGTTGAAGACAAAGATTAAAGACCCGTAGGAAAAAGTGGCCGAATATTGAAAGGATTTAATAGGCTTTATGATTTGCAGTATATATATATATTATTGTGATTACTGTTTTGTTTGCCAGCTTTATCTCATTGAACGCAATTAAACAACATAAAGAAGGCAAAAGCGACAGCCGCCATAATAATTTGAGCCAAAGCACGTGTAATTACCCCCAAACAGATAGACAGACAAAAACGGATTGTTCAGATAGTAGTCTCTATAATTGCCCCATTGTAATTGCATTGTCAATGTAGTTTTTCTTTTTCTTTTTTTTTTTGCGAAAGGGGGGAGATCGAGTGTGTCAAGTCACTCAAGGCGATAGACACACAGATAAACCGATTCGGCCGCAGATTAAAAAAATGTGTTAAGTTTTGTTGGCGAATCGTAAGAAATAGCAAACCCAAATGAATGATTGTAAAACACTCTACTTGGCTACTGTTAGACCTTGGCCGCCCGTCACTAGTACTGAAAAACATCATATAACGACCTATATCAACTTATCAGCAGCGGCACCGATAATCCACATTTGAAGGTTGAGCGGCGATAGCTGAAAATTAAAGATATTTTCCATGGAATGGAAAATTTGCCAGGTCAGCAGACCACCACCACCAGGCGACCAGAAGCCATCCTACAATCCTACATTTCAATATTTCTATGTATATTTTTGATTTCAACAATAACATTACATTTCTTAACCTATTTTTTTTTTAGTTTCCACTTATCTCTTCTCAATTCTCGGGTTCTTGTTTTATTTTCGTTAAGCTCCAGCAATCGAAACCGCCCCCA
The DNA here is from genome assembly GCF_016746245.2 of Drosophila santomea. Lineage (NCBI taxonomy): Eukaryota > Metazoa > Arthropoda > Insecta > Diptera > Drosophilidae > Drosophila > Drosophila santomea. Next base: position 19,928,312 of record NC_053021.2, read on the forward strand.
AAAAAAAACTCAACTTTGATTGATGTAATTCTGTGCCTTGTTCTTTTTTCTTGCCGTTGCTGAACAGCGTTTTAATACTTTTACCGCTGCCTGGCTCATTACACGCATGTTCTGTCTTTAATCTTGATTTTTTATTATTTTACTTGCCACGATGTGATTCTGGGTTTTTATCTTTCCTCTCCACTGTATGTAACCCGGTTTTTTCTGTTAAATTCGATTTCAACTCTCGGCCGCTGGTAGCGCAAAACAATCAAGTTAATTGTTATCACACGAATTGTTCAGTATTGTCAAAAAAAATCCCCTTTTTTGTCGCAGTGTTTTTTATTATGCTCATTATTATATTCCTTTATAATCGAGAGGAGCAATAAAATTCGTAAGGGTTCTCCTGATTTACTGCATTAAGGATTTGATATCGTATTTTTACCTAGTTACTCTTAAAAAAACCATGTTTTAGCCCTGTCCTTAAATTACACTGCACTCCATTGAGTAGGTTTATTCACTAAAACAAACTTTAATAAATTCTTAGAAATTCTCCTTGTTGGTTTTGTGCCATTGTCGTTTATTTATTTCAACTATAAACTTTACTTCATACTGTATATGTACAGTATAGTATGTATGTATGTATAGTATAAACAATAATATCATTGCACTAATTATGATTATTTATAGGGACTCTATGTATAAAATTGATTCGCTGTGCAACAGGTATTCAATAGTCGAGAGACTAAACAAACTAATTTTATAATGATATTTAACTTTTTTGGTCATTTTGATTCGTTTGCCAATTGAAAGATTTTAAAATTGAATGGTCGTTTCAAAAAATTTAATTAAATGAGGTTTAAATTGATAAATTATTCTATTAATTGTACATTATGAATGTATTGTGCATTAAACAGCAGATTAAGGGGTATGTGGTAATCAAGGCACTCGAATGTATCGTTTTCTATGGTGAACTTTGCTATACCCATTCACTTGTGGTATTATTTACATGCAGCATTAAATTTAAAGTTCAAATTAGGAAATAGTAAACACACCTCCTGATTTATTAGTAATAAATTATAAATCGATAACTGTTTATTTACTTTCGGAACCCCGTTTCCTCATGTTTTATGATATTTTTTCATTTATGCTTGCACCGTTCACCTGCCATTACAATTTTTTTGGTTATAGCCATTCCCACTCCATATCTGTCGACAGATAAAAGCAGAAAAATATATATGTAGAAAGACATATGATATATGTGTTCATGATAGCCGATAAACGGCTTGGTCGTATGCCCAACTTGGAATCGATAAACAAAAAACGAAGCACAAACCAAGAAATACACACGCGGGGGCATCCAATTACGTGCAATTACATTTATAAAATTTCTTCGGTTTCTTTCTCTCCTCTCCATTAAACAAAAAACAAAAAGAAATTATAGATAAATACAACTATACGTATACGTATTGACTCCATTTTTATTTCTTTGTCTATCATTTTCGCGGAATGGAAGTCGATAAAAAAAGCGATATATGCGTCTGTATATAAAGCTGACACGAGAGCGAAACAAAAGTACAATGCAAACAAACAGCGATATCAGCGATAAATCATTCATATTCTTGGATCTATATAAAAGTCACTTGCGCACATATATCTGCAAATATAATTGCTGGAAATCGCCTGATCAGATCGACGATCAGAGCAGGTATTAAAGGCAATATCTTCTTATTAAAACGCGTCTACAATTTAAACAAACAAACAATAAAGTTCATATGCTTTTAATTGGTTTCTTTGCTCATATATGACATCTGACATTGCACAGCATATTAATAAGAGTTTAAAGGAAGTTTGTCTTATAGGGTTACCAGGGTATCCCCAGGTTTTGGGTGATCATAATTTGATCGTGAGAATGAAGTTAAGTTTCAAAATCATGTACTGAAATTGCACGATCTGTAACCCATTGGAACGCCGACCTAACCCAATTGAATCACACACCTTGTAGCTGTAGCTACCCATATCAGATCAAAGGTTATCTCTGCGGCGTGTTCACACCTCTCGTCCCACAAATCCGATCGGAATCCATCAAAAAGCAAGCCGGGGTAACATGAGAAAGTCGGGCCGGAGAATATGAAAAATATTGTGGCAGACGCACATCAAAGACCGATTGCCGATGCGATCGGATTCGACAAACATCACGCCCGTGTATTATGCACACCGAACCCATATAGCAACCGGTATATAGCTATATACCTGTCCATGAATACATATATACATACATACATACATACATTATATGCGTAGATGTGTATATTGATCTGTCCCCTCGTTATCAGGGGGTTAGAGCCCCTTTGGGGTGCTGAGCGAGAGCCATTCAACTTGTTGCCAAGTGTCGCCGCCACCGATTCGGAATCGGAATAGCCGTACACTTATATGAAAACCAGAAAGAAGGCGAAACAGCCCACCAATACAAAGTGAAAAGGCAATGTACCCAGGCATTCATGTGTCTTGGCCTGGCGTCACTCACAATTTCAATTTCCATTTTATTTACCCTGGGAAATTTCAAGATCCTGCCTGTATTGGTACCGTCCTAGTTTCGACGTTCAGCCCTTTTACTAGAAGAAGCACAAAATTCTGTTTGATACCATTCAGTAATTTCATAAATTATATAGTTAAATATATTTTGAATACTGTAAAATCCGCGTAATGTACACTTTTCGTTGGTATAAGCATTTAGCGACTTGTTTTACAGGGTGATATGCTCGTCCAAATCTCGACTATTTCCGATACTTAATTTTGTTGTATTTTGTTGTTACGTTTATTTTCAAATTGTTTATTTAATGTTCTTGCAGCGTCGTTTGTTTGTTTGTGCTATGTGTTTTATGTCTTTCTTTTTCCCTGCTTTTCCTACCGCCAGCGGGGGGCGGCAAGTATGGGTGATGGGCGGTGGGCGGTGAAAGGCAGTGGGAGTGGCAGTGGCAGTGGCAGTGGCGGGAAAACTGTTGGTCCAGCTGAGCGGAGCAAACGCCTTAATAATCTAATTTCTGACAACTGACGGGCAAATCAATAAATGAAGTGGAAAATGGAAACATTTTCTTCGTCTTCTTCGCTTCGCTTTCTTCCTCTTCCTCCCCCAAAAGAGATGGAAAATCGATCGAGAACCAGAGGGATATACATGTCAGAGAGAGAAAGGGAGACAGAGCGAGAGCGAGAGACAAAGAGGGAGCCAGTGCTACCTTGACCTCATTCAACGACCTTTTTATTTGGTGTGAGATGAGAAACGGTGGAGCGCAAGGGGAGGGGGGTCGAGTTCGGAAAATGGGGAAAACTCTCTGCTTGCGTGCTAAGCTTCTTCTTTCTCGCCATTTCCCAGCGCGCCAGTGTGTGCGTATTTTGGGTGCTTTAGTTGGCTTGTATTATATCATCATTGAATGGTTTACTAAGAAAATCGAGGAAACCGAGGAACACAAGCTGGAAACAACACAATCCTGTCCGGGTAGAAAAACTACACAGAGACTAAACAGAGAAATTCAACAACACTTCCACTTGTCAATTGTTGAAAGACAAATAGACGTGCCTAAAGAATTGCTCACAAAATAATTAATCAACAAAAATGAAGTGAAAAGCAAATATAATTAGTTCAAGGTAAAAAAAAAAATAAATAAATAAAACAGTTTAGAACCAACGAATTCGATTCCAACGCATTCATATTAAGAGCACTACGAATAATAGGTGTATTTATAACAATAATCAGATATGTCATATAATCAATTAAACTCGTCCACCACATAAATGATTCAATCAGTTCAAAGCGTTTTTTATTCAACCAAGTGATTTATCATTGACCCAAGAACAGCTTTCATTTCTCCACAGTGTACCAAACAGCAGGAATGTGCATTGCACATTTGGTCACAAAAGTAACCAAATTTTTGCGGAATATTAGAAAACCAGACAAATTTATGAATAACCTTGAACTGAATTCCGGAAATCGTGGGTTTAGATTAAGGCGGTTGAGGGTTAAAGCTGCAACCTTGTTTTTATGTTAATTTACCTAACTTGGTTTTAAAATTGTTTCGCAGCTAATGCAGTTGCATTAATTAAAATGAACCAAAAATAAGTTAATACATCTTTCAATGATTAATTAAGCGACAGAACCCACATATATGTATTATTTATTTAAGCCACACGTATGTATTCGGTTTTTTCAATCATTATCTGAATTCTTCGAGTATGATTAATGATCGTTCGTGTAGATCTTTCTTTTCTGGCTCTTTGACAAATGTAATTTAAGCGAATAAATTCGTGTAAACATTGTCATCTTCCCATGAGTATTTTGTATTCAATGACGTAAACATTTGAATAAGCCCACAGATTTTGCCACAAGATTGTGTCATTGAAAATTAGTATAAAGCGCCCAAGGGAAGTTTTTGCTGATCATCAGATCTTCCGACTATTAAAACATTAGTACTAAATTAGACGCTCCATTCCAATTACACCCCCAAAACAGCTTTCTGCGATTCCCATTCGATTTCGATTGGAAACCATATAGAAAACCAGCCTAAGAGTAAACGAATACACAAAATAAGAGGCAGAAAGGCACACACGTTAGCGGTCCCAGAATGAATAAACAAACCAAACACTTTTGGAGTAAACAAAAGAACATAGAACAGCAAAAACAGAATATGATATGGTACGCGCGCATAGCTGATATAAGAACTAAACTTGGGATCCCATGTTCTGGCGGTGGAGCCGAGATGGTTCGGTTCGACCCTTGGCAGCAGCAGAAAAAACGGGGCAAATTTTAAATTAAAGAGCACAAGGGGATGGGGGATTGGGAATGGGGTACTGGAAGGCACTATGCAAAAACGACCTAACCCGCAATTGCGATTGCCCCTTCCATTGGCAATTATTCAGGCCTCTGACCGATTTAATAGAGAACTCGCAGAAAAAGAAGAGAGCAAAATGCCAACGCAACGTAAAGCACGCTTTCCGAAATATTGAGCGATTCATAATAGAAGTTGATTTTAAAATTATTTTCTGCTAATAGGCTGTCGGTTTATTAAAATTATATGTGATAACAATTTGCCAGCGGACTGAGATCCATAAGATCCATATGTCTACACCAATAACACCACTTTCTTTTAGAGTATAAAAAAAAAACAGCCAAAACGTGAGAGGAGAAATACTTCACATCGTTCATATTGCTCATTGACATGGATTCCCTGAAGTTCAATTGGAACTGAACTTATATGTCGAATTATCACAGACACAAGATCTTTGCACTGACTTCGTTTAATGGAGAATATTCTCCAGTTGGCTGTGCTGTTGTTGCGGCAGTTTTCTCTTTATTTAGCTGTCTCCCAAAGTTCATTGGTTTCGGTTTTGGTTTTTAATTGAATTTTTTTTTTTCGTTACGTGACCATTTGCATGTTGCAACAGCAATTGCCCCACTATGTTCGGCCTCCATTTCTCAGTTTCTCTTCTGTTGGGTTTCAAATTCAAATTACAGAAAAGCCATACAAAACTAAATTACCGAAAGTTAGTTATTAAATTGCAAAGTCATTTTTCGGTGCATCACAAAACTCAATTAAAGGGGAGGAGCTTCATTATTTTTCCTTTGTATCTGTTTTCAATTTTGTTTGTGAGTAGTTTTAGGCCCTGAACTGAAACTTTGCTGCGGCCTCAAAGTTTGGAGGAGGTGCTGGCTAAACTTGAGGTTTAAAGATTTTACAGTATGACTGGAAGTTTTGTCGGTCTTGAAAACAGACGAATAAAATTGTTAGCAGGCCTTAAAATACTATTAAAATATAGAACACATTTAAGCGAAGAAAACATTTATGATAGCTACACTCCAAGTAAGAGTATTTCTTCAGGGTGACCTAAGTTCATTTTATGCACTGTAATTCACTGTAATAGTCACCCTTAAACATATGGAAATCTACAGCTCAGCTGGTGCATTATAGGTATTATTATCAGATCACTTGCGAACCCAGAGCAAAAACCCCTAGCTTATCCGACACACTTATCATATCAGTTACGAATCCCGAAAGTAATCCCCTAACTGGCTTCCATTCGAATCCATTCCATTCTATTCTGGCTTCTGCTGCCTGGTTTGACAACTTGATGGATGGTTTTCAGCGAACTCTCCAAGGATTATTTCTGACCGATGTAGCAATCCGAAAAGTGCTCGATTCCAATGGGATCTTTGCGGGGTGTTTCAGGGTTGACTTTGCTAATCAGCCTGATTGGATTTGGTTCTAATTCCATTATCTTAAAAGCAGCACTTTGGTTGGGTTGGCCTTAAGTCGAAATTGCAACAGTTTTAGAGGAAATAGTATTGAATAATATTTCAGGATGCAAAACTCTATTACTTTGATATTATTAAAAAATGGCTCAGCATTTCAAGTTTCAATTTAATCAGTTAATGTGTTTAGATTAGTCTTCCGCAGAAAGTTTCCTTCACCTATCGTGTTTCGCTACTAGCCGTTTCGCTAGAAGGCTGTCTCGAGTGTTTACTGTACGGGAAAACAATGAAAATCTTGGGGAAAACGTACACGTATTTTCTGGCTTGAAAACATTTACATATGTTTCGGTGGGGGTGTGGTGTATATATTTAATTTCATAATGAAGGCTCCAAGTGCATACTCATGTTAATAATAGCAACGGTCCCCGAACTCGTGCCACCCAACCCCCATAACCACCACCACCCCCTGGAACCACCACCCACTTTCGGGCCCAGATTGCATCCACTTTAAAATCCATTTATGACTGAAAAGCAACAAAGGGTGGCGCAGAAGTTCGTATTGGACTTTCAGCTTTGGCTTCTGGGGGTTATTCCAGCGCTTTTTTTTTTTGTTTTTTTTTTTTTGGGATCGAGGGTTGGTTTCACCCCCTGAGGGGGCCCTGGGTGGTTCGGGGATTTCCCCGCCCTGCTCATTTCACGCATGCAAAGGGAATGGGAGTCCCCCCGGTGCTGAAGCCCTTCGTAATGAGTATTCAAAATGCAATTCACAGACTAGGGGAGTGTGGATATTGGGTTTGGGATTGGGGGTAAACAGGACGAGGGTTGCATATGTGTCGCTCGAGGGTTGCAACTTGCAACCATATGCATAATCCGAAGGATTTATGCTACAAAACAGCACATAAACCGTATATCACACAAATGCTGCTTCTTAATAAAACCACTTTAAAGGAATCAAGATCGAATAATATGAGAATAAAGTGCCCTTACTTGTTGCCGCAGTAATAGGAAAATTCCTACATTTTCTGGTGGATTCGCTGAAAAGCACGTTTGTATATTTTACTCTATTAATCTAAGACTGCTGTCATTATTTTTCCCAGTGCACACCGAAGTTAGAGGGGCTCCAATCTTTCCCCTCTAACATAATTTTAATTATTTTTTATTGTTTAATTTGGTACAGTTTCGGATGTAAACGAAAAGCCTTCGGGGCATTTCATAAATTGGATGCAACTCGGTCTTCCTCCCCCCATCTTCTCTTCCTGCGCCGCTTGGCTGCCGTTCAATGCAATTTGCAAATGCAGGAGAAGAGCAGAAGGATGAAGCTGTCTCACGGAATTCAACAATGATGTACCCTTTTAGTAAAACTACACGCGTGATAAAGTATTTACTTGCGAGCGACCATCGCAATTGCGATATTACTAAATAAACACAGGTGTGTTCGATGCATTCGTTTGAAGAGCACTGCATTAAAACTTTTGAGGCGAGCACAATGGATAAACTTTTGTACTTGGTGTACTTTTTCTGAATAATTGTTGATAATGTTTTGAAGTGAAAGCCCACTGTATTCTTGGCTTTTAAGCCCTGGCTTCCTCGCTTTTTTTTATTTCTTATTTTTTTTTTTTTTATTACACATGGGGAGGACCCAGAAAAGAAAGATATGGAGACGGAGAAGAGGCGGGGAGAAACCGAGGGACAGAGAGAGAGAGTGAGAAAGAGAGGGAGACAGTTCAAGGACCAGGCCACAAAACAGGCCGCAAAAAGCATCGCAAACCGGCTTCAGTTTCAGCTTCGAAATCAAGAGACTGCCAAGTCACAGCTACACAGAAAACAATTACTCAATTCTGCTTGCATAAAAAAAGGATGAAATAAAAGCTATAATCCGTATTTGTATGCATACACACGGATAGAAAAAATATTTACATTGCTTGTAACGTTGGGAATGTAAAACTGTTTCCAGTGTATACATAAAGATACACAAAGACGGCGAAGAAGAAGCAGGAGCTGCAACTTCAAGGCTCCTTGACTTGTCATTGTTGTTGTTGTTATTATTGTTATCTGTCGCATCCTCCGCAAAAGTCGTTACATTGCGAAATAGAGAAGTCTGAGGGATTCGGGGGGAATGGAAGAACGTGCGTGAGGGAATGAGAGAGGAAGAAGGGAGGAGAGCAGAAAAGCCTGCAGAAGAAACGGAAATTGCACACATAAAGAGATGTTCCCTTTCTATCGCATCCTTCGCTATCTCTCTCTCCCACCAAGCCAAGTTCAAGTATACACTCGAAAAAGAATCCATGTCCTAAGAAACTTCCTTTGGAGGTACTCAAACTGTTTGGCCTGAAAGTCAATACTAGTAACTAAACGCGAATTCTTCAGCATCGAAAGAGCAGCATATCTTTTGACTATCATATGTGATAAAAAGCGTAAGTTCAATCGCTTGCAAAGAATGCAAGAATAATTCGATTCTACAATATGCTTTAGCACCTTATGTATTTAGAACTCCACTGCCAATTGATAAGATTCAACTTTGATTAGATTGCAACAAAGAGTGCTATGTGCCTAACCCAATTATTTTGCACTGTGCAGCGAGGGATTTTCCCTACTTCACTGCGATAGATGCGAATGCAATTGGCAAAAGCTTTTATCTATTGATTCATTTAAACGTAATTTCCTGTGCGCTCCAAGGGGCATCTGAGCAGAGGGACGAGGAAGGAAATCAAGTTATCTGCAAGATGCAATCCTCGCAGAGTGAATGCAATCTACTTTGCTGAAATCGAATTGAGATTATTGAATGAGGTGGGAAAGCGGAATGGGCCAAATGACTCAATCGAAATTTCAGAGCATTAACTTTCGATCTAAAACAGCGTTCTCCTGCGAAAATTACGCCGCTGTTCATGAAGCTCCAGGTTTAGGAAGTACATACTATATGTTGCAACTTGTTACTATGTATTTAGTTGTACTCTGCAAAACTCATTCATAATTCCTTTTGCTTTTGCACTTTCATTCACTCGCTAGAATTGCGCGGTTCGCTTCCTTGGGCGTGGAGCTTTTCCCCTTTTCCGACCCCCTACCCTACTTTAAGTCGCACAAGTAGCAGCCCCTTTTCACCGAATTTTCCCAGCCCGCTGCTCTTGACAATGTCGATCGATATTTGACTGCCCTGCAGCTGTGCTTTCCGCCTTTTGTTGCTGCTGCTGTCGCTCGTTGTCACCGGTGAGCATTAACAGTTAACAGAGCCGGCTACTGTCGCCGTTAAGCATACACTGAGCGAAAATGTGCGGGACCAAGCTCCTCAGCTGGCGAGCAAAGTGTTCTTCAGTACTTTTGGCCTTGAAAGCATCTCATTAAACAGCACTGATACAAATTTAATAGGTAGTGCTACCATGCTACTCTTCATGTGTTATACAAATAAGTGAGGCTTAAAATCACTCGAAAGTGTCTAAAAGCATGCTATTCATAAAATAAAAATTGTACACTCAACAAAACATATACACATACTTTTCATGTACTTGTTTACCAAAGGATTAGGTTGCACTTGCAAATAATTCAATTATGATTTGATCTAAAAACATATAACAAAGTCTCTCAAAGTTTCAGCTTAAAGTAATTAAGAAATTTAGAAATGTAGAACATATGTATGTTTTCAACGGTTTCTTACACTGCACACCTGGGCTGTTTTGTGACTTTGCTCGTTGTGTTCAAGTGCTGTCTTCCAACGCATTGGCGTTCTGTTGTTCTCTGCTATCGCCCAATGCTACTTCACACTCCGTTCCCCTCCCCTCCTCTCCTCACCTCACCTGCTTCGCCACCCGTTTCCACGATACTCTGTTTGTTCAGTTTGTCCGAGTGTTGTACTTTTTTGTTTTTTGTGTACCCTAGAGTCGTTTGATTCTGTGTACTTTAAGATCGGGTTGGTTGCCACTTCCTCTAAAATTCGCCTTTAACGTTTCTAGTTTCCAGAAACATACGAATTATTTATAAAACCCAACTATGTAGTTTATAGAACTACCAATGTAAATATGCAAGTGGAAATCATTTTTTATATCGACCACATGCATCTGCCTAAAAAACACACTTTTAAAGAGTAAAAGGTAGTGTATCCGAGGATACACTTAGCCCAGGCACGGCTGTTGTTTTTCCCTGTGCTGCCGACTTGCTTTATGATAAGAGGAAACGGCTGGCAGGCAGAAAGATAGCACATAGCCGCCCACTCTGTGCCCGTCGCACGTGTCGAAAGCACCCACCACCCACTCCACAGAAGCCAGGCAACCACCCATCCACCCATTCAGTCAACCACCCAACGACCCGGCAACCCGAACCAACTAAAACAGAGGCCAGAGATAAAATGACAGCAGCAGCAGCAGGGCCACAATCATCAGGATAATCACAACGCTCGAGTTGATAATGGCGACGTTGATGAGTCTGAAGCTGAGTTGAATCTGGATTCCGGGTACACGTTAATAAATAACCAGATGCAGCTACTACTTATAAGCGTACTTTCTTCTGGATGAATGATCAAAATATGTGTTTTCTTTAAAGAATTCATTTGCCAGTTCATTTTAGAATTTCTAATTATCGTTCCCGTATTCATTCGTATATTTATGTAACACGTCATGTTATGGTTGCCAAATAATTTTACAATTTATTTATTATTACACATTTATTACACATTTGGCCAGTTTATCTATTTAAAAACACACTTGAGTTTGAGTTGAGTTTGACTTTCAAGGAAACTTGCTGTTTTTTGTCCAGTGCCGCCGCGGTGGCAGTCTGGTGACGGACTGCTTCCTGCTGCATTTCCTTTTCGACTCTTCCGGCCTTTGGCTTTCGATTGGGGCGTGAAATGTAATCACAAGGTGGACAAAGCCCAATCACCAGGCACCCTTTTACCTGGGGGAGCCACCTGAGAATGGCGAGGACACACGGAAGGTGTCCGATGCACTCGACACTGGTAAGTGGTAAACAAACCAATCCCCAAATCCCAATCAGAGTGGTGCCCCCTTCCCCTTCCATTTCCATTTCCATAGCCATTCATTCGAATGGGAATGCGAATTCTCGTTTCCCCTGCAATTTGCTTGCTTAATTCATTTTTCAAGTACCGCCCGTCTGTTTTTGCAATTGGCTTTAGTTTACTTTCGGCCAGGCGGCGATGATAAGGCAAAGAAAAGACAATTGCGCCAATGACAACGATTTCAGTGTGTTTGCACTTCCCATTAGTCCTTCAATATTAATATCAATATTTATATTAATAAAAATACTATTTCGGAGCGATGCACAAGCTCTATCTGAAAACTTATTCCAACTCTGCAGAGGAAACACTCTTGTACAGACAACATGATATATACTTTGAATTTGATAAAGCCTCAAAAGTATAGTGTTCCATATGTTTTGGTTAGTTATAAATAAGTAATATCACCAATCTATGTGCTTTAATATGACTTGCTAATACCAATGTTTTGGTCAGCTAATATCTTGATTAAAGCTGTGGCCCCCAACAAATTGTGTTATAGAATGCCAAGTGGCTCGGCAACCGATAAAATACTATATGTTAAATATTTTGTATAACACTCAGCGAGTTGTTCTTGCTGGTTTCCATTTCCGGTTTTGGTGGAAAAAGGGGGTGGCACTGGGCGGTAACTCGTTTACTCTAACAAATTCGATTGCTTTCCGTCGCACTTGTTATTTCTCTGCCGGCGTTCCATTTCCACGTTCAGCAGTTTTGTCATTTCATTAGAAACCTATGTACATACTTGCTCTTCTGTTATCGCGAATCGAGAAGAACAAGAGCTCGACGCGCGAAGACAGTGAATAATAATAAGCGACGACCTTGGCATTCTTTTTTTCAAGTAACAACAAATCTGGAGTACTGGAGTAGGGCAAAACGAAAAACAAAATATGTGCAGTGATAGCGTAGCATTTGCTTAATCGGTCAGGCGAATGAAAACACTGATTTTAGGTATTGGGTGTGGGTGTGAGACTTTCGCAATGATCGCCAGTGAAATAGGGAGTGCCCCCCGAGTAACTTATAAAGCTCAGTGCTTATAAAGCAACTTAAATATAAATAATATTGAAATAGAGAATATTATTCTGATCTCATCTGTGCGACATTAGTTATGTCATCTCGGCATTTTCGCCGCCGCTTTCTCGTCATGCGACAACAAGCACGGCAACAATAACAAGTTGTTAATTCTAGTATTTAAATTGTATAACGTTGTAATTTTCACGCGACTTGCAACAAAGCCAAACAAAGCAACAAAAAGAACAATGACTAGCCGTTGACAAATGTTTGAGCTTAATTAACCGACGACCAGCAACAACAAGTGACTAATAGATTGCAAAAATAAAAAGGGGTAAGTAAACAAGTACATATGTAAAAACGAAGTGCATGGCTCATGGGGTGTTGCAGCGCTCAAATTGCACTGCATAAAACTGAAGAAGACAAAAGATAATAATTGATTGGTTTATGCAGATGTTATTTTGCAGATCTGCGAATACCCACGTTACTCCTCAAGCCCTACAATCTGCTTTTTCGGAGGCCCACTGTACTGGTAGAGTGAAGCCCAATCTGCGGTCACCACCCCTCGACAGCTCACTTCCCTTGAACTCTAATCCCCTCGCGTTGGCCTCCGAGATCCTATCTGCCCCCGACTTCCATTCTCTTTGAACACACAGCCATACAGCCATACATATGTACATATTGCGCGGCTTTTTTGGGTGCAGTAATTGCAGTGCATTTAATTTCCCATCCCGAACGTGGCCGCCTTGAAACCACGACCAAAACAAAACAAAAACAAAAGCAATAGCAACAGCAAGAGCAACAGCAATGAGCACACCGAAAAGAGTCAACAAAAATATTGTAATAAAAAAGAAGGTTAATCAAGCGGCTTGGCTCAGACCCGAGTTCGTTTCCCCCACTTTGGGGTAAGGCGGCTCGTGCTCCGGCCGCTGCCACTAGGCTTAAAGTTGAGGCAGAAGGTGAAGACAGCGGTTCCCAGGCCCCCAGCCCCGTCCCTACACTGAGAGAAATGGCTGGGCACCCCTATTTCGCATTGCCAATAAAATGAATCTCAAAATACTCCCATTGGCACCAAAGTAAGGTAAACTGCAGGTTATGCAGTTTCAGGGCAGTTTCAAGGGTATCAGAGTTTGATAGCACAGAGTTTCGAGCACAAGATTTCCAAATACCCAATTGATCCAACTTTTCAGACATATTGCGTTCCTTGGGGACCTCGTTTTTTAGCAGATAGGTGAGCTAAATTAATTGAGCAAGGATCGAATAGCATTTGTTTCTTCGCGTGTAACTTCAAGGTTTTATGTAATTTTAGTTTGTTGCTGTTTCTTTCCTCGCCCCTCTGGTTTTCTTGTGTTACTTTTGCTTCTTGCGTGTTGACCAAGACACAAAAAAATTGGAAAACAAAATACAAAATAACATTAACCCATGGAGAGGCAATAACAGTAACAGTAACCAAAGTCCGGCGCATAAAGTTGAGTTTTCTTACAATTCGTGATTCGGTCCGAGTTCGAGCTCGAGCTGAAAATGCCCGTTATTATTGGCCGGCATTTGTGGGAGGGGGAGCAGAAACACGTAATGGATTTAACTATTGTTGCAATAATTGCCAATTGGGCAACGTAATTCTTTGCTCATTATACATAATTATCTATTGACTTTTACCATTTGCAGCAGAGGTGCGTGTGCTCCGATTGTTTATGTGTTTATTTGCCCATTGTCCCCAAGATCGGGGCAATGTCAACGAAGTTAAATGCCAAAATGGTAAGATGGTAGAGGATTTGGGTAAAAAGTTTGGCGAAAGTGCCCGATAATTTTACTGCGAAATGGGAAAATTTAAACCCGATAAGTATTGATTGCAAATTACTGGGGTATAACGAAAATTATCCTGCAACTTTTAAGTGGTCTCTTTTTGGCAATATCTTTGTTACCAATCAAAATTTTGCGGTAATTTGGGAATAATTTCGGTAATACATTAATTTTTGTTATTTCATCAATAGGTTTCAATATTTTAAACGAATATATACCATTTTCAAAACTATATCAGTCATTTAAGAACGTGACGGTGTTCTTAAAGTTCGAAAAAACTGTGAAGGGCTACAATTTCTATAAATCTCAAGTTATTGCAACTAGGTATCAAAGAAACCAAAAGTTCTGCAGATTTAAGGATGAACCACTTTTTCTATTAAGAGCAGGATGCTCTTTGTCTTCTCTCAGGCGCTCTCTCTGCGAATTCTTGCAGAAGAATTCTCCGCAGAGAGGAAAAAAAGAGGCCCATTTAAAGAGAGAAGGAAGCCTGGAACGTAAACAAAAAAAACCTAAAAAGCAGGAAGACAACTTTCGCTGCTGGCGTACAACGGGAAATGGAAGACGTGGAAGTTGGGAACAAGAGCAAGAAAGCAATAAAGAGAGTGCACAAAACGGGGCGATAAGTGCCGATTCTTCAATTGTTATACTGTTTAGATTTACACAACATTTTTATGAAATAAACAAAAAGCATATGGTACTTACCAAAAATCTAGGAAGATTGTTCTCGCTTTTTGACTTTTCTCTTTTACACTTTTTTGTTGCTTGTAGGCTTCATTTGTTAGTATATTTATGCTTTCGTCTTAGTTTTGCAAAATAGAAAAAACACAACCAAAATGGTGAAGAGCTGATAAGGCGATTTATTGTTTGTTTATTTAAGGACATTCCACAATCCTTCCCTATTCTTTCCTCTGGTTCCTTTTCCCTCGCCTTTCTTCTTCTTATCAATGAAACGTGAGTCAGTGGCAGCCAAAAAAAAAAAAGTCCACAATGGCGGTCAAAATAATAGCACTTCAAAGGGCAATTTACATGTACTAATATCTCTTTATTTTGCAATTTATTGCAAGAAAAGTGGTAAAGACTGCACTTTCTTACTTTCGTGACATAAGCTTATCCACTTTTAAGATACTTAAATTGTATATACATTTTTTAAAGGATCAAAAAGGCAATTTCAATTATGTATGTCAGGTCGCGATGCTAATGATACTATTATCATAACCTTAACTGTGTTTTATGTTTTCCTTGTGGACTTTTTGTTTTGCTTTTTTTTTTGGGTTCTACACGTTGCCGACTTCGCAGTCGCCGTCGCTGCTGGCAGTTTCCTCATGTGGCGCGCAGCACACACACACTCACACACACGCACATACCGCACACAAACACAAGCACACAACACACACCTACACGGCTTCTTTTCTTTTTCATTTCTTTTCTTTCCTTTCGTAATTGCTCCGCTTTTTTGCTTCTTCTTTAAGGCTGCAGCGTGCGGGAAAGAGAAAGGGAGAAAAAGAAACAACAGGGCGACAATTTTATTTGTGCCTGTGCAAAAAAAAACAACAAAAACATAGTGAATATCTTAATTTCATGCACGTTGCATTTTGCATTCCAATTTGTTGTTGTTGCCGCTTCTGCTTTTGCTTCTTCTTCGCCATTTGACTGTTGCTTTCTTTCGTTGTTGTTGTCGTTTTTGGCGTCGTCGGCGGCGGTAACCAAATAAACTAATTACTTTAACGAACGGATAACTAAAATGTCTGCCGAATTTGACGTGTGTTTTCTTTTGCCTTGCATCGCTTTTTGTATTTTTTGTTACGTCTTGTACACATTTATCGCTTGCTTTTTACTTTTTTATTGCACTTTTCGCCTTTTTCTTTTCACAAAAAAAAATTCACGCCACACGTTTGTTGTTGTGGTTTCGCCTGCACTTACGCTGCGTTAATTACTTATAATTCACAATACAATTAAGCGAACGCGCGCGCGCCGTCTACACTTTCGGCCAAATTACAACTAATTAATTGTGTGTTTTACTCTACTTCTTGTTTTACTTGCTCCGCTTTCCACTCGATTTCGTCCGATGTGATTTTCGAGTGACCAGACCTGTCGAGTAGAGATGGAATACGGCCGATGCTCATGCATATATCGATGTTTTCACCTTGACCCTTATCGATACCGTGCAGAAAACTATCGACCTTCGCTGCGATATCACCACTACGCACCACTTTGGGCATTTGTCAACACTGGATACAATCGATACTACGAGTAAAAAATCAGAATAATTTTATTTACCCGCTAAACCAGAATTTTATTCCGAAAAATGTGCAATAAAATAAGTAACACGGTTTCTGACAAGAAACCACACGTTATTGTGCTATACTTCAATATTTCTGATGGTATTCTCATTAAAAGCATTTTCTTAAGCGTATTTCTTTTGTTTATTATACACTTCTCTACTAATATTGTCAAAAACGTTATTAAAGTGCCAAAAAACATAAAGTAAATAACTTGGCGACAAATAATTTGTCTTATTTTGTTGCAAATCACTGTAAGTGAAACTGAATTTTAATAATTTAATTTTGTATGCTAGCATTCAAATATTAAGGGGGATAATCTCGATTTCGGGGCTTCCAAATCCAACATGCAGGAAAGCTCTAATAAAAATCTTTTAATTGCACACTTTCCCTTTTCCCAATTATAAATATTTACTTGAAATAGTTTCAAATGATCGCGCGCTCTCAATCGATAGCTAGTTGCGCATCTCTGGCGGTGCTAACCGATTTGGCAGCACAAACGTCAAGAGAAGAAACGTCAAAAACGAAAAGTAAAAAGTCGAAAGAAACAAAAAAGAAGCAAAGGGGCAGCAACAAGCAAAGAAAACGCACACGAAATTTTTGTCTCCGCTCGGGCTTAGTAATAATTTCTATCATTTTCTGCGGATATTCACCGTTGAACGGTGCAGAGTTCGCCAACTAACGGTTTGTGGACAGCTGGCCGCGAGTGTAAACAGAACGTGCTGCCCTCTCGCTCGCACGCGCACTCGCACTCGCACTGGCAGCAGAAGCTCAGTCATCTCAAGAATTTCTTATCAGACGGATTCCCCAACCTTGGGCCCACATACATAGGTGCACAATTAGGTTAATAGCCCGCGCTAATCTATAGTCCGTTGCGTAAGAGCACAGCGAGATGGCAGCGACGCCAGCGCCAGCAGTGCCCCCGGCAGCGACGGCAACGTCGAATCCATCGAATCCATTGTCCCCCGAGGAGGAGACCCTTCTGCGCGGCCTCAACAAGCTGCGCAACGAGGAGAAACTCACGGACGTCACCCTGATCGTAGAGGAGCACCGATTCAAGGTATGACCCAGCAACCAGATCCAAACCAAAAACCCATTTGGAGCAGCGCCAGCAGAGCCAGCGCTCCAGAGATCGTGGCACATCTGTGGGATCAGCTGAGCTGTGATCGGTGGGCGGTTACGTATTGGCCCATGCCACATTAGGTGCAGAGGCACATCTTCGAAGGCAGCTGGAGTGCAACGGGCACATATCATGGTTGGGTTGCACAAGACTGGCTGCAAAAGTGCGCATAGCAAGTATGAATAGATTATCTTTGAGAGCAACTTGGTTATGATTAGGCTAGGTTAGTTATGGCACTACCTTCAATGGCTGCGCCGCATAGGACAAATAGAAATCGCACTAAACCGGATTGTTCGAATCCTAAACTCGACGGTTTGGCAATTTGGCAATTTGGCCATTTGGCGAGTTCGTGTTAATTATAAATCAAAAACCACGAAAGCATAAGGTGACTAGTTATAGGGTTAGAGTGGTCGATAATCGTGGCCACCAAAAAAAAGCTCATCTTTACTTTCTCTTACTAATAATACAAAACGAAAACAAATTGGCGACACAAATTGATGTGTTTCTGCCGCTGACGCATTTTCTTCGCGCTTCCTATACTTGAATATATTTAGGGATTCCCGGAATCGGATTCATATTTATTCATATGTACATATACATAGAGATAGAAAATTCATAGGAATGTTTCATATACAGATTTTCTGATATCTGATTTTAAAAGTTTTGGAAAACAGTACTATATACTAGCGTTTGGGTAACTTACGAAAACTTAGGATTATATTAGCATTTACATACATATTTGTTCCAATGTTGCCCAAATAGTTAATCAAATTATGCACTTCCAGGCTCACCGCGTCGTCCTGGCGGCCAGCAGCGACTACTTCTGCGCCATGTTCGCCGACTGTGCCATGATCGAGTCGCGCAAGGATGAGATCAATCTCTACGGGATCACAGCGAGGGCCATGGGCTCGATCATTGACTACATATACACATCGATGCTGGAGCTGAACTACGATAATATCGAGGAGATCCTGGCGGCAGCCACACACGTCCAGGTGCGCGAGGTGATTGAGCGATGCACGATCTTTCTGGGCGCAAAGATCGAGATGGAAAACTGCCTGGCCATCGCGGGAATGGCCGATATCTATGGGATCATGGACTTATCCGAGCGGGCCCACCGCTATATGTGCGCTCACTTCGAGGAGTTCGCGACCACGTCGGATTTCAAGGAAATGAAGGTGGACCAGCTGCGCTTCATCCTCTCCAGCAACTATCCCATCGACGTGGCCGAGCACGATCTGGTGCGGCTGGTGTGCAGCTTTGCAATCGAACAGCAGCTGGAGGAGAACGCTTTGGGGGATCTGCTGAGGTTGATCAAGTGGCCGCACATTAGCTATAAGTCCCTGGACGAACTGAGGCACATGAACTGCTCGCTGGACGAGGGAAAGCAGCTGCAACTGCCCACCACCTATTACAATCGAATCAAACAGGAGTACATGGGGCGCCTGCTCAACGGAGTGGTGCCTCTAAAGGATCAATCACTGCCACAGGGACCAACTAACATGCGGGGCATGGAGCTGTGCCTGCTGAAGATCGGCGGCTTCGAGTGGAAGGGACTGACCAACGTGATAATGTGCTTCTCGCCAACGAAAATGAATTGGTACGAGTTGACTGCCATTCCGCACATCGATCAGTGTAAGTGAGATTCGAATTGAGTTTGATTGATTACTTTTGATCAGTTAAGCTTCATCGGTCGTACCATTTCATTTCCAGGCAACTTTGGCACTGCCGTTCTGAACAACAAACTGTTCATCGTGGGTGGAGCCTACGATGTCTGCCTAAAGGAGTACATCCATCCCTTTGGCTTCTGCTACTGTCCGCTCAGGAATACCTGGATGACCATAGCACCCATTCAGCTGGATCGCTGCCGTTTCTCATTGAACGCTGTGGGCAATCAGCATCTCTATGCGGTGGGCGGCATTCTGGACGATGATAACTCCGAAGAAGCCCTGCGCATGATCTCCAACGTGGAGCGCTACGATATCGCCCAGAATGTATGGACCTATATGCCCAGTCTGCAGGAGAATCGCAGTCAGCATGCCGGCGTCGTCGTGGGCGATAAGCTGTACATCTCTGGTGGGTTTTCATTGCCGAAAGCTACTCGTAAACGATGCATAGCTTACAATAAGCGGAAGGCGTTTGAATTGAAGTTTATATTTTATGGAGCTTTTCTCATTCAACAGGTGGCGTCCACTTGGCCAACATATTGGCGAGCTTGTGGGTGTTCGACACAAAGACAGAAGTCTGGCAAGAGCTGGCCTCGATGCCTACACCGTGCTGTGACCACGTTTTGGTGGCGGTGGATAACCGAATCTATGCCTGTGGCGGATGGCACGAGAGTTTGACGGAGTCGCGGGTTCTGGTGGAGCACATCTATGCCTACGATATTGAGAGCAACACGTGGAGCGTGGAGACGCAGATACCAGCACCAAAGTTCTACTCCGGCGTGACTGCGATGGGCAGAACCATATTCTTTGTGGGCGGACTGGACTCTACAGAATCGATTGATCGCGCCAGCGCGGAGACAATGGCCTATGACTTGGATAGCAAGGAATGGTGGCGCGAAAAGGACTCGTGGGACTCGCCCAACGATGTGTGGGAATCAACGTGCGTGGCCATCTATGTGCCCATGTGCGATTTCTAACTGATGTCCTTCCAAGCCAATCCAGTTCCACCATCCTCCCCATCGAATTTAGCGATTCTCATTATATTTTTATAAATGTATACATAGTATGTGTAGCTAGCGTAGACCTATGTACATGCGAGATTTTGTGATGACTGCAGTGACAAAAATGTGCCAAGCACGGCAACGAAACATGTTTAGACCGTATATGCCTTAATTTCGCTCTCGAACGAATATACATATAATGCTAAATTATTAAATTACACTTAATTCACTTGTATAGACCGCGTATGCCTTCATTTCTCAGTTGATTGATAAGTTAGAGCTCGAAAAATAGGGTTTTACTTGTGTGGCTGCGATTATTTCTGCCCTGATTATTTTCTCATAGGCAAACCTAAAAGATAACGAAGATATTGGCATTGATGTATTTTAAAATGCAGTTAGTTTGTTGTAGAATGAGCTATGTGGTTCTGCATGTCTTGTAAATATATAAAATTAGAAAGTTTGTAAACTAGAACAAGGATTAAATCGGTATCAACTGTAACAATGTTCGCGAGAGAAATTTGTCTAGTTGTAGTTTGCGCTTTTGCACAATTGTTTACCATTTGCTCATCAAATTGGTGTATTGCACTGAATTGTTAATTTTTTATGTTTAAAAAACCCGATCAATTAATTTTATAAATTTGGAGTTTTACGCAGAAAACCCTTTTAACGAGCTCTGATAATAGTGAGTGTAAAATAACTAGACCATGTACTTAATTTGTATAAACTAGAATAAGTTCGTTCCTAAGTCGAGCCGAAATCACTCATTCATTAATTTATTTTTTTTATCATCAAAGTGATCAACACTTGGGTTTTCAAGTTTAGAATTATCCTCATTCGAGTAAACAGTAGTATTTCCGTGCAATTCTAAAACAAGGACACTGCCTAAGTTATTGAACTAAAACGTTTTTCGTTGAATCTACGATAATAGGAAGGACCTACTAGGGTTAGAGTTTGTATAAAGAATTTATTACTCAGTATTTAAGGTCGTCGGCAATAAATAAAAACACAAAATCCATCTGATCTCAGCACGTTTTTCTTTTGTCCTACATGTACTGGACTTTTGTGGTGTTTACAAACAAGTTTTCCATGCAATAAAAAAGTGGCGCCTGTTTGTTTTGTCGTTGCTTTCGATGGTTTTTATATTTTTTTGGTCTACTCCTTGTCAGATACATGTGTTAATGCTAAGTATGTGTGTAATTAAGCTTTACCATAATATTAAAACCTAAATGAAGTTGGCGAGACTGCTAATGGATCAAAACAGTTGTTTGCTAAATTAAAAGAAACACGGACTAAATACGCTTAAACTTAAATAAAAAACGCTTACAACGAACAAGCACGTCCGCAAATAAACAAAGTGCTATGGCTAATGGTACAGATACAGATTACGAATATTGGATTACAGATTATGGATTACAGATTACGGATTACAGATTACAGATTACAGATTACAGATTACAGATTACAGATTACAGATTACAGATTACAGATTACAGATTACAGATTACAGATAACAGATTACGGATTAAAGGTTACAGTACTAGCCTAAAAAACATAGAGAGTCGATCCGACGGCGCAGGAGACTACGCGTTGTGGTGCGGTGGGATGACCACCCAGCCTTCTTCCACGGACTCAGAGCCTCCGCCCACCGATCCGGACTGCAGTCCACTGCCCTCCTCCTGCTGCGCATGCGAGTGCGGATGGGGATGGGGATGCGAGTGTGAATGCTGATGAGGATGCGGATGCGGATGAGGGTGCGGATGATGGCCGGCCGCAAGTCGGCGGGAAGCGTACTGCTGCTGCAGATTGTTGTAAAGACTCTGTAGACCCTCCTGGATGAAAAGAAAACGAAGTTAGGAGTAAGAAGGTAAAAGACAAGCCTAAAGGACATTTTAGCTTAGCGCACCTTATCCTTCATCTTGCGCAGCAGCTCCTGCTTCTGTTCGCGCTCGGTGCGATCCATTTGCACAATGAGCTTGTCCTTGAAGTCCTGCGCGTAGTAGAGGTTCGTGTCGACGCTCAGGTACTCCTTGGCCATGTGCCGGTGCTCTCGGTAGATGAGCTGCGACTCGGCATCGTTGGGAATCGGTGGCTCTGGCTGAAGCTCCGGATCGAGAATCTCGGCCAGCGATTGTTCGGTGCCGTCGTTCTCATCCTCGTCGGGATCCACATCCACATCCACGTCCAGCGAGTTGACAATCTCCTGCTCGTGCTCCTGCTCCTGCAGCTCCTCATTCGCATGACTCAGCAGTCCGTTCGAGTGGGCGTGGTTGTTGTTGTTGGCCAGGTCCGTGGTCATCATCACCGGCTTGGTGTCCGTCACCGTGAGTCGTTCGCGGCCATCGCTCTTTGCTGCAATGACAATGTTTTCAGTTTAAAGCCCCAGCTCTTTCAAGTCTCCAATTATTAGTATTCAATTAATAAGAACTAGTGCCAATTCAGATTCAGATTGAATGGAATTAAAATAGTTTTAGCATAAACACCAGAATTTGATTTTATAAGGTATTAATACTACTCTTTTAGCCGCGGCAAAAATGCGACTTCCTCAGTATTAAATTCGAAAAGAGTCTTATTAAAAAGTAAGACAGTTGCAAATCAGTAAATACTTAGTTTAGTTCTGATTATTTTTTAGATACCCGATGTTTTTCTTTAAGGTTCAGGCTTTAAGAATATGAAAAATAAATTGTTTTGTACGAAATAAATGGCAATTCAAGAGAATCCTATTACTGCAAACCAAATCTTAAGGTTTACTCAAACTAATAAAAGCAAATTGAAATAATTTATTTGTGAAATAGTTATAAAAATGTGCATAAATCCATTAACTTTCAAAACCATCAAGGTTTTGTTTAGTTCCTTAGCTTTTATTTATTTCAATCAGTGCAGGTTTTGAATAAATATTAATTGCTCCAATTACTACAAAAAGCTGAGAAACTGAAAGGGAATGAATGTGAATGAAGTGACTTCCGCCAGTTTGCAGAGCCCAAAAAATGGGTGTTTTTTTTTGGGACCACCACCTACTATATATGATCCAGCAACTGTGCAGATCGCTGGTCTGTTTGGTGTTGATCAGGGCGCGTGTGTCGCACATCTTGGGATTCCAGGATCTTTGTATGGCAATTGGCACTCTGGCTATATGGAACTCGCATCGGAGGATGCCTCACACTCAACACTTGTGTTTGAAAAAGTGGATGAAAATCCTTCACATTGTTTGTGCCCGCACTTCTGCCACTGGCACTTTTCTTTTTTCCGCCTCTGTTTTTCTTGCGATGACGTGTTTTCCGCACATACAACACAACACAATTCAATTCAACTCAGTTCAGTTCACTTTTGCTTGCTGATCTTCCGCCGAACAACACTTGTGCCTTTTTGTTTTTCCTACTTTGTGTTGTTTTCGATTCGGGGGAAAACAAACCGCAAACAAATCGCACAAATGTTGTGGAAATTTCACTCGCAAACGGGCGGCTTGCAAGCTTTTTTAGGGAGCATTTCCTTGCTGGCCGGGAGATTCGTTTCGGCCAAGTTTTGCGGCAAAGTGCCCTGCAGACGATCCCGATCACTCCGGAACATTTCGCGATATCGCGTAGCACTCAATATCGCACGGCTCTCGGACGCAGACTGATGCCAAAGCCGAGACGACTACGACCACGACCACGACCACGACCACGTCCACATCCACATCCACATCCACATCCACGTCCGCCGTAAGGCAAACAAACGCGCCAATTCTCGCGCCGGGGATTGCCTTCTGAATGCTCTGCAGACGTGGCAAGATCGCTCGGATCTGCTCGGCATCGCCGGGGGATTCGGTGTGTGGGGGAGGAGGTTATATACTATATACGGAGGCCCCGATGGCGATGACGCGGCCAGAACGCAAATCCGTGGCATCATTCCCACTCGGCGGGGCGGAAAACGCCCCAAGACGTGTGCGGGTTAAGTGGTTTCTTAGCCTGGGACACGCAGTAACACACATGAGTTAAGCACTGGCAATCGCTGCTGCGGTGGGTGAGTCATTCGGCGGCGAATCGTTTTGAAAAACGTTTTCGAACGCCGCACTCAGTGACTCAGCACTTAGAGATTACAGTACAGTCGAAGTATTACAATGTAATTTTCGAAAATTACACAATTCCAAAATGGCGTGTATTTGATCAGATAGTAAAAACTAGTTAGTAAAACTAGATAGTAAAAACTAGTTTTTACCATCAACAGTATAGATCGCAGGGCACCCTGTAGTGGGTAAAGAATAACCCAAGATAACCCTTTCGAGCGAGATGCCCCGATAAATAGACAACCAACCACATCCCACCCACCAAATTCCATGACGAACCAAAAGTCAATGAAGATTCATTCAAATTCGATGCGGCGAACATTGATCGAAATCGGTGATTAATGCAGTTGGCATCTGCAGTTGGGAAATCTCAGGGGAGCGGGTGCGCGAGCGGTTAGCGGTATAGTTTCCCTGCACTGAGCAAAAATTCTAGTTCCCAACGAACTAGAGTTTAAATCAAAATAATTGCTGGACTTGTCATAAATGATTTATTGCAACTCCAATGATTGTTTAGATTCTTACTTCTTCTCATGCTGAAAATGGAATTTAATGCTGGATTTTAAGCCGCATTTGAGTGAGTTTTTCTTGCTGTGTATTAGAATCTGACGCAGCCGGCGAACTCCGAGAACATTGAGAGCCAAAAAGTATCTCGACTCGCCGTTGATGCATTTACTAGTTACACATATTATACCATATACCATGTGCCAGATACAAATCCCATCTAGTATATGCTTATATATATGTATTATATATGGCATATGGGATATGGCATATGGCATCTATGTGGCTATGTAAGTCGGAGATCTCGTCAGTCTGTGTCAACCGAGAAGCAAGTGAGATTTGCCCACTCGATTCGACGGCTCCCACCGATTATACAAATCGGTAACATCGCCCCGCACATATATCCGCTATATATCTATATATCTATATATCTATATATAAGTTCTACAATCTGGCGTGAGTGTGTGAGTGTGCGCCATATAGACGAAATCGAAATAAAAGTGAGATTATTGCCGGGTGAGTCATGTTTCGCGTTTCGCTGGGGCTGATGCTCAAAAGTCCGTGGCGATCGCATCGTCATGTGTGCGTTCCTATATTTCTACGGCAGATTTCTATCTGCCCCGATCTTCCCGCCCCCTCTATCCCCCCCCAACCCCCCACCATTCAGGGGGGTGTTGTTGTTTATGCTCGCCGGGCAGCAGCGACGGAGCATGCCTTCGGCTATAAATCTGTCCCAAAATTGCCAGGCTAACAAATTACAAATTATTTAATTGTGCAGCGAAATTTTGTGCAACTATTTGGGGCCTCTACCGTGGAATCGCCGCGGGGTATATTAGTTCTGTGTACTGTATGTATGTACTTGTTGTGTACTTCCAAATGCATTCGAATGAGCTTGCTTGATGGAAACTAATGTGCACATGGTAAAATGACTAGCTAATGGCATTTTATGAAAATAAAATAGTTGTTTTAAACACGTTGTTTTAAGTCACTTAACTACATTTTGTCTTACATTCATACCCTGTATTTTCTGCACCCATTTAACTGCCAAAGCTAATCAAAACAACCTCTGCGCTTTAAGAAATTCGCAAACATTTTGAATAAAAGGTGTTTGATTTAAAAATAGGCCAGATTCATGGCTAAGAAATTCCCGATCTATCCCAACTATGTACACCCACCGCATTACGAGATCCCAAACCCCCAAACCTATCCAATCCCATCCCATCCGATCCGTATGAGCGCACTAAATATTTATAATTTATGCAGCCGCACAGCCAGACCATTGACAATTGAATAATGTTCAAAAGATTCCTCTCGAATTCACATTCACATATATGTATGTACTTAGATTATGCACAAACACCGCGGCGGCCAATTAACCAGGCATTGGGCAATGTGCGGGAGAGAGAGGGCGGGAGTGCATTGTTTACACTGGGCGAAAATGCGTCACCTGTGCCTATTTTGCCGGGAGCCAAGATCGAACAGCTGTCGTGCCACAGAGGTGGACACAATGCGTCAAGCTGGGACGCTCTAGTAAGAGTGACCCGAATAGTGGAGTCGACATTGGGATACCCTAGTCCAAGGTGTTAAGTGAATCTATTTGAAGTGTGATTACTTTTCCTAGTAGGACTTATCATTGCTCGATTAATTGGGCATTTATCTATAATTGCCCCTAACGAATCCTTCAAACTTTTGTCATGTTTCTTGCAGGGATCGGATCAGAAATAGTATCTTTGGAATAGAAATAGTATCTACTATCTACTACTGTAAGTACTAAGTTCTATAAGAACAAGAACTCTGCATATGCATTCTACTGGTGAAATCACTTGTGCATGTTTGTGCAACCAAGTCGTTCTCTCTATCAAATGAATGTGCGCATTGTTGTCATTAAATGCTATTATATAAAATCCGAGCCACGCCATTGTGTCTCAGTTCGACGCCAAAGTGCGTGTGATTCATGGCAGACGGAGGAAAATCGGCGGAAAAGCGGAAAACACACGGACAGCAGGTGGGTTCATAGACGTACAATCAGACATTCTCGATGGCACACTCACCGTTCGTGCTGCTGCTGCTGCTTTCGCTGCGACTCAGATCGAAGCCATTCTGGGAAAAGAGATCAAGGGATATTATTACTAAATGCTCAGCGTGTTACACCTATAAGTCAGTGTTGTTCTTGGGAAAAAAGCAGCGAATCTCAAGGCAAAACTACTATTGCTTTACAAATTACGTGGTTTGACCTTCTAATGGTAGTTTTTGTTAAAGTTTACTCAATTAGCAGAAAAGTTGTGTACTTTCTTGTTTTTAAAGATATGTTACTGGTAAGGATATACATATATACGTTTGGCTTGGTTTTTAGGAACTCTGTTCAAATTTAGCTCTAAATCCTTATACTTCGGACTATAAACATATATAATTTGCATTCAAGATCAATACAACTTATTTATGAATAGCAAAACACTCGTAAGAGAAGCGAATGTCCCCAATAACACCATAATAAAAGTACACTTTAGGTTCTTTAAGTTCCCTCAACTTAGAGCCATTTCAGGACGTACCGCCTCCACGTCGAGGGTGAGCTGCTCCATGGGCTTGCAGGCCATCAGGATCATGCCGTTCCGGATCGTCTCGAGGCGCTGAGTGGCCTCCGCCGACGAGGTGAGGTTGAAGCTATCGTTACGGCTCTCGTTGCTATCCTCCTCGGGAATCGCGTCCCAGCGATTGCTGACCATGTGGAATAGCGGATTATTGTCAATTTGGCCCGAGTTCGTCGGCGTGATGTCCGATGATGTTGATGAGGTATTTTCGGTCATTGAGCTAGTCGTTGTTTCTGTTATTGCTATCGCATTCACATTGGCGTTGGCCGCCGTTGTCGGTGTTAACTGTGTGGACGAGGGGCTCAGTTCCCCCTCCTGCGAACTGAGGCTATCCGGTTGAGCGGCCACCGTGCCGTCGCTCTCTTTGGTGACAATCTGCGAGCAGTTCAAGGATCAAGAGTTAGCATTACGTGGAAAAGGGAAAAGCGTCTAGGGAAATGGTTGTAGTTAGTGCGATTCACCGCGATTGAATCCCACTTTTAAAATAGCCGAACAAAATCGAATTTAAATCAAATTTTAAGATGTAACCCCACCTGTTGATTAACAAATGTGTATTCCAGGGCCTTGTCCGCCCCCGTATAGTCCTTGACGATCTCGTGCATGACGCCCACTATGTACTGCATCGACGGGCGATCCTCGGGCACCGTTTTCCAGCAGGCGGTCATCAGGTCCTCGATGCGCTTGGGGCAGGTTGTCAGCAGCGGTGGGCGTTCACCTAGTAGAGGAGAAGAGAGCATGATAAAGTCGATGGCGAACGAGTTAAGTGGAGGACGCACCCTTGTAGATCTTCCACTGGATGGTGTAGGCATTGTCGATGCCCTTAAAGGGTTGCTTCCTGGACAGCACCTCCCACAGCACAATGGCCCAGCTGAAAATGTCACATTTCTCCGTATACTTGGAACCTTCGAAGACCTCGGGCGCCATCCAAGCGGCACTGCCGCGATTGTTGGTCATCATGGTCGACTTGTCCGCCACCGTGCCGAAGTCGCAGATCTTCAGATTGCGCCCCTTGTTGGTCAGGAGCAGGTTCAGCGGCTTCACGTCGCGATGGATCAGCGGTTTCGGCGTCATGGCATGCAAATATGCCAGGCCCTAGAGAGGAAAAGAAATGGAAGTGTAATTAAAGAAGGTAAGCAAAGTACAGTATAACTTTAGACAAATTTCTATTACTTATTTATGCAACATAGCTATTTCAACTCTTTAACTATTTAAATGCAAACAATGTGAGTTACTAGAAACTAATTGAGTCATTATTTCACAAGATACCAACGAATTGGATGGAAAAAGTGGTTGATCGCCTACAGGGTAGGGCTCTACGATAAGAGCGCCTCTTGATGACGGACGACCTACCTCCGCACACTGGCGCGCCCAGCTCATGGCGTGGGCCAGGGAATAGGCCGGTTTCACCTTGCCGTGAAGGAAGTTGTGCAGGGATCCACCTTCGGCGTACTCCATGATCAGGTAGGTGGCCTGCTGGTACGAAGATATTCCGTGCAGAGCGATGATGTTCTGGTGCTTCACGCGCGACAGCTGTTTCACCTCCTTCTCGATGTCCTTCTGCTCGGCGCTGGCGAAGAACTCCTTGACGGCCACCAGCCTGTCGCGCCAGACGGCCTTGCAGACCACTCCGTAGGACCCATGGCCGACTTTCTGGGGGGAAAATGTTGGAGGTATTAGATCTGAATCGAAAGTTGTGCCCTTGTGCAAAACTTCTTAAAACTAATTAACCTTAACCTTTGCTTGGGGCTAACACAATTTGAAATCAATACAAGTAGAATAAACATATTTAAATTTCATTTCTTATCTTACTGATGTCATCATATCACAAATCATTTAGCCTATCATAAATAAATTTACTGAGATATGCACATAGTCTGCAGTTTCATTTAAATATGCTTGAAACGAAATCCTAAACAGAAGGTAAGCATTTATGAATGCAAAGCCCTTTATTCCCTTTCACTTTAGAATCTTCTTTGGGTTTTCACACTTTAAGAAGCGATTTTCAACAGAGTTATAACGAAGCATAATCTTTTTAAACAAAAAATAAGTTTTTATAAATAAATTCCCCTTTTTTTGAATAATAATCATCTGATCACTTCTGCTGCCCAAAATGGAGCTTGATTACTGGGGTATTGGCCAGTAGGAGCTCTGCACTTCGGGTATATTCCGTTTGGGATGCACACCTCTCGTAGTGTTAGCTCACTGAAGTCCACATAGGCTGCTTGCAGTGCGTCCAGCGATGCGGTGGCCATCTCCGTGGAGCCCTAAGGATCCTGATGTTCCCTACTTGGTTTTAAGGCGCAGCTTCCGTTTGTCAGGTTTTTGGCTCGCAAATAAGTACTAGTTTACAGGTTGCAGTTCCCTTGGATGCGTCGGATTTCCAGATCTTAAGTTCGCTGCACCTGTTCAGGTATGCCACCAATTCCTTGCCTCTAGGCTCTCTTTTATATGCGGCTTATCGGGTCTAAGATACTGTGGGTTCCCGATTTCATTCCTGGCAAGTTTTGCCTTCGGCTCTGAGCCTCTTGAATATCTGAAGCAGGATACCTTAGCTTCCGGAATCTCTGCAAGATCTACACCTGGATCAATGGCATCATCTCAAAGCTTCTTGCCACTCTCTGGATGGGGACTCACAACCGTTACCATGTCGTTTTGCTGAGAAATGGGGTGTTCCGCAGGTCAATGGCGACTCCAGATGTTGTGCCAGATTCCTCGATTGCTGGTTCCTGGACAAAGTGCCTGATGCCACCCCTGGTGCAGCGGTTTCCGTGCTCCGCCGATTTGCAAGACACCGCGGCCTCCGTGTGCCTTGCGGTCTGCCTGGTGCCACCGCTCGTGCTACCGGAAGGTCTTCCACTATGGCTAGAATCTCCAGGCGGAGTCGATTGCTACGGAGGACTGGGACACTGTGGAGAAGGATGAGCAGGCGGTGGACAGCAGCAGGAAGATGGCGAGAAGAGGGGGGCACGAGTTTATATCGACCAGCGGAGAGGGCCCAGTGCGCACATCACATCCTCGCCGGGATTCCTCCGGATTCCGGGTTCAATGCTTGAGCGGATGGCTGCTGCATCGGACGTTTCCTTGGCGGATGCTTGCGTTCTTCGCCGTGGATATACGCCGTACTTTTCAAGTACAAACTTGTTTTTTTTTTTAATAATTTAACAAGACTGTCATCGATAAGTTTTGTGCTAGCTATCGGGCGCATAGTACCACGATATATTCACACAGTGTGGCTGTGCCGATAGCGATAACAAGGGTATTTGTACTTTTATATCCAGCGGCATCAATAGATCAGACTACTGATGAATTATGCGACAAATTTTCAACAATTACTCATCAAGATAATTCTACACACGAGACACTAAATTGCCAATATTCTTAAAAGAGCGATGCCAGCTTGTCGGGAAATTTGTGTCGCCCTCTGGCGCTTTGTTTGGGTTACGTGGTACACACTCAGCTCCGATAGATGGCGGCAGTAGACCCCATTTCAGGAGTTTCTAACCCTTTGGATATACATAATAATTATATTAATATTATATTATAATATATTATTGATCAGCGGATATTGCGTTATTTGGCCTAACATTATATTTTCGTCATCGGATTTTAAATTAGTATCATTTTTGATTTATAACTAGTTATTTTAAAGAGGCATCTCAGAATGCAGTCAATTCCAATATCCAATAATATGAATCCGAATTCTGTTGAAAGTTATTTTAAATATCGGCTTTGGAAACTATTTATATAGTAGGTTAGGCAATTATTATTGAGTTCGAAATTCTTATGAAATGGTGAACTGGGAATATTGCGTTGAACTTCTTTATTTATAATTTTCTTATCCTGACGAAAGCACACAAATTCGGGGTAAGGGTAACATAAATAGCATATGAATGCAGCAGGTCCTCCAGTTATAGTCGTCTCTGGATGGAAGAAGCTTAGCTTACATTTTTACACCTACTTAGAATCATAGGATAGAGTTCTGAATCTACTTTTTAGTAGACCAATAGTCCCTTCAACAATGTTCCGAGCAGGGAAATGCAAGAGTGGCATTTTCTTTTTTATATATTATATTATTTGTTTTGTTAAAATTTTGAATATATGCTTCCCATATTTAACTTTATAAATGTATAATTTTTCTTTTTAAAAAGGGGCGAAAAAAAGTCAAGCAGCCACAGAAGCCGCAGCCAAAAGTCAGAAAGTTAAGAGTCCCTCTTCATTTCCCGCCAGGTACTCACCCCTTTCCTCAAGCTCTTTCCACGTCTGAAGTGATGGCTGCTTGTAGATCTTGGAAAATAGCTAGCTCAGGCACTTCCTTCAGTAGGTCCAAATCACATTATTGATATCCTCTGCTGCCACATAAAATCACTGCACCACTCACTCACAATTAGTATTTAAAAAATAAACATCGAAAAAGTTGTTTGCTTACGTAGGACTTTTGAGAAGCGCAGAGAAGGGCACATATATTTTGGTATTATTTAGTATTAAGTATTTAGTATTATTTAGTATTTAGTTTTATTTAGTACTTAGTATTATTTAGTATATAGTACTTAGTATTATTCAGTATTTAGTATTATTCATTATTTCCTTTTAGTGTAACGTAATACTTTCAGCTTTCTTACTCATAATTTTATAATTTCTCTTTGAATGCCAGCTAGACAAATAGAAATAGAATAGTGTTAATTAAGAATAAATATTATTTAATAATATATAAGATTGTTTTTTGTAAGGACATTAGAAACATGAAAACGCAAAAACACACAAAAAGTTCAAAAAAATATCGTTTTTGCTTCTAAATAAAGGAATCATGTGTTGATCCAGAATGTGGGCTATATTTTCCATACTATAGTTGCCCAAAAGAAACACTGTTCTAGTTGCAATTGAAAAACTTTAATAACCTCTTTATACGATCATCGTTACTCACTGCCGGCCAGGAAGACTTAAGACTCCTTGTTCCATTCAAAATCCATTTATAAAATCTGTTTCTCATTAATTTGTTAAAATAGTCGGGCCATCAGCTGATTTTTCAACTGTTTTTAAACAAGGAAGAGAATTGTAGTTCTGTTAAAGGGAACTTCAATCACTTTACTCAAAATGAACTTCCGAATGACAATTGA
Organism: Drosophila santomea; assembly: GCF_016746245.2. Classification (NCBI taxonomy): domain Eukaryota; kingdom Metazoa; phylum Arthropoda; class Insecta; order Diptera; family Drosophilidae; genus Drosophila; species Drosophila santomea. The sequence goes on from NC_053021.2 coordinate 19,960,654, forward strand.
AACAGGCCCGATAAAGAAGGACACACTACGTAAAACAATTTAAGGGAGATAACACTTGGATTAAATAATTATAATAATGATGATAAGTTAAATGGATAAATAGTTATACCCTTGTAGAGGGAATATCGACTTCAGCCAGAAGCTTGCACCGCAGTAAAGGGGACACAAGCGCTTATGCATATGAGGTATATAAATATATTCCTGCTCACGAACTAGGCTCTCGACTAAGGAACTGCAGCTAAGGAACTGATTTCATAGCATTAGAGTGAGAGTCCTGAATAAAATTTGCCTGCTTCCAGAACCATGGACTCGTATGATCCAGCTCCGCCTGTGGCTTCTCGTCACTTTAAGAAGTAGCAAAAGACATCAATGGGCGGTATGGAATGGGTATCAACTTGAGCGAAATCCAGCTGGAGCTCCGCGTCTCCAAGCGTCCAAGACCACTGAATCCGCAAGAGAGGTGAACAAAACAGTAATATGTTATTTCTACCTACATTATAATAAGAGTCTTATACATTTTCTCAGATACCAGGAGATGACATTTGCCAAGCACTTTCTCCGTATCTCTACGCCACTCTATGACCTTGGAAAGGGCTCCTCGTTACTATAGCAGTCATTTGAACACCCGTTTCACAAAGTGACCTTAAGTAGCCCAGCGACATCTGGACCATGGACACCTGATACTAATCCCATGGCGGAGCAGATCAATGACAACACCAATGAGTCCTGGCGTGAATCGTCCTCCATCAGCAAACGTGAAGGCTTCTGCATTATTCTGTAAATAAATGAAACTCTTTGATCAAGTACAGTAGTTGATATATATTATATATTATCCGTCATTATTTCCCGATTTTAATTGAAATGTTTCTACCAATTTCGTTGGTTACCTCCTGGTAATGGAAATCGGAAGCTCGGTCAGATCGAATCTCACCCATTTAGATCGAAAGAGCATGATGCGTGCCACCTTAGAAGCTCTCCTCATTCTCCTTGCAGCTTTTCCTTTTCGTCCTTTTCCGACTTGTCTTTGTCCTTTTTTCTCTTCGAACCGAACTGAATTATTTTTCTTCCGGAGTCGAAAGCCCCGATTTGCAGCTTTGTGGAAGCATCATTGAATCCATCCCGTTATCTTTGCACTTTTTATAAAAAAATTCAAGAAATAACGTTATGGTCGAGCACACACTGTCGAATACTCTTTACTTTGCTAAAGAGAGTGCGAGGGGCAAGACGGCTGTATCCGAGCTATCAAATCTTAGATATTATATAAATACAGATAAACTTAACAACATCCCTTTTATTTTTTTTCGAAATCTTCAAGAATGATTTGAGTAGTGGAGTAGTGAAAGTAGTGGAAAGTTCAGTGTGGAAGGTTTGCGCCTTGATGCGCCTAATGACTATTCACAATAACAATAAATTTGAATTTTCAATATGTAAGCTTTTCTTGAGATTTTGTTTGTTTGAGGGCGTATGAGTGACTTATGATAAATAAATATTTCTAGACTTCAACGTCCATTCGGACGGACAGACGGAAAATCGAACGGACATGGATAGTCCGACTATAAATGTATATACGCTATGGAGTCGGAATTTATGCTACTTTTGGCCAGGGTGTAAAAAAATGTTAGGAGTTTGATAAATTCAGTTTACAAGCTTTGAGGAAAACCTTGTATTTAATAAATAAATAAGCATGTAAGAAATGTATGTAAGGTAAAATTGGTCTGCTTCATTATGTTATGCTTGTTAAATGCAAACTTAAATATCATGCCTTCGGTAATGCGTGTTTCATGTGTGTTTGGAGTACTTGATACATATTTATTGTATTCGCGTTTTGGAATTTGTAAATCAGATCTTATTTGAAACTTATTTAATAATGCTTAGATTTGTGCCGTTCGATTGCAGAAAAATATAGTTCTCTCTCCGAGATCTTAGGAGCCATATACTTTGTATACCCCGAGTTATGTTGGGGCAATTAAAGTAAAAGCTTGCTGGAGAATTCAAACGCATCGAGATGCGAGTGTGTGGGTGTGGGTGGGTGATGCTGTAAGTCGTTTTTATTTAATTACACGCAGACAGAGGGCAGCGCAGGAAAAAGGACATTTGAAGCGTTGTACGTAAATGAAAATGAAATAAATTAAAATAAGTGTCGAAGCTAAAGGCAAAGGCAAAGCCAAAAAGGACCCAAGGACCAAAGGACGTTGGCTTTTCGAGTGTGTGGGTAGTAATCTTATGCGTCGCATGTGAATGCTTTCCCTGCTTTCCCACACACACACACGTAAAGCTCTCTAATGTGCATGCATTTGTAAAGTTCGAGTATCCTTTTTTGCTTTTCCCGTTTTTTGTCTTACTTTTCCCCATATACGTATGTATGGCTGTACATTTATTTATCTTTTTCTGGCCTCGCCAAGGCGACTCGCAGAGCGAGGGAAAAGGTCGAGAAGTCCAGTCGAGCAAAGACAAATTCATGTTGCATTCGAAGCTTAAGGATATTATTGTATCCTTTGCATCCTTTGTGCCCGGAGCTCCTTTTTGTTTCACTTTTTGCATACTTTATTTTTATGCTGCCCCCTGCTTTGCTTGTTGTGCCCAGCGCTTTGTTCTAGAGGCTATAGTGAATCCGAAAAAAAAAAGAAATCAAACAAGGGACACAGAACGCAACTTAACATGAAATTCAACAAGAAATGCGAAGTTAAGCTCAAATGTGAGTGGTGGTAGCAAGTATAAAACTCGAAAGTGCTGATGCCCTCTAGGTGAATATGTTCAACACAATCTGAGTGTCCTGATACATTCGTTATAGTAAAATATTTTTATTTCACCAAATACTCACCAATGCTTTGTGAGCACTTTGATATTTTTCAGTTTTAGGTCCATTATTTCAGCTTTTTATATATTTATTCGCAAGTTTCCGAGCTGGTAAATAATTAATCGGTGAGGGTATGCAAAGGACATCTCGCACGCAGATGGATAAATATCTGCCATATAAGTTTTTATGTATTCCCGTGTATATAAGTACGTATGCATTATGCATGTGGGCTGATGTAAATGCAAAAATAAAACTGCGAACGGCCAACTGCGGCCGACCCGTATCCTTTGTGTCCTTGTGTGTGAGTTTAAGTGTAAGTATCCATCAGAAATGTGCGAGTTTTAGATTTATTTGTAGTTGCAGAAAAAGCAACAAAAAAAAAAAGAAAAGGGAAAGGGAAAACGAACCGAGTAACCAAAAAGCAAGGGACTGGACCGAACTGAAAGGGATATATTCCCAGGAAAACTTTATTTTAATTTTAATGTGGGCGCTTGTAATGCAAAGTAGATGCCCAACAAAAGTTTCGTTTGGTTGGCGACTGGGGGCTGGGGGCTATCTGGAATATATTCACAACTACACATACTCGCACACACAATGGGGATGAATCCAGAGATGGAGCAGGTGTCCTGGTCGCCGTTCGATTGCCAGGAACCGACTGCCAGGACCTCATCTTAATGGGCTTGCCGCACTTTTACAAATTGGCTCAATTGCAAGTTTATGCGTCGTCCACGATTGGATGCCCCATGCCCCATGCCCCATGTCCCTCATCCTCCCTATCCCCCTTATTCCCTTTATCCCGATCCCAAACTAATGACGCCATATGTGCCCAGGACTCGTTAACCTTTTCTGATTCGATTTCTCAGTCTACACGAAAGTTTAACCATGTTCCCGATTGCGAATTCATTTCAGGAGCTCAACGAGTCTGTGAAAATACTGCAAAAAATAAATATAAATTATTTTTTCCCACTTTTAATTTAACTCTAAGGAAGCACTTACACGTGAAAAAGTAATACTAATTTTGGTAATATATAACAAATATTATAAAATATAATAAAACACTTTGAATGACAAAATCAGCTTTTAGAAACCAAAACAGAAAATTTAAAAAAATGTGTGTGTTTTGAGCCATTTCAATTGAGTCGATTTCAATTCGCCAAATATCATGGAACGCAGAACAGTTTGTTTTGTCTCCGTTTCTGTTTCTGTTTCAGTTTCAGCCATTGTTATGGGGTATCATGGCAAAAAATTGTATTACACCTCAATAACAACACCAGGACATGACTGAGGGGATTTCCCGGGGTAAGGGCGGCCAAGGGAGGGGGGCTCTTCCGTACCCAACCCCCTTGTGTCCACTTGTGTCCCCTTGCCCACGCCCATGTCTGCTAAGTATGTGTGACAAGTGATGCGTGTTTTGTTGCGGCCACTGTCCGAGTTTCTCCTTAAGTGATGTCCTTTTTTATGGACTAGACGGCCACGTCCTGCCACGTCCTGCTCCTCCACGGCCACTCCCCCAATTTTTTTGAACAACTTTTTTTCATGCTTAATTGAATGGGTCAGTCATGGGCCGTTGTCCGGTTGCCCACACGGTTGCCATAAGCGCTGTCCGCCCGGAAATGTTCAATTCAATTTTTTATTGAGCCCTTTGCCGCATCAGCGCTGCCTACTTGGCGGTTTTCTAGCTCTCGTATGTCGCTATCCAGAAAATGTGGTTATCTGTGTTGAAAACTAAAAGAGATTATAATGAGTAGTTTATGCTAGGAAAATTTATGATTTCCTGAAAGTCGTTTATGCAACGCAGCCAAATTCACGCTTTTATTTTGACTCAGCTAATTGGAAACCATCAGCGCTGGAATAATTTGTTTATATATTAATTTAAAGCGCTGTAAGGACACAATTTAAGCAATTAGTAAAGAGTCTAATTACATTTTTTCTAGCGGTAGGAGTTTCTCAAAGTAAACTTTCATGGGTTAAATTGTTTGTGCAATACCGTTCTTGAGCACAAGAATATAAACTTTTAATTAAACAAAATTCGTGAAATCTACTAAACACAGTAAAAGTCAACGTTTGTGCGCTTTTCATGAAATAAATTGAAAAGGGTAGATACAGTAAATGATGAATGCTTAACTTTCGATAACATGGCCATTTGGGATAGGTTTTGTTTTGTTATTTATTTTTTTTTATGAGTATAGATACAGATTAGGCTTTGTCAAAAGTTACTTAAAACTTGTTGTTTGTTACAAGTAGTGTAATCATAAAACATTTGCTTGTATTTTGCTAATGCTCTTTTAGACTTTATTATTTAGTTTTTAATTTGTTGATTAAGCTCGTGCTTATTTTCTACATAGCTATAGCTATTGAGCACCACTGGTCCCTTGTCTTTTTCACCCATGTGGTTATTGAATATCGGGCACGTTTCGTCCTTTACCCGCTGTACCCATTCCAGTGCGGATTGCCTCCTTTGTAATTCGTTGACGCTTCTGGTCATTATTAAGGTTATCTGTCGCTTATTATTATCCCGATGGTTATTGTCATCCGGCAGTAGACCTCTTAGCCTCCAATTCGGGTTTCCATGGCCGGCCATATCCATGTCTGTGGCCATTAAGGCAAGTATGGATCTCCAATTTAACTATGCTTGGCACGCACCAACAGCTTGGCGTTTTTGTGAGTAGCTTTTTTATGGATTCTCAGCTGGTAACGTGAAAGAGAAGTATCTTGGGGTCTCATGGATAAGGCACATTCTTCGAAGATTTTAAATAACAAAATCTATAATAATAAAGATCTAAAGATTCAACAAGCAAATATTTGCTGTACAAATATAATAGAGTAACGCCATACATTTGTCACAACAAGTTATAGAATTAAATGAGTTATGGGATCGGAAACTAAGCAACTTGCCACATAGCACCCCATAGCACAACCAACCACCAAAGCACTATTTGGCCATATCTCATCATTTGGCAGGGCCGAAAACAATATAAATGGCCAAACTGCAATTTGCACAAATTTCGAAATTTCGCTTTTTTGCGGATCTGTTTCGGCGACGAGGCACATACTGTATGGTCCATAAAAAAAGTAAGGGAAATCATAAAACGCGGTTTACAGCTCCCATGTGTGTAATCGGCGGCGTTTAGCTCGAGGGTAAAACGAGCTGGATTGAGACATGCCGTGACCTTTGACCCCCAGAAATATCGCTGTGAGGTTGTCCGGAAAACAGAAAAAAATAGAATATGAAGATTGCGAAGCAGAGTGTAAACAGTTTAAAATCTTGTTTTGATTTTCTATGGGAATATAATTTAAACTGGAATGGAAAAATGCCTTTTTTTTGAGTCAGTGAAGAAAAGAGATGCATAATAATGGATTTCTGGAAAATCCCTGAAAAGAAGTGAAACTCATTTTCAAAGAGAAGTTTACATTTTTTCCATACTTCTATACTTTTCTATACAGCTCTACAGGTGACTAGGTTGATAAAGAACTTTATAAAAAAAACGTTGGTAATGAACAAAGTTTATTTGCTGCAATTATCCCCTTGAAAATTAATCTGTTTTATAAATTTTTGAGTGACATGTATCAACAGTCGCCGCATCCTCTCCGAATTCCGAATTCCAAACTTTTTCATACTCTAAAACACTCCACTTCACACTTTGCACCTGTCTGGTATTTATCTTTGTCTTTATGACGGTTCAAAATGGGGCGCCAGGGGTTAAGGGTGGGCCTCAGCCTCACAAGGGATGTGTGTTTGTTGGGGCAAAGTGTTATTGCACTTGAAGCGGGCTGACAAGGGTATTTGACACAAATTCGCGTAGTTTTTCAGTTTTGACACATGTCACTCAAAACAGACACACACAAATGCACATACACACAGGTGTCCGTGTGCGTACACTTGAAATAATCCTGAGGCGCATAACTTATTCACAAACAAATACTTACGAGTAATATGTATTTGCAAAGTGCAATATAAATGAGACAGAACATGTATTTACTGTTTACACTAATATCCAATTTAGTTGTATATCCTTGAAGCTCCACACTTAAGTTCTCAGTGTAGGTGCTGTCATAGTTCTTCTTGTTGTTGGCTCGTTGACAAATTACTTGACTGGGGGTGTCCCCTTCCTTGTCCACAACTTCTGTCCCCCGATGTTTATTATTATCCCTGCGGATGTCCTCGCATGTCCCCCAGCCCCCGCACACCCCCTTCCCTATGGAGGGGGTCCCTCCTCGGGCTGAGGCTAATAAATAATAAACAAACCTTGTCCCATACCGACTGACTCCCCTTCCCCTCCCTTGGTGTTTTTTGTTGAGGTTGACAAATGTGTCAGAACTCAAATCCGCAACAATTAAAAGAAAAATCAACACAATGGGCCAGAATGGAAGGCAGTTGAAGAGGTTGGGAAAAAAGCAGGACTCTAATTGAATTTTATTTACCCTTTTGCGCAGTTTAAGATAAAAAATTGTATTTACACCGCACTCTACATAAATATATCTTACTGGTATTACTTTTGCTTTAGTTCAATGTTAAATTTAATTTAATGAGTGTTAAAATAAATATTCAAAAAGCCGAACTACAGAACATTTACGCACTACTACTTATTTATTAAACATGTATTATACATATATATATATACATAAAAAAATGTACATTGAAAGTAAGCCTTTAAGACCTTTTTTGAAAAGTATCCCGAAATATCTCATATAGTTTCTCAGTTATTTTAAGGCATATTTTAACTTCAAATCAGACACCGGAGCTCCTTAAATTAATTTCATTTATCAATTTAGTTTCCTTAAATTTCAACTATGGCAGCATTAGAAAAGTATTTAATTTTGTTAATATTAATATATTATTAAAAAGTTTTTGTGCAAAAGGATGGTAAAATATACATTTATTGCGCTGCTTTTCTAAGTAAATATTACCCTTTCCCTTAAGTGAAGAGCGTCGTACCGCCTGCCACCTGCACCACCCACTACCCACTACCCATGACCCAGCACCACCACCCACTCACCCACCCACCCACTTCAGTGGCACTTGCCACCGCTTTGCAGCCATTGTCGTTCCACTTTAGAATTATTTGCACAAAATCTTTCGGCGGCAGCAGGGATTTCTCGCTGCTGTGCTTCTTGAGCTTCCGGCGACCAACTTGCTTCATAATTGTCCTTCCTCTTGCGAGGGGCAGGGGGGTGGTTGAGTGGGTGGCTGAGTGGGTGGCGGTGCTGGTGTCGTTGCTTAGCGGTCTTGCAACTTGAACGCCTTTCGTTGCCAGTAACTAGGGGAACAAGAAGCGGTGCACTGAAAGTGAAACATTTAGAATGCGTCGTTTTTTAAATAAGAGAAAAAGATCTGTGTTTAATATTTATAACAGTGTTCCTGCTTTGATATTAAATTGAGATAAGTTCAAATATGAAATATATAGTTAAAATACTAATTATTTTAACTTTTTACTTTTTCTGTGTGTAAAAGGCAAGAAAGCCAAGGAAACTGTAAGTGGAAAGTAAAAAATCGTTATTTTCCCGTCTTTTTTCTTTCATTATTTCTCTCTCAGCTCTCATTATTATTTACCCTCTTTGGTGACGCCGCTGGGCATTTTTGGTTTATCGTTTTAATTGGCTTGGTTTCTCGGGCAGGGGCGTTGGTTGCTGGGGGGGTTGGGGGGATTTAGGAGAAGAAAAGGGTGTCATCGATAAACCTAACGAGTGTGTATGAGTGTTCGGCTAATGATAAGCACACAGAACTTATTCAAACTGGCGACACTGCCACACATGCGAAAATCTACTAATTGGGCGCAAATTAGATACGAAAAGAAACGAAATTTTTGCAGACTTTAGAACAAAAACGGAGAGAAAGGAACAAATACCCATATATAATGTTATTACTTACGTACAACGAAAATACAACGAAATTCATTTAATTGCATCCATAAAGTAGTGGTGTATACTATTTATCTGCACGATTTTGCCATTAGAAATGTAGATTAAATTTATTAAAATGGCGAAAAAGATATTTAAGCATGTATAACAAACAGTAGAAATAGACATACGGGTAATAGTAGAGCGTATATTCACAGGATACATTGGATTGGACCTAAAACATTCCATTAGATATGATGAAAATCCAGACATAATATTAAGGCGCAAAATATATTTTAAATTTAAATTTTTAATGGGAATTTTTGACAATAGCTTATTCAAAACGCATGTAGAAAATATTCAGGTATTACCATGTACTACCATTTGAAATGAGTTATTGCTGAACTTTTAAATATGGGGCGAAAACACTTATCATTTGGGCTGGCTTTTGATTGATGATGATGGCCATGCTAAGTGATTCCAATTAGAAACGGATCAAAGTGCCTCCAATTATGTTTTTTTCCGTTGATTTTTCGCAGTTTTCCACCATTTTCCCGCGGCTCCAGCGGGATTTTCCCGCCGCTGGCTGGCGAATTCGCCAGCGACTTGGCAATCGAAATCCGCTCATTGGCTGCATCGACTCAAGCGGAACGCGTAGTTTTGGTTGGCTGTCAAAGTGTGCGATCTGTGGGTGGGTGGGTGTGTGTGTGTGTGTGGGGGGATGTGGTAGCAATAGTGGTTGTGGTTACGCCTCTGTGTGTGTGTGTGTGTGTGCGTGTGTATCAGTCGCCCTGTCCAATACAGATGCCTGATTAGAGGAGTTTTGATATAGTAATCGACCGCAGCGTGTAATAATTCCTGCGGTTTCATAATGCTCAACCACACAGACACACACACACACACACACGCACAAACATTCTTGGTGGTGCGCAACCGCTGACACCAACACATATACACCGTGCACCACCCCTTAACCCATGAGCCGCACACTTAACCCCCTTTTTCGAAGAAACCGCACACTGAAGGAGGGTTGCACAGGCCTAAAAAACAACGTGTAAAGCCGAAAATAAAAACAATATATATATATATATATATATATATGTATATATATAATATAAATAAACCGTAAAACCCAAGGAAGTATTTAGCACCGCCCTGTAGGGAATTTTTTTGTATATTTTCATCGGTGGGCGGGCGACTGCCCTGTGTGGTTGCGATTTTTCACTCATTCTTCGGGTTTTCTTGGCCGCAAATGGCAGCCACAAGACATCGGCGCTCTCTTTCTCGCACGCAGAGGCCGTCTCTTTCGCCCTGGCTTACCAATTCCTGGTTTGCCACAAAGCCGCGTCTCCAACGCTTTGCTTTCGCTTGTATTTTTCTTATTTTTTTTCTTTCCTTTTTCCATTTCGAGAAGAGATGAGAGCATTTTTTTGAGTCCTTTCCAAGCAGGAATTCTTTCGGGGGTTGAAGCAAGAAAAATGAAGAAAAAAAAAACACTGAAGTGCTAAGAAAAGCCTGGGAAAGACTCAAGAAGTTCGCCCATCTCTCTCTCGCCCTCTACGCACCTCTCACTCTCGCCAACGCCTCTGGAATTTTTTCCAGAGTGCGCCAAAAAATTGAGCGCAATTTTTCTAAGATCCGTGGTGGGTTGCCCTTCTTCTTCGGTGGCTGCTAAGTGGGTGGTGAGGTGGGCGCTGGGTGGTTCGGTTGGTGGTTCTACTCCTCTCTGTCCAACTTGAAGACGTCGTTGCGGCCTTTCTGCTTGTGGTGTAGTTGACGTTTTCTGGTTTCGGTTTTCGGTTTTCGGTTTACTTTGCCCCTTGCCCCTTGCCCCTTGCCCCTTGCCCCCTGCCTCTGCCCCCTCCCGCTGCCGGCGTCACTGTCGGCTTCGACGCCGACGCCGACTGCGCTGCCAAAGGACAACCGCTGCTACTGGTTCTCGCGGTAAATGTTAAGCCAAAAAGAAGGAGAGGCGGCATCCAAGCATCCAGCACAACAACAACAGCCAGAGATGAGGAAAAAATACAAGAAGCAGTACGATCTAAACTCAATAAATGGAACCACGCCGAGACAACTGGGCTGTTTCAGCATGCAGTACAAAAAATGAATGTCCACAATATTTAAAACATCAAGGAAATCAAAGAGTTCTAAACTCAGAATCTTATTATAGCATAAAGTCGGCAAAGTTCCAGTAACCTTTTCCGATTTCTTGTCACCATAAGGTGACAATATCCGGCTCGAGGGACCACCAATATATGTTTATTTGGTTGTCTTTGGTCCTTCGTGCCGCATATTGCATTAAAAACAGTGCAGTTCTTCGCAAAATTTACCATTAAAACAATATTAAAAGGTAATAATATTCAATATTTAAATATTCATTTAAAAGGTATAACCGTGTAGTACGATTCTTCGCGTTGGCGTTGCGGAGGCTTTACTGTATATACCCCTAGCAGTTGAGCAAGAAGTCGACATAGACGTTCCCCTGGGGGGCGGGATGATGTTGCAGGGGGTGTTGGCTGTTTTCGAGTCCTCTGGAGGTGGTGGGGTGAGGAGGTCCTGTTTCTTTTCGCCTGTGATTATGATGAGGCGTCGCCTGCGCTTCTTCGTCCTTTGCCTCCTTTGCGTCCTCTGCGTCCTTCGCGTCTTTCGCGTCCTCCGGCGACTTCGTTCGTGAGCGCGCTGCGTGAGACTTCGTTACTGTTGGATGCTGTGCACTAGCTCTATTCCAAATCGGGGCTCCTCAGCCGGCTTCGCGGTCGCGGTTGACGTCGCTGCCGACGTCGGTGGTCGGCGTTGCCAACCGCTCGTAGTGGTCGCGTTCATGGTTACCGCAAAAAATAGTTTAATATCTCCGTGTCGTTTGATTCGATCGCCAGTCTCAGCCCCCGTGTATGTGTCCATGTGGCTGTGCCTCTAAGTCCCTACATCTGCATCTGTGTCTGTGTCTGTGCCAGTGGCAGTGCGTCTGTGTGCGTTAGCGTGCGTGTTTGTGTGTGTGCCGGTGGCTAAAAAAAATTTACAAATTATCGCCGCAATTAGATAGCCCGAAATCGAAAGAGTCTGGCCGCATTTTAATCATTTTTTTGTAGTGCTTGTGGTGGCAACAAAACAAAAATACTCGTCGAAAATAAAATTCCAACTAATACAAAGTGCTGGCAGAAAAGAAAGTAGTCATAAAAACTGGGAATACGTAAGTGTGTAGTAAACACGATCATCCATAAAATACACACAATTAATAGTAGTAGCAATGATTGCAATTAAAAACACTTCTTTAATGTAATCATTAATATTAATCATTATAATTAAATTAATTATTATGTTATTGATCATCAAACTCGTTCAGAAGTTCATTCAGTTATTGTTTTGCTTCAAAAACATGTTTGCCTAGTATAAATAAATAGTAACTAACTAATATATAATACTAAGGACCACCTATTTATATAATGCGTATCAGAAGACGAAGTTAAAACACCACTGTTCAATATTGCATCAAATAAATAATTATTGTTATAATTTTATTAACATTTTGTTTCCTTTCTCAATACTTTATAATTGAATTTTCCGCAATTAAATACTATTCAATTGAAACAAAGTTAAGAGCAACTAATTCTACCAAGAAGCACACATTGAAATCTAATATACTTTACATTTTTGGAAGTCAAGTCAATTGTTTTGATTTTTTAAGCACCACAACTCGGCATAAATCCATTTTTTTTAAACGGACACATTTTCATTTTCTGGCCTAATTGTGTGGCTAGCCCCGCCACAGACTTGTTTGTTAACCGATTATTTAGACCGACTTTGGTGGCCCGATCCCCGATCCCCGCCCCCTTCCCCTCATCTGTGGCCACATAGTCGCTTGGCCAGCTCATTTGGCTGGACATCTGCATTCGGCAGTTGGTAAAAAATGCACATATTAATACACATAGGCTCACACGTACGCATATGTATTCATTTCAGAGCGGAAGTTGTAAAAAACGCGTATACGCAGCGTGTACACACATATATGTACATATATCTTTAGGTCCGATTGTGTTTGTGCAGCACTTGCTACTACATTGCAAAACAAGAAGGACATTGCAAGGGTTCTAATAAGCCGATGCTTTGAATACCCTGTCTTTCCTTTTTTTCCAGAAAATAGCTAATAAATAAAATTGTTGAAATTAATCAAAATATCTTTTTTTTATAAAGAAAAGTTTCGAATATTGATTTGAGGAGCTTTGAGGAATAATGAGCTCAGTACTGGGGATTAGTTTATTTAATATTTGGAAACTTCAAAAATAATTTCTTCAACCATCGCATAACTTAGAGGCCTGGCCAGAGCGCAGTGAAAAGTATCCTGAAAATAGTTGGTGAAAAAAGAGAGCGGCAACGTGAAAACAAAACGCGGCTGTGTCCGGCACTGGTTTTTATTTAAACAAAAGCGACTGGCTGGCCAAACACAAGCCGGCAACATCTGGCGCTTTCGATAATTTCCCCCCTTTTTCGGGCAATTTTTTCGCCATTTGATGGATGATAAAATGGATTTTTCCCACCAACTCACACTGGCAGTCGTACATCTTAGTTTGGACACTGCCTACGGGTCGAAATTCCTCATTATTGGTTATGATTTTTTAATATTTAATTGAGCTGCACTCGCCGACGTCGGCTTAAATGCAAATTGTGCGCAAAGGTGTGCGGTTCGCTGCTATTGCATTCGATTCGATTCGATTCAGTTCGATTCGATTCAATTCGATTCAATTCGCCAGCTTCTGTTTTCTGTTTGGTTTCCAGATAGCGATACTATACAGCAACAGTTTCTGATTCTGATTCCGATTCCGAATCTGGATATGCCTTTGTGTCCCCGACCTCCCGAGGTCAAAGTGCAATAATAATTGAGCTGTTGTCGCTGTCGGCAATAAACAAAAAGTGCAGCATACTTATGCGGGCTGCAAACTGGAAAACAAAGGAGAGCCGTACAACAAAAGCATCGCAGTTCGTGCAACAAAGTTTCAGTGTCCGTGTTCCAAAAAACGCATTCGAAATAAATGACTGTGAAGTGCATTGGTACCATCAAGTAAAGTAAAGAAAACGTGTGAAAAACATGTGTCATTTTGATACTTAATTTGTCAGTATGTTTCGAGTAATTTATTTGATTCATTTTTACTAGATTTTGTTTGTTTAAATTTAAATTCAATTAATTATGTTTCTTTTATTATTTGACTATCTAGGGAAATGAATTTAGGGAACAACGTACAGACACACAAAAAATCCTTTGGCAGTCCGAATCTCACTGGCAGTCCACATTAATTTTCCAGATTGACCAAATGAGCTGACAATGATCGGATTGAAAGCGTCGACTCTTTGAGGCAGGCATTGAAATCAAACCGAAAACCCACGAAACCCGCCGGCAACTGAATCCACTGAATCCACTGAGTACTGGCAACCAAAGAGAGGCCCTGAAATACCTTGTGCCCAGCTAGCAGCTGCAATAATGCACATTTCTGCTGAGGTCAGTTCGACCACCTCAAATCAAATACAGCAGCAGCAGCAGCACCAGCAGCAACACCAGCAGCAGCAGCAGCAACAGCAACAGCAGCAACAGTTGTTGCAGCCGCAGCAACAACAGACAGCAACAACGACCACAACGAAGCGGCGGAATGCTGAGTCCTCTGCCAGCAACAACAATAACAACACTAGCACAACCAACAACAACAATAACAACAACAACAGCACCACAAACAACAACAACAACAATAATAATAATGTTAAAACAAAGCCCGTGGACACGAGTCCCTACTTGACCCCCGAGAATCTCATCGAGCGCACCGTCGACGTCCTGCTAGCCGAACATCCTGGCGAGCTGGTCAAGACGGGGTCTCCACATGTGGTGGGTACACTCATCTCTCATCTCTCATAGCTGCACAGATTAAGCGCTCTATGGAAAAAGTCAACTCTGTTCTTCTGCAAAGTTCGCGGCTAAAATAATGATTCACGTTGCGTTAAAATGTATACTAGGCGTCTAATTTTATGCTAGGCTTCAAAACGTATAAAGATGGTAGAGGATATGTGTATAAAAAGTAGAGTACAATAAATACACCTATTTCTAATCATGATCCCTACCCAAGGCGATCTTGCCATGTCCCTATGCCCGTCCGGATGTCCCTTCCTATGTCTCTTTGTCCGTTTGTTTGTCCGTTTGTTTATCCGTTTGCTTGTCCGTTTGTTTGTCCGTACGATCGTCCAGATTTGGGGAACTACCAAAGCCACAAATAACAATTTGTCTGACGCCCAAATGCATTATAATATTGTTGGAGCTTAAATGAGCCTTCATTTTTTTTATCCATATCCATTAGCTTGTGTGCCAACCTTTATTTTCCTCGTATTTTCTTAAGAATTGTTACAGAAATGAGTTAAAAAACTTGTTCGTGTCAAATGCATAATGATCGAGTTGATTCAAAAGCCTGATGCTTTAAAATAAAAGTGGTTAATATCTGTAAGTCTCATAAGTACTGTCTAATATTCCAACAGGTCTGCACCACTTTGCCCACGCACTGGCGATCGAACAAGACTCTACCGATCGCCTTCAAGGTTTTGGCGCTGGGCGAGGTCATGGACGGCACTATAGTGACCATTAGAGCCGGAAACGATGAGAACTTCTGCGGCGAACTGAGAAACTGTACGGCGGTGATGAAAAATCAGGTGGCCAAGTTCAATGATCTGCGCTTCGTGGGCAGGAGCGGAAGGGGTGAGTGAATTGTTAACAAAGTTATTAGAAAATCCCCCTTTAAAAAGCAGTCCCAAAAATGTATCGTACCGTTAAGATGTTTGTTTGCTATATGTAAATGTTATTATTATCCACTCACTGCAACTACCTCACTTTGCTAGGAGTGTTCAAGAATGATTGAAAAAAAGTCTGGTTGGCTGTATTCTTTCACTTTGGTCATTACCATTTGGCATATCATTCGCGCTGATTGCTCGCTTCCTGTTCCCTGCATATTGTCACACCCAAAAGGACACCCCATGTACCGAGAAATATAATCAAAAATCCACACACACACACACACACACACACAATCACTTGCCCATATAAAGGACAACACATCAAAAGCCGCTGACAAACTTTTGTAGCCAGCTTCCGGGCGCTTGATCCTTGGTCCTTGCTTGGTCCTGGGGCCTCGGTTCGTTTTGGCCAGGCTGGCATCAGCAAATAAGATAAGTAGTCTGTAGTTAATTTTTATATGTCTATTGGGGACGTCCAGGGGCGTCGAAAGGGAGGGGGGGCCAGACGGCAGACAGTCTTGACAGTTGTCAATTTTGCTTGAGATTTTTTCTCGCCGCCGTTATTGCTGTTCATTTCGTCAATTTATCACGAACGCAATTTAAAAATCAAATCGAGGGTGACAGACAACATACTGTGATAGAATTTTCCTTCGCCTTCATTTTTCCTATTTTCGCTCTTGGTTTTTTTTTCTCATCCTTAATTTTTTTTTTTTTTTTTGTTGCTGGCAAATTAAATCAGCGTAACTGTTTATTCAAAGCCCCGGCAACTTTTACTTTCGCCCAAGTTATTTTTCTTGGGGACTTTTCAGGGCATGTCTAAGTGCGCGCTTTGCCGCGGCATTTGACAATTTGCTCATTAAGTTTGTCTGACCCCTCGAAAAAAGCGACAAATCGCGGGGGGGTTGGTGGTGGGTGGTGGTTGGTGGGTTAAGGTCTCCTTGGGCACCCTCATCAGCGGAGTTTTGGAGCAATCTATAGTACATCTATCCATCCATCCGCTCATCCGTTTCGGCCATCCTCTTGTTTGACATTTTTAAACGTTTCAAGTGGCAAATAATTCCTCGGGATTCACTTTGGCAAATCTTTTTTAAACATTTGATTATTCCAAGGGCCTTTTCCATACTAATTATCGGCGGAAAAAGTAGGAAAAAAAACGAAGCCAAGGAGCAAAGGGGCTAAGGGGCAAAGGGGCGTGACAATTGCCAAAGGGCAGCATCAAATGTTTTACAAATGGATTTAAATTATTTAACCCGAAACGGGAACCCTTTCGGTTTTTTTCGTTTTATTTACTTTCATTTTTTGCGAACCCTTCTCGTTTTAATGCGCTACAAAGGGATTACGTGGGTGGAAGTCTCGCTTCGTATTATTTGCTTAATTTCAATTAGCAAACAAATGCAAATCCCTTGTACTAGGGAAAAGTAATGCAAAGCCTGCAACTGTAATTGTTGTCCGTTGAATTCGTATCTGTATTTGTATTTGCATTTCGTATTCGTATACGTATTCGTATTCGTATTTGTACTCGCTACAACTAATGCCACTTGCAGTTGTCAAGGCTGCAGACGCTCCAGCGCCCTTCGGTATGCAGCAAATTTATGAGGGCCTCCATGGGTTAAGGGTGGTCGCATGGGGTGGTGGCTCGCATGAGGACAGCTCTATTGATAGTCCTGTAAAAGAGCCTTTCATTATCGCAATTGCAGGGAAAGCCCTCTCGTTCGTCGGTTTTATGGGAATAAAACGAGATTTGGAAACGGAGAAAGACACGCCTGATGATGAACCTTGTTGGTTGATCCTCAAAACTGTGTTTCAATTTCCTTACCAAGGTTATTTATCTTTTTATTTAGCTAAACATGTACACATTCAAAGGCTTCATGTTCAAAGCACATTTTAAATGGAATGAATGGAATGGCATTTAGTTTGTCCTTTCGTCACAAGCGAGTATAATGTATAAGCTTATGTTAACGCTTTTAAATCAAAACACTGTCGTAAAATTAATATTTCAATTGAGGTAAATTACACAAAAATTAAACTGATTCTCGGCGTTAATTGTTGGATGACTCTATTTTCAAATTATGAGTAAGAGCTCCTTGTCTTTGGAATGCTGAACATGGTCCCAAAAGCCGCTGTTATATGTTGACCATCCTGCGGTTCCCTCGTTGCGTTTTGCTTGAAGACCAATTCTTTTTTTTGCCGTGCGTGAAGCACTCGTAATTTTAATGATTTGGACCACGCGGCGTATGCGTAATGCCGTTGGTTTGGGGGCAACGCAATTAGATAAAATGGCGGCATCAGCAGCTGCAATCGCAATTGCAGGCGTGACGGCGTGGAAATTGAAAACGTGGAAATGGCAAACGGGGAAATGGAACTGCAGTTGCAGCCAAGCGGAAACTGCATAATCCACACCTCTCCCATACAACATACATACATGTGCACAAATGCAACGGGCTTGTTGTTGTGTCGACTAATGAATTACAATCACTTGGATGCCGTTTCGTCGAAAGAGATTTCTCTGCCGTGTAGGCGGGCGGCCAAGGGTTAAGGGTGAAGTGTGAAGGGTTAAGGGTTCGGGGTTAGGGGGTCCGGCACATGTAATTATTGATGCCATATGCATGTAAATGAGAGAGCTGCACACTGATGCGCCAGCACTTTGAAGTGCATTACCAAAGTGCAATGCAACATCTAAGCTGCAGATAATATGTTAATTAACTGCAAGTGATTATTGCATCCTTACTGCTCAGTTCAAACCCGTAGACTGGGTCCTACGACGCCCCGGAATTTTCGGGAGTGCAGTTAGTTGATTGTCAGTCAGTTTTGTCAAATGCATTAGCTGATTGTCTTCCTGATCGTTTGATAACTGATTGAAATACTGTATGTTATACCTAAGTATAGTCAGTTTTAGATTCGAATTTAAGTAATAATTACATTAGAACTGCAAGAGTAACTGAAGATTTGAAGGAAAAATGTGCAATCTGCTTCGGTTGAAGTGAATATTCCAGTGGTCCTCTTTGCTACTCTGTTCCCTACTGAGTTCCTGTGCTTTAGAGCTGCAGAGTTGCAGAGTTGCCGAGTTCCGAGTTCCGCTCCTCAGTTTCTTTAAAGCATCCGGCGTCCATTAAACTTCATTAAAAATTAAATGTGCGCCCCAGCGTTGCCAGCCAGCAGCTGGAAAACTCGAAAGCTGGAAAACTCGAGAACGCGATGGCAGACAAACTGGCAAACAGACTTGGGCGCCTTGTGGGGATTAGGGGCGTGGCACTGCCTTCTGCCTGCTGCCTTCTCGACTGGGGCTAAAAAACCCTTTTCCAACTGACACGCATCAATTTCCAGCAGAGCGCTCGAAAAATGCTCAAGACTTTTAATGAGATGAAGGTGAAATTTCATTATGAAGTTTGCCGCACTAAGATGAACCCCCCACCCCCACCACCCATTCCGCCCCCTTTTTTTTGGCGAGGGGGTGTGGTTGCGAGTGGTAACCTCGTTAAGCTTAATTAATAGCAGCAATGTGATAAACGCCCAGGCCAACAGCCAAAATGGTCGCCATTTTGAGCCAAGGCCTCTACGAAGAGCACTGAGCGAAAATGTCTACCTTGTTTATACCTTTGATAAGGTGGCTTTGAAAATACATTTATTTGTTTATTTAAACACATGCGTTAAAAAGCAAACTGAACATAGGTTTTTTCCAACAAAACTAGTTATTTTCAAATCTTTTCCTTACTTGTGTTATCTTAAGAAGCTTCTAGGAATATCTAGCAATTAAATATAAATATTTAAGCTAACAGCAAACGCGAGAAACTTATTTACTTCATTATGGGTATTGTGGGCTCATTTAAATTTAAAGCATTCAAAACATTTGTGTTCATTATGAGTAGAATATGGCAACTGCACTGCTGATTTTGCTCCGTGCATAAACCAACACACACACAAAACTTTTGCCCAGGTGTCAGCAACAGTACCAAAAGCAAAAGACAACAACACAAACAACATCGACCGGGACAAGTTCGTTTTTTAATGAGCCACCGTTCAACGTTGCCAACTCGCTGCTGTCGTTGACATTTGACAGATTTCCTAGGAGCGGCCGCTTAGATACTTTCTTGGGGGCGGGGCAGCGGCGGCTTCTACTTATTTAGGCATTAGTCGTAGACGCCCAGTCCACCAACCCACCAACCCACCAACCCACCAGTCCACCCACCCACAAAGCCACCCAAGGAGCAGCTGTCCACCGCCACCCGCCCGATGACCTCGCCATCTGGGTATTTATATAGACTCCTTGGCAAGGATTCCATCGGGCATCGTTAGGGGAATTACACTCGAGTGAACTTCAGCCGTGGCTACCCCTATTAACCTGGCATCTTTAATTCCAGTTAGCGGATTCCTATCAAATCAGTTTGATCCAGGCTAGCGTTTCACTTAACGCCTTTCCACATAACGTTAATAAGAACGCTTGTTTAATGTTTACAGGAATGTACACACTTATATAGGGTGTTTTTTTTAGAGGTATAGAACTTTAAATTGCAATAAAACAACGATGGATTATTCGATTGACATGAATTTTATTGACATGAAAGATAATCTTGTGGCATTACATTTTAAATATGATTTCTGGCATATGACCGCCACGGCTGGCTCGGATGTAGTCCAATCTGGACGTCCAATTTGCAATGACTTTTTCCAACATTTGGCCGTATATCGGCAATAACACGGCGAATGTTGTCTTCCAAATGGTTTAGCGTTTGTGGCTTATCCGCATAGACCAATGACTTTACATAGCCCCACAAAAAGTAGTCTAGCGGTGTTAAATCACAAGATCTTGGAGGCTTATGAAAAATCGGGAACAACAGCAATCTCGTTTTGGGCCCATTCGACGAATCTACGCCTTGCTTGATGATCGTTTGGTTTCAATTCTTGCACGAGTTGGATTTTGTAAGCACGCATGACGAATTGCCAAACCAAACTGAGAATAAATCACTTGACAGCTGTTAAATCGGTCGCCATCTTGAACAGTAATGCCAACTTAAAGTTCTATACCTCTAAAAAAAACACCCGTTATAAAGGAGCCTAAAAGAAATTTAAAATCCATCTAAGCACCTATAAATTGTTAACAGTGTACGCAGCATGGCAGAACTTTGAGTTAGTTTTATCAGCTTGGGCCCCAGATTCGACTAAAAGCTTCTTATGCCTTATATATATCAAATAAAAACATTTTCTACAATCACATCAGTAATCAGTAATTGCAAAAATCAGAAGATACAGTAATTTTTCTAGACTTAAATAAGCATTTGGCTTAATCTTTTTAAAGCAGATGCTCTTCTACTTTTGTTATTTAATACACCATACTATGAATTCACGATTCCACCGATTTAAGGCTTTTCTGGAAAATGTGATCTTTTTGACTTTTTCTTTCCCTTTTTCCGAGGGCTTAACTTAATGCTCCTTCTATACACTTTTTTTTTTGGTGGGCGAATAAACAGTTGAATTTTCTTTGCCGTTTGTTTGTTTATTTGTTTGTTTGTTTGTTTGCCTGCTGGCTCATAATGTTTGTTTGAACAGTGTGGGTGTGGGTGTGTTTGCGTATGTGTGTTGGCCTCAAATTCCTTGACGCTAAAGCATTTTGACCAGTTTCGCTGGCGGATGAGACGGAGTTCCAGTCAAAGGCGGTGGCGAGCGAGCGTTGCAAATATTTGCCGAGGGACAAGTATGCGCAATTAAAATTTGATTTAATACAAATGCACACACACACCCACACACACACACACACACACACACACACACAACGACACAAATACACAGAGGCAAATATATATACAGAGACAAACACAAGGACCGGGACTTGTGTTTGTTTGCATTCGTATTTGCCTGTTTGCTGGTGGCACACAGTATCCAATTTCGGAAATTACTTGCGCATCATCGGTTGGAAATTCCTTGAGTATCGAATGGAATTTAATTGAAGTCACGAATTCTCACAAAATTCATGCAATCCGCACACACACACACACACCAACAGACACACACACTCCACATACAGCTGGCATAAATAAATCAGATGGCACATTAACACTTCTTCGCCCGTGGGGGTTGTTGCTGCCTTACATTCTCCTTGCGTTTGATGTTGAATTTTTAATTTTCATTAAGCAGCCGCCAGCCCTTATGACAGGTTTTTTCCGCCTCCCACCCCCTCCCGCGATTTTCCATGGGGTGGCTAACTTCCGGTTGGTGTTGCCGCACGCACACACTCACACACACACACACACACACACACTCACACACACACACAACGAAGATCTAGTCATTTGTGTGTTTGCCGTGTGCTTAATTGATATTTGTATAATGAAATGTGTCACAGGATTTTCCTGCCCGCATCATCGGTCCTGAGAAACAGCAGAAGGAGTTCCCAAAAACCCCAACTGGCCCTCAAGATTTGTTGACACTTTCATGGTTTCTTAATTGTAAAATTCTAATTTGTTCAGGAGAGCGTCGAAAAGCTGGGAAATATTCCATTGTCCAAAAGTAGCCCTAACAATTCCACATGTATGTATGAAAAGTCCCAGTAAATAAAATGTGTTCTTTTAATAAAGGATGCAATGTAATAAAAGATAATTCAAACAAAACGCAACAAGCTGCATTTAATTTCTTGATTAGGTTAGTGCAAACAATTAAACTACTTTTTATTTAATTAAGAAGTTAGAATAGGGGTCAGTTTTCTACACCTTCTCAAATTAAAATATTCTTCAAACCCTAAAAAACACAAGTAAAAATTCCCATAAAATTTCGTGCTATCTTAACCTATCTGCTGCTGCCTTTATTTATGTCTGCTGCTCTTATCAAAGGACATTCCAACAAATTGTGCCCCAAAATGTATTTATAAGTCACGGCACTCGGATTTTCCTGGGCCAAGCGACCGCAATCAATAAATTCGCTTTATATACATATTATTTGAACCATTTTTTGTGCCGTTCGTCTGGTCGGTGGCCTTATTGTTTTGCTGGATGTTTAAAATGCGATAAATTAAATTAAATAGCTTAGTCCCTTTATTTGGCTACTTACAGATTATGTGACATTTATTGTTCACGCTTAAATCTTGAAAATTGCAATTTAGCGGCCTTCCTTTGTGTGGGCAATTGGGAGGTGGGCGGTGGGCGGTGGGCGGTGGCTGAATGGTGGTGGGTGTTTGGTGGTTCAGTGGGTGGAGGTGGCTTATCAGCTAGCCCCAAGGACAGAATTATGTCCTTGTCGCCATCGTCTTTGTCGCGTTTATTTTCTTTCCGCCTCCATCTCCATCTACGCCCCTGAATTTTCCTTTTCCGAGATTTCTTTTTCGCCGGATTTTGCCCGATTTTTGTGCTGATGTTGACGATGCCGCCGCACAGTTGTCTCGAGTTTCCGTTTTAATAAACGTCGATTCCGGCTTCCTGTTTGGCAGCATTGCGTATATCTCAGGACCCCGGCGTTTCGTCAGCCAACCCCGCCGCCAATGGACGAGCTGCGAAGGCCGTAATTGCAGGCAGCGTCTGGGACTCGGTCTCATTTTGCCGCTCGTCTACTCGGCTGTGTCTTCATTTATTGCCAATATAATTTCTGACTTGGCTGGAAATTTAATTTCCTTTTTCGGCATGTGAGAAAGTTGTTCCATCGCCATTTCGCCCGCCGGCCATGTAACATAAATCCAAAAATCCACCAATCCAGCAATCCACCATCGTCTTGGGCGTAACAGCAAAAACAACGAAAAACGGATGTCAACACAGCGCGCAGTTAAGAAGTCGCGTCGAAAGGGGTTACAATTTATGATTATTAAACCAAAGCCGAGTGAAACCAAATCGCGTCCCACTCTCATTATTTTTAAATCCACCCTCGAGAAGAAAAACAGCCTCGGGCAAAAGTCCCATTTCCAATGGGCAAAGCCAGGAGGACTGCGAACTGTAGTGCAGATACAAGGCCAAGAAACTGAATCATTATCAATAAATACAGCCAAACTCTAGCGAATAGCTACATTAAAACCTGAAAGCTCAAGCATTTCTCATTGAAAGTTATACAAAAAAGAAAGAAATTGCACATTTTTCAGCAACATTTTTTGCAGAATATGCATTTGCAAGTCGGCGTCTTTTGAACTGCAAGCAAATATCATTAAAAATACATTTAAGTGCATGCTGGTTGTTAACTTAATAATTCACAGTAATCCATGGAAACTAGTTTCAAATTGAAGCTTTAAGATGGCTCGCTATGGGCAGTTTTTGGTCAAGTACGCGCAAGCTTTAAGTTCAAAAAAGAGTAATGATAAAAATCTGCAGTTTGAGAATAAAATGCTTGAAGCGACAGTGGCAACATCAACAATCAACAAAATGTCTGAAAACAGTCGCAACTTGGCCAAGTCAAAGGCAAAGGGAAGCCCGCCCCACACAAACTTTGTATTTTTGCTATAAAATAAACATATGAATATTTATGGCTGGCATGGAGCTCAGATCTCAGTGCCTTTGGGGAGTCAAAGTGGGGCTTATGCAAATAAACTGCCAAGAAGTAGACTCTTTCGACTCTGGACCCAACGAACTGGGCGAACTGTAATGCTAAGATATTTTTTTTGCTGTGGCTCAGGGTGAAGTTTCGAGCATGTGAGACAGAAGGCTAAAAAGGCTAAGATGGCTAAGAAGGCGGAGAAGGCGGAATTTCGACTCCACCGACTTTTGATCCCCTGGAATTGGTCGATGAAGCCCGGCCATTAAGCAAATTCACTGGCATTAGGCAAAGTGTTGAAATTATGATCTGTTAAGTGTCTAAATACGAGCACTCGCCTTCGGGATGGGCGTGTCCTTCAACAGTGTTGAGTTGAGTTGACTTGAGTTGTGTTGTGCGTTCTGGGGGTTGAATCCTTGTTCCGCATCCTGCTGTATTTAAAATGTCATTTTGTTGTCAACCTCAGACTTCTTGTCTTATGTCAAATTATAATTATGGCGCCATGCTACTAACGACATTAACGCCGCACAAGGCAAAAGGCAGCAGGAGCAGTGGCAGTGGCAGTGGCAGTGGCAGCCATTAAATTGCCTAAGCATACGAACCCTTGTTGGTGTCCTTGCTGTCCTGGATCCACCCATCCGCCCACACACCCATCCACCCACACACCCTTTTTGGGGGCAGGTCTGCCTTCATTATCAGCATCGAAAGTTAAAATGCAGGCAATGGCAATGGCAATGGCAAAGGCTTTGGCTTCTGCTCTGCTCTGCTCTGCCAGCAAATGAAACATTTTTGTTGTGTAAGGTTAAACGTTTCAAAAACTTTGTTTTAAAATCACTTAGCGCCCGGCACACACACACACACACACACACATATACACACACACTGGCGTCGACATAAATGAGTCACAGTGGAATTAAAGCCATTGACTCTAGATTTAAGGGAATGATTCGCAAGGCGCTGCATAAAAATGTGTGAATAAAGTAAATGACACATTATTTAAATAACCTCAGTTTGGTTTTAAACACCAAACTTACACACTTAGTTTGGCTATAAACTGTTATTATAGCGCATTAAAAATACTACACCCATAAGCAGTTCTCAACCGTTTTGATCTACGGCTTTGATCTTACCTTGGCGTCCACTGTGTCCCCACACACTCACACACATGTCGCAGTTGGGTCCTTTTTGAAAGGGTGCAGACTTTGTCCACATCGCCACCGAGCCACCGAGACCATCCCCAACCCGTGGCGCCACCTCGAGTTTCCCAGCCCCCTTTTCCGCATTTTCCAGCTCCTTTTCCGTCGTCGTCGTTGTCGTTGTCGTTGTCGTCGCCTTTTGCAAAGTGGTGATAATTTCTGCTTTGTTGCGAAAATGACAACATTTTAACCCGGCACACACAGTGTACGCGCCCACTGCCACCCACTTGACTTTGCCTCTTCCACTGAATTTTCCACACCACCCCCCTGACTCCCCCCCCTGAATTTTCCACTTGCAATGGACGCGACTTGTGTCGACTTTTAATGGTTTTTCATCTTATTAGCAGGCAAAAGTTCTTTGTCGCCGTTATTGTGCATGCCACGCCCCCTTGCAAAATGGCAGAATGAGTGGGCGGGCAGGCCTGGTGGAAAATGGCTAGCAGCTACAGATTTATTTGCAATTCTTGCTCATTTGGCAAAACACAAAAGCGAGCCAAAAAAACAAAAAACAAAACAAAAAAAAATACGAAAAACAAAAATAGACGACGCCAAAGTCTTTTGTCTTTAGCCACTTTGCGAGCCTTCTCTGGTTACTCCTTCTTGTTGACTTGAAGCCCCCGCCCCCCCTTCGGGATTTTCCATTTCCCACCCACTTTTCCAGCTTGTTGCTCTGCTCTGCTGTTGCTGAGGGCGCATAATTAAAAAAGTTTCATTTCATTTTGTTGGGTTTCTTGGTTCGTTTCGCCTGTGTTTATGTTCATTTGTTTTCTTGCGTGGGTTTCTGGGGTTTTCCCCCACTTTTCCGCTCTCCTGCTCTCCTGCTTTTCCGCTCTCCTGCTTTTCCGCTCTCCTGCTCTCCCGCCTCTGCCCCCGCCTCCATTGCAGCCGTTACAGCCTCGGAGCCAAGGGAAAATTCAGACGTCGTCAGTTTGTTTGCTGCCCTTTGTCTTAATGATTACCGCCTTCTTGCGTTTTTTGCATGCTTCGTTTAATTTAATATTAATCTAAGAAGTTTGTTTGTTTTTTATGTGTTTCTATTTGTTGGTTGTAGACCAGAAAGCTGCAAATGACTTGAAATTATTCGTCGGCTTGGGGGTGCATTAAATGGATTATGAGGCCATATGACCGTGCAAATTTGCATACACAACTCGCACATTCATAGTTTTCGTTAACAGATCATCTAGTCTTAAAAGAAATCTTCATTATGAGACTTGGGTGAATGCACCGAATGGTAAAATCATGAGAACGAGTAAGCATAATACTAGTAGCAATGGGTGGAAAATTGTACAATTAGTTTTGAATATTTAATAAACCCGAAATCAGTATTTGCAGTATTTCTTGTATTGCTTTTGATTCAATCGGTTTGTGTGCCAAGTTCTAGTCCAAAAGATATCTCCCTCAAAAGCTGAACACTCCCCTCTGAGTTTTTCACCTTCGTTGATTAACTCAAGCACATTGGCATTTAAAATGTTTGGCAAATGAATTTTGTATTCGCGCGTCTGGGAGTTCCACTTTATGGATATTTCAAATATGCAGCGCATCGTTTTCGGGGTTGGACTGTGCACGGTTAAGGGTCGTCGATGGGTTAAGGGCACGAGATATGGAATCTGGGATTTGCTATATGGGATTTTGAATATGGTATATGCAATATGGAAGATGGAATATGGAATATGGAATATGGACCAGACACAGCCACAATAGTTGGCATGTCAAAGTCGCCGCGCGCTACTTAATATTGCATTGGCCGCGAAGGAAGTGCATATATGTGTATAGTTGCGTTCCCGATTCTGAAAGCCCGATTCACCACCCCGACATTGCCCCCATGACCCCCATGAACCCCATGACTTGCTGCATCCTGCAGTCGTTCATTCATTTATGCGCTCCGCTCTGAAAATGAAAATCTGGAAATTTGAAAATCTGCATGTGTGTGATGTTTTTATGAAGCTTTCACAACTCCGTCGGGGGTTAATTTTCGCGAAAAGCGTTACCGCTGCCCGTTTCCAGCTCTCCATTCCCATCCGAAATTCCGCACTTTAATTTCCATGTGCAGTTCGTCGGCCAATCGCCCAATCTCCCACTAGAACCCATTCCACTTTGGCCATGGCAACCCAAAGGGTCATGGCAAATCTATAAATTCGCAGCATAATTTGCAGCTGCCGCGGAGTGCCAAAAAGAGTGGGTGGCACGTGGGTTGGGGAAGGTGGTGTGGGTGGTTTTGGTAGCGGTGGGTGGTGTGTAATTCTGCCCCCGATTGAATTGCAATGGTCGCCGAAAATTAACATTTAATATTTTGCCCGGGCTGGCAGCTAAAAGTACTTTATATTCCTTTGCAGTTCACAAAAGCGTGTTAAAACTTAAAATTAAGCTGGAGATTGAAGCTTTAAACCGTAATTTAATTGAAATTTATAAGGTGTTTCAAGTAGCTTTTAAATTATAATAACGTGTACTCAGCGTGCAATAAATGAATGTAATTTGTATAATTCGATTAAATTTGCACAACAATTTGTAAGAATTCAAACGATTTAATACCATTTAAGAAGTCCGAATGTATTTTTGTAACATTTAAAACTAATGTATTTTCCAGGCAAGAGCTTCACACTGACGATTGTCATCTCGACGAACCCCATCCAGATAGCCACCTACACCAAGGCCATCAAGGTGACCGTGGATGGGCCAAGGGAACCCAGATCGAAGGTGCGACACCAGGGATTCCATCCGTTCGCCTTTGGGCCACAACGTTTCGGACCGGATCCACTTATGGCCGGATTGCCCTTCAAGTTGCCAGGTAAGCGGAACAGGTGGAGCATTCCGGGGAATCGGATTCGGAAGGCTTAAGCGATAACATCACCGCCACACTGAGAAAAATGAACTAAACTCAAATGCTTAGGTTATTCAATACGTGTGTTATAGAAGTTTGTACAAAAGAAATACCATTATAGAAGTGTAATTCACTTTCCACTTAAAAGAATTTCTAAATTAATAGTAAAGGGTGTAAGTTCTTCATGATAAAGGCTAAAATCGTTTGCTCAATTAACTATAAACGTTTATTAAGTTTGAAGTTCAGTCAGGGAGCTTTAAGTTGCCAACAAAATGCCATCCAATATTTTTCTCGGTGCAGTGAGTTGATGGGAGCTAAACTGGAAACTAAGCGGCTTTTGGGAAATGGCCTCAAGGGCTTGTCGCTCGTTAGACACCGAACCACACGTATCAATGTCAAATGGGCAGTCGGGGGTTAAAGCCAGAGGGGTGGTTGGTTAAAGCCAGGTGAGCTTATTGCCTGTCTATTTTGGCCGCGGGCCACACGCGAAATTAGCTGTAAATAAATATACCTTTTATCCAGGGCTTAAACGAGCCGAAGCCAAAATACCGATGCCGGCGGCTTTGGGCCAAAACAAAAAGCTGCAAAATCGGGCTGGGATTGGCTAATGGGTTAATTAGAGATCTTTGTCTATAACCCGATAGGTCGCGCAAGTACCCCTCATTATGATAAGAACCAACGTTCCGAGGTTTACATTTCCATTTCCCACGATGGCCGCGAGCTTCTTTTTTGGACTCATGGCAAATTGAATCGGGCTTAGTCCTTAATGAGCTGACTTGCGCTTTTATGGATGCTGGGGTTAAGGGTTATGGATGGTTGGGGTTAAGGTTTATGTCTGAAAAGGTCGCGAAGTGGGGTCGCTAAGAAAGGCAGGTTTGATTAACAGCTTTTTTTATGTCCCGGTTGACTTGGATATCCATCTCAAGTGGTTACTAATTGTTTTATTGTCACCAATAACCAATAAATTTCATATATTTATACCTCCAGCTTATGTAACAACTGCAGTTTGAAAAAAATCAGAGATATCCCTAAATCAAACAAATTTGAATATTTGAATATATTTTAAAAAAGCACACCAATTTTATAGGCCAATTTTATAGGCTTGTAGCATGGACTGAAAGAGATGGTTTTTTATTTTTAAAGTTTCAAAAAGAAAATAACTTCTGAAAATAGACAATAATTTTAATAAATAGATTACGAACTTCGCTTTGGTTAGGAGTTCATGTGACTCTCAGACCACCTTTTCTATGAAATTCCTGGCAAAGACATAGCCCTCCGAACCCGCTTCATTAACACCTCGAGCCATTAGCATAAATATGATGACAAATGAGACGGGGAAAGGACGAAGGACGAAGGACGGAGGGCAAAGGACGATGGGTTCCTGTCAATGCCACCCTGCTTCCAACTGTATGTGTGCCCTATTTATGAAAACAGAGCGAGACACAATAGAGGCGACAATTATACAACAAAACAACAGCTTGAAAAATCCATTAAAATGATTTTAATCCTTTAACGAGTCACGAAAAGCGACTTGGAAATGCGCATCCCGGGGGTTAAACACAAACCCAGAAGCCCGAAAATCCAAAGCCAAAGCCAAAGGCAAACCCAACCCTTAAGCCTTAAATTATTTTAAAGAGCCCCGCGCGACTGTTGCAACAATAAACACGCGATACAACCAGGCTGCGAACAAGGATAACGATGGCAAGGACGATTGTCCTGGGGGGGGGTGGGAGTTCCGTGCCCGGGAAATAAAAAAAAACGCAAGGAACAGTCGTCGCTTGGTGAACAAATCGGTTTTGATACGCTTTGATTTTATTAAAATTTAACAATTTCGCTATGAAATTTATGAGGCCTTCGGGTGTTTCAGCTCCCTTCGATCGCTCCATTCAATACGATTCGCTTCGGGCAAAAGGCTTACGGAACACTTGTTTTGGGCACTGTATCATTTATGAGCCAGCAATCAGCCAGAGATTGTGTGCCCTTAATGGCCAAACATGCCTTGACTTTCTCCAAGACTCTAGTATTAAATCGAAAATTGGAATATTCAAGTTCTTATTTTGCCATCTTAGTTAAATAGAATTTTTAGGAAGAAACTTTTAGTCTAATCAAGTCGAGCAAGCGACTTTGCAGTTTTATAAGTTTTCCTAAACACTTTAATATGTTACTAAATTTCGACGACCTTTTAAGCAAATTTGAAGATTCCCTTCAAGTCGAGCAAGCGACTTGATGATTTCTTTGAATATTTACTTTAGATATTATTTACTAAAACATTTTTTTCGGAACTCTGCAGTTTTATAAGTTTTCCTAAACACTTTAATACGTCACTAAATTTCGACGACATTTTAAGCATATTTGAAGATTCCCTTCAGCTCGAGACCAAGTTCGCATGTTCTTGTCCAAAACCCTTGGCTGAACTGTTACCTCTGTCCCGGCGAATCACTTAGAGAAATAGGTTGTGACCCCGGGGGAAAATTGGCGGGGAATTCCTTGTATACCCCGACACCGCTAACCGCTCACCCCTCACCGCTCGTGAGCAAAGTGACACAGCAGCTGAAAAAGTCTCAAAATTACATTAAAAACTAAAAGGACTTTGCGTCGACACATGCGTGTTGGTGTGCGTGTGTTGGTGAGTAGTTTTTTGGCATGCGGAAAACGTAGTTGACTCCTTTAACGGGATCTCGGGCTGCGTGTCAGGGAAAGTTTGCCAAATGATTAAAAGGACTCGGCAAATATGTGCGAGAGTAGTTGAGTACTATGGCATGAAGTATATAGTATATAGTATAGTATAGTGGAGCGTCCTTTTCGCCCGGAGACGATGTAACGAAATAAATATAAAATGGCGTTGTAAGCAGGGGCACATTAGTGACAAGTTTCTGCCGGGTGCCCGGCACACTGAAAGAAACCATCGCCGCAACTGGAGAGCCTAGCGAAACAACTATCATTTGCGAACTATCAAAACGAACCTGAGCAGTTAAGTTGCAGCAAAATTCTATCAAATTCGATGAAGTTCTTAAACAAATTCCAGATGCGCTATTATTTATTCAAGAAGATCTTGTCGTTTTTTTTGCAGTGCTATTTTCGTAAATTTTCCTACTTTCCAGCACTGCCGCACATCCTTTGGAAGGTGCCACCTTCCCCTCTCCAATTGCGTGTGTGTGTGTGGAAAAGTGGAAAATTTGTAGCTTCCGCAGCGGATATCCTGTTTCACACACGCCTTGCTCCCCCTTCCCCTTCCCCGTCCGCGTCACCGTCCCCGTGCCCCTCGCTCCTTTGATGAGCAGGGCGTGTAACTAAAAAAGTTTCGCGTTGCGTTTTTAGTGAAAATTATATTAAAATTTTGCGCTTGATGTAATTTATGTCATAAAAACGCCGAAAGAAGGGCAAAGTACAAGAAAAAACAAAAACGAAAAAAAACAGAAAGGCTGCGATGCGCTTATGTCGTAAATGAATTTTCTGCTCCAGCTAATTTTCACGGAGTTTCGCAAGACAATGCTCGACATACGAGCATATTTTCCCTATTTAAGATTATTTATTTAAAACCCCTTTTTTGGCCAGTCCGCCGTCAAAGGCGAAAGGCAAAGATCAAAGTGCGCTGACTCCACCCTTAAATGCAAATACACATATTTAGTACACACACACACACACACACGGTTATCCTGTTTATCCTGGATGAGGGCGTACGCTTTTTGTGTTGAGGTTTCGGTCCAGCAAGTGAATGCCAATCGGCAGAAATCAATGACATCAAATAAATGAGCTCTCATTAACTGCGTGGCTTTGAAGTCTCAGCCATTGAAGAGATACTAATTGTCCAGGTTTGCCTGTCCTAAAACTTGCATTTGGTTATTTTTGCAGAGCATGTGAGATATCATTTCAAATGAAAGGCACTATGAAACTCAAATCTAATAACGCGCAGTTTTCAGTACTGCTTAACCCCCCACTGGCCCAGCCACAAACTTAGACATCGGTAACATATTCTTTCATGTTCTTGCCCCTTGAGCGCTCCCATTCTTTTCCCATTCGAGCACAGGGGTGGCTGCAGCCCTTAAAGGGTTAAACGGCGTTGCCTTTAAACAAGTTAATAAACTCGGCATCACCCCAGCCAGAAAATAAATAAAAATGCCAAAAGGCAGGGAAAGAGCGAAAGAATGAGATGATTTAGTGCGTATAATCAAACATGCAGACAGACGCACAAAATTTGCACAGTCACCGGCGGTTGGGGGTTAAGGCGAGGGGCACAGCTCAATTTGCCAGACAAGAGCTAAACACATACAAACGCAGGGCGGCATTTTAAAGTCATTGTCCTTGTGGGAGTCCAAGGGATCCCCCCCCCTGCTTTGCTCCCTGCTCCCCCCAAGGACATATTACAGCATTGATTCAATTTCATGTCAATTTACGTGTCAATGCGACACTAATACGCCAAGGGTCGTGGCCTGTGCCAAAAAAAAAAAAGAAAAAAGGGGAGGCTGCAAAATGGCAACATTTCAACGGGGGTTCAACAAGGTGTGCGTTTAAAATTATTTATAACATTCGCCAAAATATGTTTGCCGAAATGCCGGGGAAAGACATTTTTTCCCTCGGCTCCCTGAGAAGTATGCTACCATTTTGTTTGGCAATCACTTGCGGCCTGTTTGCGCCTTGGCCTTGAGCTGTGTGTCTGTGTTTGTGCACTGTAAGAAACGCATGTTAACGCATGCCAATGTATAATATTTAGTGTAGTTTTACTTCATTTTAAAACACTTTAAATGAATCATTTTAGATATCTATGTACGTGCGGCAATTCGACACTTTTCTGGTTTATATATATATATTTTTATATGTATATTAAAATTAAGCTAAAATCTTATCGATAAATTACTATATTTTCTCTGCGTGCACGTGTGGTGGTGTTGGTGGTGCGGCCTTGTGTGTGTGAGCCTGGCATGCCGGGCAGCACACCCACACCACATTGCCCATGTCTCACTTATTGAACGCATGTGTTGACAACACTTGTGTAACGGTGAATTGTGCGTGCGGTGCGTGTGTGTGTGTGGGTGTGGATGGGCGGGAGTTTTCCAGGTGACAGGGGTGGTGTGTAGTGGAGTGGAGTGGAGTGGATTCCGTTACCAGGGATCCCTGTCAGAAGCTTACAAAATAGCAACAAATTTGCCAAAACAATTTGCAAATCTACAACAAATACATGTAAATACTGATATGACAGACACATTGCCTCCGAAGGTGGAGGTGTGTGGGTGCGGGTGTGGGTGGTATGGCGACCTTTCACCTGTGGCAAATGCCACCGATAAGTGATTGGCAACAGCTGCCTGGCTGGGAGGTCTTTATTAACTTGCTGCCTTGCTTTTTTGCCGGCCGAGGCGAAGAAAATTGTGCGATTTGCATTTGTCTTCCATGGTGGTTGCTGGGTAGCCGAGAAACACAAAATTGGCGGTCGGGGATTAAAAGCATATTGCCAAATTGTTAACTTATTGAGTCATCAAACTCATGGCTACGCATGCCTTCATTTCAAGCAAGTAATATGCTTGTTATATGCTTACTTCTTTTTTTTTATAATTTATTAATGTTTTTGAAAATGTAAAGTATTGCAAAACTTGACAAAAATATATTCAAATTTTGTTACTACATAAAAGTAAGTTAAAGATCTTAGAATTATCTCAGCTTTTGCATATACATATGCTTATAGCTAATTTAATTTTTAAATAATAACTAAGTGTTCAAGTTAACATATCCTTTGTGTTATTTTGCATTCGCAGGGACTCAAAATATATTTAATTATGGAAATCAGATGCTAATTTGATTTAAGGTAGCTTAACGAAATTTAATTAGTCATGATATGCTCTTCTTATATATGAAATATTTTAAAATTAATAGCTGAAACATTAAAATGGTTGGTATAAAAATGCATTAACTTTTAATTAATTGTACTGCTGTGATGGTTTTATTTATTACATTGACATTTAATTTAATACAAATAATTCGAGTATTTAATTTTTCTCGAATTTATAACAAATTATTTATGTACTGTATGTCGAATTCTTTGTTTGATATGTCCGTATTGTTAAAAACTAATGTTGTAAAATCAAGTTTCATAAAAAATCAATCGTTTCGCTAATGGAACATATTCTTCGGCCATACATTTACTCAATGTTGTCAATAGAAAATTTCACCAGTAAGTAACGAATGCCAGCGGCAAAAGCACAGAAGCTGCCGCGATGTCCGCGCTGAACGGAAAACAGCAACAGAATTTCCTTTCTTTCCTTATTTTCCGACTGCTCGGCAGCGTCGCTTTCCCGCTGCATATGTATTTGTGCGATGGCGCTGGTGCGCAGACGTCGAGTTCGGTGCTCTCGGAAATTCGAGTGAAACTCGGCCGGAGTGGAGTGAAAATGCGGGCCATGTACTTGGGCGATTTCCCCTGATTCGTCGGCGAGGCTCAAAGTGGGAAACAGTAGCGCCACCCCCCTGCCCACCCACCACAATCCGCCCGCCACCCCCTTATTTTGTGGTGAGTTAGGAAACCGGCTGGCTTTTCCTTTTTTTTTTTTTTGCGCCCGTTCCTCTTTTTCCAAGGCAACGTCTTGTGGTGAGAAATTGTTGCGCGCCGCTGAGTTTTTTTCCTTTGCCGTTGCCGTTGCCGTAGTTGTTTTTGTTTCTGCTTTTGTTATTGCTTTTGCTGTTGCTGTTGCTGTTGCTTATCCTTTTTCTTTTCCAGCCGCGCCAGCAGCAGAAGCAGCATTTTCTTGGCCGCTCTTCGGGCGCACTGTTGCCTTTCGTTTTCATTGTGGGCTGCTGGGCGGCTGGGCTGCTTTTCCGGGAGTGGGCGGATTTTCCAGCCTTGGCGGCGAAATCGCATTTGCCGTCGGTGGCATAGAAATTTTAGCGCGTTTGCCGACGGCAAGTCGATGGGAGCGGGAAAGCTATTAGCGAAAGTACCTATGATGTATGAATTTATCAGAGGGAAAATTATGCAAAATAAAGCTAAAGTAAAGTTTAAAAATGCATCCGATTTATGTTGTTTTGAATACCGTGTAAACATTTTTTAAGACACTATAAATCCTTTGGTTTCATTGTAAATTAAATACTTTACTTTTTTTTAACATAATAACTATGCTCTTTACAATATAAATTTAAGTCTGTTTGGAAAACAATGGAAAGAAGAGGGTTACATGCAAAACGAAATTTCTCATACAAATTCAATAGTTGAGGTTGTTCTTAAATGATCTGTGTATAATTGTGTAATTACTTATGCATTTTCAAAATTACAGTTTTACTTGGGGTAAATACTTAAGAAAATACCTTATTGTTGCTAGTTCTGATATTTATTTTGTTCGTCAAATTAACATGTTAGTGAGGCCACGTGAGAATTGTCAATTTTACAATATGCCATTGTTAATTTAAAAGATATGAGCTCGCTTTCCGATCTTAAAATTATAAACAAATAAGAAATGAATTATATTTATTATGCGTTTACGGTGCTTCTGTTCGAATCCAATTAAATTTGTTAAATTTATTATTTTGTGCAATTCTTTTTTCTAAGATCTAGCAAAATAGTAGAAAATCTTAAAAAAAAAATAAGAAAATTACAATTTAATTTTACCTTTAATTCGTATTTCAAAATACCTCTAACTCTTGCCATAAACGCAGTTAAATATTGCAAACACGATCAGTAGAAATTAAAGAAAGGCTCACAAAAAACCATCGCATCGAAAATATCAATTGAAATTACAGATTTCTGCTGATTTAGTGGGTTTCTTGGCCGACCATCGAGTATCCAAGTATCG
This sequence comes from Drosophila santomea, assembly GCF_016746245.2. NCBI lineage: Eukaryota > Metazoa > Arthropoda > Insecta > Diptera > Drosophilidae > Drosophila > Drosophila santomea. Next base: position 19,996,279 of record NC_053021.2, read on the forward strand.
GTCCAAGTGCTTACGACGGCAACAAGCATACGCCCTGTGTGCCCGTCGCATACTTGGGCTGCTCATCCAGCCCCTTGTCCCAGCCCCTTGCCCCATGGCAACCAACCAGAATCTCCCCACATTGCGGTACCCAAAAATGGCAAAAAAAAAAAAAAGAATATGGAAGAAAGTCCAGAATAAAAGAAAGCGGAGCGGAGGGAAAAGAAAGCCGAAGCGTAGGACGTAGGATTCATGAAAGCTTTTTGCGGCGCACCAATGGCACCGCGTTATGCTCTTACGCACACTACGAAGTACACACACACACATACACACAGATAGACCCACTCATGTACAGGGGGAGGGTCCTGGGAGAGTCCTTGGAAGAGAGGGGGGGCGTGGAGAGTGGGAGGCGACTTTGAGAGTGTCCCAAATGGGAATACACTCACACAGCCATCGACGAATACCGTTACGTGAGGCGAAGAGGCCAAAAGGAAAGAAAATGCACAAAAAAAAGCAAAAATAAAAAGCAAAAGCAAAAACAAACTGGGCGAAGGGAAAAGTGGCGGGAAAGCGGTGGAAAAGCCGAGGAATGGCAAACCCAAAACTGACACCAAAAGCGGCTAACCCTTTATCGCACATAGGGTTTCCTTACAGGACCGCATATTTAGGTTGCAGTTATGGGGTCTCCCTCTTTCTCATTCTCTCTCTCCCTCTCTCTCTCTCTCTCTCTCTCATTCTTTCGCTCGCTATCTCATTTCCACAGTCCACCTCTCTCACTCCCACTTCTATGGCTGTGTGGACACAGACAGTGGCATACATATGTACATAGTTTTGGGTTACCCAAAATCGACGTGATGTTATATTATATGGAAAACACAATTTGCTCAACGGTCTGCCATCGCCATCGCCACTGCCGCCGTCGCCGTCGCAGTCGCAGTCGCTGCCTCTGCCGCAGTCGCCGCCAGCGTCGACGCCAACTTTAAGTAGCACTCGAAATCGTGGGCGGTAACGATTTCTATATGTGCACAAGGACCTAGAGAAACTGGCTGAAAAATGGAGGAGTTGCGAGAAGGGGGGGTTCAAGCGAAAAGGACCTAGCAGTGGTCAGAGGCTCTAAATGAGGGGCCACTGTAGGGTTAAGTGGGGGCAGCCCCCACAACGATCCTCGGGATTCTGCGGACTGTTACTATGGCCATTTTGCGTGTGCTAGTACAAAATGGGGTCCCAGCTGGAGATGTATTTTAAAAGTATACAAACCAAAAAAGATAAAATAATATGAAAATAGGCAAAATGATTAGTATTCCGGAAAATGCCTGTTAATCTTAGGTAGTTACACTTTCGCTAATAACTATTATATTATTAACTTATAATAATAAGTGTGCTAAATTAAGCTTAAGAAATAAACATTATAATTATCATGTGCAGATAAGATAAATGTTTGTAATTCGATAGCTAAGCGGTACAACACCATACAATTATTTGTAATGATCAGTGTGCGAATGCAAATGGTACATGTTTGAAATACCTACGAGTTCAGAATACTGGAACTACTGGTATCCTAAAGGCATATTTCTTTAAGTATTTACCATATTATTGAGTGTGCACATTCAGCACCCACTGGCATTAGTTAATGAAAATGTCTCGAAAGTGCTCTTCAGTGCGAAAGCTGGAAAGCTTGAAAGGTTTGAAAGGCCCTTTGTCAGACTATAAGTTCTCAAACGAAAGTTGCCATCTCAATGACATCCGCTGCTATATTGGGGCTATAAATGTACGTATGTACAGCGTCTATAGGTGCACACCCACCGATTGTTTTTTGCCCGCCTTTGTTTTGACTAAGCAGCAAAAGTTTGCATCAAAAAGACGCCAGACATGGCGAAATGTCGAGATGATGACAACTCCACTTGTCTTAGTTTGACCCAGTTTGCCCGCATTGTACCCGATATCAATGACTATATATATACGTATACAGAGAGCTATGGCTACAGATATAGCATAGCATAGGTATAGCTATAGGTACAGGCGGGTGGGAAATGGGAAATGGGAAATGTCATGCAGCCATGCCAATCAAGTAATGCAGCAGCCGCCTGAGTTTGCAAGACGATTTTCTTCGAGACGTTGGCTGTGGGCGGAAAATCGGGCGGGGAAAATGGTGGGGAGAATGGGAAATGGGAAAATGGGTCGGAGGACTGGTGCTGCAGTGGTTCGTTTGGTTGGTTCGTTGGTGTCACATTTTCGGTGAAATTTTGGTTTGCAAACTTTGGCAAAACTTGGCCAAGTATTTGGCCTCAAGTGTGTTAAAGCGAGACGGAGACAAGCCAGCCAGTCCGCCGGCGAAAGAGACGGCTAGCTGGGTGCGCGAAAGAGAGAGGGAGAGTGTCGGGCATGTGAGTGTATTGTGGTCGGTCTGCCGCCGGAGAATTCTCCGCTCTACTCTACACTTCTCTTCTCAGCTCTTTCTCTGTCTCTCTCTCTCTCTCTCTCTCTCTCTCTCTCTCTCTCTGTCTTTGACTGAGCTACGTCTTGGCGTTTTCTTAAGCTTCGGCTCCTTGCAATCATCTGCAGTGAAAAAAAAATGTGGCTAAGTGGGGAGAAAGGAAACGTAAGTCGAACAGAAGGCCAAATAGTTCAGGTAAAAGTAATCTCATATGACTCTGATTGGTAGAGCACTGCTGTTTCTAAAAACTTCTTTGAAAAATTTTAAATTTGTTTAAAAAAGGATTCTTCTTTTTTAGCCAAAAATTATTGTTTATATTTTATTGTAACCCTTCAATTATATTAAACATTGTTTATAAATATAGATGTGCATAGTCGATGGCCTCGTAGCTAGTACAACTTACGCGTATGTTAGTATTAGTTTAGAAAACTAAACTAAATAAATATTGCATTTTAAACATCTGTACGAGTTATGTATATATGTAAATTGATCTCTCGTTATTAATGGCAATCATACGCGAAAAATAAGATAATATATTTAAGTCCTTCTAAGATTTCAAGTTGATATGAGAAATTGCCCAACGCGGCGTATACGTGATATTTGAGCAGTGTTCTTTCCTGGTCCTTTTGGTCCTTTTGGTCCGTTTTTGGCTCTTTCGCCGTCGGCGATGCCCTCAGCCATCTTATTCAGCCTCTCGGGCTGCTCCGACTGCATCTTCTTCCGTTGCGCTTCCTGGAGGGGACGGGGGCATCCTGCAGGATGGCCGCAACTGTGGGCTGCCACTTGATGGCGGCCACATGGACATGGCCAAGGAGCGGCCGACAGAGACGAAGCGAATGCGAGAGCGAGAGCGAGACGCCACTGGCTGGGGGATAATTTTAATGAATTTATTTAGAAGCTCGTCTTGGGGCAGGTGGCTTCTCTTTACTACCCGTACATAAGCAGCAATGGCCGCCACTGGAAAGTGGGTGGTGCATGCCGGCAGGGAAGTGACCCCCCCTCCCCCCCCCCCCCCCTTTGGAGGGAGTCCCTTGCCAATGTTGTTTTGCTGCAACCGAAATGTGCGGCAGCATTTTTGGTCTTGCACAGTGGGCTATATGTGGTCGAGACGAGGCTTTTGGCTTTTGGCCTTCTGCCCCTCATCTTGGCCTTCGTTTTCGTCGTGTTTCATGCTCTTGGCTCATTTTTTCGGACTGCGAGATTTCGGTTATTGATTTGGCCGGAATTAACAGTTTAGGGCCCTCATCAGCTGACCTTCAATATCGCACATTATTGTCATGGTTATTAAATGGCTAAATGTAAAAGTGAGGGGTTTTTATTTTGTAAGCAAAACATGAAGGATTACGTAGTTTACATCACAAACATAATACTGATTAAACCGACTTTTTTTATTAAATTTAAAAATATTTCTTTTAGGAACTTTGCAAGTTTATATGAATAACGAAGTCTAAAGCGGTTCGTTTTACCTAAGATTATTCTCATTATTATTCTTGTACGCTTGTAAAGCCTATGTATTTCTCGTTCTTTTCAAACTTTTTGAACATACATAAGTAAATATAATTAACTATACTAACGATTGCAAGATAATGCAGCTCGGAATACTATATCATACAGCTTTCGTAGGAGTGATTTCAAAAATATGAAATAATGAAGTGTTTGAAGTTTTTTGTTGCACCAACCAGTTCCTCTTTCTAAACGTAACTTCCAACTAACCTTTCGCCTATTGTCCTTGCAGGATTCGCACACCATCTGGTGGGGATGCACAGCCACCTGCATGCGCCCGATTGGCGCGCCCACATGGCCTTGGGCGGTCGCCCCGCCGCCTTTACCGCCGCCCCCTTTTTCGGTCACCATGCGGCCGCTTTTCCCACCGCCAGTGGCCTGCGTGGATTGAGTGGTTAGTTGACACGGCGGATCCCGCAACCAATTGACATACACAATATAAATACATTTTCCATTTTTTTCTGCAGGCGACAACCAGCAGCACCAGCACCAGCAGCAGCAGCTGGCCACCGTGGGGGCGGCACACAGCACCACCAGTCCGGAGGGATCGCCGACCACCACCACCACGAGCGGTACTCAGTTGAGCGCCTTCGTTCAGCCGCCGATGACGTCATCGCCGCCGCCGGTCACCAGTTTGCAGCACGACAATAACAACAATAACAGCAACAACAACAACAGCAGCAGCCACATCGACGCGGGCTTCGAAAGCGACAGCATTTCGGTGACAGGATCGCCGCGGAAGAGCCTCGGCTCCCCCCTGACCCACGACGAGGAGGAGGCGGAAGCAGAAGCGGAAGCGGATGCGGATGCGGAAGCGGAGGCTGAGGAGGCGGAAGTGGGCGGATTGAGTCTGAATGGCGGCGGCATTCAGGGCACGCTGCACAGCGAAAGTTCGCCCGGCTCGGGCGGCGCCTTCACCGCCCTCATTCAACGCAGTGGCAAGAATCCCACAGAATTATTTGGCGGCTTTGCCGGTGGTGCAGGTGGTAATCACTTTGCCCACAGTGGTCACAGTTTTAATCCCGCTCTGGCCGCCCAACTTTTCCTGCAAAGTCCGCTTTTGCCGCAATCCAGTCAGTGGCTGTATACGCAGCTATATGGCAGCTACAGTGATCTCCCCTGGCTGAGGAACGCGGCGGCTGCGGCGGCCGCCAATATAAATCCCGGTCAGGAGAACGCCGGAGTGCCGCCACTGGGCAGCAATCCGGATCACGATGGCGTTAACCTGATCAAGCGCTGTGTCACACTGATAACCCACAATCCGCCGGACGCGGAAAACGCCAATCCAAACGCCTCGCCGCCGGTCAGCTCCACCAGGCGATCGCCCTCCCCCGTGGAAACCATCGACTTGGACGACGTGAGCACCACATCGCGCTCGGCCAGCGGCTCCAGTGGCCTGGGCCTGGGCGGCGGAGTGGGCGGTGTGGGCGGAGTGGGCGGTGCAGTGGGACCCATCAGGACGCGCACACCCAAACCGTCGGCGGATGTCTGGCGCCCCTACTAGCGGCTGGCGGCCGCCTTGCTCGGCACATGTCTGGCGGCCCAAGGTCAAGGGGGCGGCGTCGAAGGTCCCGATGAGCAGGAGGCGGAGCGGGTCACCTAGCTGCTCCACAGCGAGAGGAAAACGGGAAAATGGGAAAACGGAAGGAAAAGGGCGCAGCAGCGAGCTTGTGGTGTTGTGAATAGTCGCCATATCGCAGCTGGCGAGGATTGCTACTTGAATTTGTTGAACCATGGGAAACCCAAACCGGAATGTTAATTTACAAACATTGTATACTGTTGCGTACCATTTGAATATCGCATATGAAATGATAGGAAAGTTTAGCCCAGAACAGGAATCTTATGTAATTCATGTTTTAAAAAAAAATGCACGCTGAATATTTCGCTTGCATTTGATGTGCAATAAGCTCAGATATATGTTCGCTCATCAACAATAGAAGGAAAAAAAAAACAAAAACTGCGCCTATAATTTTGATCATGTTTCGCGAATATAACGTTTAATTAACCGAAAGTGTGGCAACAAATCGTTCATCTAACGATACACCACATAAGTACTTCACATATATCTATGATACAGAATACCTTGCTCTGTACTTCCCCTGTTTTTCAATTGTAATTAAGATTTGTAACAGATTTCAAACCAGAATATCAATTATCAAATTCAAGGAGCAACACTCGCGTCTAGTAGTTTTGTTTGTTTTTTTATGGTCAACCCTAATGTAAGTGGCTCACATATCGAATTTAAATCAATTAGCATGGCCCTAAGAATCAAATATATATATATAATTAGTGGAGGCGGGGCTGACATACATAATACACGAATATATACGAGATCTGTGTAAATTGAACATATATATTGCTCTGTACTTGCCCCACGTAAATCAGTATTGCAAAAAAAGTAAACATAGTTCTTAAGAAAATAACATTTTTTTTTGCATGGAAAGAAAAACGAAGAAATATGAAAACGGAATGACATAATAATATACATTTTAAAATTTATTAAAAATAAATTTAAGCAAAGACATAAAACCCAAGCACACTGAATCCACACACATACACAATAACACACCGATTTGTATATAAGGTACTTGAGTAGTGTGCCAAAGATTCGTTAATAAAAATTTCAACTAAAAGTATTCATTTGCAAGTGCTTTCTGGACGACTTAGTTTCCTTATATAAAGAAAGGCACACACATATGAAACCTATAAATATTCTTAAAAACAAGAACTTGTAGGTCAGGAATGTTGAGACGAAGTCCGCTGATAGCTGATTTCTAAAGGCATACGCTTTCAAGTAATTAACTTTGCGAATAATGGAAACTAGGTATATTTTTCACCCCAAGACTGGCCCCATTTTTGCAGGCCTCTTTAAGGGTATGAAAAAATCGAGAAGCCGCAGAAAGAGACAGACGGCGTGTGAGTGAGAGGCAAAGCGGGGATTTGGATAATCAGCGCCGCCAAGAAAAGCTTTTAAGAAAATTAATTCACCCACCACCCCCCCCCGCCCTAGTCACGCGAAGGGGTTAACACAGATATAAAGACGAAAAGTAGAATTGAATTTATTGCTGGGGAGTCTTTAGCGAAGGTTTGGCTCAAATAGAAATCTGGCTATATAAAAGTTTAAACAAATGGTCAAACTTGAAAGCGAAAAAAGCCAAACAGAAAAATGTCAGAAAAGGGTCTCGTCTGAAGGATAAATGGCAAGGAGTGAGGCGCAAAGAGAGACTTGCAACTTTGAATGTGTACACTTTACAGTGTAAATTGTTGGCCCAGTCAGCTTATTTAAGTCGTGGTAATAATAAATTAGTTTGTCCAGTTTTCTACTTTTCCACTTTTCCAGATTTCCAGCTCATGTCAAATGAGCTTGGCGGCAATCCAAAGACGTAGCTCAGCGTTTTCCTTTGCTTTTCCCGACTTTCTTTGTCTAATGGAGCATGGAAATAATTAGCAAATGGCTTCTAAGTCGAAAAAAAAAGAAAAATATAAAAATAAGCGGCTTATTATCTGGCGAAACTTTAGGGATTAACGTAATCGCTCGTGGTAACTTGGGATTTTTTATCTTAATCAAGAGTATTTCAAAACTAAGGCAAACTGATTTTGATGTGGAAAATCACACGCTGTCTTGAGCGAATCTAAAAATGGTTTGGTTCACATTATTTTGCATTTTATTAATTTCAATTGAAAACTCTTCTGCTTCCCTATGTCTCGCACCTTTTTTCCAGTCCTCCAAGCACACATTTGTCAAGTGTGCGACTAATCCCGGCCATATGTGACGTCTGCCAACCCCATTTCTCGGGAGCCCCATTATGGAGATATCATGTGTAAGTAAGAAAAGGTTTATCTAGCGTGCTCGAATCAGGAACAAATGGCAGAAAATTAACGCGGCCTTATGAGTCGGAACTGACAAATCGTCAGGCGCATCCTGGCATCCTGGCAACCTGGCAACCTGGCATTCTGACCCGATCCCTGTCGTTAAAATCAGAAAATTAACATACTCAAATGTGAACACTTTTCGTCCCAAAAAAGGCGGCTGAAGAAATTAAAAATGAATAACCTGAAACGGAGGCAATGATGTCCTCTCCTTGTCCTTGGGGGTAGCTTACGGCCTTAACTTTCCGCCTTCAGCCCTCCACTTCATCGTCATCGTCATCGTCATCAAAACAACCTTGCCTAGCCTCGTGTCACCTTTTCTGACACATCCTCCTGCTCGTCAACATCCTTATTTTATCCTGCTCATGGTCAATGCTGCTGATTTCTGTATTTTCGGTTTCTTTTTTGTCGCATACTCGTTGGTCACAAGGGTAATTTAGCAAGCAGACTTGAATATACTTGGGATCACATTTATATTGTAAAGAAAGAATCCTTCCCAGTTTTCACTATTTCAAGTAATTTTAAAGCGGGTCTGACAAGGAATGTGTGCCCTACGATTGAAACATTAGCTTGTATAATAATAATAATAATTGAAATATGTATTTCACATTTTATAATCGATCAGAATGTCTTGTAATATTTGGTATGCCTCATTCTGATGGGCATCCCCCATGATAGGTATCCCTCATTCGATAGAGTTGAACACAATTGCCTCTCAGTCCCCGTGCTGTTCCATGGCTGTGTGGCAAGGAAATATAGAATCGGAGTCGGAAATTCCGGGCTGCCTTCCAATTTGGCCAGACATTAAAAGGAGCCGGGCTAAAGGAGCAGAAAGTCTGAAGACGTTGTCCTGGCTACCCGTTTCTGCCTCAAATGATGACTGGCATTTGATGGCGACAAATGTGGGTGGGGATGGGTGGTGGTGAGCAGTGAGTGGTGAGTGGTTGGCAATCTTAAGAAACGGCAACGACACAACCTAATAAACTGTTGTCCAGGACGACGAGCATTTGACATTGGCCGGCTTTTAGCCTGCGTCGCTGCGAGAGCACTTCCACCAGATTGTTGGCAACAAAGGACCAAACTTTCATATCGTGTTTGAGGTTGAACAGGTTCGAAATTAAAGCATCTGCTCCTCTGCGTGAATTTCCCATTTCCACCCATTTTTGTCTGTCGCTCAAGCGTTAAATAGAAAATTTTATGGCCACTCGTTGAGAGTGTTAGTGTCCTGGTAACACACGCACACAATTGTCCACTCGGCATTAAGGAGGTATGGTAATGTACATATGCAGCAGTAGAGAAAATACACAGGATAATGCCATGGCCACACGGATATTTCAGTTTCAGCAATCAAATAGAGCGCAGGCTAATTATATTCGCATTTCGGCACAATTGGTAGTGCCATTGAAAAAGTGTTACACCTTATTCAAGTATATAATATTTAGTGGAAAAATTCAAGATATTCCAGCAAGCATCCCTTCCCCATTTTCCGCCAGTGTAAGGACACACACTCGAGCACACATTTTCATTGCAATAAGTGGGCTTTCAATTAACATTTGCCAGCCCCCCCAGAGAAGCTGCAGTCCCCATTCAAATGCCAAGTAATTTGACTTTATGCCATTCTCAAGCGCCAAAAACTTGTGTGCACATCAGAGGGATGGCAGCCGACTTGAAGCCGACAGGACTCACCGTTTGGTGCTAATTATGCCATCATTAGAGACACTCACACCCACACCCACACCACCACCCACACCTCCATTCACCAGCACATGCAATAAATTTGACACCACCCCCTTTTGGGATGGCATCATGTGACGTCAGTTTATTGCAAATCGCTGCTAAGGGGTATTTTCCGGTTATTATGACACATCGAAGCACTTGAATGCACAGCGAGAAAATGAACTCCAGCTTTTACTCGATATATTTCTTGCCTCTTGAAAGTAATTCCATGTTGAGCTGAATTTAATTACAATGCATTTATGAGTTCGAGATTAGGCATAAACTATATATGTATATGTCAACTTTATTAACATGAAAATCCATTTTTATTGTGCACTAAATGCAAGCTACTATGGCTTTTTTCGCGGTGTGGGCCCACATTTGAAGGCATGTTCGCCAAATTTCACTGTGGCACTTGCTATCTAAACACTAGCAGTGCTAATTGCTCGACTTATTATTAATAAATTGCTTGATTGTTGCAGTGGCTGCATTTCACAGATTAAGCAATTAAGGGATTCCGTGAACGTTTGTGAGTAGTGAGGAGTTTTCAAATTGGAATGCCACGAATGCGAAATGGAAATGGAAATGAGATAAGTTGTCTTTATCGAATCGGAATCTGAAAATTATTTCAATTGTTTTTAATTGTTGAGCTGTCGTGCTTTCATATTAATGGTTTTGTGTATGAGAAATTTTAAATGCATACGCTGTGCACTGCACAATTATTGAAGTCTAATGAATTATTAAAATTCGATTTAATATAAAAAAATGCGTCTCTCCGCAGCCTTCGGTCTCAAAATCCATTGCCATCAGAAAAGTGTACAGGATTTCCGGGAAGACAAGTGAAAGCAGCTACTAACAACTACCCAGTGAACCAGTTTCTTGCCATTTAAAGTGCAATTCCGAGCACTGGCCATGCAATTTTCTCGATTTCACTTGAATGAACACGGACTGACACAGGGAATGGGTGGGTGCACAGGGAATGGGTTTTCTGGAAGCCAAAATAAACAACAACCAGCAGCCGGCGGCGTCACAAACTTGGTAACGGTTAGGATCGGAAAATGGGAGAGCGGCCGGGAGGTGGGAAATCGCGGAGCGGGAACGGGAACAGGAACGGAAGCGGGAAATGGGAAACGGGAAGCGGGAACGGGAACCACAAAACATTTTGTTGGACAGCGAACGGCCGGCAAAGGACATCGAAGCGACAGCGTCGCCTGTAACATGACAGGTGGCCTGGCCACCCATTGCCGCCCACAGCAACCCACCACCCATCGCCCATCGCCCGCCACTCACCACTCGCCACTCGCCGCCCACCCACTTTTCCGCCCGCTTTTCCAGCTTTGTCACAGGAACTGTTAATAATGTGCAGCGTGAGCAGGAACGGAACAGAAAATCAGCGTCATTGGCGCACCTACAACATGCGATGTTGCGGTTAGCGACACAACTTCGGGCCCGGAAAATGGAAAAGGTCCCTCGACCCCTCAACCCCCTCAACCCCTACACCCCGGGTCACGGTTTTTGGGGAAAATAAAAAGGAAAACGGGGCGAAAGGCAGGTCATGAGTGACGGCGCCGCTGCGTCAGCGGCATGTAATTTTCACGGTTTTTCGCAAATACGAAAAACGAAATACGCTAGACGAAAATTCCCTCGCTCCAAAAACAGCCGATCCCCCCGCCCCCTTTTTCCGTACAAAACTAAACAGAAATGAGAGGAGAAATGCGCTGACGCTGAAATACACTGCAATGCATATGTTTGTGTATCTTGAAAAGCTGTTGCAGGGTATGTTGCAGTAGGACAAGATTTGAGGTGACTTTTTGAATATTATTTTATATCTCTTGATATATACATATATCTTGATATATTTTATCTCTTGATTAAACGTTATTTTTGTGTTGAGGTGCACATACAAAAATTACTACATTTAAATGATATATGTAGATTTAATTTTACACATGATTTCTTATTCGCGAACATGCTTACGCATTTTCCAAAATCATTTTTCGGTCGCGAAAAACAACGCGAACTTCTGGTTCGCAGAGTAGGCGTGGCTGGGGGCGGCGGAAAACAAAGACCATCCGCAGGTCCATTCCACTGTTCCCTGGCTTTTCCTTTTTTCCAAAGAAGCGTATGTGTGTATGTGTGTAAGAACGGAAAAGCTGGGGGAAATGCTGTTCAGCGGAAGAGGGTTGGGAAAATGCGGGGTTCACTGGCTTTTTAGCGCCTCCAATGCAAAACTAAAATTATGCAACGCCACGCCCCCTTCTCAGCGTGTGTGTGCATGTGTGTGTGTGTGTGTGTGTGCATTATAGCGTGCAATTTCTGTGCTTCCTTTCCTGTGAGTGTCATTTAATGAGCGCTGCGGGTCAGGGGTTAATGGTCAGGGCGGGGTCACAACTGGGTGGCGATGCAGCTGCAGTCGGACAATGCAACAACGCTTTACAATTTTCATAGGCATTCCGTGCATTTTGGTCAGTTTGATGTGGGTTTTCCTTACTCAGTGTCCTGCCCCACTCCGCCTACACTGCGCGAAATCATTCAAAAATCAGATGGGAGGCTAGCTTTTGCTAGCCAAAGCGTATGTATCCTTGCAGTAATTATATATTACAGAAAATATCACTTTAGGATCAAAAACAACGAAACCATGATATGCTTCTTTTTTATGCATTTTTCGATTAATTTAGTTTTACGATTAGTAAATTGAATTAAATTAAATTAGTAATTAAACTCATCATATTATAGATTTTAAAAAACTTGCAATACCATAATTATGACGTACATTTCTTTATTCATTTTTATTTCGATTATTTGTATGGCAGCCATATAATATAAGTGGACTAGCAACTAGTTTTCGGAGAAACGGACGGACAGACAGATAGACAGAGGAAATATATCGACTCGACTGATCAAGAATATATATACTTGATTTAGAAGCAAATGTATTTTAATAGTGCGTTGCGAACTTCCAAATGAAATCAATATACATTTTGCGAGGGTATAGAAAGGGAAGAGAAAAAATGTGTGCTCCCTTTTACTGCTATCAAGTCAACAAATACTCGGATTCCCTTTTTCGCGAGGACCAGGAGCGACGAATGAGCTATTCAAGTATTTTTCAGCAAATGCAAACACCAAAACAGGACCAAAAACGGGGGCGTTGGAAAAGGGGGGCCTGGGGGCCTGGGGGGCCAGGAAAGCCCCCATCCACAAAAACCCCTGGGCACCCATTGTCGTCGCTAACAATAATGAGTTCGTAATTTGATGTCGCTGCAGAAAACACGTGGCGGTGCCACTGACAAAAAACAAATCAATTTATTGAGGGGCTTAAGATGAAATAAATACAAATTGTGTAGGTATTCCAAATAACTATATTTAAACATACGCGAAAGAAGTATATACTATGTATATACATATGTATAATTATCAATATCAATAATAAAGTTTGAAAATAATGAAATTGAAATACCAATATCAATATGCACACATTTAAAATTAAGCTATACATTCATGAACATTTAAAGAAATAGAAACATATCAAGGAATATATCTTAACGAGTCGGTTAAAATATATTATAAATATAATATTGTAGTGCGCATACATATGTAAGTATTATGAATAAACATAGGTAGTTATCTTAATATTTTTCTAAACATTTTCTATGCAAATCACATAGCGGTCGTTTATTTCGTTCTGTGTGAAATCTCGTACAGATTTCGTTGACTTGATTAGCGAAAGTTTTGTTTCCAGTGTCGGGGTTTTACCCCATTTTACCCCCCTCCCAGTACCATCAAACTTTACAAAAAAATGAGCTGAAAAGAAATATCAGCAGTGGAACGCATAGGAAACAGACTCGAACCCGAAACGGCCGTTCATATGTGATTTATCAATGTCCGCTCGTCAGCAGCCATCTATCCAACTAGCCTCAGAGCTTTGGCTGCTTTCACTCCTCATTTCCTCGTTTCCACATTTTCACAGTCTCCACAGCTTCCACATTTTCCACATTTCCATCCCCATTCTGTCAGCCGCACATGTTTCCGGCTTGAAATGAGGCAAGTTTGGGGCGGGTATAAACTATTACAAGTGTCAATTGAATCGTTCAAATAATTAAAGATCAGCTGGCGTGATAGATGACTTCGCAGGACTGTTTTCGTTTCATACCCGTCACTCGTAGAGTAAATGGATACAATAGATTCGTTGCAGAGCATGTAACAGGTTGAAGAAACCAATTCTGACCCTATTAAACCCATATATATTTTTGATCCAAATTACTATGCGCCTTTCTGTAAGTCTGTGTGTAATAGAAAGAAGAATCAGTCTTTTAAATGAGAAACAAGTTTCAGGATTGCTGCTCAAATGGTATGAAAAAACAAGTGCTAGATGTTGGCAACCATTTTTTGAGCAGCCCTAATATAAAAGGTCACTTTTTAGAACACTAATGTGCTGTCAGTTGTCAAAACGTTTCGTTGTGACTGAATATTTAGCTCACTTTCATTTCACCACTTGCCCGAGCAACCAGATCCAGAGCTTAACTGAATTCCGATATGGCAGCGAAGTGGAACCCGGAGGAAAACCCAACTGAGAACAACGACTTCTTGATGGAGGAGGATCCTGGGCAGTCGAGTGAATCGTCTGGGATGTATACACCCATCCAGTCGCAGAGTTCGTCGGTCACAGAGACTTCGTCGTTCTCAGAGACTTCGTCTTTGGTAACCACCGATTCCGAGGACAGTGAGGCCGTCGACAGGTTCTTACAGGGGCTAGACTCAGGGGACTCGGCGATGGGAGGTGATCTAGAGTCTTTGAGCGAACAGCGCCAGCGCCTCGATGCGGAAATAAAGGACCTGGACGCAGTGATTGCCCGGGCGGAGAAGGAGTGCAATAGACTGCACGTCCTTCGCTGCGTCACGGAGGAGATTGGACGACAACTGGAGCGACAGCTACGCAGTAATACAAGTAATACATGAGTTTCCTGTAGACCTATTCCAAAAATACCAATACCAATACCAATGCCAATACCACTACCAATACCACTACCGATGCCTATGCATTATGGGCACATTTTATTATCGAATGCTTCTATCGATAACTCATAAATATATTATAAGCATTCTTGAAATGCTGCGTTAATTAGCACACTTTGTCTTTTGCTTTTCATTTTACATCCAAATTGCTTGGCTCTTTTATCCTGACGCGTTCTTTTTTTAAGAAACTCAGCTGAAGCAAAATTAATGATGTCTGCCATTTGATTTGATTAAAAATTTAGCCAGCCAAAGGAAACGTCACGACTTGATGGAAGTTCAGCGGGACACGCGACACTTTTTTTTTTTGGTAATTTTTCTTCATTTATGTGGGGCTCAGGGTTCAGGGGTCACTTCGATTGCCCAGACATCTTGCCTTCGCCATAAATAACATCGAAAATCGGTGGAGAGGCGGAGAGGAGGAGAGGAGGAGACGGGTCACCCGAATCAAACTCAACTTAGCTAAACAAGCCTTAAACGGGCATTATCTGCCGGCCAGCACATTTAATTTCAATAAGCTCTCTTTGGTCAACTTGCCGGGGCCACCTGTGACCAATTTCGATTATGAGACTTGGCAACTTCTTTTCGCCCGGGCTACCCGCTTTTCCTGCTTTTCCTGCCACCATTTCACCATTTTTTCTCAATTTTTTTTTGTTAACTTTGTCCCCATCTTGAGTTCTTGAAGACAACCCCAGAGGCGTTGTAAATTTTCGTGCCTCATAAAATTCTCGACCATCCCTTGGACCTTCTTGCGAGTTCATTTTTTCCTCGGCTTTTCCGGTGGGCGGCGATGTGGGCGTGGCCGGGAGGGGGAGGCTAATCAGCTTCCGCATTTTTATAGCCCGGACGGACGTGTAACGGAAATCGCAAGTAGCTTAGCCTAATATGCTTTGTGTTCGGCTCTTTATTTATTTATGCCACTTTCACTTTCACTTTCACTTGGCTGGGGCCCCTTACTCTATGCGATTTCCCATTTTTTTTTTCGGGTCAGCGTTTGTTGTTCTTGGTCCGCATCATTTGTTTTGCTCGGCCTCAAATAAATCCAAATAAATAATTCATTGGCCGCCAAGTTTTCTCTCAAGATTTCAAGATTTTCGCCCATTGATTGCAGCAGGTTCTCGATAAGGCGGCAACATTTTTCTGGCTTGTTTACTAATCAAATGCGCGAATAGCGAAATGGGATAAAATTTGTAAGCGACATAAAAACAAGGCTCATGATTAAGCAATTAAACAATTGAACATTATTAAATAGAAATAATATATGTATTATTTTTACCATATTTTGTAGAAAATGTGTCCCAATAAATTAAAAACATACATTTTTTAACAAATTTAGAACTATCCAACTACAAATTTTAGTTGAAAACGTTTGCCAGTAATTTGGGTATTCTATAACTAATTTGCTTTATTATTTTGCATATACTTTTTTTTTTGCATACCTGCGCTTATGGAAAACATATTTTACTGTTTCGCAGGTTCAGGGAAAATGGCAAAGTAGGTATATGAGTCATAGAACTCGACGTGTTTGCTATCAGGATAAGAAAAATAGTCGGCGAGCTGCAAGGAGAACCCCTGATGGAAGGTTGATTGGTGTGATGTGAGGAGGGGGAGGAGGAGGAGGTCCTGTCGGTGACTTGTTGACCAATTGTGTGAATTATGTGCCAAGGCGCTGTCTGGCATATCAAGCAAATCGGTCCGTCTTGAGTACCAAACAAACCCATAAGCCGATTCGCAATCGAGGTCCCTATGCGTTCAAGTGCGTTGCGAAAATCGCAGGCGCCAATCGCGGGCGGCAATTGGGGAAAATTAATCAAAGTGGTGATGGCTGTCCAAGGATAAAATGATTTATGGGCGAGCAAATAATTTGGACACAAAGGTAACAAATACTTTGATAATCATAAATCACAACAACACGCTCGGCCCTCTCATTCCCGCTGCCATGCATACCCACACACCCACAAACCGCATTTTGGGGGCGTAAGAAAGATAAATGATATTAAATATAGTAGACGGGGACTCCGATTGGTATTCCGGAGGATTTGGCTGTCCTGGCCAAGAAGTTGACCGGCCTAATGTGTGAAACATTTCATTTCAAGGCTGCCAAGCGGCCCAAACAAATTGCCTATTGAATGATTAAAGGCTCCCACAACTGAGGTCTAGTGATGTATCTAACGTATATATAAGGGATATCTGGGATCTTTCAGTGACGACTAGTATACAACAGGGTTGTCACCGAAATTACCAACAAAATAAAGTTGCTAAGTAATTGCTTTAAAATTCCCCACACACGTAGCTAATCAGAACTTACAATTCGGGCTTTAAAGACACACTTAAAAACCTGATAACACATTGGTCAATTATAATTCGTATAAATATCATAGCCATCACTTGAAATATCGAATAGAAATATCCTTGCGTATCGACTCAAGTGTGTCACGAACTCAGCACTGGGACTTCCTCAGTTGTGGACAGGACCTTCAGTTCTCCTCCGGGACTCGCGTGCCCGGATCATAAATCATCGGGATTGGGGAACAGGCTCAGGCTCAGGCTCAGGAACATATGAATTAGAAATCGTTACACAGCCTTCTCTCCGGTTTTTCGGGTTCCGGATTTCCTGGCCACGGAGAAAGGGGACCTGCGCCTGTCAACGGGAGTGTCCTGGCTGCCAGGACGTGTTGACGTGCATGAAATTCTTACGGTAAAGGATTCCATTTCATTTCATTTCGTTTCATTTCATTTCATTCGTCTTTCGCTTTGCTTGGCCTGCCGCACGAGCGAATCAGGCCAAAAAAGGGAAAGGATTCGCCGACATCGCCTCACGTGCGTAAATATGTATATATTGTCTATAATTTCCCAGCAATTTTGACCAAGGACTTGACTTCCACCCCTCCACCCGCTCCACCCCCTTCCCCCAGGACTTAAGGACTTTTAATTTTTGCCCTCGCTTTTGGAGCCCTGTTTATTAGTCTGCGTTCGGCGGCTGCTCCTTGGCCATAAATCCTGCAACGTGTCTTGCATTGAATTTCCCGCCTTCGTCCGCTCTGCTTTTTCTTTTTCCACCCCTCGCCACGCTTTTCCGCACTTTTCCACATTGTTTCGTTTGTTTTTATGTCAAAGATTAAGTGAGCTTTAAGTGCTCAAGATTGTTCCCGCCATGGCCTTCAAAACCGACAACCATTTTCTGAGCGAGTGGAAAAATAAAAACACGAGCAGTAGGGCATCGAAATATTATTTTGTAGGTCCTCCTGTCTTTTTAATTTTCAGCAAACATGTTCTTTGAAATTGTCTGGCATTTGTATCATGTCGACACTGAAAAAAAAAGTTCACTTATATGGGAATAGTTGTAAGTAGCGAGAAAGCATTCAAGCCTATAAGATGCGTAGTCTTACTTCGAAATAATTGATAATTATTTAAACAATTGTCTAAATATCAGATTGCAAATGAATGCATGTGTTGAATATATTTATTTAATTGATTTAAGCTTGCAGATGCGTCGAGCGCTCTCCATTTCCATTTAACCAGCTAGAAAGCTAAAGAGCCAAAAAGAACGAAGAACGTTAGACAACAAGTCAAAACCGACAAAAGGAAATGAGTTTGCGAAGGAAAATATGAAAGGGACAACCGCGACGACAGTTAAAACGTGACGAGTCGACAATGGTGTAAAAGATCCCGCTTTTCTCGCATTTCCCGCTTTTCCCGGCACCCGTTTTCCATTTTCCCAGCCATATCCTGCAGACTGTGCAAATATTTGGCATCTCCTATATTCTTGGCCAAAAGACCGGAGGCGTTTGGCTCCGGCTCCTGGATATTTGGATAATTTTTTTTTTTTTTTTTTTTCTGGTTTGCTTGTTTTTTTTTTTTGTTTTTGCTGCAGCCGGCATTTTGTTGTGCTCGAGTTTTTACCGCCAACACAAGATTTAATTAAACCAAAGACTTGATTTATGAACGAAAGGATTCGATGTCCGGGCCGCCGGATTTGGGAGGGGTTGAAAAATGTCGAGTAAAAAGGAGCTGTTTTTGCAATAATGATTTGGGGATGGCTGGAAAAGCCAGGAAAGCCCAAGCCCAAGCAGCAGCTGAAAGGGCCGTTAAAGGCGGCATTAAACCATGCTACATATAAGGAATTGTTTTTCCCGAACTCCTCCGACGCCGGCAACAATTTCTATTGTTTTAACCCTTTTTTCCCGCCGTCCCGTTCTGTTCTGCTCTCTTCTGTTTTGTGTGTGTTGTGTTGTGTTGTGTTGAGTCGTTTTTTATTTGTCCCGCCGCTGCTCGTGCGGAAGTGGATGAGGAAGTGGAAGTGGAAGTGGGATTGTGGCCTTTGCCTCGGGCATCGATTGAAGCCAACAGCGAACAAGCCAAATAAATTCATATATTCGATATTCAATCGAATTTACGCTGCACCAAATTGGAAAATCGCTGGCTTTAAGCCAAGAACTGGAGCTGGAGCTTTTCAAGGCCTGGGCCAAGTCTCAGTTTTCTTTGCTTGAAAATTCGTACACACATATATGAAGTCAAATTTATTATATACTTCTTGTAACCCCTTACACAAAAAATAAGGAAGTAAGCTGGTTTCAAAGGGTACACATACGTAAGTATTTTATTGCTTTCCCTGTCACTAGATAAATCACTCAAAAATCGTATAAAGCTGACGTATTTAAGTACCACCGCTTTCAATAAAGTAGTTTTAAATTAGTTTTAAAATGTATTTTTAACTAATATGAATCAAGTTTGGTACTTCAGCAAAACCAACAGCGCCTGTCGAGAATAACTCCCTCTAGTTAGCCAACCGAATGAGGTGCCTAAAAGCCGTCTTAACACCTGGCTGACCAACTGCAGTTCGACATCATTAGTGGAGCCTGTGAAGCGAATTATTTTAATAAATCTCAGCCAATCGATTCGAATGACGACGGAGCATGTGGATTTGATTGTTAATGGCTAAGTTTTGGCCACAAGGAACCGAAGGACCGAAAGACCGAAAGACTGAAAGGCCAAAGAAGCTGCTGCTGTTGCCATGGCATCCATGGCTATAGGTGAGTTTATTAATTTGATTTTGCTCAAAAACGAAGCATTTTTCTTTTGGCCAGAGCCACAAATTGGAGTACGCACTAATTGGGCGGGAAGAATTCTGGCTGGGTCAGTCCAATTCTTGGCATATTTTCTCGATTGCAACATTGCTGGCGAAGTTTTCCATTCTGCCAAAAGTTGCTGCTGGCCAAAAGTTTATAAGTATTTTCACCCCCTCTGGCTGCTCATTGTTGGCCACAACCTCAGTTTTTGCTAATTTCGAGTATTGCCATCGTAAATCTTTTCATTAAGAAAACTTTGCATAAGTTTTCCCCGCATGTTCAGTCCCCCCTTTTCCCCTTTTTCCCTTTTTTTCCACCCCCCGCCCTCCAACTTACCAGTGCGTCTTGGCCCTTTTGCCTTTCAGGCCATTTCCATTGCCTAGACGCCTTTTCGTCGGCTCGGCGTGTTTTCGTTATTAGTCTGATTAATTTGGCTCTTTTCATAAATTGCCAACAGCTCCCAGCCGCAGCTTCCAAGCCTCTTAGCCAGTCGACCACCTCTGCTCGTCCTTCGCCGCACTTTCACCCGGCAACTCAACAGATCCCGCAAAACATGGGACTTGAGAAGTCGCCTTGGAGGCATCAACAACCTGTAAATACCCTTCTAATTGCTAAGACTTAATATGGATTACGTATTGGAGAATTTCGGGACTGCAACGAATCGTGCTTTTAAGCTCTTAAAATATATAAATATATTTAAATATTAGTTATAACAATATGTACATTTTTGGCGTTTCATTTGTATTAATATCACTTACACCATTTACTTCCTTATTTTACAATATCACTTTAAGCAAAGCTTATGTGTTTATTTATATTAATAAGTTCAATACTATAATACTATATACTATAATATAATTAATAATATACTATATAATAATAATGTATATGCAATTTATATAATCTTTCAGGCAAACTGACCTCAATAGCTGATACACCCTTAATTCTGCCTCTATTTATAGGGCAAAAACGCAGCAAAAACTCGCCATGAACCTTTTTCCAGCTTTCGGACTCATCCAACCCCCCGCAACTCCTCGCCGTCCCGCAGATCGCAAGATATCCTTTTTGAGGAGCGGGCGGCATGAGGTAGTTAAGCAAACTCTTCAGGAACCACATCATACATTATCCTAATAAAGGATAATTCATTAGTATTTGAACTTTTTGGCATTTTTTGAAGTCTTTTGGCTGACGGACCGAGCGCCATTTTAATTGCTGACGATTTTCTCGGGTTTTTCCGGGATGCCCGTCCGCTAAAATATCTTATTGGGCATTTAATTACGTTGATTTGCGGGGCTCTCTGCTCTTGAGTGAAATGCTTTAGTTTTGGGTTTTCGCTTCCGCTTCAGCTTCAGTTTTTTCTATTAAAAAATTCCGCTTCGTTTTCAATTTATTTGGTGGCAGGGGGTGGAAAATGTGGAGCTCCGTTCTGCGGAATCCGCCGCGAATGTTTATTAATAAAAATTTCATAAAATCGATGCCGGGAAATCGAGGAGATATTGAAGGCCGTCCTTAATCTTTAAGGGAGACTTTAATTTGTTTGAAATTCAACTTCCTTTTATGAACAGTTTTTCACTTTGCTACCAGAGAAGGTTATTACCTATACCTTCTTAAAGTTATTATATCACATATTTTATAGGGCTAAGCAACCAACGTGGCTCATATCTGAAACTGCCATCTCCCTTGGGGTAATGTAAAAAATTGTCATTTAATCACCATGTAGCTTAAAGTCTGATAATGCTTTCTAATTTATTTTTTGCACCCGCCAACCCCTCACGTGTTTTCTTTGCTTTTGTCGGGTAGTTTTCATTAGTGCAGTGCAGCCGCAGGACGAAGCTCGTAGCTCTCAGCTCCCAGCTCTCGGCTCTTGGTTAAGTTGAGTTGAGTTGAGTTGAGTTGGCTTTGAAAAATCGACAAGGTAAAGTGGAAAGCGAAGGAGATGCAAAGACAGCGCACAAAGTGTGTGCGGTATCTTGTATCTTATTCGAAGTCCTGCGAGCCACCCACTGCGCCACTGAGCTCCTGTGCCACCCAGTGAACTACCAGATCACCAGCCCACTGGTGTGGGTCACCATCCAGCCACTCGACCACCTCGTCACTCATTATGCGCTGTGGCAGTCGCTGCCTTATCCTGACATATATTAGTATGGATTTTTAATGGATTCTGGCGTTAAACTAATGTCACAGCTCAGCTGCCGTTGTTGGTGTCTCCTCTGATGTGGTTCTCGGTGGTTCGGCTGCTCGGTGGCTCGGTGGCTCGGGTGGTTTGGGGTTCTCAGTGGCAGTGTGGATGGATTTCGGGTGGTGCAGACACCAGACGGCAGGCAGGCAGGCAGGATCGTCCTGAAGTCTGTCGTTGGTCCAACATATTGTCGGTGGTTAGCGACTTGAAAGGCGATTCGTTTAAGCCCGGCAAACTATTAATTCTGCACTCAGACAGCAAGAGGTGGGAAAACTCTAATGTGGAAAATGCACAGCATGGGAAAGGTGGAAAAAATGGGATGGAAACCCAAAGCCAACTTAATGAGATGGAATACATACATTCCTTTATGTGTGTTTCTTTTAAATGAAAAAAAACTATCCGAGTCAAGCTGCTTTAGTTATTATGCCACCAATGCGATGTTTTACTGGACGAGTACTTCAAAATGGAAAATAATGGATTTCACTAATACTTTTTTTTAACTTCCCTATGAGCTACGTTGTATTTGGCAATAATCTTCACCTAGTAGCAGAGGTGTGTATACTAAATTATGAAAAACTATGATTAAATTTAATGTAGTAGGTAACCTTTTTAAGTATAGTATAGTATAACCTATTTTTGAAATTGACACTGTTTTCTAAAAATAAAATGTTTACTACTACGTGGTGAAGGCGTTTAAAAATTTAATTCAACACCGATTAAAAATCGAATACATTAAGTTGCTTGTATAAAAATGTCCTGTATTGTGTTTTTTTGATTTTTGCTCTTGACAGCCTTCCTTTCATTTTCTCTGTTGACCGCAAACATCATAATCCGCCGTCAAATTTAACCCTCGAAAAGCGGTAAAATCTCCCCAAAAGAATCGGGCGGAATTCTTGACATTTCACCACTTCCCCTTCAATTGTCAGACCTTGAGATCCAGGCCCACGAATCCTTGAGTCCTCGATGCCACCACCCCCTAGGGAAGGTCCTTTATCCAATGCCAGTACTTCAGCCCTCTTCCCCTCTCGCTCTGCCGCCCGCGAAGCATACGGGACGGCCATCTCACTCGCACACGCAGCCGAACATTTTCTTGAATAAATGTTGCGGTTAACCGCAACTTATAATTGGTCGAAATGCCTTACGCTTGCCTGCTCTCTCCGTGTGCGAGTGTGTGTGTGTGTGTGTGTGTGTGTGCTGAATGCCAGGACCTTCCCTTAACGGGACTTTGCGGCTGCGTGAGTGTTGGTGACTCTGCCCATCGATGGCAGCTATCAATAAAAAAATTATTCATCATTTACTGGCAGCCAGAAAAGGTGTACTACCTTGCGAAAAGACGAAAAAGAGGGCAAAAATAAGAAAATTGCAAGGACACTGCAGAGCTTTTGCCTGGCGCCATCTGGCGCTTGAACGGCGAAGCGCGTCCCGGAAAAAAACAAGCAATCGTTACCCAAAGGAGCTGGAAAAAATTCCATCCACAACAACAACAAGTGCCCACGTTGGGCGCCAAAAAGTTGTCTCGCATCTTGAAAGGCGCCTGTTAAATGACGGGGGTTAATGTCTATGTTAGCCGTCTTATGCGCAGACTCACGCATACATACACACACACACACAGGGGTCCTTTGGTCTACGGTCCTTAAGACCTACCCGAAGTTCCTTCAGACGGCAATCTTCTTGACTTGCCGGCATTTTTCTTAAGAAAACTTTCGTAAGCTTTGCGTGCTTATTACGTTTTTTTCTTCTGTGCACTTGCTTGTAATTTTTTTAATGCTTTTGAAAGACCTTGGCCGCTAGATGGAGCCAGCAGTCGCAATATCAATCAAATCTTATTGGTTCTGGAAGATTCTAACAATATCTGCATCTTTACATTTCTAATTTAGTTCATTACGATGGCAAACACATTTTATGATTTCCGAATTACTGTCATTCCTCATTTTTCGGCGACCTTAACTCCGAGTTCACTTTTAGATTTATAAATTCTTGGGTAATCCTGCCTAAAATGACCTATTTACCATTAAAAGTGTACAGTGCAGTCGGTATTATCTGTTTTATCGCAAACTTTGCGCTTGCTTTTGTTGCTAATAAATAAACATGCGTAATGAAAACTAATGAATAATGTAATCATTTTCCATTTTCTAATTTTGATATTTTAATTAAAATGATTTGCAACTCGTAAAAACCACAAAACGATTTCAAATCATTTCGCTGGAGGTGAGGGGGTCAAGGGTCGTGCACAGCGAGTGAGAGAGGGGGGGGAACCCCCAGCGGGGAGGTAGCTAAAATTTTATTCAAATCATATCATACATTAAAATGCTGTTGTTGCTGCGCTGTTGCGGACGCCATTTTGTTTTAAAATGATCGCATTTGCCGAAAAATCAAAATCAAAATCATTTCTCGCCCAGGACATTGTCGACATTGTGTGCTTGTGTGTTGGTGTGCTTGTGTGTTGGTGTGTTTGTGTGCGCCCCAAAACATGGCCAAAACAATATTTGTTTTGGTCAGCATATATCTTTATATAAATGTAGGTGTGTGTGCAGAAATAAACATTTACAGTGGTCGCTGGCCAGTTGGATTAAAGGTGTTCGAAAACACCATCACTAGCCCTCAAAACCATGTGTTTTTCAATTGCATTCGAAACATTTTATGATAAGTTTTAAAATAGCAAAACAAGTAAGTACATACTTAAGGTACTTTCTTAAAGCCTTTTCTGCTCAATTTAGTTTTAGTTTAGCTGAAGTTAAGGAAACTATGCAAATGGTGCTCTTGTTCCTAGTATTTACACAAGGTTTGGATGCTGTGAATAAAAAAACGTTTTCCCGTTTTCACTGGACTAGAAGAAATGATTGAAATTATGTTGGTGGCCATTAGATAAAGAAATCACTTAGCTTTAGTTTCGCAGCGACCACTGTCAGCATGAATATATTTATAAACGCACTCGTGTTTGTGCGCTGGTCTTTTGTGTGGTAAACGCGTTCGCTCTTTGTATTATCCCCCCCTCAGAAAAGGGGCGTAGGGTGAAGGGGGGTCATGCCAAGGGGTGGAGTTTTGGGGGGTTGGGCACTCTTTTGAATAGCGGGATGTTTGAATTTCTGCGCTGTTTGCTGTTGTTGCCGCCGCTTTTGGCCAGCAAATAATACAAATATGTTGGCATATAATGAATATAATAATGCACGCGAATGCATTTTATTAAATATGAAATATGATTTTATTTTCGCCAATTGAGAATACGCAAAAAAAATAAATCTAATATCAAATGTGAGTGCTTTGCGAATTGCAATTGCATGACGAGTGGGAAATACTCTGCATACTTTGGACATATTGACTAGTAAACATATGGATTGCTGTTCATTTCATGTAGGCTTTATCTTAATTGAAGTTATCACTGTACAGTATTACAGATCGTTTTGTGTTAAGACAAATTTCATTCGACGTTCAATGAATATAGCTGAAATTTATTGAATTCTATCCGTTTACTAAATAACGAATGAATGAGAATTAAAAAGATTACAAAACAAAATGTTATCTGAACTCCACCGATGCCTACGAATTTCGGTCTATTATTTATTTATAATTTTTAAAAGGAAATTCAATGATGCACACACACGCTGTGTGCTCTTTCTCGCTCGCACAAGTGGGTTTGAGCTGTGCAAATGCAATCAATTTAGTAGCAAATTGCATAATTCGACTTCAATATAAATTTTCCAGCTTTTGCGCCTAAAATGTTGCCAAAGTGTCGCCTCCTGTTTGTCTCGCCTCTCCCTCTCTCGCCTTTCCCGTCTCATGCCCCGTCTCCTTCTGGCACTGTGTGTGTGTGTGTGTCTGTGCTCATATGTGTGTGTGTGTGTAGTCGTGCATTAAAATTAATTAGATTCGAGGGAGTAATTCCAGCGACAACCGCACGAATTAATTGATTCAAATCAATATTCGGCATTTCGGACCATGCTCTCTATGGCTCGACACACAAAAACCCAACCAAAAACCAAACTCGAAACGTAGTCCTGCCACGCCCACACCAGCACCACTTGTACGCCCACTGCCGGCCCCATTTTTTGGGAGGCTTTAGCGTTACCCATAACAAACCATATTGAATACGTGCTCGAATCGTTAAGAGTTCAGTTTCAGTTTGATTTGCCTGACAGTTTTAAACCGCCGTTCAACATTGTCCACTCCAGTGCACTGTGAGAAAAACACACATAATACATAAATACACACAAATGCATACAGAAAAATACACGCCAATACACAAAAGGGTTGCTGCATTAATTGATACCGATTGGAATAGAACATTGTATACAACGTGAATATTTAGACATTAAAGAGATATTTTTGCCAAGTGCATTTTTTTTTTGCCAGTGCATTTCGATACGTTCTGCGCCCCGAAAACGCCAACACGGGACCCAAATGCTGCTGATTTCGGGGCTCCTCGTAGTGCGGAATTCGCTGGAGGTGACACGCGGGCTTTTGGAACCCAGATGATTGCGGCCAGTTGTGCAAGCCATATAGTTATGTGTCGCAACTGCCAACTGCCAACTGCCATCTACCGAATACCATATACCATGTACCATCTGCCACCTGGCCACATAGCCGAGTGCATTTGGATTAGGGCATGCACATATACATACATACATA
Organism: Drosophila santomea; assembly: GCF_016746245.2. Taxonomy (NCBI): domain Eukaryota; kingdom Metazoa; phylum Arthropoda; class Insecta; order Diptera; family Drosophilidae; genus Drosophila; species Drosophila santomea. The sequence continues at coordinate 20,022,665 of NC_053021.2, forward strand.
CATATGTGTGTATGTAAGTAAAGCGGTTGGTAAGCTGCGTTTGCGGGAAAGAGATTGCTGGCCACATAATTTGCTTGGATGCACCAATGGGTCGGGTCACTGGATGGGTGGGTGTTAGAAGGAGTCCAAATGGAACTACTATATTCCACGCTCAGAATTCAAGGGATTCCAAAATACGATATTTTCTAAGGGTTTTGCGATTTATTCGAAACTTCAGTGCTGGCAATCGTGAAAGATGATTACCAATTATACTTTAAGTACCTTTCAAGTAGAGCTCCCACCTGTCATCATCTCCTGTCCTGACCTTTTGAACCCCTGCCGTTAAATTTCGGCGAACTGCATTCCTCGCTTTTTAACCCTTTTTTTTACTGACCAGCAACCCAATGCAGCAGTCGATGGGGAAAACGAAGGGAATCGGATTCAGTCAGTCGGGCGGGGGGCAAACAAATATAATGCCGAAATCGAGGGAATGGGCGCGTTTTTGCCTGTCAAAGCGCGAATGCCAAAAATGTGCAACGCCAGCGGAAAAGCGGAAAATGGCAAAGCGAGCAAAACAAAAGCATGGGCAGCGCAGCGCAAAAAAATGGAAAACAACAATGGGAAAACCGCAGCGAAGAATGTTTTCATACGCCCCGTGTGCCAGTGTGTATGTGTGTCCGTGGGCCAAAAGGTGCAAAAATGTAGCAGCCGTTAAATATTTGCACGAGTAGCAGCAACAGATTTTCAAAGGCGTTTTAGGTTTGAATGGCCTTCCGCATGGGCAGATCTGCATAATTCTCTGCTGACCTCAGAAATCACTGCATTATTTTAATGGTCAGCAGCAGCAGCAGCAGAAGCAGAAGCAGCAGAATGGAAAGCGAGCGGCGCGCAGAAGGGCGCTTTTCCAACTTTTGTCGGTTTGTCGGAAAATATTACGAGTTTCATAATTAGAAAGTTTCCTTGCGCTGCTAATTAAGGCGGCTTCCTTCCGGTTTCAAGGTACAAGGGTACAAGAAAAAAGGCTCCACCCCCTCTCACATCCTCTCACATCCTCCCACATCACTCCCATACATATTTCCTAATTGGCATCGTAATCAAATATACACCCATATGCAAAACACACACTCATACATAATTGAGGCAAGGGACTGGAGAAAGGGTGGCAGAAAGTTGTTTTGGGTGAAAGTCTCAACATGACGAGCAAATGAAGCGAGCGCAAAGATGATTTCCATTATGAGTCAGCCAATAAAAGGAGCCGGCGAAAGAACAGGTGAACATTCAAAACGCTGCGAGGGCGGATTCGAGAGTTCGGACTCGAAATGCACCCAAAACCAATGCGTTGATCGAGATCATTCCAATTTCTAGTGGTTTACCATTTAAACTCTTTTCTTTCTCCTTCGACACAGAACATAAAGATGATTGCAGTTCGAGATCGAGTTCAAACGCATATCCACCAATGTTTCATTGTCGGATTGCGTAACAATTGCTGAATATTTATCACGATTTAAATGTTAACTACAGTTCAAGATCGAGTTTAAAACCGTATTCACCAATGATTCAGTGCCGAATTTCGTAACAATTGCTGAATATTTATCCTGATTTCAATGTAGATTGATTAACTCCTTAATCATCCCATTTATCGTGTACTTGGCTTCTTTTTAACATTTATGTTGACTCATCCCAAATCATCGCAACTCATCCCGTTCCCCATTGTGAGCCGTATAATTCGGTTTGCTTGTTTATCACCTTAATTAAGACCCGCGACTAAAAGAGCCTGCAAATGGCTAATAAGAAAAATGAATTTTATTTGTGAGACGCGGGAAGGTGCCACAAATGGGGGCGAATGCGAGGACTCCACTCAACTTCCACTCCACCTGCCACTCCACTTGCCACTTCTCGCTTTCCACTCAACGCATCTTGGCTCATCTCGAGTCGGCCCTTAATCCCCCACTGGCCCCCAGCCTTACCATTAACCCCTTATCTCCTTAACCCGTTTGCTGATGGTCGCCAAGGGATTCGCTCATATGAAACGTGTTAATATGCGAGGCGGCACACGTTCCGATTGGAATGAGTGGTGCTTGGTGGGTGGTTGGAGGTGGAAGGTGGTTGGTTGGGCGCTTAGGTGGTTGGGTGGTGCAAAAGAATGCCCGTTGAGAGGCAAAATCAGCGTCTCAAGTGGTTTCCCCTAGCTCTGTGTGGGGCTTAGTTACACTGAGTAAAATTATGAAGCTCAAATAGGTGTCGGTTAAAAAGTAGATCATAAGATTGCAAACGTATACAGCTTATTTATATTTACTAACCTATAACTCCTGGGTAAATTAATTGCACACCTCGCAAGCCATGGAACTAATATTACTTATGGATGATAAACTGAAATATAATTCATTTCAGTTTCACAGTTTATTGCATATAGCAGGGCACATCTTTATGAAAATATCAGTAAAGAGATTATCAGATAATTTAATGAAAATCTATCAAACTTCAAGTAACACTTTTGGGGATCTTAATTCATTTGAAAAGGTCTGAATCTATTCTGCAAAAGATAGCGTAATAATCAGTTTGTTATTTGACAGAGACCAAACAGTTAAAGATTTCTGAGTTCTGGTTCCGTTTTTTTATAATGCACTTAGGCTGGTTCAAATTGTAGGAAACTTGGATTGTTAGCAGATACTTATTTTGCATATTTTTACTCGAACATCATATTCCACGTCACTCCTTAGAGAATATCAGCGAGTTTAAGGACTCAAAGTTACATTGCTCAACGTTTTCAGCAGTATATGAGTGCTATTTTCTATTTCACATAAAAGCATTTCCAGCATTATATTTCTCTCAGTGCCCTCGAAAGGCCTTGTGTGAGTCCAAGCGTCTGTGAGTCCTGGCGTTTGTTTGAAATTTTACCAAGCCTCGCAAGTAATGGGTAGAATTTTTAATTATTTACACTCACACACCTACCCGAATGCTTGACTGCGAGCTAATTTGTTATGCGAAACATCTTCGGCATGGAAATAATTAAAAAGTTTTTTCCACGACTTGCCCGAGCCCACTGAGCCTGAGCCCCACTGTATCCTTGCGTCCTTATATCGATCTCTTATTTACCCGGTGCTCAATCCACGTCCCCTTAACCCCCCGTTGGCTACCATTTTGCGGTTATTCCGCTTCCACTCCGATTTGATACGCTTCGCGTCACGAAGTCTTGTAGCTCGACTGTATTTTTATGGCCACATACGTCCGGGCAGGTGAGATCCGGACGGACTCCACTGATTTCGCCCGGTTCCGGATGGTGGACTGCTCGGTTTGCAGCTTAATTGGATGCCACAATGTGAAATAAATTGAGCAGAAAATTACGTTGCCCGCCAAATCCAAACCACACGGAATGGCATTAGAAAGAGGCGGCGAGGAGCGAAGAGACGCGCAGGTGGCAGGTGGCAGGTGGCCAGTGGTTATATCCCGACCAGGTCATAAGTTTTCGATACGGCCAATTCGCCCCGACGGAGTCGTAAAACGGCTGGCCGTGAAAGGGTCGAGAAAATCCGAGTATCCGAGTTTGCAGTCTCCCAGGATTGTCTATGAAGTTCACACAAAGGCGTCCCAAATTCGTGAATATAATAAAGGAACAATATTCCTTGCTAATTGGATTTTTCAACGATATCGGATTTTGAATATGAAACTTTAGTTTCATAGTTTAGTTAAGTTTCATACTAAAGGTAAAAAAGTCTTTCTTTAAATGCGAGACAATGCGACTTTTACATATGTCAGGAATCAGTATCAATTTCAAAACATTTTATTAACGATTTCAATTAACAGCAAAAACTCGGTCAATTCCCCCCGGAAATAAATAAACTGCATTCATCATTCGTTATTATTTTTCATAATTTTATTTCATATAATTGTTGAATTAAAGTTTTATTTAGATATTTTTTGTTTAGTTTTCTGTTTCTCAAATAAAATGCTTCCGTTACATTTATTTCTTTCTTTCATTACAAAGAACTCTCTTTTGTTGTTGATTCATTATTGCACAAATTGTTGGTTTAATTTCTATATATATTTAAATATGCGGGGATCTTGGCTAAATTATACACATAGTTTCGGTAACTCTTTTTGGATTTCCCATTACTCTGGTATACATCAATTACACTTTTACTTCGATTCCATTGGTAAGCGTGTGAATTCATATATATATAAATATATATGTATATATATATATTAAAAGAATGTGCTATTTGGACATTTCTAACCGATTCCTCAACACACACTTTACCATCCGCGTATTACATTGATTTTTTGTTTGGAATTTAATTTGCTTCTGGTTCTTTACCACTTATGAACTAACAAAAAAAAATTACATTTTAAGTTTTTAAGTGTCATAGATTGCGGTTGCGGGTGTGCGGTCTACCATTTAGTATACAGTTATCTCGTTATATGCATATTTATAGTTATATATTTGTTTTTTTTTTTATTCGGTTAGCTTAGATTGCACATGTTTATACACATTTAAAGGACACGCAGATCGAAGCACATGAAATGAACAGTAAACAAATTCACGAACATGGATTACGGCTTAGGAACTCAGACATACATCGGCTCTACGACCCGCCCCATCAGGCAAATCCCTCCCCCAGAATTATACTTCCTTCCACCTTCCACCTTCCACCATCCCCCTTCCACTCTCAACACTCATATCTTACACAGAAGAAAAAAACAGTACACTAAAAATCAACTTGACTTTGGCTTCACAGTGCTTACGACTAGTTTAAAGTTTCTATGTATTTTCTTCGGTTTTTGGTATTCGCTTTCTTGATAATGACTTATCGCTAACATGACTAGTTTTATGGCTCGGGCTTACCACGGGCCTGGAAAAAATACCTAATACGAAACAAAAGAAAGTGCACAGATCCAATGCTGTTTGAAATACATACATATTTTTTTATGTTCTACAAATCCACTGAAATGTTTATGGAAAGGGCATACTTTTCGCCCTCAAAATTTGCTAAGTATTTCTGTCTTAACCTCTAGTTTATAGTTTTGACTTTTTATTTAACTATGCGCTATGTGGAGGGCTTTGAAGCACTCCGAAAAATTCTACTAAATGTTGATCATTTTGGTTTCACTTTATGGCCATAATGTTATAAAAAAAAAACACACACACACAACTTCTAGAGTTTTAAAAACAATGCTTCGGATGCCTATTAGTGGGATATGAAATATGTTACGTCCGCTAACACTATATACAGATAAATACTTTCTTCGGATTGCCAAAGTAAAATATCCACTTTTGGACATCCAACCCTTTTTCCATCTCCGATAACATCGTCATTCCCCATCTATTTACAATCAATATTTTATTTAAGTGTATATGTGTATGGCGGTTCCAGTTTTCGATAACCGATTGCTTTTAATTCAAGGGAAAAGTATTTCGAAATTCGACATGTGGTCGGAATAAGTATTCTCTAAGGTTTTGGCATATTAAATCGTTGATTTTCGATATCAAGTCGATATTTGCGATAACATAGTAATGTACATGCATACTTAAGCGGTAATGCTCGTTGAAAGAAATGAAGGCTTAGAAGATACCGACTTATCGATAAAATCGATTTCACAAATCGCTAATATCGAAATTCCTCTCAAATCGGAAAATCAGCAGCTGGACCCGCCCTTGACCCCCAACTATGTACAGATTAGAAGCCCCCAAAGCAGTTCATGCCCCCGCCCATGCCCATGCCCATGCCCATGCTCAGTCCCACCCCCACTCCCACTCCCGCCCCCATTCCCACGCCCATCCCCGCCTCGTGCTGCGGCCCGCCCCCCTCGCACTATAGAACCGCCGAGCCGCACCACAGAACCTGACCTCAATAGGGCCTCCAAACGCTGCCCCCATTGTCGGTGGGATTGTGGTGGCCGCGATGGGCAGCTAAGGCGGCCACCTGCCGATTGCTGTTCCCGTCCTCGATGTTCCTCACCGAGGCGCCGCAGTTGCCTATCAGGGTCAGGTCGCCCGGATGGGTCACGCCCCCGCCGGCCATTATGTTGTGCTGCTGCCGCACGCCCACATTGCTGATGTGATCCATGACGCTCTGCAGCTCGCCGTGCACGGAGGAGTTCGGCGAGGCGTGGGCGGGCAAGGTGTGCGAGTGGAACCCGTGGGCGGACTGATTGGCAGCGGTGTACAGCTGGGAGTACAGCAGACTGGCGGGCAGCACGGGATACAGCGAGCCATTGCATCCGGCGGCAGCGGCGGCGGCACTGCCATGTCCACCGCCCACCACGCCGGTTCCGCCGCCATAGGCCGAGGCCGCCGAGTGCTGCGCCTGGTTGACAATGCCCGGGAAGTTCTGATTGGCGCCCAGCATCGAGGGATTGCCCACCGCCGAGGAGGCGCCGCCAGCACCACCGGCACCACTGCCCGCCGCACCACTGCCCGCATTCGAGCCCGCACCACCGTTGGCCGCCCCACCGCCCGCCGTGCTGCCCAGGTTCGGTGTGTTGGTGGTCAGCAGGTCCTCCTGCACCGGCGACTCCGCCTGCGAGCTGTCCGACAGGCTACGCGGTCCATTCTGGCTGGAGTGCACGTTGTACTCGTTGCTCGCGTTTGTGTGGTACCGCGGCACCAGTATGGAGTTGCCGCCCGCACCGCCGCCTGCGCCACCACCGCTGCCCGCTCCACCACCGGCGGTTCCGGCTCCGGCACTTCCGCCCCCACTCGCCCCGTTCACCGTGGAGGAGATCGAGGTCTGGCCGCCGGCGCCCAGCAGACTGTGGTGCGTCATCTGGCCACTGGTGGAGCCCACCAGGCTGCTCAAGTGTTGGTCCAGATCGCTGGCCGTCGAGTCGGGCAGCACTGCAAGAAAAAGGAAGTGGATATTCGAAGTTAAGAATGATTTGTCTGGAATTTTAAAGATCCCCATTGATTCACCCGTATTCTAACTAATTTTACTTGCTAATACTAATACTAAGTATTTTACAGCGCTTTCTCATGGATCTCCTCGAATAATGCTGGATATTCAAAGTTAAGAATGATTTGTCTGGTATTTTAAAGTTTCCTATTGATTCCCTATTGTTACTAATTTTACTTGCTAATACTAATACTATTTTCTCAATTTATTTTCTCTCTTTAAATAATGCTGTTCATCTTTAAATTCAAATTGCGATTACTTACTCGGCACGCAGTCGCGATTGGTGGCTCCTCCGAAGTCCTGGTTGTTGCTCTGATCGTTGGAGGAGCAGGTGAAGCCCAGCGCCGGATTGTTGAACTGGGCGGAAGTGGGCGTGGTGCAGGACGATAATCCGCTGCTGGCCAAATAGGGTGAATATGCAGAGGCAGCTGACCCATAGCCCCAGTGCGTGTTGCTTGCGCCTGCAAATTACACAAATTACGAGCATTGTAGAGCACTTGTTTGGAGTTATAGTACTTTAATAAAGAAAAGTAAATGAGAAGTAAATGAAAAGTAAATGGAAAGATAAGAGATAGTAAATTAGTGGTGACCACATTGTAATGGATAGGAACCGCGTCTAAAGTTAGTCTCAAAAAGCATAGCAAATACGTATCTCATAGCCTGTGACCAAGCATTAAAACCCCGGGTAAATAAATACAAGATAATTGGGGATTAGCAGAAGCTCCCTACGAAGGTCTAAGGTCGAAGGTCCTGCCCTGGCGATTTGATGGCCCATGTGGGCCGCTAATTGGAGGCCACCTCCTCCTCCGTTCGTCGATTTCCGCGCATAATGCGGGACCTTTGCCGCCATTTTGCGGAGACAGGAAGTAAAAAATGAGCAGGATACACGACAAACAAATCAATGGAATGGACCAGGTCCTGCCGAAAATTCAGTTCAGTTCAGTTTGGTTCAGTTTGTTGCGCCCATTTGGCCATTTGCTGTCGGGGGCTGTCGGGGGTTAAAACAGAAGCCAGGGCGTGGCGGGGATGGGAGGGTAGGGGCGGAAAAGAAGAGCCAACATTTTGCGGGTCGCCGGGACCCATGCACAGATAATTAGGCTTAATTAATAGCCCATTCGGAAATTATTAATTAGTTTTTATAGGCGACGGGCGCGTTTTCGTAGCCGGATATTGATTTTGTGGTGGCTTTATTAATGCTATTGGCTTAAATGTTTCTACCTCCATTAATTACGTGGCTTTTTGTGTACAATTTTCTCTGTGGGATGTGGGATGTGGAATGCGGGATGTGGGCTACTCTACACGGTGTCTGTCATTATTCGCGGCAGTGTGCGTGCTTTTGCGTCTGTGTGCGGGAGTGGTTAGTCCTGCCTGTTTGTTGTCACACTGATTGACTTTATTTGCGCATATTTTGGGTCCCTGAATTATTAACAAGGCACCGGACAGCGGATCTTTTACGGCCTTTCCTCGAAGTGGGGGACAAATATTTTATATACTCGCACAACAAAACTCGCTTTCAATCCAATTAATCCAGTGACTAAGCTCAAGCATTCAAGTCACCTGGCAATTTAGAGGCAGTAACTTTAGGAAACAGAGAATGATAGTATTCCCCCATAAAAAGGTATATAAAAAGGAGTAGTTCCTTTGGTCGCCGATAGAACCTCAATTTCTTTACAAAATGTACATGGGTTCCGTGCTCTTGCTTTTCCGGTTGGGTTTCATGGTTTGCTTTTTGTTTTTTTGTTGCGAAATTAATAAAATATATGCCAGTAATTAAGTCAAGCAGAGACTGTCAATAAAATTTGTTAATAAATAATTCAGGATATTTTGCTTTCTGCATATTTACAATTAATTTATGGGTAATCAGTATCAACAGACGCATTCAGTAAACATTATTTACTTGTGTGCCGCCGCTCCCCCCCCCCCGACATACATACTCGTATTTATGTGTGCTACATAATGTGGATTGCCTTTTCAGAATCCTGTAAATCGCGCAATTTGCATTTTGATTTGTGCACTGGGCTAGACAGTAAAATATTGATACAAAATGGGCGTTTTCATGGGCTGACAGGCGAAGGAGACGTTCAAATTGGCGGGCAATTTGCATTGATTGAGTTGCATTTTATATTTATGGCGGCTTTTTATTTACATGCGCGTTTTCAGTTCACCGGAATCGATTTGGTCAGTGGCGGTAATGAAAGACAAGTGGCAAGTGCTCCAAAAATAATGAATTGAGAAACTACTTGAAAGCACTCGATTCACGTCTTAATGGAACAAACTTTGGAGTTGGAGTCTTCACCAAATTAAGGAATTTACATGATTTTATTGCCTTGCGAGGAGCAAAAACAAGTCCGAGTTTCAAGTCTCATTCAAGAATGCAATCCCGTTCGTTGCATTTATCGCTTCGAATTGCCTACACAATTTCTTTTAATTTATGCGAAATTAAAATGCGTAAAATTAATGCATATAAATATACTTCGGGAGGAAAATGCACGCGCAGACATAATTAATTGATGCTGAAAGCCCAAAGAAAATGAGTTCGGAATTTAACATATTTTTTATGCACTTGAGCAAAATTCTTTCATAATTGTTTTCCGCAACAGTGGGTATTTGGCATTATGCATCGCATATATTGGTTAAATATCGCATACTAGCGTTTTTATGCCTCTTTTATAACTCTTTGTCTTTGCGTTTTTCTACTTTAACATCGTTAATATGTTAATTTCATTATTTTCTGCTTTTTTAATAGCATCAAGCTCTAAAGAGAAAATCACATTTGTAGCTGTCGCAATTTTTTTTTTTTAGCCCCAGGCAGCTAGTTTTTTGGGAATGGGGACAATGTCTAGTCCGGCTTTTGTTGCTGTTGCTGTTGCTGTGATGTTGTTGTAATGTAATTAATTGTCAATTTAAATTGAAACATCAAACTTAATATAAATGCATTTTAAAATGTACAATTAAATTTGTTTCACCTACGCGAGAGCACATGTGCAAAAACAGCAAGAAAAATTCTCCCCCACAAAATTAATTATTGATTTTGTTATAAATATTCTATCATTGGAGCTAGTTGTGAAACCGGTGGGTTGAATCTAAATAGTTTACCGCGTCTACCGAGCTCATTACAAAATAGAAGATGTATGATTTTTACAAACAGAAGCAGCACCAATGTTGAAAATTATGTGAAAATTGGAAAAATCACTGCCATGTGTGCTTGACAGGTTGCATGTCTTGGTATTATATCTATATTATGTTTATATATATAGCTGATGTCTTAGCTTACAGTTCTTATTTAGTGGGTATCAACAGCGTCGAGCAATTTAGAAACACTACGATTTCGTTTTCGTATCTGAGCTGTCAAAATTAGCTTACATTCGCCTGGTTAAATGCATTAAATTTATTTGACTGCGTACTTTTTCATTTAAATCATAATTTGTATGCGAAGCTCTGATTTAAAAGCGCTTTTTTAGGCATTGACTTATTCCTCTCCCCTCCACAATTCTGTGTGTGTGTGCGTGTGCTTGTGTTTGACCAACGTTTATTTGTTTGTATAGTAAACTTTGGTTAAATAAAGTGGCCAACAGTTTAACAGCAACAATAACAACGAGCCCACTTAGCCCAGAAAAAGTCTATATGGCACGGTGACCCGCAACTTTACCACATTCAAATGGCCGTCCAATAAGCGAAAAAAGTGTTTAAAGTTTTTTGTGCTCATTAACCGGCGACGCATACATATACATATGTATGCCATGCAATGCCAACAATATAGGAAGTAACTAAATATATTAATGTTTTTATCGTTGGGATTAAAGACTTGAAGTTTGACGAATGCATTAATAATAATATTTGGGAGTCGTTTGCTGCATATTTATGAATGAGTGTGGATAGCGGCTACATGCTAATTAAGGGATTAAGTGCCTTGTGCAACATTAACTGCATAGCTTTACATGACTCTGAGCTAATCGTTTTTTGCGTGATTTACCCATAAATCCTTTCCCAAACTACCCATTACTTCTGCACCTCGAGCCACCATTAGTGGCATAGAAATATAAGTTCGTAGGCCACATAAATGAAGTGAGGAAATAGATTTCTTCCCATTGGTAGGGGTTACTCACTCTGACAATTGCCAATGGGCGGCATCCGGAAGCCGGAAAGTGGATCCGTGGAGAAGTGGAACGGTCGTTGGCCGAAGGCGAAGTGGAACTGCTGTTGCTGTCCTAAAAGGGATAACACTAAGTTTTTTTCAGTTATAATTTTCTGTCCTTAACTAAATGGTTTTATTGCAATGGAACAGTGAACGGTTGCAAATACGCGCATACGGTATATGAATTGCTAACTAATTTAATCAGTATTAAATGAAATACTCGTAACATAATTGATTCCTCTTTCAGCTACAATGTCTTTGAGTTCATATACTCCTCGTAGTATTTTCCATTTGCAAGCGTTCACTGTACCATGTGTGTGTGTGTAATTGTATAAATGACTGTATTCGTTTTTCTCTGTCTGAGTGAAAACTTCAATGACAAACACTTGATGAGTGACATTTTGTTGCTTTCAAATCACTTAAGATGTAGGGATGGCCTTCCCCGCCCTTCCAAGACCCCAAAGAGCACTATCGAGAATGGATTTTATGTGTACGAGTATGTGCATATGAAAGTAAAATGACAATGGCCCAAAAAACTTTCTGCCAACCGGCGACACTTTCGGCTAAATTTTGGGCCCGCACTAAAATCCTGCGGCGGCTGCAGTTATCTGCCAGCTTGTATTCATTATAAAATAATAACCTTTTGTCTGCAGCTTAGAGTCCTGTGTGCGAACTACCCACGCCTCTTGGCCTCCACCCCTTTTTTTGGACTCTGTCTGGCATTCGGGGCATATAAATCATTTCATGGATTTGAATTCGGACCGAAACCAGATTACACAGACCAGCTAAACTTTGGCTCTCCCCCTGCCTCAGGACTCTGAGTCTGAGTCCTGGAACATATGCAAAGTAATATATTTGCATCCTTATAAATATGTAACGGGCAGGCAGAGTGTGTGATAGAGCTGTCTAATGAATATTCCTTCAAGATATTCGGCATGCTGGAGTGAAGTGAAATGAAGTGAAGTATTAGCAAGGAAGTGTCCTTGCTGCATCAGCAAAGACCCGAGCAAGGACTTCAAGCGCTCGAATGTCCTGCAGTATGAGGTGGTAATATCTCAGAAGTGCCCTTCAGCCACCCAGCTTTTCTTTCAGCGATGAGCTATTCTTCAGTCAGCTAGTTATATGCAAAACTAAAACTCAAGTCTATTATATGCCGAAATTTAAATGCGCTTTAAATTAAAGTGTATACAGAAGGATTCGTCTTTTGAATAATAAACCGAATGATCTATAAGGAATAATGAAATAAATAGATTTATGTTGTACAATCGCAATTAGCCTATCATCACTGACAGCAATGAAATCCGAATGCCCCAGCTACGAAACTGCTTCCAAAACTACAAAACCTCCAACTCGTCTGCATCCTGAGAATTGCCTGCTGCTGCAGAACAATTTATCTATTTGGCAACTAATAAATTGCTATGCATTGTCCTGCAAATGAAATAGCCGGGTACTTGGAGCCGGGAGTCTTGGAAAAGGGCAGGAAGGGAACCCCAGCTCGTCCTTTCTTGCAGGACATACTTACTTGTCTTGGAACGGGGTTCGCGCGGCCCATCGACAGTCACTTTGATCGCCTTGTTGTAGGTGGCTATGTGCGGTGGATTCGTTGACACGGTGATGGTTAGCGTGAAGCTTTTCCCTGGAAAAACAAGGGAAAGCGAAACAAACAAATTTATGAGATTTCCCTTGCTAATGCCTGTCAGACATGCAAATCGATAAATATGTTTTTGGGGTTTTCTTTCGCTGTTTTTTCGTGGGTATTGTCACATCGTAAATGTGTTGGCCATAAAACAATAATGGTGTTGGTGGGAGGTTTCCTACTTTTACTGGTTTCTTAATCGATGCCTACGGCTTTTGATGGCAGTTGGCAAAACAAACGTATTTATTTGGGTGCACCAAAAACTATTGACATTTCTTTAGATGGAAGTTTTAAATCTTGCACCTTTTCGGTAATATTTTATTTTGCTCAAATTAAACTTGTGTATATACCCAAACTTTGTGTAATTCCTCGCATGGACTCCTTTATTTAAATTCAATTCCGGCCCCTTTTCACCTTTCGAAATGCTGAATTAATTACAATTTAAACTGATTTAGTCTGTCGACCTCCCTAAAAACCCTTCACATATGCGTTTTTCGCTCCCCAAGATTTATTTCGTTTGCGCCGCAGTTTTCTTTTAATTAACTTGTTTCAGCCAGTCATTGTCAAGTGTTGCCAAGGCCTCTTTGTCCGCAGCTCCTGCCATTTTTTGTCTCCCAGGATTCAATTAAAAGCATTTCAGGCTTCTTGAGCCGCCGCCTTCCTGTGTTTTTCCCGCCTTGTCTATGACAACGCGTCGTATGCGCGATCTGGGGGCTGGGGGTTTGCTTTTTAAGTTGACAAACAAAGCGTAAATCATTTCGGCACATACAAATAAACCGCCGACGTCCCCAAACCCCCAAACCCATATATACATATATATACGTATATGTGACGTGTGAAGGCAGACGGCGAGGCTTACACATGTCCTGGGCACACTCCACTGAACCAGGACAATATCTTCCTCTTCGCTTTCTTAAAAAACCCAAGTCTCTCAAGATGGGAAAACACTTTTGTGTTCATTTGCCAGCAAGTGCAGTTCATTGTTGCGCAATTCTTTGACACTTTTCGTGGGGTTTTCCCAGCCAAAAAGTGGATACTGCTGCAAAAGTTGTGAGAATGTGAGAATGGCAATGGATAATCGATCATTAACGCGAGCAATTTACAATGGAAGTAGAATGAGGCGATTTTTTCGATGGGAAATGACAAATGTTAGAGGGAAAAACCTGCTGTTAATCCATTTTCGCAGCTGAAATAAATCTTTAATTAATTGCAAATGTTAGGAAATGTACGAAGCCGATAAACAGCTTTCAGAACGCTATGATATTCACAGAAGTTTAAGTGAAAATTCACCCTTTTCTTGGGCAATTCAATTATAATCGGAGTGACGGCTTTGACCCAATTGATTGATAATCCCACAATAATGCCCACCCCAACCCGAAAAGCATTCATCTTAATCTCCACCGAAAGTGCGACAAATGGAAATGTCAACACTTGAGGAGCAAAACATTTCCGTGCGGGTGTGGCGGCATTTAAAATCAAATCCTGTTGACAAATAACCTGAAATCCTAGCTGGCAAATCCCCGGCAATTTACCGTTGCACAGGCGTCATAAATCAATTTGGGGGTAATGAAAGCACACACACACACACACGCACACGCACGCACACATCCAGGTGTCGCCAAGACACAGATACACACGCACACAAAGACGTTCGTCGACAGATGAATATTTAAAAATGAATTTAAGTATTGACGAATAAGATGGGAAATTAGTTTTAATAAATTTGCATTGAAAAAGCATTTTCAAAAACTATAATACGAAAATTCAAGCTGCAAAAGGAGTATTACGTTATTTTCTTAAACCTTAAAATAATTTGTAGCTTTTTAATGGTTTGCCTCTTGTATTGTAACATTCAACTTCGAGTTGGCCGCACAAAAGTATCGTTTTCAAAAATGCTAAACCGTTTTAGCTGCGAATCAGAGAGGCAACCCTTATTTCTGAGTGGCTGCCCCATAAGCCGTTGTTCCACTTCACTTCTTGGCCAAAAAAGACTAAGCCCTTGAAAGCTTCGAAAGCCAGGCAGTAAGTCGCTCCAACACCAAAATAAAAACATTTTGCGGCTTCTTTGGTTTTCATCTTTTTATGTTTGCTTATTTTGATTGCTTGTTGATTTCTTGTTTGTGTTTACCTGAGAGTGGATATATGCTCGAATGATTGATGGCAGGTGTGGCATTTTCGTTAGGGGTAGGCGATGATGCAGATATGGGTTTTTTTTTAAAATATGTTTTAGAAATAGTTTCCAATGCTTTGGGTAAAATCTCAAGCAAACAACTAGAGAGATCAAGTGTGTTGTAATTTCCCATTCAGCTATGAGCTTGACTTCGCATAATTCTCATCTGATTAGAATTCAATGGAATAAATATTTCCGTTCTCATTAAAGCTCGCATTGTTAGCTTGGCTTTTGGAGTAAATTGTCTCTGGCCAAGCTTAAAATTGCATTTAATTGCAGTTGGCGTTTTTATCGCTTCTAAGTTGCATTAAATTGGCGTCGCGCCCATGGGGCGTATGAGTGATTTACTGTGGCCGCTGCCGCCATTTTGTTTCGCAGCCGTCGCTGCTGCAGCTCCCGTCTAATTACAATAACAAATGCATGGCATATAGGCGGAGAGAGAGCCCAACAACCCCCACCCGCATACCCTGTCATGCAATTTAATTACCCAGCCATCGATTTATTTGGCCCAATGCTAGGCTACACTTTTAATTAGCAAAGTGCCATGCACATGCACGCATGATGATGACGACAACGCCGACGATGACGATGACGATGACGATGACGATGGCGATGGCGACGCTGTTGATTGGGGAGCGACTAGGTGTTGCGGTACTCGGGGCTTTAAGGGGTTAAAGTCGGTGCCTGTTTCCGCCAGTTACGACACCCTGTCCCCAGTCCCCACTCCTCAGTTCATAGTCCTTGGGCAGGAAAAAAGCTTACCCCTAATCGAGGGCCATCCCCTTTGAGGTTTTTATTTACACAACTCTCGAGCCATTTAATACGACCGAAAACAGCCGCAAAATGAACTGAGCCAAGAACGCCAGAAATCCCAAGCCGCCGAAAAAGATAAACATTCCCCAAATCTTGGCGACAGAAGAGACAACAACCCCTGGCTGAAAAAACAAAAAAAAAAAGGTGTACACCACCTCGAAGATAAATGCCTAGCAAAAGTTAAGTCGAGGCGTTAAAAAGGCAAGGAAAAAGGCAACTTTCTGCCAGCAACTGACACCTCGTCCTGTGAAAAGGACACGCCTGGCTGTGAAAAAGAAGGGAAATCAAGGAAACCATCCGGGCAACGAAGTCGTGCCAAATTGTGCACAATTTGCTTTGGCCTGCCTTCTGTTCCTTTCAATTTTCCTACCCTTCCCCGTTCCCCATTTCCCCTCTCCCTCTCCCTGTCCCTGTTCCCGGTGGGGCTTTGTTTTTGGCTCCAAAGTTGGTAATTGTTCGATCCTGGGGTGCGGATTTTCCCAGAGGCCTTGGGATATTTTCGGCCCAAGCAACAGGCAGGCATTTGTAAAAATGCTCGGTTATCATAACTTGACAGTGGGGCAGGCATTTGATGTGTGAAATGAAACATGACGAACCACAAGGACCTCGGGCGCCAGAGACAAGCGTTGGCTTTTGATTTCTTAAGCGGGTTTAAGAGGAGTTAAGCGATTTGGATTTGCAGGGATGAGACTCATCTTAAACGGCTTAATATGTATGCATTTACGTAAAGCACTTCTTACAATACTTAAAACACTTCTACTTCTCCTTCGTCGAGCTCGAGTTTGTTTAGCTTAAGCCATAGCTAATTTTTAAAACAAGCGATAACGCTCCAGTCAAGTCTCTCGACTAGCAGATACCCCTTTACTCGGCGTTACAGGACGTGTCAGAATGGGCATGCTTAATCTCTAGATTTTATAGCTACTGAGATCTTGACGTTCCTACGGACAGACAGTCGGTTTTCCAATGAATGGCCAGATCAACTCGGTTAATGATTGTGATCAACAACATATATATTCCTTCTTCTTGTTACATACTTTTCAATGAGTCTAGTTAACCCTCATAGTTCAGAAGTAACGGGTATAATTACCACACTAGTCTGCAGTTGAAGAAACACTGCGGAAAATGCACTCACGACTCTCGCTTTCCATTCCGGAGTCGGCCTAAATGAATGGGAAATTCCCAATTAAGGCGACGCAGTGGAAGGCGGGGGAAATGTGCAGCGGAAAATGTTAAAGTGAAAAGCGTAAGATGAAGCGGAGTCCGGAAGGGAGTGACGGACGAGGACGCGGACACGGATCCATTTGGCAGTGGGCGAATGATGACAATGACTGAGTTCCCGGCGAGACGCACACATGAACCTCATGCTCCACCACCGTGGTGCACTGCCCCCAAAGAACCACTACACCCGCCCACAATAACCGCTTCTATCCCCCCTTTTTCGCTGGTGGAGGCTTTGGTTTTTGCGGTTCCACCGCAGCGGATGCGTAACTGCCACACCCCCTTTTCTGGACCAGGCCAAAACGAGCAGCGGAATCGGGCTTAGCCCTTCCACGGCTGGAAAATCTTTTTTGGCCAGTCCTTGCTGATTGAATTATGGCTTGTGTGAATGATGGAGGGCTCTGAATCTCTATCGCGTCGCATGGGCGCCACTAACACTTTCAATAACTTGGCTTAAACACACACATTATTTGTACCGAAAAGCTGTGTGTAGTATTCAAAATCTTAAGACTGCCTTAAAAGGAAGCCACCATTAATGAAAATAGAGCCTTTTATTATTATGATAATGACTGATCTAAAATTCCCGCAATTGCCTTTCAAAAATAACGCCAGAGCTCACCATTACCAACTCAAAGTTGAGTCCACAGTTGACTTCACTTCCGTTCCGACAGTTTATTAAACACTTTAAGACAATGCCCCACACAAAACAAATGCTGACTACAAAAAATGTAACGACCTACCGAGTAATCCGCTTCTATTCGGTGAATGAAAACGATGACGACGGCGATGGCGACGGCGATGGCGATGGTTACTGCTGATGAACTGCTGACAATTTGTGCAGCGCTTAACAAGCGGTTGAAAGGATACAAAAGGATGCGAATGAGCACCAAAAAAATGAACTGAAAAAGGATGACAGCGATGCAAAAAGCGCCAAGAGCGCAAAAAGCGCAAAAAGTGCCCCCGAATAATACAATGGGCAAAATGGAGCAGGAGAAACAGGAGCTGGCAAAACTTTTGGGCGATAATTGAACAAATTGTTTCGAGTGCAGTCGGCGGGGCAAAAGTGGAGTGTTGATGGGGCTTTTAAAGAGCCAATAAGAGGCCTTACTTAACGGGAACAACTTTCGAGGACTGAGATTAACTGAAGATGCCTTGACTGAGCACTGCAAATTGACCTGATCGTGCAAAATACTTGACACGGTTGCACTAAAATAATATATATGTACCATCTATTTATCAATTCTAACATTATTTAGTTTATTTAGTAATGAGAACTTTCTATGCCGTGTGTGCTTTGCTTTACGGAACAAAAACAAGATACAAAATATTGAATAGAATTCGCTGCTTTCTCTAACTGCAACGAATGTGTCATGTGTGTGAGAAGCCCAAGAAAGTGCAAAATGAAAATCTTCGATAGAGTTTAGGTCTCTCTATTCGGAAAACTCTTGGCGCACGTAAAATGGGAAGCTGACTTTTGGACTCACCTCTGCCGCTCCGCCCGACGAACCTGAGGTCGTTGAACTTGGCCACCTGGTTCTTCATCACCGCCGTGCAGTTGCGCAGCTCCGCACAGTAGTTCTCATCGTTGCCCGCCCGCACGGTGACCATCGTGCCGTCCATGATGTCGCCCAGCGAGACGACCTTGAAGGCCACCGGCAGCGTCTTGTTGCTCCGCCAGTGGGGCGGCAGCACCGTGCATACGAAGAGCGGACTGCTCGTGCGGATCAGCTCGCCCGGATGCTCGGTGAGGAAGTCGCCCAGCGTCCGCTCCGCCAGGATGTCGGAGGTCATCTTCGTGTAGGCCTCATTCAGGAGTTGGGCGGGCGTGGGCGGTGTGTTTTGCTCCGTGTTGCTGTTGTTGTTGCCGCTGCTGTTGTTGTTGTTGTTGTTGCCGCTCGTGTTGTTGTTGTTGCTGCTGCCGTTCGTGTTGGTCGTGTTGTTGTTGCTGCTTGTGTTGTTGTTGTTTGCGGTATTATTATTGTTGTTGTTGTTGTTGGCATTGGATGCCGTTGAATTGCTCGATGTGGTAGTCAAATGCATTTTGTAGTTGTTGCTATTGGCGCTGTAGTGGTGATAGTGTTGTTGTTGCTGCTGCTGCTGTTGCAACTGTTGCAACTGTTGCTGCTGCAGATGCAGATGCTGCTGCTGCTGCTGCTGCTGCTGTTGCTGTTCCTGCTGCTCGAACTGCTCCAGTTGCCCTTGAGCGTGAGCCTGCACTTTTTTTAACCGCACAATTTTGTCGTCGTTTAATCGCACCTGCCTCGGAAAACAATCAAAATTCAGGATTTACCCGCGGCTGTAGCCAATGTCCTGCAAGAAGAATTTAAACAAATTTTAAAAAAAAACTTATTTGATATTTGTAGCACCCTTCACCAACTTCTTAAATCTGCGTTGAAACATAACATCGAAAATTTAGTAAATTAAATGGCCAAAATTCCTGTTTAAGTATATTGTAATAGTTGAAACATATTTTACCACTAGCTTAAATCGACTTGTTCATATCTAATTTATATCCTATTAATCACAAATTAACCGATAAAGCAAACCAGGATATTAAAAACATCATTTTCATAACGCTGCTTCAACCATTTTATTATTAAATGATCGAAATGGCACAACTAAGTGACTTAAAGTAAAGCCCCCTTTGCAATTCTTGTTTGGATAGCATTCCTCCACGAACCGAATCACCCAGTGTCAGGCTTCCGCATCCGATTAGGTAATCAATCTCCTCCAGCTGAGGGTGGTAACTTCAATGGGAAACTTGCTCCTGCGACACCATAAAGTCTCCCATTTTGGCCGGCGCCTGTTAATGTCTTTAAATCACGGCCCCAAAATGGCATATTACATGGGCGCACCAAAGGAAGTGATGGGAGCTGCAGGATGGGTGGATGGCAGGATGGCAGGATGGCAGGATGCAGGCATGTCCATGGGCATGGCCACCATAAACACAAATCAATTGTCAACCACTCGACGGGGGAAGGACTTCAGACGGCTGGCAGGACTCGGATTGGCGACGGGAGTGGCGGTGGTTATGGGAATGGGAATAGGAATGGGGATGGGAATGGGATGCAGATTCACATCCCAGCGGAACGCAATTTGCGTTGCACTTTTCAATTTCCGGCAAAGGACTTCATCACCACCACTCTCGATGGCCGTGCAACACTATCCAAATCTAGTCGCTGCTGTGTGCCATGTGCGAGGGACCCAGAACGCAGGACGCAGGACCTAGGATCCAGGACGAAGGCGACAGGACGATGGGCGATGGGCGAAGGACCTGCACACGTCACCGTAACCAGTGTCAAAATGATTGTGGACTCACGGGTGAGAATTTGTGGTTTGATACTTGCATATTTTGTCACTTGTCGACATTCGTGCAGCACCCAAAAATCACAAGGATCAAGGATCACGGCAGCATGCAGATACAGATACAGATGCAATCGCTAAAGGTTTACGCACATTCAGCAACAACTCACTGAAGTCGGTGAGTTTTGGGAAATTGCACTTTATTTATTATTTTCCATTTAAGATAATAACTACGTAAAGAATTCCCCTTAAAAGAGCGCTTAAAAATAAACACATTTATTTTGAATCTAAAAGTATAGTCTGGTTAAAGAAGCGCTCAGCTGAAAATTCACAATTGCAAAGCTAAGCAATTGTGAAAGGAAATTCTATTTCATCTAAAAATACCAAATATCTATCTGGCGTGGATTAGATGTATTGCTTTCAGTGTGCACAAAAATTCGCCCCCATGCGAGAGACTCACCACTTCCTCTTCCCCACCATTGCCCCCACATTGCTGACCGATAAAAATTACTTAAAAATGCCACAGCTCATGGGTTGACTTTTGGCCAACGAACAAAAGAAAAAATTAACACTGAACTGAAGAAAAGGCACGAAAAAATAACGTACACAAAATAACCGTCGACTGTCACACAAAGGGAAATTTTGGAAAATCTCGGGAAATGGGAAAATGGGGAAAATGAAGCTGGGGGTTAACAAGCAGCGACAACAACAAGGAGGCGCGACGCCAAAGAGGAAATCGCGGGAAAAGTCCAACGGAAGCCAAACGTGTCGCCACGAGTCCAGACAGCACACACTGGGAAATGGCCGGGGAAAAGCGCGGAAAATGCCATGGCAGAGGGGCGTGTTTTAATGGTGCCTGTTTCAGTTCCCAACGTCATTTGCCTTTCATTTCGTTGGCCTGCCTTTTATTGTAAATTTACTTTATAAAGGTTATTACCGAGCTCGAGATAAAAACGCGGACCAACAAAAAAAAAACTGGAGGAAGTAGGTGAGATAAGCGGCAAAAGGGGGTTAAAACAGGGCCAGACCGGACTCTCAAATTAAGTTGAGGAGCCAGCTGTGGCGAGTCAATCGATCCCCTTTACCTACGCACTTTGAGAAGCGCGGAGAGAGGCGCATGTTCTGGCTTAAAGTCAAAAATACTCGAACTAATACATAACCTGGTTTTAGCCAAAAAAAAAGTCCCTTCCCTTTTAATTTTCACTTTTTATATTTTTGTAAAGCAAATTCGTTGGAATATGTCAATTAAATGGATTTTATTGCAGGGTATTAAACGGCTGTGGCAGCTCAAGTGTAAAATATTGGCGGCCAGAGGAGTGAAAAAATCAGCGACAAGTGCTCGACAAACGCGCCATAATCCGCGCTCGCCGTCACCGAAAGGTTTGCTGGACTGGCAAGACTGGCAGGACTGGCAGGACTCACAGGACTCACAGGACATGGACACGCGCGGTTTGTCACCTCGTTGTTGTTGGAGAGATACATTTTTTTGCTCGCTATTTCGACAGCAGACTCGCCCGTCGGAGGGGCTAAATCAAAATTCATGGTTACTGCTAAAACCGGGTATCAATAGACGAGCGAGGACCCCAGGGTTACACGCAAGTTTAACCCTTTGATGGCTCGCGTTCACGTTGCACACCCCCCCGCCAACACATGTACGACATGTAAATTGTTTCAATTTGCGGCATTTGCCGTAAAGCTGCGCAATTTTCGACATGCCATGGATACCCATGAACTTGTCCGTTCACCAACAACCCCATTTTCTGTGCGTGAGTGGGTGGCGTTGACCATTTTTTGTTCTACCCCCCATTCGATTTTTTCCACCCATAGTTTGGCGCGTCCATCTGTTGGTCTCCCATGGAAAAATGTCAGCGGTGTGGGCAGGGCGGCAAAAAATGGCAAACCCAAATACTAAACTTGTTAAATGTTATAGCTATATGTATATGTACATATATGTATATACATATATCCGGCCTGTGTGGATGGGCTACTGGGGCTGCTACTTTGATGTAGTTAAATTTTAATTGGACTTTGGGTTTTTGCTTCCCCGTCTGTGGTATTTTTCGGCCAGCAGCAACAACAATGTTAAGTATGTGTGTGTGTGTGTGTTAGTTGATAGAACTTAGTATTAGGGGCTAAGGAAAGTTAATAGGATAGTTTTGCTATTGAATAGCTGCATCAGTGATTAGCTAACTTAATCCTTTCCATTATGCACAAATCAAGTGAAGAGGTGCCTATGAGCTTTACCATAGAGAACACGTAGATCGTAAGTGTCGACAACAAAGGATAATCCAAACGTGATACTAAATTATGTTTTAAACTAAGCCTTTGTCTGCAAATACCTGGCCATTTGGCAATGGGCCTTGTGAACTCTACTTGATTACCCAATAAATCCCCGTTTTAATTTCCCCACCTCAGCAATCAATTTATCTTTTCCATTCGGTGCCACAAGGTTTGCCAGGGAACAAGACCCGAAATTAACAACATTTGCTAACTGAGAACAAATTAAGTCATACATTGTTTATAAGTGCTCAGAATGGGCACCACAGAAGCCCCAGGATTCGGGATTCTCGACTTCGGGTGTCTGTGTGTTCGCTTTAATGCCTAAATCAACTAAATTTGCGGGCAGCAAACTTATTTCCGGCATGCCCAGAACACTTACCCCAAACAAACCAGTCGCACGCACCCGGACACCCGAACAGCCGGACACCCGTACATACGGACAGCCAGACACCAAGGGAATCAAGAGTCCAAGAAGGAGTGGACACCAAAATTCAACCATAAATTGATGCAGTAACACGCCCTCCAGAGAACTCGGGCCACTGCAATGCCGACCGAGCCAGGCCCAACAGAAAAAAGGCAGAAAAAAAACAAGGCTGCAGTCTCGTTGCAATCCAATTCAGTGCAGTGCAGTGCAATGCAATCCTTTAGTCCTGCTGCAGCCCGTCCGTCCCAAGCCCCAAGAAGCGAGGCGACCAACAATGCCAAGTTTTCGGTCAACTTTCGGCCAAAACAATGCCCAATCCTGTGTGTTAACCCCTCTCCGTGACCCCCTTAACCCATGTCCGCACGACGCCCGTCGAGCCCGAAAAAACACACACGGGCCACGCATCTTGTCCTCGTCCTTGGTCCTGGCTCCTCAATTTTTCAATGCGTGTGCACTGGGAAAAATTCCTGCTCGCTGGTTTGATTCCAAGAAAAAGGAAAATCGGTTTAGCATAGATAATACTTTGCTTTGAAATAACAAGTTTTTTAAGATATTTCAAAGTATCTGAAAGTATCAAATTCCCTTTTGAAGATCCCTATTTATATTATCCTTTAACTTGAACCGATAAGGCCTTCAATTAGTTCATAGCCAGCCTGATTTCTGTTTCTGTTTTAAGCAAATTGAGTGTTGCGAATTGGGATTTCTCTTGCGATTTCTCACAGTGCACTGTGCGGGCACACGTTCGACTATGTGTCCTTGCATCCTGCATCCGAGTGCATCCTGCTCTGCAACTGCAATTGCAACTGGAGATGGTGATGGAGATACATGTGCAGGAGGAGCTGCAGCCGGAGTTGGAGCTGCAGCTGGAGCTGGAGAGCCTGGGACTTTCTCTGGTCAATTCGCGGTTTTGCTTGTCACTTAGCCGACGACCGGCGGCGCAGCGCTGGCCATTTGATAAACGACGAGGAGACGACAAGGACATTTCCCTGGCCAACGGGGTGGGTGTCCTTTTGAGGCGACAATGTGACGACATTTGAGCACAACAGCAAGGGGCGCCGCTAACGGAGTGATACTGTACTGTGGCCGGATTGTACAGAGTACAGGGGCCACTCGACTGCCAGACTGCCAGCGCCGCATTGAATTATCCCACCGAGGTGCGAGGCAGTTTGTCAGCTTGGGGTTAAACTGGGCCTAAGGCCACGATTAAGTCGTGGGTTCGCTTGATGAGTTAGGTGGGCTGAAGGATTGCTTGGGGAACTTTAAGGTAAATCAAAAACCTGAGAGGAATTCACATTCAGAAGTAACTGGCAGGGTAACTGAGGTTTATCTATGTATATAATGACGTGTTTAAGCATAGTTATCACAGTGTAAGTTCTCACCACATATGAAATGCAGTCATGCTGTTGTATAGTTCAGGGACTTATTGGTTGGGGTTTTATTTCTTTAATATCTGTTTCATAAGGTAAATGTCATACTTATGTTTAAATTTCTATTTAAGCATCATGAACATTTATAGTATATCGATCTCAAGAGAAACCGCCTAGGGTATTGCGAGTTCGACTTGAGAGCCAGGATCTTTCCGGCACTCCAGCGCTCCATTTGCGGACGTCTGTCTGTGTGTTATGCTTAAGCTTTAAGTGGCGTAATAAGTCCAGATTGCAGCCTGTTCTGGCCGTTGTCCTGAGGTCCTGAGGTTCCGAGGACCTCAACTCAACATCCTTGGCCAGACGGTCGTCCTTGTTTGTTTGCCAGTGCCCGCAGAGCTGGCCGTTGGCTTTTGCTTTTAAGCCAGAAAGGACTAGGCCCGAAAATGGGTGGCCAGAAACTGTTGGAGGCGTTTAACATTTTTGAGGCTTGATTGGATTTGCCACTGGCCTATGCGCAAAGTGAAAAATTGCATTTTGAGCAGCTGCTGCAGCACTTGCAACACGCAGCAAGTGTTGCAACTTGCTGTTGCTGTTGCTGTTACTGCTGCTGCTCTCGCTCTTGCTTTTGTTTTTGTTTTTGTTTTTGTTTTTATTGTTGATGAAGTCGGCTTTGGTTTTGGTTTCATTTGGTTTTGCTGGTCAGCCTCGGCTGCGGCTGTCTTTTATTTTGAAATACTCGTTGAGTGGCTCGTTTGCGGTGAAATGCATGTGGCCACGCCCCCCATTTGTCACACTTTCCCCACAAGCCGCCCTCCCAGGAGTCATCACAATTGTTTTTGCGCCCACCCTCGCAACTCCTTGGGCACTTTAAGCCGCTTTAAGCCACCGTCACCATCATCGTCACCGTCACCGTGCCTTTGAATCGCTCTATTGGGCAGCGCCTTAAGTGCAATATTGCATTTCAACGGCAATTAAAACGCATTTACCGGTTACTTGACACATAACATAATTTGCATTTCCGTAGCCAAGCACTTAACCCCCCATTGCCGCCCGGGGCGTTAGATTGTTTAAATGCAGAAGCGATGCCAGGGGCAGATATTGCAATTGCAAAACAGCAGCAGCAACCGCAGACGCAGCCCCAGTGTCACCCCAGTAACTTGAAACGTGCAACGTGCAACGTGCAACATGCAACTTGCAAGGCAGCCGCCCCTGCATCCTGTTCGTACTTCGTCCTTCGTCCTTCGTCCTGTTCGTCCTATCACCGCCTGGCTGTGTGTCACCTTCAGACAACACTGTCTTTCCGGAGATTCCGTATTTCAATTGGTTGCCCTGTCAAAATCTGTCGCCACATCTCGGGCACATTGAAAAGTAAGAGCCCTGAGTTATTTATGCAGAACGTTCTTTGTTTTCAATAATGTAGGAAAACAAAAAATAATATATTAAATAAATTATGCTTTTTCTGCCCAATAACTAACCAACTTTCGAGCTCGTTCATAAGAGTAAGAGTTCATAAGAGCATAATTCCTGATGTTTTGGCGTTCTAAAACTGTTCTTAGGCAAAAGTGCTGCCCTGATGACCAGTGTAACACGTTATTGCCAATGTGTGGCATGTGTCGCATTCTGCAAACATCGCATAGACAAGCGCTTGGGTAGAGCGATTGACATACCAGTGGGAGTGAGAGAGGGAGTTAGAGAGAGAGAGACGGGTGTAGGCGATGGGAAAGAGAGGGCTGCATATGCCCCATTTGCACAGAGTTTGTCCAAATCACCGAGTTTAACAAATTAAATGACTTCTAGTGCGTACATTGTTTTGACACGGATGTGACCCAAGGCCCTCACTGCCCCCCCAACACCCTTTAACCCCTTGGCCCCGTTGACTACTTTGCGAAAAGGGTGTTAAGCCAGCGTCTGGACTTTGCCAAATTGCTGTTGATTGCTCGACACTCTTGGCAGTGCGAAAAACCCACCTGCAATGTGAAGCATTTGACAGGCCATCCAAACAGAGCAGAACAGAACCGAAACGAACCGAACCCATGCCACGCCCTCCGCCCTACGCCCTCGTGGCACGCACCCGCCTCCCGGAAAATGGGGGGAAATTGCACTTTGCATGACATCTTGTCAACTGCAGTCAACATTCCGGTTAGCTACGGCTGGGGTTTCGGTTTGTTTTCGGTTTAATTATGGCGCAAACAGGAGCCCCAAATGTGTGTTTCTTTTCCCCCTCTTTTTTAAGCAAGCAAAATATACATAGGTATTCCATTGTGCCCCCTTATTCCCCTTCTGGGTGGTCTCCATCGCCGCCTTTGATACATATCATATTTTTAACGATCTCCTGGCTTAATGTCTTTATAAATACACAAAAATATGAGCAATGAGCAATGATCGCTGCGCTTGCTTTGTTTATATGTTTATGGCAATTAAATTCCCTGCAATAACAAACAAACCAACTGCAATGATCGCCGTGCGGAAGGAGGGGAGATTTAGAGAGGTCGGAAATTGTTTATGCCTTTGTTTGCTCCAAGCAAATCGGTCATAAAAAATGTGGCACAAATGTCGGGGAGTTGGAGATACTCAACACGCACTATCAAAGTTATGAGGAGGAAATATGAAACATTTAATGAAACATCGCCTCTATTTGGTGGCTGACATTGAAGATCAGTTGCAATTTGTCACTTTCATTTGTTTACTATTTTAAAAACTGTTCTGTATGTTTTTGCTTACTCATTGATTAGTTTAAAATATTTGTATTTATATCATCACTTTATGATTATGTGCAAAAGATCAAATTTGTTACTTGCTTACGTGTTCACTATACACAGTTTGAGAAGTAACCCACTTTTCACTTTCTAACGTCGTTAGCTTGGACGATTTTTAACTATAAATTGGAGCAGTCACTAAGTGCTTTACTAGAAATAGTTTAAGTTGTAGTCTTGGAAAATTCTTCATTATTATGTAAATGTTTTCGGGGGGAGGAGCCTCCACAGAGGGGGTTCAAAGGGCGACCGCAGTGTCTGAGTCGGAATCTTATACTAATTCCGAGTTCATTGAGTTGAGTTCAGAAACGCTGAGGCATTCCGGTTGTCTTGGCTAAGCAAATCCCATTGGATCCCATTTCAGACGGAGTGCGGCGTCGGAGGGCTTGAGTGTTCCTTCATTTGCCGCCTTTGATGATGTCGAAAAAAAAATAAAACAAAATTAAATCCTCCTTTTTTAAGATTCTATTTTTCCTGAGTGCTTTTAGCTTCGCTTTTTAGTCACGCTTTTCACTCGGCCCGAGTTTTTACTCACTTGGCCACTTTGCCCTCAGTGTAATGCGCCGTTGCAGGCTCTCAATTAGCAAATTAAGGACTCGCACTCGCACTCGCACTCGCACATATGGAGCCCACCCACACACACACGCACAGGCGAACTCACTCAACCACACACATACAGACAAAAACACACACACATAGCGCACTTACACACATGCAGGCGGCAAGGGTTGAACTCAGAGTGGAGCTCTGTTCTCTCGCAAAAAGTTATTTCCCCACTTGAACGCCCCCTGTGCAGCGACCCCGCCCCCAATAAAATGCATTCCATTGCAGACTCAACATTTGGATGTGCTTGTGTGGGTGCTTGCATGTGTGTGTGTGTGTGTGTGTGTGTGTGAGTGAGTGAGTGGTCAGTTGTTGTTATTATTGGATGGGGGATGGTCTACCGATTCGGTTTCGTTTCGATGCCGTTGCCAGTTTGTTTCTAATTCTATTCACGTCCCTGGCACTAAATCTATAATAAAACGATTTATCCATTTATAGAAGAACTAAAAATTCGAAAATTTGATCTTAATAAATACATTTGTTATTCATATCAAACGTAACCGAATCTTCAAATGAAAACATTTCGTCTGTTGAGTTAAATAATAATAAAATATTATAAAATGATAACAGAACCCAAATCGAATCCCAATCTACACCACTATCCAACTCGTTTCAGTACTAGAATGTCCTTCTCCAAGGACCTCCAGTGTTGAGTCCTAAACATGCAACACTAAAGCAGGTTACCCCTAACATGTACTTTCAAACCAGAACTTCTTCCAGAAAAATGTTCATAGGAACAATGCCGCTAAAAATCAAACTTTCATTATCAGAGCAATTGTGACTAAATCGATAGTATTTTAAACGATTCCAAACTTCGCCAATTTTTGTATAAACGTTAAACCAAAACCGGAAGAAGAAACACAATCGAATGAATTGAAAGATATCTTTTGCGACGGTGAATACGGCCCATTCCTGAACTCATTTTACATTTTTAGTGCAACTTACGGAACTGAATACGAATTCTGTTCAAATGAACGTTTTATTTTTAAACCACACACTCACGAAAACCTTTTAAAATATTATATTTTTGTGTGCGACGAGAACAATGTAAATAAAACATCAATAAAATATACAAATTAATCAGAAGCCATTTTCAAGGGATTTCTCCATGGCGCCGCACACTTTGTTCCCCAGTTGCACATTTTTGCGGCCCTGATTTTATTATATTATACGCACCTTTGGACACTGGACGCCCCAAGCCCACCCATACACATTTTGCGGTGAGCGTGTGTGAGGGACATTTGTGTGCAATTTTTAGTTA
Source organism: Drosophila santomea (assembly GCF_016746245.2). NCBI lineage: Eukaryota > Metazoa > Arthropoda > Insecta > Diptera > Drosophilidae > Drosophila > Drosophila santomea. The sequence continues at coordinate 20,051,497 of NC_053021.2, forward strand.
AATTATTTTTACACCCCGAATGGCAGACCAGAAACCAGAACACACACAAAAAAAATCTGGAAAACCTGAACGCAAAATTCGATGCAATGCCGAAATTGCAGAGCCCGTGGGAGGCGTTCTGTGTGCAAATATATGGATATATATAGATTTTTATACGTGTGCTGCATTTTGGGGATGCAACACCCGCATTTGCCCCCCCCCCCCCCACATTCCCCACTTCGCCCCTCCTCTTACTCCACCCACCCAATTTCCACACACACAAAGTGGCAAGTGCAGATTTGAAGTTATTACGAAAAACTAACCAACATTTTGTGGGTTTGAAGTTGTGTGGAATAATATTGGTAGACCCAAAAAGCCTTTGCTATGATTGTTGTTGTAAATATTTTTATTGCCCAGTATACGGCATTCGTTTTCACACATATGCACTTATATATCAGATGATGGAGTTGCAGCTGCAATGGCAATTGATGTATTGAGTTTTGTTGCTGTGAAAAACTAACATTTGACAGGAAATAATTAACTGGCACACAGTGGCAGGAAGTGTATTTCAAAAAGACACACAGGTACAGCGTTTCTTGGATGACATTTTGAAAATTGCATTGTATGTAGCTTAAGCGAACGAAACTCCCGAGGCAAGTGCCTCGACTATCAGATACCCAGTACTCGCATGAAAACGAGACATGCAAGTAAATAATTGCTCATTATTATTTATTGAATGGTCCAATGGTCCGATTTGAATCGAGTTTTTTGCTGAAGATCGATATTGATGAGCAAAACTGAATTTGAAATCGTATTTACAACATCTTTAAGCACGACAAATTTAAGCGTGGGTGTGAAATATTTTTCCCTATCATTGGGTACAATTAATATATTTTATTGAAAAATAAATAAAAGTATTTTTTTAAAACACTTTCGGGTTGTGTTCGCGGCATAGGCGTCGTAGAAACTCTATTTTAACTAGCTTTTCTGATTATGTAATATATACATAATTATATATATAATAAACATATTCTTTTAGAAATATAGTACACACGTTTAATCTATAAGTAAGTAAAAACAAAAGTGGGAAAAGAGTGGAATAGTTATTATTTCAATCTATGGGTTGATTTAGTATATACATTTGTAACATAGGCAAAGCAATATATGCTTATATTATTTTATTTTTTATTGTATATATTATTTTGTTATTTTATAATTTTCGGCAAACACTATAAACATTGTATGGACTTAACCCATCAGAATTATTACCATCGAAATTCGCAACCAATCAACAGCTCTTTCGGCCAAAACCGAAAAAAGAAAGAAAACAAAGGAAACTCTGGCTTAAACAACTCGCTATAATTTGTAGACCCAAACCGGGGAAAATGGTGAAAAAGAAGGTGAAAAACCGCCAAACACACACGCAAACAAAAACAAGGTCCAAACAAATGCAACAACAATTGCCGCTGTTGCATTGTGGGTAGGAAAAATTACGAAACCAAAAATCAGCAACCGAATATGTGGTTGCCACCAACAAAAGGCCCAAAACAGAGAAAACATATACCCCCAAGGGGGCGCGACGGTGGGTTGGGGTGAGGCAGTGGGGCAGGTGAGTTGTTTGGTGGTCAATTTTTTTCCCCACTGTCTGTCTGTCTGTCTGTCAAAGAAGCGAATGCAACAATGCAACAATTGTGATGGGTAAGGAGTGGGGGGGGGGGTTCCATTTTAAGACCCCTCGCCACCAATTTGTTGCTGCAATAATAAACATGAGAGAACACGCGTGTTCCGCGGGTATTTTCTCCTTTTTTCGGGATTTTTCCTGTATTCTTTTTATATTTATTTTTTACACACATATATTTCCCTTTTATCATGCCTTTTTGGGCAACAACCAGAGGTTGGTTGTCTGACAGCTGTACAAACGCAGACCGACAAACAAGGGTTAAGGGGCTGCGCCTGCTGGGGGGTTAAGTAGCGGCGGGGTAGGGGGGGCTTTGCTTTTCAGGACGCGTTTGGTCAGTTGGCTGGTTTCCGTTGCACACGCGGCGTATGCGTAATATGCGCACATGCAAAAAAGCAGGCAAAGGAAAATCAATAAAAAAGGAAATCGAGTGGAGAAGCGGAAAAGCAAACCAACTGCAAGGTCCATCTTGTGGACTGCCACCCTACCTACGGCTCACCCCTCACCACTCAACACTCACCACTCCTTACTCCCATCCGCTTTTCCCATCCCGATTTTTCCAAGCCATTGCAGTCAAACTTGTTGACAATCACGTGCAAGGCTTTTCCACTCCTGCACTTTGCTCCTTTTTGGGGTTTTGCATTTTGAGGCCAACATTGAGGCCACGAACTGCGGATGGGTGCCACCTCATCGCCTGGTTTCCGTACACACACACGCATCCCCTCGATTTCCCCCTGACCAATGGGATTTTCATTTTCATTTTTTCGGGCCTTGTTTGCTCACTTGCCATGTAAATTTATGACGCTGGTTAAGTAGTTGTATGATAAAGCGTTACCCTAGACTCGGCCAAGGATCAGCTGTTGGAACATGATCAACCTGCCACTGAGATTAATTTAAAAAGTATTTCGAAAATTCTCGTTAAATGATATAGACTCCTTTGCTTAGACGGTAATATTTTAAAACACAATAAGGTCCTCTAAAAATGATCACTATGATTTGAGGAAAATGAAACTTAAGTTAAGTTAAGCAAATATATGTTAAGATGGCAATGTATATAGGGACATATACTAATGACAATATAGGATTGGCCGGTTCACATTGGAATGCTAATCATTAGAAATTGGAAAACCTAAGCTAAAAACTAAAAGCTTGGCAAAAACCTGTTAGGACATCCACTACCGCATACTGAATGATTATTTTCCTGTAAAGTCACTATACCTTCTTCAAAAATGCATATGTTTTTGTTAAGCATTTCAATCCAAGTGGCTTCTGTCTTCCCAATCTCCTTACAGGTCATCCAACAGTCGATGCTATTTTGGCAAGGATCTTCCCTTACTTTTGGCCTCGTTGAACTCGGTGGTTTACGGCCTTATCGAGAAGTGGCGGAGGAGGGACTGAGGTGTGTTGAGGTGCTTTCTCTGGTTACGCATTCTGGCCAGTTTGCCGATTTTTCAACAGCTTGTTAACATTTTGTCGGCCGTCAATGGGGAAAGCGCAGGACAGGACAGGACACACACCACACGCACTCGCTGGAAAAAGGAGTGTTACATATCTTGACAGGAAAATGCAGGTGGGGAAATGTGGGGCGGCGAAGAAAACGCGTTAATGAAGTGTTGCTTGGTAGCTCATTATGCATTTTGCTCACGTTTTTAATTTTTAATTGCATTGCAGGCTGCCCGAGCCCGAGCGCGAGTGTGTCCTGGTTTTCGTCCTTTCATTAAACGGCACCGCACGACGGCAAACGATTAAAATGACCGCCGAGCAGCAAATCGAATTAATTTTTGTAACGTGCAAATGGCCGGACAGCAAAAGTTTCCCGCACAAGGGAAAAGCGCCGGAAAAGTTCGACGTCAGTTCGACGGCAGTTCGCAGGGGTGAAGTGGAGAAATCGTACCGGTGAGCCGTGCATTAAATCCGTGCTGCCGCAGGACACATTTAAGTTGCTGATTAAGCCTATATACTCCGCACATTATGTACTCAAGCACATAAAGATGTAATGAGCCGGGGCGACGCTGCACCTGGCCCTTGGCCACAGAAACCAGCAGCGAAAATGTTCTGGCTCCGCGTCTGAATGGCTTTAATTGAAAAATTTTAAAATACGCTGCACCGTGGAAGCGACATCCCAAAGATCGCCAAGAAAATCATCCACAGGAAAGCTTTCAGGATCTTATTCTGTTCTACAACCTAAACCAGTTAGGCATCATTTCTGTCACGCCATGGCGTTTGGCTTATTGGAAATGTAATTGGTTTGAAAGCAACAAGAAAGTAAAGATAATGAAGTTACCATTTTTACGTACAGGTAACTCGTTTGTTTGGCGAGAGAGGAAAAATCCATTTATACAAATGTATACAAATACATTGGGCAGCAGAATAAAGACTTAACAAGAAAAGCCAGATCAGCAGCAACATCATCAGCAACTTCGATAAACACGACGGCAGCATCAACAACACGGCAGCAACATCATGAGGTCGACTCATATTTTTTAATGAATATTGAGGATTAAAGGAATTTCTGCTGGATTTTCATTGAATTATGCATTTATTTATCTTTTTTCCTCCTTTTTTTCCCCCGTTTTTTCTCGCTTTTTTGCTGGCCCAATCGCGACCTCAGCAATGCCCAAACCATCGGCTCTTCCTGGTTGCGGTTGTTGCTGCTGGGGAGCGAGCGACCAGGAACATATATCCCATATATTTCTTTGTCGCACGCGATGATTTATTAAGTCATTAGCACTTGTGCGGCTGATGTTGCTGTTGCTGCTGCTGATGCTGCTGTTTCTGCTGTTGCTGCTGTTGCTGCCACACCCCAACGCCCAGGATGCAGGAATCAGGATGCAGGATGCAGGATGCGGATAAGCCCGCACAAATACACAAGCACACACCCACGAACAGGCACACACAACCAACCGCCCCCTCATCATACAACTTGTAATTCTTATTAATTGTGTGCGCTGTTGCCGCTCATATACAAATATACAAATATACAAATATACAAATATACATTTGCCCGCACATACTTATATATTTTTCAGGAGCCCCCTTGCAATGGCGGCCAGGACATTAATGCATTCGATCCAGGACATAGCATTAACTCTTTCAGCTGCGCATGTTTAAATAGAACATCACAGATGTTCGTCGGCGTGAATGTTTAATGCAAAGGATATCGACGGTGGGAGTACGCGATATATGTTATATACATATGTACATATATATATGATTTAATGGCGGTAGTTGGGGAATTAGAAAAATTACGCATCACGTATACAAGTATGCATATTACTGAGTTCTGCTTATTGAAACTTCCATTATTCAGATATTATTAAGAGTAATGAAAGACATGCACTCACATTCCTTAAACTTTATTGCAAAGTTCAAGCACTAATTTCTTTAATACACTCACTATTTTATTGTGTCAAGGACTTTCTTCAAAAAACTACTATCCAGAACTATCCTTTTCTTTTGAACGTTTTCCCAATTGGAAAAATAAGCAGCAAGCTCTTTCAGAATTTAAATGCACACCTATTTGATAATCCAATCTGTCTATAAGGTATAAGATGATAGATACAACTCGAACGGAGCCGATTTAATAGCAGGGCTGCGTATTACGCTTTCGAGTGACAACGTGGCGTATACGCAACGCGCTTCAGAAACAGCACTTCATAAATGCCAACGGAAGTAAATCAAATAAGAAAAGGCGAGCTCGCGCTGAAGTGGTCCTTTATTCGAGGCGATGCAACACGACCGCAGATCGAACGGCTTTAAGCCAATTTGCGTGAGATGCCCAAGAATTGGCCAGAATGGCAGTCTTCGATGGATTCTTTGCTCTCGCAGGACGACGGGCGAAGGATGGGCCGTCGGGAGATGTCAGAAATGCGTGTGAAAAATAAACGAGATTTTCGCGACGCGCTTTTGATATTTTTGCCTGACAGAAGCCAAATGAGAAAATGCGATTTTCCGAATTGCCCCGGCCAATGACATGGACATGAACGTGGATGTGGACGTGGACGTGGACATGGACGTGGATGTGGACCCGGACATGGCGGTGTGGAAGAGGGGGGTAGCAAGGGGGACAGGATGCTGTCCAACAACACGGCCTACCAACTTAATGTGCCGGCACTTCCTGGCACACAAACACACACAGGACAGGCTGGCGAAACTGAAAACTGGAAACTGGATGGGGAAAACGCAGCGAGACAGACGGTCGGAAAATCGGACAGACGCACAATAATTTTTACAATTTGCAGCAATGCGTTTTTAATTTAAATCGATAAAAGTTGCACTTGCACAAAACGACAAAAAAAAAATGCCATCCAGACGAAGGACAACAACAGCACAATATGATTGCAAGCAACCCTCATAAATATATACACAAATATATACGAGTATCTCGTCGATCCTACAAATTCCACACCCTCGCGCTGATTTCAACGTTTTTAAAATGGTCGGTACTTTTTAATTAAGACACAGCACAGCAAATAGCAAACGGAAAATTAAATACGCATCGAATAACACATGCATTTCAGCGATTGTAAACGTTCTCATTCAAGGATTCACTTCACTTTATGTGCTGTCAACCAAAAATTGTTCTATTGCCACCTTGTGCTTTCAAATCAACTGAAATTGAAAATATTTGTAGATAAGGTGTTAAATAAGTGTGGCATTTCCATTTAATTTATTTTGAAATTCGGAATCAATACTAAAACTGCCACACAAATACTAAGAGGGTCTTTTAGTTCATTGGAATATAATTTACTATTTCTAAAATGTTGCTTATCATTTCTCAAATAACGTAAATTCCCTTAGGTGCGCTTGGTGAATAGTTTGCCATCAGCCAGACATGAGGAATGTTTAATTTAATCTCCCAGTTTGTCAAACTGTCAATAATTCCAGCAAATTAAAATAAATCATTAACTTTAGTAAAAACTAGCAACTTCCAAATTGGCCAATCAGCGGATAGAAAATAAAAACCTAAACATTTTGCAATAAATATAAATTAAATTAAACATTATAAAATGAAACGTTCAACTGTCGCATTGCATTAGCAGCCCCAAAAAATAAACAAAATGCAAACAGGAAAATATGAATGGGGCAAAAAATAATTCCATTGCCTACATTTCAACGCCGGCTGCTGGAATTATTGTTGCCATTGTTGTTTGTTTTGTTTGTGATTTGACTGCCAGGCCGCACACATGCATGTGTGTGTATGTTTACACGCACACACTCGAACACACTCGCACACACTCGCACACACACTCACACATCTGTCCTATCTGTCTGCGTGTGTTTATTTCATTTTATTATTTTTTCTCTTTTGCGGTCAACGAGTTGGTTGACCACTTTCAAATACCGCCCACGCCCCTCCCTCAACGCACCGCCCCCTCGGTGGGTGGGTCTTACACCCACCGTGCACCACCACCCGGCCCTTGAGCCAACTGCCTGCCACGCCCTATCCGCCCACATTCCAGGGCAGTCTGAGTCCGAATCTCTGTTGATTATGCACAATATATATTTATACTTTCGCCTGTAAATAGGAATTTCCTTACGTTGGTTCACCGATATTCATTTTTTATGATTGTTTTGATTCACATTAAGGACTTCTATGGGCATTTCGATTATAGTATTGTATAGGGTGTTTTTTTTAGAGGTATAGAACTTTAAATTGCAATAAAACAACGATGGATTATTCGATTGACATGAATTTTATTGACATGAAAGATAATCTTGTGGCATTACATTTTAAATATGATTTCTGGCATATGACCGCCACGGCTGGCTCGGATGTAGTCCAATCTGGACGTCCAATTTGCAATGACTTTTTCCAATATTTGGCCGTATATCGGCAATAACACGGCGAATGTTGTCTTCCAAATGGTTTAGCGTTTGTGGCTTATCCGCATAGACCAATGACTTTACATAGCCCCACAAAAAGTAGTCTAGCGGTGTTAAATAACAAGATCTTGGAGGCTTATGAAAAATCGGGAACAACAGCAATCTCGTTTTGGGCCCATTCGACGAATCTACGCCTTGCTTGATGATCGTTTGGTTTCAATTCTTGCACGAGTTGGATTTTGTAAGCACGCATGACGAATTGCCAAACCAAACTGAGAATAAATCACTTGACAGCTGTTAAATCGGTCGCCATCTTGAACAGTAATGCCAACTTAAAGTTCTATACCTCTAAAAAAAACACCCGTTATAAAGATTCATATTGTTTACTTGAACACACTTTAATTTCCAGTTAACTTATTCAGCTGACTGATAATATTCGCCCATCAAATTCACATTTAAAAGTAATTTTTACCCCTTACGGTTTCCCTAGTAATCTTGTTCGTCTATTTCATAACTTTATTAATATCGATTTAATTAATTAATTAACATCTTATAATTTCCTAGGATATTGGTTCTAGAATCCTGGTTCTATATTTACAATGGTTTCTGTTTGAAAACAATCACTTTCCGTGCCATACATTAATATAAACCACTGCATATCCACATTTTAATGAGTTGTGCAGGAAATTGTGAGAAACTAAAGGATACTTTCCCAGTGTATTTCAAGTCCCTCCCAACCTCGAATTCGATTTTGTTTACGTGATAGTCCTGTGTGGGTAGTTTTTTATGGGGATCCCACTGTTAAGTTGATTTAAAGCGTTTAACACTCGCTGGAGCACGGCTTGCGCTTTTTTTGCTCCGTTTTTCCCTTTTATTTTTTGTTAGTTGTTGGCCCGTTGGTTAACCGTTGAATTATCAATTTCGTGGTAGAACTTGTGGTAGATAAGTGCGGTTGGCCAATGAGTTTTCCAAGGTATCATATTATACGCACTCACAAATATGCACGCAATTATTGCTGTCTTTGTTTGCACTTGCACAATGACATTTGTCCAGCTCAAAATTAATACGTTAAAATTTAATTAATTACATTAAGTAAAAGCGGCTCACTGCCCGTTTCATTTTTGACACGTCAAGTGGGTCATTAAATGCTTTTTGCATTCATTTCCTTTTCGAGCTTTGTTTGGATTTAAGAGAAATTAAACATGGCTGACTATTACATTGCTACTATCAGATGCTACAAATATTCATTAAAAGGGCTTCGCAAGTTCGATTTGATATATTAAGTTCGTTATCTACCATTAATCTGCTATTCTTAAAGTTATTGCAATTTCCTAACTACATTCTTGTTATGGAATTTCCCATAATTGATGTTGGTTTTCATTGCCGATGCATCTAATAATAATTTCCCAAAATGGTTTCAATGTGTCAAACATGTGTTATATTTATCATTGATAATTTCAGAATAAAAAGCAAAAGTAAATTTGTTGCGCTGATTAACTTAGGAGTTTCTAAAAAAACCCTATAGTTAAGCGAAAACTTTATAGTTTAAACGAAAAATATAGTTTGGTAACTTTAAATTTAAAATTACTAGCAATTTATTTATTTATTTCAAACATACAATACAAAATTTGTTCTGTAAATCGACAGGCTTTTTCAATGTATTCTGCAAATGAACATTAATTATAGGGTTTTTTGGTAAAGCAACACTTAGTTTACCTATTGCCCCTAATACTAGAGATTATAATCTACTTTGTAAGGTATAAGATTCAAAATGTACATAGGTATATAAAAATGCTTAAACTAAAGACCTTTTTGTCAACACCAATGAAGCAGAACCCTAGACAACTAATCCTCTTTTTCAACGCTATTCCCGTGCTGTTTTATCCCAAAATTATATATATCCGTAGCTAGTATATTTTTTACGACTAAACTCACCTGCTGGGCTGGTGAATGCACCAAGTGCACTTGCTACACCGATGATGTCCAAAATGTATTCAACGTGTACAGCGTGCACTTAATACCTCAATATTTGTATTTCTCTCTTAGATCTCTTCACTGTTTTCAAACATTCGATCTTTTATTGCCCGACAGAGGCACACTCAAAAAAACAAATAACTTAAACCAATGATGGCGCCAACATTGTACCAACGATCTTTGTGTTTGAGTAACTGGGTTTGGCGAGATCTTGGCCACACGATCAGTTTCTGCTGATTTACAGTAGTAGTAGTAGTAGTAGTAGTAGACAGTTAATCTCAACTTTGTTAGCCGATAAATGATGATTTCCGGAGTCAAGCACGGTTTTAGCCACTTTATTGGCCACGCAACGTAAGGGAACGACGTAACGGATCGAATCGTATCGAATCGAATCGAATCGAAGCGAGTCACAACGGATCGGTTCGGTTCAGAACGGATGCACAGCCGGCGCGTTAGTGGTCAGAATGCAGAGTGACACATTCGGGGGCACCTGACCAGCTCCAGAGTTGCCTGCTGCCGCGATGTTGCTGCCGGGATGCAATTCGTTTGTGGCACGAACTCGAACGAGTGTTGGATTGCGGCCCGAGAGCCTTTGAGCGCACCCGATTTGCAGTTTGCACTTGCCGAGCGAACCGAGGGGTCTTACGAGTCCGTCTCGCAATCGGAACTGAAAGGTCGGCGGCGAGTGTTACGGCTCGGATGTTGGTGCTACTACTGCTGCTGCTGCTGCTGCTGCTGCTTGCGCTGCTGCTGCTGCTGCTGGTGAACCGGTTAACGGCACAATTGCAAATGATAACAACGCACACGAATTTTCGAAATTTTCACACAAAAAACTTTTCAAATTTCAAACGAGCGGGCATACATATATGAGCCGATGCGAGACGAGACGAGACGAGACGAAACGCCGCCGCTCTCCAAAAAACACACATGTGTGTGCGGCCTGGCCTTAAATAACTCAAACGGAAATTGAGTTTCGGCTCAAAAGCGGCGACGCCGCCGCAGCAGCAGCAACAGCAGCAGCAACAATTAAAAGCGAAGAAGAGCTCAGAGTCTGTGGAAATGGATATGGAAATGGGAGCTGTGGACTGAGAACTGGGAAATGGGAAATGGGAACTGGGCACTAGGAACTGGGAGGCAGGAAGTGGGAGTGGGGAAATTACCGTAGGTCCCTCCGGGGGCGCCACAAGTTTAGCGCAAAATGACCCACCCCCATGAGCCCGTAGTCCGTAGCCCGTAGCCCGTAACCCGTAGTCCGTAACCCCGAATGGTCAGTCAGTCGCCGGCACTTTTCACTCGTTTGAAAATCAGGTTTTATTTCTACACAAAATACATAAATTTAGCATCATTATCTGAACGGGTTTTCAACCCTTTTTTGGGGGGTCTCTTTTGCTCCTGTGCATGTACACACACATCTACATCTACGTACACATGAGCGAAATGCTCATTATCATAAACAACAACAAGTTGGTGGGGGTGGTGGATTTTTGAGCAGGAAAATGCAACATTTTACATAATATACACTAGATTTATACATATGCCGTACATATAATATATGGTTAGAGCTCGCTCACAATTATATGTACGGCTCGACTTGGGGGAGAAACCGTCCGTCGAGTGCCAAAGCGAGATGGCTGCAGCGAGCGAGGGAGACAGCAGAGTAGCCAGTTGAGTAGTTTCCACTCGTTCATATACATATATAATGAATTTTAAACTATTTTCCTCGGCGGTGGAACTATCGTTAGTTTGTTGCTGACTTCGAATCGGATTCGCTCTGTCGCAGCGTAGCCAAGTCGTAGCAAGTCTTCTTCTTGCCACTGCTTCTTCTTCTTCTTCTTCTTCTTCTCCGGTTGGCAAACAAAAGTTTTTCCAAGGGGGCACGCATTAGTGTCTAACTGTAAATTAGTGTGGGTTTGCAGCGGGACTGTACTTGGTATAAACTTCCACTTCGAATTGATTGTTTTTTATACACTCTTTTTTACACACATTACAAATAAGACATCGCACAGTGGCAACAGGTGTAGCAAATTGAGTTCTAGTCATACGTTCTCCAAAACTGTTTTTTAATCTGAAACTACCTATTTCACATCCTAATTAAATCTAATTTATTAAGTGACGTACCTTTCCATTTATGTTTGTAGATAATTGAATAAACATTTCAAGTACAGTTTTTTTTTAATTATTCAATATTTCAAATTGTTGTAAAAAAATCAACTAAACTATGTGGAAATACTTTCCACCCAAACTAGTTGTTCATGATGCTAATATCCTACCTTACAGTTTAGGCATGCATTTTATATCCGCTTTTGGAGGCATTTGGCCCACTGTGCAGCTTGTGAGTGCTCGCATGTGCAGTTTTTGTGTCGCTTTCTCCTCGCCAGGACATCATCGGCATTATCCTTACAACGGCCATCTGAGCGACCTTTTGAAACTTGTCTGAATGGGGCGTGGCATGTGGGCGTTGGGCAGTGGGTGGCGACGGGCGGCCACTGGGGGGCGGGGCATTTGACGGACATTTCTAATTTGCAAATGTGTATGCGTATGTGCAATGCCAGGCAAACAAAACAAACTCGATGGCGATGGCGATGGCGATGGCAACTGTGTTAATGATTAGAAAAACCTTTGGCCCGGGCTACCCCCTTTTGCACTCCCAGTCCCCGGATTCCCCCTTTTTTTTCCCCTCTTTTCTGCACAATACCCGCCCATCCACATCGTATCTACTTCCTGGCAATTAATGTGTGCAACATACGCGTTTTAATTTAACGCAACGCAACGCAAACGCGACTTTCCCCAACCACTTTTCCATCCCCTCCACACGATCTTCCTCCTTCAGTTGGAAAACTTTTGCTGCTTTTTTGCCGTAATTTTAAATGGTTTTCCACGCACACACACACACATATGGGGTGGAGATGTTGGAGTTGGGTGTGGGTGTGGGTGGGGCGAAAGGACGTCCCGTTTTGAAAACTAAACCAACCAGTTTGGCAAGTTCCAAAAGGATTCACTTTGGGCCAGGAGTTGTCGAGGAAAAGGGGAGTGAGTCCTCGTGCGTGCGCGAATATGCGTGGCAAGGATTGACCTGGAATGAGGATGGAATGGCGATGGTGATGAGTTGTCCTCCAGCACGTACACTGCACGAAAAGGGTCCTGCCCTTACCTATAGTTTTACAAACATCAGAAAGAAATATCGATACGGGAAATGGAAAGCTATCGAAGAAATACCCCGGGGCACCAAAGTCTTAAAACTAATCAAGTTGAAGAAGCACACACAAAAACATCTTTGCTCATTGTTGCAATGTCTAAGAACCCAACAAGGTATAACTATACTTGATAAATAAGTATGCCAAATTCCTTATTGCATAAGTTATTAAATTTGATATTCTGTTGCTGAAAATATATGCTGTGCATCAAGTAGCATGGCAGTACAATCAATGGGTACTGCAAAAGGACTTCTTGTGTGAGTCAGATTTGTGGAGCACACACAAATTTGGTGCAGTGGCTTGGCACACACATGGCACGGAGTTCAATAGCGCACTCAACCTGCGATGGTTAATGATGGACCCGGAACCGAGTCCGGGTTACGGACAACGCACTACAGACTACAGACTACAGACTACGGGCCACGGTTTACGGGCAAGGAGTTATGGGTCCGGATTCCCCGTCCTGGGGCCGCTTATGCAAATGGCAATGCAGCGCGCGGATTTGCATGAACATTTTGCTAAACAAAAGTAAACCAATGCACACGCAATCCGAGCGAAGAGGCGGCCAAACGATTCCATTTTGCATGGAATAAGCGGGAGGTTCGGAGGACTCCGGTCCGATTTCCCGGACTCGAGCCAGGTACAATTTTCAGGGCGTGGGCGGGGCCCAACCCCGTTGCCAAGTGCGTAAAGTGCGGCGGCAGCTTTATCCTGATTAGGCAACCACGCATAAACATCATTTTCCCCGATGCAGAAACATCACATGTTTTTTATGGAGTGTGGAACTACTAAGGAATCAATGGGAGATTTCTGAAAAACGAGTACTTACTTCGAGAGTAGTAAATTGCATTTAATTTAATTGTATCACTTTTGTTCAACTTCTAAGACCGATATTCGACTAATGCTGAGGAGTCAATGACATTAGATCTCGTTAGGATTATTTTTCGGTAAAGTTGTTGATGTGAGTTTCATCAAGAGAAGCGCTGCAAAATGAACTAGTGTCCACAGAAATGCACGTTTGAATTCGAATTCTAATATTTAGGTCTTGTATCTATATCAATATTTCTTTACAAATTATTATTATTTTTTTATTCTTGATTTAAATTATGCACAAGCTTATTATTTTACTGCGGAAACACCATTTGAGTATTTTGCGGATAAAAACGGCCAAAAGGAAAGCAAATGCCTACTGATGCTGCTCTTCATCTGCTTACCGCAGGACTCTAATCCTAGACGCATTTGCATCTCTTAACACCCCCCACCCCTCGACCCCTCGGCTCTCCTTTGACCCCCCATCTGCTTTATTTTCCTGATGGACCTCCCACGCGCTTCACTTTTGCGGCTTGTTTACATTTTGTGTGCCACGTGCCACGACAGAAAGCAATAAAAACAAGAAGAAAAGAATCACAGCCTGCCTCCAGTGCCTCACCGCTTAACCCCTCAGCACCCCAGTCCCTTAACCCACGAAGCACTCGCACACAGGAGAAAAGACCCCTGCCCAATTGCAAATTTAATGGCAAAACGAAAGAAAAAATTGTTGCACTCAATTTGCAGTTGCAACAGGGTTGTCAGGTTTCATGACATACGATTTTAAAAATTTAATTCTAAAGTGAAATTAGGTTAACATACAAAATTTTTAGGGGGTTAGTTTATGACAATTTTTGAAGAACATAAATGCCAAATGCATAACTAATAATAACACAATAATTTAGTGGTACTTGGCTGCAGTTTTCTGTAGCTTACATTATTAAAAAACATAACTAATGTCATTAAATTACAAATTTTTACAAAAATTAAATTCTTACCCTTTTGCACTCAAATGAATGCTTAATTGCTTAATTTAGAGCAACCTGAAGAATGAAGTTCCATTGGAAGTTATGCGACATTGTAATATTTTATAATATATAATGTGGTATTTCAAGTTCTGGAGAGCCTGGCAACTCTGAGATAGATGCTTTGGCCGAGTCAAAAGCGAACCGAGCTCCGAGTTTAGTTCACTCACTCGCAGTTTTCACTCGAAGGGGGCCGCCGAGCCTCCTCTTTCCCCATCAGTTTTCCCTTTTTTCACCAGCACCCCACCTCCTGTGTTGGCAACCCTGTCCGCGCTTTTCCTGAGCACTCCTCCACGAATTGCATTGGCAGCAGCAGGCGGAGCCGTCGTTTTTCTAGTTTATTTCTGTGCCCGGATTTTCCACTTGTTTTCGTTGTTGTTTCCTTTTTGCGATTTTTCCTCGCTCTTCCCGGCGTGTTTGTGTTTGTGTTTGCGTTTTTGTTGTGAGACGAGAAAAATGCGCTGCCATCGGATCCGCTGATTGGAAGAGGACCGACAACTCGACTCCACTCAATGGTTTCAATAGTTTCTAGGGTTGCACTGGCCCACTCTCCTATGCCTTTTTGCTTCTTTTTTTTTCTTTTCTTCTTTTTTTTCGAGGGGAGTCCCCCGTTTTTTGGGGTTCGTTGCCACCTTCTCGAATGCACTCGACCCTCTCATCATGCTGCACTTTGCGGCAGTGCGCCACTGGCTGGTTGCATGGCATATTGTGGGTGACAAACTCGTTTTATTTTGCCTGGAAAAACTCTATAGTGACGGGTTACCTAAAACGTACGTATAGTTTATGTGTTTTTTAAATGTTATTGCCTATGCATCTATGAACGGCAGATCAATTTCCGAAAGAACTCGGCCTGGTTCTCGGCACGGATCTGTATGGAATATATATATAGAAATGTATAAATTTACATGTATAGTAAACTCATTTTAATTTTTATGTGCAATTTTATATGCACTAAATAAATATGTATCAACGGTTGAACGTCAATACAATTTTTAAAAGGACAATCAAATTGAACTAAGATCCATGTAAATATAAAAAGGCAATATACCTACATATATTACAAATATTTCATTTATTTTCCGACTGAGCTCCAAGGTTAAGTGCATCGCTAGGTCGCCGCTAGATTTTCACGATTTTCCTCCGCCATTTTGGTCTATGCTGAATGCTGCTCCACTAACCTTCTCCCCGGAAAATTTCATTCATCCAATGCATTCGGTTTTTCTAGTTTTTTGCTTTCGTTTTGAATAGGGAACATGCGCAGAATTTTTTAGCCCCTTTAAACAAAATTGCAAAGTGCAGGGGGCATCATTGGGAATGAGTAACGAACGCTCCGTTCATTTTGCGCCCATTTTCCGCTCGCTTTTCCTGGCGAAAAATGCTAAACGAATGCCAGGCATGGTGACGCTAAGGGGGAAAAGAAAATAAATGCAATGCAATGAAAATTTTCTCCTGGCTTCTGAGTGTATGTGTGTGTGTGTGTGTATGTGTGCGAGTCTGCTTGGGAAAAATAGAAAAACGAAAGTTTTCGTGATTCCCATTTGCTGTTGGCTGCTGCTCTAAGTGGCGCCCCCTGGCGGGTGGTTCGGGTTTCGGGTTGGCGGTGCGGCAGTGGTTCGGTTTCCAGCACGGCTGTGGTTGGCTGTCTCGTACCCCCAAAACCCCACCCACACACCCACACCCATCCCCATCGCCATGCCCCGGAAAGTGCTCCTCAAGACGTCTCAGAGAGACATGGCGCAAAAAACGAAAAAAGGGGGCCAGCAAAAACACAGATTATATGCATACGTATATATGGACGGATTGTATATATTTATAAGAGAAATATAGAAAAAGGGGCCTTAGGTGTCGACTGTGGTGGGCGTGGCAGAGTGCCGGGTACGCCATCACTATTAGTACGGCATTAATTAGTTATGGCAGACGATTTTGAGGTTGCCGCGCTGCTGAAAGCTTTTTACTGTCGGTGGGGAATAAAGAAAATCTCTGCAAAAGAAAAGCGTAGAGTGGTGAGGGAGGGGGGGATAAGGGGTACATGTGTGCTTGCCAGAGTAAACAAAGGAAATGGAAAACCAAAGGAAAATGTATTCGCAGCGAAAGTTTATTGCTCGCAAATTCAACGGAAAAGATCATTTACTCAAAATGTATTTATTTTGATGACGTTGACAAAAATGTTGTATTAAACTGGAACTATTTATATTAGTTTTTCATCAAATGAGTTTCTATATTACAGTAACTAAAGGTAAAAATAGGAATTCATTCTTGATTCTGTATAGAACTCATTGAAAATGTCCTTAAAATTATTTAAATTATTTTCAGATATAAAATAATGTAAATGCAATTACATGTTACATGTTCAACAGATGCTCTTGGAGAAATGGAAAAGTATTATAAACTACAAAATAGTAGGTACTTTTCCATATATCCATACTGTTTTGATAATTGCATTGATTACTCACTGCAAAACTCGTGGTATCTGCTTCGATTGCCGTCCAATTTTTCAGTTTTCAAAATATTTTAATTAAATATTTATCTACGCCCCGCCCCCGTTCGCTGTCCTTCTCACACTTGAGTGACTTTCAATTAGTTGCGCCACAACTAAGCAGCATAGCCCCCTCCTAACCCCTTGATTTCTGCACTTTATTTGCTCGTTTATTTATTTAAAAAGCAATAAATTCATGGCAAGTTTTATGCGCAAATATCTGAAAATTAAATGAGCATTTCCGGAGGGTTGGTCAAAAGATCCCCTTTTGGTGTGTTGAGGAAGGGGTTAAGACCCCGGTGGTCAGCAAAGGAGTTCTCAAAAATGAAGGTCCTTGCGGGGGGTTAGAAATGGGGCGGGATTCTCCACTGACCGTTTCGTTCATTATCAACACCCAAAACTAAACAAAATTATTCGCCTTTGCCGGAAGTTGGCAATAAATTAGTTGCGTTCCTCGCCCGCCCCCGCCCCCGCCCCTACCCATTTCCAGCACACCCCCACATATGCACACACACACACTCACTTACACGCGATTTTCCACACACACTTTCCCCCCACTTCCCCCATGCAAATCGCTCTACAACTTGTCCAGACAAGCCGCCATAAAGCATTCATAAATCCCAAAGTAAACTAGAGTGAACCACCCAAAAAACGCACACATATGTACATATGTATGTATGTATGCAGGCTGCACAGTGGAGGTCACTGGAATAGAATACGAAGACGTTAAAAGTTTTGTAAACTTTTTTTACGTGTAATGTTAGTATCTGGATAGTAAACTTCGAAAGAACTGAATTGAAAATCAAAGTATTTGTGTTTTTGATAAGCCATTTATTTTTACAACGGAATCCCGTTTTATTTTTGTTTTAAGTTTTTTAAGCTTAAGTTTTTTAAAAAGTAAATATAATACTGATCCTGAGGCTTGGTGTTTTCTTTAACGCCTGAAAAATGAATTGAATTAGTTACCTTTATTTATCTCGTAATACCATGCCTACTAAGAGTTCTAATTATTTGACCGCAGCTGTACGAGCACACAGTGAAAAAGCGACAGACTCTTGTGTAACATGCGGTGGCCTTTATCCATTCATCCGTTCATTCATTTAACCTCCTCCGGTTGACCATACGCCCCTCCCCCACCCCCCCTCCCTCCACGCAGCGTCACTTTTTGTGTGTGAACCACCGTACACATCCTCCCCCCACCCAAATACCACCCCCACAACAACCCCACCACTGGAGCCACATAGTTTCACTTTTGTTTTCGTTTTAACTCTTCGGGGCTGCTTTCCATGTGTCTGGACTTCAGGTCCAGTGCCGGATTCTTCCCTTTGTTTTTCAGGGGCGGGGAGGTCCTTGGTCCTTGGTCCTTGTTGCTGCGTCCTTTGTCCACTTCGTTAGTTGTATTAGAGAGTTTGCGTATTTGCGGGTCATTTCGGAGATCCCCCGATTGGGGGTTAAATTAAAAGAGAAGCTGTCCCCGGAATGCGGAACGGAGGTGGGCCAAAACATAATGAGTCCCAGGACTAAGGGCAACTTTCGACTGGTTAATCGCAGCCAATTTCCATTCTACTTCACAGACAGCGAGCGTATTTGGCAAGAGCCGGAAGCAATGGGACATGCCCGTGTTCTTTAGTAATAACTTTGCATAAGATTAGTACGACGACCCCTTTTCTTATTTCTCTGCGAAGTGTTGTCACTACCAACACGATCACGTGGCGCCCTCTACCTCTGAATTGATATTCTAAATTCCCCATGGAAACGATCAGTTAAAATAAGATACAAATTTTTCTATGCAGTGAGCAACACGAAATTGCATTAAGGAAGCTATAATAGCCAATACAATTTGTTTCAATAAAATCGTTGAAGGTTTTATTGATACATATGTAATTTTCACTTGATATAACTTAATAAACATGATCGATTGCCACCCTCTATTACTCGAGTTGCATTATGTCCCACGGTACATCGCAGCCAAGAAGTATACTTTCGTTTTTGAATCAAACTTTCCCCTGAAAAGTAGGCCACTCGATTTGAGGCATGATCCTAGCAACCGTTTCCAATCGGAAAATTCGAATTTTCCACTTAAACACCATGCGTAAATGAAACTATTAGTCATATGCTAGATTTGCGTTTTTTTAACAAAACTAGGCTAAGAACTACGTGACAAATACTGTATGTATACCTATTCAGTTTTCCTCTACATATGAAACTGGTGAAAACCTTTGAAAATGAAATACAGATATATTTTGGAAGAAGTTAACTTCAAGTTTAATGATTTGATCAATGCAGCTACAAAATAACTTATGTACAAGGCTTAGAAAGATAATATTTGAAAATAGAACAACGGAAATATCTTCATAATATTAATAATAAATCTTATATAAATAAATATATATATAGATATAAATAATATATAATATATATAAATATTATATGCATACAAAAACCGTTGATGCTTCAACTATACTATATATCTATATTAGGTGTGTTGGTAAGAACCTCTTCTATTCCCTTGGTTCAATACGATAGTATGTGATAAGCAGGCCCCCTCTTTATAAAAATCGTTAAATATTCAAAAACAAAATCAAAGCAAAGAGTGAAAACATTGAACACTTAATGATAGCACTGCTAGCATGAGCTAATGTGCCCTTTTGCAGTTTGAGCCACTAAGTTTGTAAAACTGAATATATACTATGTTTTGGAGCCATTGCACATCATGCCTCCTTCAAGAGACGTCCTAAAATAATAAAAATAATATTTCCAAGGGCTAAGCCTCAAGTTAGAGCAACAAACACAGAGCGGGAAAGCGGGAATTATCCTGGGCACGTTCGCCGTTCTTCGTGTGTGGGTGCAGGATATCTGCGCCAGTTGGCGGACCTCGAAAATGGGGATCATAAAACCGGGCACAAAGGCGTAAGCCGAGGCCAAAGATGCGTTAATTGGCCTCCAATCGCGTGCCATTTCCTGGGTCCTGGGTTCTGGATCCTGGGTTCTGGGCCCTGGATAGCGATCCATATATACGATCCCTATTTTCTGGCTGATCGCAATTGGGATCGTGATCCCATCGCACGCTCGTCCAGCCGGAACTGTAAACAATAAATACCAAACACCGCGCAGAGGGCGATCCTCCACTAATCCAGCAGACTCCCAGCTCGTTAATTGATTTATTATACGCCTGCGCCATCAACACGATGTGTGTGCGTATCCTTCGAGGATCACGTGTGCTTGGCCTGTGCTCCTTTGAATGGCTTTATTGGTGTTATTAAATTTCATCCGCGATGCCCCTGCGGGGGTTGTTTGCCCAACATTCCGTCAGTTGTTACAAAACTATCCTTCCTCAGTTTTTTTTTTGCTGTCGCCACTCCGTTTCTCGGAACTTCTGAGGAACAATACAAAAAATTGGTCGAAGAGGAACTCCGTGGAAGGGGATTTTGGAACCCTAAGCAGGATATGCACAGCACATTTCGTTCATTATATACGAAGTATATAGGTTGGCAAATATGTATTCGCTATTTGGTAATGCTGGTTTACACCCACACAATATTGATATTTATTTTATTTTATGTATTTTTAATAAGTGTTTAAATAACACTTATTTTAATAACAATGCTTAATTGGAGCCTTATACTTCATATCTCTTAATAATATATCTATTAAGGACAACACTTAAGGATGCCCAAGCGTAGTGGCCACGCACTAGTTTGCGGATGTGGAGGTCGATGCGATGCGGAGGTCATTGGTCAACAACACCGCTCACAGTGGCCTTACTCCTTAGCTTACTCCGCTCTGAAGGATCTTCTACTTGGCCAACTCCAAGATGGCCGAGCGCATTCAAGAAATCTTCTGGTGCCAAAGAATGCCACTGATGGCAAAATATAAAATTAGCCGTGACCACAATATATAAAGCACAAGAGCGAAAGATCTGTCACTGTTCGCTACTGAAAAACGAACTTGGCCACCATGGAGGACATCTTTTCAAAGGACAACTGCCCGATCAGCTTGGTAGTGTTATAGGATAGTTTGTGGAGAGACGCGTAACCAGCCTTGAGATTGTTCGCTTAGCAGATAACAAGATACCGTATGTGGCCGAGCTCATCGTGTTTCGTATCCATCTGGGAACTAGTTTTAAGAAGCAATCCCTGCCAGTACTTAATCCGCACTTAATAAATACGAGATAAATAAATAGAATCTTGACATGCCTGGATGAGGCATATGATGACACATACGCACATCATAAAACACACATTTACCAATTTAACAAGTTTGCTTAACAATTAGCAACTATCAAGCCACCAAGGCTTCCTTGAAAAACTTTCGCAGGCCTTCAAGTAGCGTCACAATACAAACTTGCAAGGGCAAAAAAAAGTGTTTCTTTAACTATTTTTTATTAATTAGTTTTGATTGATAAGCTCGAATGCATGACCCACATTTTGGGATATAGAAATATAATTTATTCACAACTGCGAGTTGTCGCCTTCTTGTCCGTTTCTCCTGAACTGCTTTTAATTAATTTCACGTCTGGCCAAACTAGTGCATTAATCAGTTGGATAAACTCGCCGGCTTGAGGCGTGCCTCGGAAAAGCCTCGGGAAAGCGCCGCTGGGAAAGCCAAAGCCGGGAAAAGCCACCAACAACAAAAGCAACAACACCACATCAAAGTCGCTGGCAATGACGTTTATAATTTGTCAAAAGTGACAGCGCGCGATGCTTCGTCCTTCTCAGTCTGTCACTCATGCCACACATGACTACCTCACGGCCACGCCCACTTGCCCCCCAGTTGTCCCCCCAGTTGCCACTCCCCTTCCCCAAATCGCGGGCCAGCTGTTTATCTTGACTTAAGCCAGAAAACTATGCTTGTCTTTTAATCTATGCAATTTAAAATAAGTTTTTCCAGCTGAATGTGACCGACATGTGAGGCGGAATTGGGAAAGGGAAAGGGAAAGCGGTCGGAAAAGCCGGCTCATTAATTATGTGTGCCCTGGTGGATGGGTGGCAGACGAACTTAAGATTTGGGATCCACTTTGATGGAGCTATCTGCTAAATCCAATTAATTGAAAACTACACACGACATGAGAAATGTGCGCTGTGCTGTTCTCAAAGTATTTGGCTTACATGCCATTAAAAGGGGCAAGCAAACGAATTAAAATATAGAACGCTTTAAAGTTCTTTTTCGGTGTACGAACCCAGGATAAAGTTACTTTTGATTGTACATATAAACTTAATAAACTTAAAACACTATCTGGCTTAGTTGCACCGAAATTCTTTCAAAATCTTAGTTCTAAACATAGGAACTAATTTATACATCTGTGTCGTCTTAGTCCAAGTGCAAGAAGTGTAAAATATTGCATACTGGGATTTTGACAATAGCCAAAGTATCCCATTGCAACCCAGATCATAAGCGCTCCCTGCCGGAATTCCATCAATCAGCGAATTGTTTTTCGTGCCCCGCCGATCACAACATTTAACGATCCGGGTCAGAAATAACAAATCATTAATTATCCGTGGGACGTCGCCGGTTTTGATATTCTATATCCAGAGTTCCGATGGAGGCTGCGCCGTGTCCTTGGTCAAGTGTCCTGGGATCTACGGCACCTTTTGCTCGGTTGACCGCCGCTGCCGTTTGTCATTCAAGGGCCGGAAGCTACAAGACATTTGTGTCAGGCCGACCAGACCGCTCGGCGGCCTCAAGTGGCCGCCCACTTGAAGTGCAACAACAAACAAGGATCAGCCCAGGATACTGGGATGCAGATACATTTCCACATACACGAATGCCCGGCGACCACACACATGGCCATTTCGGAAGTCCAGCGAAGATCCTTTGAAGTCGCCCCACAACGAAAACCAAAACGGAAAGAACGGAAAACCCCCTTGCAATTTGCATATGTATTCTGAAGCAGGATATAAGCAGAAGCAGGATAACCAGACATAGATAACCAATAAGGATCCATCAATAATATTTTAAATATATATTTTATTTTAAATATTTGTGCTATTATTTTACACAAAATAAACAGCCATCAAACTATGTAGCAAAAGCAAGAATATAAATGTTTTAACTTTATATGCTAAAAATGAAAATAAAAGAAACCACCATTTATTTAAAAATGAGAGTAAAACAGATAACAGACTGCATAATGATTTTAGTTTAAGATTGAAGTTAAAGTTATCACACTCTTCAACGGAAAATGAAATTGAAAATACCAAGGCGAAGGAAATCCACCCAAGCTCCCCCAAAAAGAAGCGCCAAGTCTTTGGGGGTAGAACTTTTTACCGCCCCCAGGCGCAACCCTTTCGCTTTTTAAGCCAAAGCGATGGCGCCAAAGCTTTCGCCATTTTAAATAAAAATGCGCAGCTTCCGCGGCGCTGCGATAGATGGCGCCAAACGGAGTTTGCCATAGTGCGAGGGAAAACTTTAATTACATATATTATATACATATATTTAAATGGGAGATGCAGCAAATACGTGAAGATAAAATTTAACATTTATTTAATATATAAAATATTTATAAAATGTATTATGTTATTGGAATTATTTTTTATTTCAAACATTTATATATTAAACTGAAACTATTAACATTTAACACATTACATTACATTTAAATACATTATAATTTAATGCATAATTTAATATGCCTAGGCCTAAGGCTTAAAATCGCTAACACCCAGTGTGCTCTGATCAAAAACCAGCCGGGTCTTCTCATTATCTTTCACTAATCAAGCTCAAACGGGAAGGGAACTCCGAAACGAGGAGAACCACACACGGCGCCCACCGCAAAAGTATATGCCGAAATGTGCGTCCGAGAGCGGACGTTCAATGCATGAACGGCACATCCACAAACGAGCCCCAAACACCCAACCAAACAAACACCCACTTCCCGTGCACCACCCCTCAAAAAACCACTCGAAAGCCCCCTTTCGCCATGATTTTGTGCGTGCAATTTTTGATTGCAACGGCCCAGACTTCGGCTGAAGTTCGATGGGGGACTTAAACTACTCCGGCGCTGGTCCGTCCGCTCTTGCAGATGGTAGTGGATAGAGGATGGAGATGGGAATGGAGATGGGTATGGGGATAGGCTCACTGAACCGGAAATTGGAGGTGTGCGGCAAAACACGACGTGACGTGACATTTCCTCTTCGTCAAAATGTCAAAATGCAGCCCAACGGCAGCCGAGCGGCGACATGAATGCAAACAAAGGGCCAACTGCAACAACACGGCCATGCCATACGATATTAATGAGCATTTTAATGGTCAAATCTCTGCACTGGATGGCCGACGCGTCTGTGTGGCCAGTGGGCCTGTCCAGTGGGCCAGGACTTAAAGGACATTTCGATGGGCTTTTGGCGGTTGGTTGCGCATTTAGACTTTAAATGCCTTGAGGAAATGTTGTGTTTGCTCGCTTTTAAGTTAAGTTAAGTTTAGTTAAGCTTCATTAAATTTCATACAGATAGATAGAGTTCATTTCATAGAGATATACTACTAAAATTTGCCAAAAGTCGGTCAAGTTTACAGCAATAATAGTTTATAAGAGGACTACAAATTGGCAAATAAAATATAATTTTAGGGTAAATTATGAAAAAAGTACTGCAAAAACTGCCATCGGAAGCGTGGAAAACCTCAAAGCTAATTATTAAGTGACTATATATAATCGATTTCCCGCCTCGTTTGCCATCAGCCCATTATGGTCTTCAGTTTGCAAGCCGCCGCCATAAGTGAAGTTTCCCCAACTATGGCCACCTCAAACACACCCACTTAGGGGCCTGGTCACACTAAGCAGTTCATTTCGGTTGAACGCGCTTGGGCTGAGAATGGCGGGATGGCTTAGCTCCGGGGTCTTTCTAGCCCAAGATCGGCTAAGACGCCGACTCTGGGGCTCCGGCTCCCAAAAGGCAGCGGGTTTTGGTTCCAAGTGAGTGGCCAGCGGGTTTGGTCAACCGCAACGAAGCAACAACAAATTGATTCGACCAGTCACGGTTGTTATTGCCGTTTCTGGTGTTTCTGGTGTTTTTCTCTTTATTGTTTTTATTTTTATAGGCTGCACATTTAGACGGTTGACGCCTGGCACGACCAAAAACGGAAAGAAACAACAAGAAAACAAAACAAAAGGCGAAACCCTTTGACAACATAATTACATAATTAGCTACCAGCGGAGCCTGGTGCACAGGAGAGTTTCGAGGGTGCCACTACACCTACACCTACACTTTCTGCTCATTATTTCCCGCTCTTTTTTTCAGCGGGCACTGGAAAAAATGATATTCTTTTGACTCCCTGCGTCCTTGTCCATTACAATAAACTAATCTAATTGAGATTCTTCTTCTAGAAGTACAATTTGCTGGCTAGTTTCAAGAAATTAGTGCACCAGTCTTCACAAAATAAATAAAGCGTGGGCAATATTTTAGACATTTAAAGCAATTGCAAATTAGATTCTTATTTTTAATTATTTTTCAAATTTAGCATTAGCACAGCAGTTTATTAAGATGGTAATTATATAAAAATAAATGTCCGCGTTAAGATGACTTAGTTTCAGTTTCACATGTTGTGCCATTAATAAAATAATTACGGAACGGCTATTAGCCTCAACAAAAATACTTATTAGAAACTGGTACACTTAAAATGTATTAAGTGTTTTTAGTTTTCGTTCGACGCTCTGACGATTAATTGTATCATTTATTCGACCAGTGCACTGATCCTTGTCAGCTGTGCGAGCCAAGGATCGCAGGATGATTGAATGTCGGTGTTGATGACTCCAAAGGAGCCAAGTAAAAGATCGAGACGACAAGGGAGGATCATCTGTCAAGCGCATTTGGCTAAAATGCATTTAACCAAACAGAAGCAGCGAGTACTCGTCTCCCGGCCAAAGGACAATGCCCCGAGGAACAGGAGCCAAATCGGAGCCGAAGGATCAGGGGGAGGACACTTGGCCTAAGCGGCTTAAGCCACGGCATTCCCATCTCGACTCGGAAGTGCCTAATGCATCATCTTGCATACGCACAAGGACCAAGACCAAGGACCAAGAACGAAGAACGAAGAACGAAAAGAACCAAAGACTGAAAAGGACAATGCAGCTAACCGTGCGCAAGCAGCTCAGCTGCGATAACGGCGGCAAAAAGGACATGGGAAAATTCATAATCCCAGCAACCTGTGGCAATGTCGCCGACATCAAGTTGCCAAGAAAACAAACAAGTTGCAGGATTGATTACTCAGCCGATTAAGAGCCGATTACCAGTGACATTCGTTCCCATGAATGAAGCGGAAAATGAGGAAAATAAGGTCCTTGGAGCGGCTAAAGATCTGAGGAGTGGGTGTGGGTGTGGGCTCCCGGATCACAAGGCTAAATTCTTAAGCTGGCCACAAGCAGGAAAAACAATCGAAAATCCCAAGCCCCTAGGCGGAATCGGTACCCTAAAAGGGTTGCGATGGCAAACAGGGGTTAAGATAGTTATATTAACCAGATATAAACAAAACTAACTGTGGTATAATGCTATACTAACTACTTACCGCTTACATATATCCATCGATATGTATAAAATAAATTCATTTTGTAACTAGTCCTACAAATGTAGGACTTGCGTTAAAAACGCAATACCCTAATAATATTAACCCAGCGAATTTTGATTGAAAAAATAATAATATTATATAATTATATTAAAAAGCTTTCTTTTCACACGAAACCCAATAGCCGGATGAAAAATTGATGCAATAAATTCTAATTAAATTTAATTAACGACGAACCGCAAGTCTTCCTCAAGTTTCCGCGCTAAACTTTCTTCCTTGTTCCTTTCATGATAATTTACGACTTTTGTCTTAAGGGGTTAAACCTTTTTCCAGGCGCAAATGGTGATGAAAATCGCTGAAACGCCATTTAACCGCGACGGCCAGGCCATTTCCCCGAGTTTTCCCCCAGTTTTCCCCCACTCCAAGTACATTTCGGCGTTTTATGGCCTCTGCCATGCAAAAAGCTTGACAAAAAGCCCAGAAGCCAAATTGAAAGAAAAGTTTTAATTATTTTTAATTTTCATGATTAGTACTTTGCGTTTACACCGCCCCAGATGCGATTTCCCCGCCCCTCCCACCGGAATCTCTCTCTCGGCGCGCTTGTTAATTAAGCCCAACAATAGTGGGCGGCCTTCGGGGTGATAATGATAATTTTCTCACTTTCTCCGGGGGTTGCTAAGTGGGCGGGGGCGTGCAGGGGAAAATTGGTGGAGCTGCGGCCTCTTCTGCTTTTGACACAAGTTAATGAGTTTCGCGCTTTTGCGCCTGCCAAATGCTACCAGCGGGTGTACTTAAAACTCCAACCACGTACACAACGGGAAAATAGATGTAGTTTATAGGGAATTTGTTGAAATCCCGAACATTTAAAAAACATTTCATATATTTGAAAGAAAATTAATCAATAACGTAAAGATTTTACAAAATTAGGTACAATACTTATGAGATATATAACAATTTTATTATATGCACATTAACAGCTTTGCTCATTGGTCCTTCAAAAAAATAGTTCAACAAATTTGAAATAGAATGTTTAATATTTTTAAATATCAACGAATTTGGTTCAGTAGCTTTAATTGTATAAGATTATAATTAATAATTACACAACAAGATTATTAGAACAATTTTAGATATAAGTTATAGATGTAAATTATACAGTTGTAAGCCTTTTTTTAAAATTTAGTTCGAAAAAAGAATTCATAAAACCATAAGTCAAATGTAGAAAAAAATTCTAAATTTTAAAATAACCTAAAAGGTGCAACGCAATTTCCCATCTATTAAAGAATTGTTCCAATAAGTAATATGGTTGAGCTAGTCATTGTTTATTGTGGCGTATTTTATTTAAATAATTTTGAGGAGTCATTTATTCTCGCAGTGCCCCATCTCTTTCACTGTGTATCTGTCTATCTCTGTCTTTGTGCGGCTACCCCCAAAAAAGACGTTTTGGCTTTTTGGCAATTTTTTAATTGTTTCTTTATGCAAAGTGACAAGCTGGGAGACAGAAAGCTGCAGCAAAACTGGCGTGGAAACTCGAGGGGGTTGGAAAAGCGCCTGGTGGGGGGGAGGGGGGTGAGAGCTCATTAATACCACTTGCTGTATATACCTGGTAAGCCGAATACCTTCCCCTCATAAATCAGCAAATACTTAAAGCCTTTTTCGGATAACCAGATGACTGGCCATTTCTCAATGACAAAAGGTGACTGGATGGAGGGATTTTCAATGGGCTCAAGACGAAAATAGCTGGAAAATCGGGAGAGTTGAACATGGAAAAAGCCGGGCAACCTAATTGAGATTGCAAGTTGATTGAAAGGCCTCGATTTCTGACAAAAGTTTTGCATTCAAATAAGCACTTAATTTAATAATGGAATGAACATAATGTTAAGGAGCTTAAATTACAAATTGATTAAATTATTTTTTTCCTAGCATTAATTCAACAACTTTATTTAAAACTTCCTTTCATTTAAAACTCTAAATATTTAGTGATTGAATTATAGTTTTAACAACCAACTTCGTGCAGCCGTTATAATGTCTACTAAAATGTGCACTCCTTATTGTATTCAATCATTTGAGATTATTAATAGTATCCTACCCGAAAACCCAAAACATTTCAGCTCCTTACAAACAACTCCATTCACATTTTGTGCCGAGTTTAGCGTCCTGTCATCGGCAAATTCCCAATAATTGTCGTAAATCTAACGCCGATTGTCCAGTCGACAATTTGTTGAAGCGACAACAGCGAAAAAATTGAAAAATAAATATAAGAAAATTCAATCGAGGAAAGTTCTGAGGGCGTTGCCGCCGCCTCACAAAAGAAACAAAACCAAAATACCAAAGTACTGAAAGAAAATGAAAATAAATTAGTTAGATGCCTCTCAATCTAACCGAGTAACGAACAAAAAATAGGTGTGATTCCGGGGAAATTGAGGCGCACAAAGGCGGAGGGCAGGAAAATTGTAACAAGTCAATTTTCCAGTGCCGAAACGAGATGAAAAGGCCAAGGAAAACTGAAAACTGACCGACTAGACAATGCGTCTGCTTTTTTCGGCCAGGTCGAAATGGTCAGCAGGCGATAATAATGTCCGGGACATGTTTTTGGAAAAATGTTTACAAACACACTACCGCCTTGGTCCTCCCTCAATTTAAACCAAATCAAAACGCATTGTCCTGGATTTGGCAAAGTGCTGTACGGTTTCCCTTTTTTTGGTGGGGCGTGGGAAATGGTTTGCGAAAGTCTAGGAACTACATTTATATACAATTTTCAATAGGGTCACCTTTTTCATATTACTTCTGCTTACTTTGTTGCTTGTTTAGGAAATCATTTTCAAGTAGAATATATTTATTATATATTTTATAATTATTGAGTGAGCAAAATGCAATATTTCTCCATCCAATCAAAGTAAAAATTCAAACAACTTACGAGTATTTACCCAATAAATTATGATATATGTACATTATTTCAAAAAAAAATCTGTGGCTGGCCACAAGTCATAAATCTCAGCAAAAGCGGGCGAATAAATACGACACTTTATCTAAATATTAAAACCAGTTTTTTCACCTAGAATTTTAGCGCGCCTATATGCGTAAATAAATGGCAGGCGAAATCGCCGAACGCATTAATCTTGAGTAAATAATTTTCACCAACCGCCGACGGCATCGCCGAAAATGACAAAGTTTATTTGGTGGTTTTTCGTGTGCGGTGGCCGAGGGATTTATTCTACATATATGTATATATATTATATATATTTTTTGTGTGGTATATGTTTTTCGTGTTTCTGCGGATCCACGCAGATGGGCGGTTTTGTATAGTCGTGCCAAAAGTTGCCGTAAATTTGCGTATATGCATCACTCGACCATTATATTTATCATTTAACTGAAAATGAAAAACATAAATTTGGCAAGAACTTGGTTAAAGATGTTGTAGGATTCTTAGAAAAACAGATCAAACATATGGCAGCTTCATTTTGACGGAATATTCACTTATAAAAAAATGCGAAGAAATTAATTTCATTTTTTTTTTACTAATGCATTCAGTTACTTATTGACTTTATTCAAAAGAAATGTCTGAAATATTTGTTATATCTAATAATAATTATTTGCAGGGAAAAAAAACATTATTCCTATTCGAAAACCATTCTGAAAATGCAACTTACGGCTCTATGTTGTTTGAAGAACGCTTTCGTTGCTGCATTTTGAAGAAACTCTACTCAAATTAGTAGTGACAAAATTCGGCAGCTTCTGGTAATTTTTCCCCACAGAATCGAAATGAATATGAGACAGAAAAAAAAACCATTTTGGCCAAAGAATGCAGCCCGCAGACGGCCACCCCTCCCCCTTTTTGGGCTGTTTTCTCCGCCATTTTGAACGCCCCGCCCCTGTGTTGAATGCCGCATTCTCACCCCGAAAAAAAAGAAACATAAAATAGGAAACAAGAAAGTGAGCGCTACGCTTCGGTTGCATTTAGTTTTCAAGTACTCCCCCCCTCCGAGAGTATAAAGTATAAAGTCCCCACCCCTGTGCATCGTTACAAGCATAAACCACCGCTGTGTGTGCATGTGTGTGTGCGAGTTTTTGGTTGGTGACCCAAAATGCCGCAGATGATCATTATCATCATCGCAGTATCACGAGCCCTATATACAACCCATATACGCTGGATTTTTTGGTGGTGAGTCGAGTGCCGCGTGTCACTCACTCCCGTCCCGAGTCCACGATGCCTCGATTCCTCGATTTCTCGATTCCCCGGCAATAGTTTTCCGGACTATAATAATAGGCAGCAGGGCTGGACAAAAAAAAACCAGCGAGGAATACCGAAATCCACTAGAGAAGTATCCATAAATAATGAGCAGGGAACTACGACTTTAGAAGCAGATCAACGGCCTTGAGATACACTACGCGGTCTAAAAGGCACAGCTACAAGGCCATGGAAAACTGTCAGCTCAGGAAAATAATACGCAAGCACTTATAAATTAAATGTATAAATTATATGTATTTTTAATTAATTCAATATTATCATTGCAGCAGGAAAAAAAATAAATACAAAAGCAATTTTATTGGAAGCAATAATATGAGCTTTAAAATGAGCTTTGTATTCTATTATACTAGTTTAAAAAATTATTTAAATTACCTACAAATATTTCCATCTATTTGGGAGAAGAGTATTTAATCAACGACCTTCCGCCGTCGAGTTTCCACTTGCACTCCCACTCCGCTGTTTTTCACCGCCCCACCCCCTCCGTGAAAATGCCTTGGGCCGAAGTGCTTGGGCGTGCGTGGCCTTCGCTTTTCCCCTTCACTTTTCCGTTTTCCCCGCCCCCTTCCCCTGGCTTTTTGTCTCACTTC
The DNA here is from genome assembly GCF_016746245.2 of Drosophila santomea. Classification (NCBI taxonomy): domain Eukaryota; kingdom Metazoa; phylum Arthropoda; class Insecta; order Diptera; family Drosophilidae; genus Drosophila; species Drosophila santomea. Next base: position 20,082,778 of record NC_053021.2, read on the forward strand.
AGCTGGCCTGCCTCCCACTACCCCAACAAAAAACCCTGCTGAAAAATCAAATAAAACCGAGAGGTAAAAAGGGCGCGTTTACAAATATTTGTCGTTGCATCCGTTGCAATCGCAGAAGCACACACACACACATACACACACACACGTGATTATAAAACGACGAAAAAAGGACATTAATTTTATTTTATAGAATCTTTTTGTCGCTGTCGCTGTCGCTGTCGCCGTGTCGAGGACAACATAATTCTTAGTAGCATTTGTGACAAAAGGATAACATTGCATTTGTTTGCCCGGCCAGAAGCTGTCACAGCCAGAGGATCGCATTTTCGGCATACATTTTCCATTTCATTCAGCGTTTTTCATTGATCCTGCTGCCGCAGTACAATGGATGCGTTCGCCTGGAAGGTAGGGAAAACGAGAAATTCGTGTGTCCCTTTTATAATTTTTGTTTTTTTTTTTTCGCTTCCAGAGCACTGCAGTACTGCAAACAGTTTTCCAACACGATCAGCCCCCTTTTGTGGGCCCGGTTTTTCCGGCAGACAATGCGGAGACTTTGACATCGATGTCTTCGTCTTAATGTCCTTTTTCCAAACCCGATGTCCTTTTGTCGCCACACGGCAAAGTCAATAGATTTTCCACGGTTGCAGCTTCTTTATTTGTTTATTTATTTACGACGTCATTGCCTCGAGGCTGATGTTTCAATTCACGTTGGCCAACAGGGGTGAATATCTCCCATAATATGTCGAATCGGATCGGATCGAATCACTCAACTGGGTCGTTAAAAAACTTGTCAATATTTTCATGTGGCCAAGTTGATGAATACCAGTCGGTGGCGCGGGCGAAATTGGGCCAAATATTCTCGGAATATTCGATCATTACTCACAGTGCACTTCAGTTTAAAACTGTCCAAACAAAAACGTCTATTAAATTGTCATGGACCTATTGAATTATAATCATTAAATACCTAATTCAAAAAAACAAAAGGTGCTATTGAAATAGTCTGTGGATAAATCTGTTATTGGCTAAAAATTCGTTTATGTTTTGTTAAGTGTTTATTATCCAATTTGTATATATTTCAAAAGTTATCAATAATAAGATATAATACAAATGTTTATTGCGCAAGAATATTTGATTAACAAAGAAAATGTTTTACTTTGTTTTTGATTTATTAAAATAAAGCAAAGCTAAATAAATTAACTTACGGTTTTCCGCATTCCGAGCATGTTGCTTGATATGTCATCGATGGCGAGATGTTTATGCATTCACTTAATTCCGCCAAAATCTCAAATTGAAATCCCCGCTGGCGAAATGTAAATCCACCGAATGCGAGCTTAGTAGCTACTTACAAGTATCCAAATAAACAAGCAGCCGCAACCGCCGAATCAATTGTTTCGAGACCCCAAGGAAAAACGAAAGATACAGGGATATATGTATGCGTGTATACATTTTCCAGGGGAACCCCCGCAATTTTGGGCTATAAATCTAAGCGTCAAACGGCAGCGCGACGGAATAATCAGAAATCAATACAATCTGCGTAATATGTTTTATGCGTCCTTTGGCTTTGGCTTTGGCTTCCTTGCCATTTTTCCGAGCAATTGAGTTTGATGATGCCGCAGCTCCACCAGAAAACCCTCTAAAAGTACCCAGTCTCCAGCTGATTAAGCCACAGCCTGAGGGCCGTGACGTGACTTTTGGCTTTTCTTTTTCGATAATCAAAAATCACGCACACAATGGATCCTGTAATAGTTGAATTGAATTGCCCAAAGGAGCGCAGCGGAGCGGAGGGTGGCTTTATTGGCCTCATTGAGAGGACGAGCCGCACACCCACTTCCTTGGCTCTATGACATGCTTTGACATCGGAAAACCCATCTCGAAAGCCTCGAACCCAAAAGCCCGAAAAACCCCATCCAACCCCTAGGAACATGGCATCATTACACGGCCGCGTCGCACGCAAAATTGTGCGAAATTTGGTGAGCCGCGTGTGGCAAGTCGTGTGGCGGATTCAATTCGCAAACTTTTCAGCCCCCCAAACGAGCACACACACACACACCCACACACACGAGATACGGCTCGAAATAAGCACCCACCCGCCCACTGCACACCCCTCGAACCAACCACCCACCCATCCACCCACCTTGTGCGCTTTGAAGTCGTGAGGAGAAGGACGCTTAAATAGCGATTGCCGAACAGAAGCAGATGGTAAGTGGAAATCTTCGGGGGAAAGTGTACTTTGCAACGACAAAATGCATAACTTATAGACATCCAGCTTGTACATCCACTGTTTTAAATTCAATCCAAAGTCACGATTTCCCCCTTGGCGAACCTTTTTTCGCTGCATTAACCTTCCGTGCAGTGTATAAATGAATTAGCATTTGAATTCCTGCTCTAAAATTGTTATCACAAAGTGTGTTCATATGCAAAATAAATTATAGCTTAATCGGGCTGTTTTAAGTGGATCAAAAATGACACCATTCAGTACTCAAAAGTTATAGAAAATAACACAGTATGTTATATTCAAACGAACACATAAAATATGAAGCAATTAAGCAAAACCAGGAGAATATTTCTGATGCTCTTAATAAAAGTGAACGTTTTGTTTGATTTAAATGAACTTCTGCTTAAAAGATGTTACTAAGAAGTTTTTGGTGCTGTTGAAACAGCCTTACTCAGACAATATTCAAGTGGCACTTTGAAGTACGTTTATAAATTGCGCCAAATTTGCCACCGAAAATCAATTGTGGAGGAGAGAAATCCATTTCAGGTTATCCGCGAATTTCCATCGCTTGCCGGTGAAAATCGAGGGCGGGCAAAGGCGGCGTAAAAATAAATACAAAGGGGGAAAAACGTGGGCCTTCGGTGAGAAATTGCCGGAGGAAAATCCACTTAAGCAGCTTTGACAAAACTACGAAAAGAAGCTGCCTGTCGGGAAATCAACGCCGGAGATACAGATACAGATACAGCTGGCAGCAGCGAGTTGGCCAAGATTTATGGGATCTTTTAGGAAAGAGTTGCGCCAGCGAGGCGCAAGGGGGAAATATCTCATCAAATTTGTTTAAATGCCCATAAATCTCGCGGGCAGCTGAGGGGAGAATGCAGCTTAAGCTTCGTGTAAACAGTCATTAAAAATCATTAACCATTGGCGCCACTTTCTCATAATAAACACACACAACTCCGCAACTCTGCAACTTCCCCAAAAACTGCAGTCGATACTTTTGTATCTATGTGTGTACGTAGTAGCAGATACTTTGTTTACACAATGGCAGCGTGAGAAATTCGCCACGCCCCCGATCGAAAACCATAAAACCGCTTTGGCCATAAACAAATCCAGAAAAAAGCGAACCAAAATGCCTGCAAACAAACAGAAATATTTGGTTTTCTGGTCATGCCCACAAGGACTGGGCGCCAACTAGCTGCAAGTATATAATCAGACGCCCAGATACTCGTACTCCTCCGATATATGTATGTATGTATGGCCCCATATACACATATCCCCAAAGATCCAAGGCAACACTAACACTGTTTTTATTGGAAACGTTTTACGTTTTTACGGCTCGCCGTTTTTATGGTGGCGTATAAAAAAGGAGCAGCACAAAAACCATCGCGTAACAAAATAGCAAATCGAAAACATCCAAAATAATTAAACAACAAATTGCGCACAACACAAATAAACAAAATCGAACATCTTGGCCTATTCACTCGCCCAACAGAGCTTCAAATGATGTGAAATAATCAATTAATTTACTGGGCTTTTGTAGACTTTCTAGGGCTGCCAAATTTCTTGAAACGTTTTCCCATTTTGATGTATAATTGTTGATTTATACATCAGGACTATTTAGAAATGGGCGATGCTACCCACTAGTCACTATAAATTTTATATGTTGTAATCTATCTATCTTTGTGTAGTTAAATTATCTTTTTTTTTTAAATAACTTTGAGCCATCATTTCCATCTCTCAATTGCACTTAAGTTGTGCAGTTCGAATGGAGTTTAATGTCTCAAAGGCTTTGCCAATTCAGTTGCAGGCCGAGATTAGCTTGGCCAATTTATCGTTTATTTTGCCATTTTTATGCACGGAGGGTGAAATGAAAAGAGGACAAGGGATGGGATCCGAGGCGCGAAATTGCGAAATTAAATTTGCAGTTATTGCGCAACCATGGAAAATTGGTTAGCGCCGCCTGTCTATCTCAATCTTCCGTCGCACTTTGTATCTGTATCCGAAGCCATCTCGCTGGTAATTGCCGCGAAGTGAGACATCCGCAAAAGGATGGGAATAAATCCGTGCCGGAGCAGCGGCGGAGCAGATGTATCTGCAACTGAATCCTGCACCTCAGCCACTTTTACGGCCTTTCAAACTGCATTTGCATGCAAATGGCGAAGTTTGGTTAACCCCAAAAAGCAGCCAGCATCCCTCTGAAGGGCCCCCAAGAAGTGCTGGGTATATCTGTTCGAATAGTAAAGAGGCTAGAGGCTAGAAACTGAGTAAACAAGTTTATGGGTTGGTGAAAATAATCTTATTTATGGTACCCATTTCCCGGAATCGAATGTCTGTTTATGTTTGTGTACTCAGGAAATGCCTACACTTTGCATCAAAGTTATGTCCCAATTGATTTGCATGGCGAAGGTCTGAAAAATACTTTAAAATTCAATCACACTTGCATTAAATATTGATTCAAATTTCAACCGTGTGCCCTATTCATTTTGCAAGCCCTTTTTGAAATCGAAACACACACGTTATAATTTCCATTTTCGGAGCACCGCATTCGTTGCATTCTCGCAATTTTCGCCACACACATATTTCAGTTTTCCCCGCTCTAAGCTGCCTTTGCTCGACGGCCCGCCTTTTCGCCTATCCGCCACCCACAGCCGGAAAATGAGACGAGGCGGGGAAAACAGCCCCATGCGATTTTCCCCAACGACGACTGCAGGCCGAAATAATTATGCGTGTGCATTCCGTGGCCACACCGAAATGAGCTGCGATTTATGAATGCCAGGACCGAAAAACCCAGGAGCCGAAAACCAGGAGCCAACGGAAACGCAGGACCTCGGGTCGGAAAACTGAAAACTGAAAACTGCGAACTGAAAACTGCGAACAGCAACTGAAACATTCCGGCCCCCTCCGCGCCCCAAAAAAGGATCAGCATCCCGACCGTCGAACGACAAGCGCAGACATTATAATTATTAATAAATGCAGCAATGCAGGCGGTGAAAATTTGGGGCTGGGAAAATTGGGGATGGGGAGCGGGGTGGACGGGAGACGGGGGAAAATCCTGGACAGCGGCAACTATTTACGGCATTTCCATGCGCGCACGGAAAGTGCGAAACTGGAATTAATATGTGGCGCCCAAATGATGGAGCTGCCTTGATTTCGCCGCCCCCATCTCTCCCAATGAATTCACTTGTGTGGCATTTTAAAATTTATGATACGAAATTGATTTTATTAAATAAAGTCGTCGGTGCAGCGAGTGCATTAAACACGCCGTCTTAATTAAGAAGCGAAAAACACTTGGGCTCAAAACTGCAGCTAAAGGGAAATACTAGGTTTCAATTGAATAATTGTATTCTAAAGCTAAATTAGTCAAAGTGATTTGTCACTTTACCTGTATATTAGTCTATATTTAATATTAACACACTCGAAAGATACATTTTATCATCTTTTATTCGTCATTTCTGAATGTTTGTTTATTAGAAGCTATAACACTTTTCAAGGCGTTTAGCTTATATGGTATACTAATACTGTTCAATGAGTATAGCTTGAATAGTTCGCAAAAGACTCAGTTAAGCACGACATATTCCAAACTTTAAGATTCCAGCAAGAGAGCTGGGGAAGCTTTAAATAGGTGCACTGGTTAAAGGCTGTCCCCGAGGTCATTTCAAGTGGAGGGGACTACCTCTTCGGCCCGAAAACCAGCCATGAGGACCTTTTGTTCGAGTAGCTCCTTCAACATTCCGTTCGCCATTTCGTTGGCAAATTTGCGTCCTCAAACTGTTTGCATACACTGCCTACTGTCTACTGCCTACTTATATCTTATTCTATATAGTTTCCACAGTAAAAGTAAAAGTGCAAACCCGCACTAAGAGCATATGTATGTGGGGTAAGAAGACCTAATCTAATGGGGCTAAGATTTTTCGAAAGGTACCCCAATACAAGAACAACATCCTCATATTCCTCAGTGTAGATTAGACAGGTGAAGGGAGGAGGGTTTGCGAGGGCAAATGTGTGGATTTCGAGGGCACTTTGCTGCACTTTGTTGCACTTTTCGACTGCACAAACTCAGTTGGAGGGACGGAGAAGTGAACTGCATTTTGTGGGCTTGCACTTGTGGCCAAATGTTGGCCAAAATGGCTTGGCTCGGCTTAGAACATGGCCACGACATGTTGATTGAGCCGTTTCGAGGGGGGAGGGGGTGATTCCCCGGAGGAGCAGCGTGTGAAACTCTTTTTGTGTGGAGCCCCAAAGTTTGACCAGGAAACCAAGACAACTGTTCGATGAACCTGCAGGGCAAATTAGCAAGCAGCAAAAGGTGAAGCCGAATGGAGCCAAAGTGCAGAAAAAGCTATAATATTCAGTTCTAAAAACAATATAATTCAATATGCCACAAGTATTGCTGTAATTTTCTTACCTGAACAATGCAATATGCAAGGACCAATAAACAATTACTGTAAATTTTTAGTTAAATAATTTGTTGCTATTTTTTAAGAAGACAGCACTTTATTGGCAACTTCCAGTGAGACACTTACACTTGCTTAGAAGTACATTTTCTAGGACCCAATTTCGATGTTGATTTCCTCTTCGACGTTTCCACTTGCCGTCGAATCAAATAAATTCAATTAGAGCATAGCCACTTCGTTGCGCCGTTCATCGATTTTCCAGTTCTGTTTTACACCGCCCATTTCCCTTTATTCGTTTGTGATTTTCCGATTGAGATCGAGCAGGCCTCTTCATTTTCACATGCAGTCGAGAGCTGTTGACTGTGGCCCAATTTTGGTATCTCCACTTGGCCAACAGACGGCCAGAAAGGCAGACACCGCAGCAATTTGTACAAATTTGTTAGGGCTCATAAAAATGCCGGGCCTCTCTTTTTTTCATTCTCCAGGGACAAACACATGGCGCACAGCCTGAGAACCGAAATTAATTGAAATATTAAACTCACACGATGAGTACACGATAAGAAACCAGACAGCCCTGTGTCTTGTATTCAACATGAAACAACTAGCTGTTAATTATTAATTAGGGAAAGGTGAAAACACTATTTTAGATTCACATACTTGCAACACCGGTAATAGTAAACACCAAAAGAAAGTAAATCAGTTATTTAAAGAGCAAACTAAATAGTTAATTCCTGAATGATGTTTACATTTTCTCTCAGTGCACGGTGGATCTCCACAGAGATGGACAGCAGGTTAGGATATTAACGGAATGGGAGAATATTAATATTTATAATTTTCGTATTGTTCCCGAGCGGAGCGGAGTTGACTTATGCGACAGTTTTATTGAGCGTCGGCATCTTGGAAAGTCAAATCCCGCGCCCGAGGGCCACAAAGGGGTTAATGTTAATTGTGCCTTTATGTTAAGCGGGAAAAGGCCTGATGCCCCGAAAAAAAAAACACTCTCGAAAGTCAAGACACAAAATCCCCATTGTGTTTGTCGCTCGATTTTTACTAGTTCCGCGTAACTCAGTGGAAAATCAGAAGGCAAGCGGGCAAAAAATTAGCCAGAAAAATCGATTGTCATTTGGGCATTGCTTAACCCATTCGCTGACCGAGTCGTAAAAAATTCTCACACAAAAAATGTACACGCATTTTTTAACCCCTTGTCGCAAAACCCCTTTGGTCGAAAATGAAAATGAAAACGAAACCGTGTCCTGTTCTCGTTCCACATTTGCTCCTTTATCTCTAATTTATGTCCCGCCCGGTTGTCCTCTTTTTATGGTTTTATTACTTTACGATCTTGCTAAAAAAGCAGAGCGAAAAAACAGCAGAACTAATACTTAAGCAGTGCCAAGGAGTACCAGAAATCCGTCAGATACTCGTACTTCCACCAGCCAAGTTACAGAGTCCTGGGAAAAATGGATATTATGCATGTATGACACTGATCCTGTGTGAGTATGCACATCCTTTTTGCGGATACAAATTTAAGGACAGGCCAACTTATACGTGCGCATAAATGTATCAAAAAGTGTTTATCTGAAAATAAATCATTTTGAGTACGACACTTTGCTACTATGATTAAATAAGTTATACATTATTAGTAATACATTTGAGGCATTTGTGGAAAACAAACGTTCGTTGGCAACGGTTTCATCTAAATACTGTTTAAGATGTAGTGTCATATAGCCTTACATTTGCATTGCCCATGACAGTAAAAGTAAAAAGGTTCGGGCCGCAGGACTAGCGGGCCTAAGGTCCTTTTGCCTGCGCTTCCTTACGCCCCTTTTTAACCCCTTTTTGCTCTACAAATACAATTACAATTGTTCGCGCTCGCGAAAAGGGGTTAAGGCGGGTAAATTTCAAATTTCACTGACCGTTTTTACCTAAACTACCGAGAATCGCGTTTTACGGTCATTTTTTTGTGCCGCTTCTGCGATTTTCGGTTGTTTTTTAGGATGGATTTACTTCTTACTCAGAACTTGACCCCATCTATTTAGGTTTGTAGGTTTCTAGTGCAGTTTCTTTCCAGTTTTTTGTTTTTGAATTTTTTTTACTTTATGGTACACATTTTTAGCATTTCGCGGAAATGAATCCTTTCTTTAAGTTGTTTTTAATGTTTTGGAATTTTTTCTTGGTCGTCTCGGGATGATTTTCAGCCGCTTCGTTTTGACTTTGCATTTGTTGGGTTTGACTTTATGACTAGGTTTTCGGTTAGGCCACAGTCAAGGTCTTAGGAGTGGCTCAAGGTCGCCTGAAGCACTCCACCCAGAAGCTGTAAGCCGATGGAAAGTTGATATACTTTTCATGCCTATCTATTTATCTATTAGCTTTGCTAAAATTATAGTTGCAGTCTTTATAGTCTGCTAATTGCTTTAGTAATCGAATGGCCTTAATTGTGCCTTTCATTACCCAATTGTCATTACAATTCTGGTTGTAAGCAACTCATTCTGGATCATTTTCGACTTATGAGAGTGTATAAAAAGTAGACACAACTCAGGGCATGGCAAGATATTGCCATTTGTTTGTATTTTGTTTTTTTTTTTCGTATGTGCACAGTGCCCCTTTTCCGATTTTTCTGTTGTGCAATTTACTTTCATCAGCCGTCTGTCAAAAATATCAAAACAGTGTAAGGGGAATTTGCTCAACTTAGCTGCGCATCATTTAACTTTGAGCAAAAACGAGCAGAGTGGATTACACACATGAAGGGGCATACAAAAAGATACTTTGAATCTGTATCTTTTTCGGCCAGAATCGAGGAGTAATCGAAACCCGTCAAAATGGCAAACACAACAATGCGTCTTAGAAACGAGCTGAAAAGGAGAAAAGGTCCTTAAGCACATTACACGATCGCCCAGATACACACATGTGTATCTGTATCCGCCGAGTCCGAAGGATCAGCTGCTCCTCGCCCATTTCTCGAGATTATTATTAGCGCAACATTAACGTCAAATTACGCATCTATTTTGCGCACTTTATCTCGATCTCCCTATATGCCACATATCCCATAAAAAGCGGTTCAACATCAAAAACCAAGGGATTGCGATTACTGGACCATGTGTGTGCGCTCCTCTTCTTCCCTCCATCCACCGAGGTGGTCAGTGCAGGATCTTAGGTCGCAAGTGGGCAGGTGGAGGGATGTGTATCTCATAGATATGGATTCTGATACAAGTACGGTAGTCCACCGATGTGTGCGATTGCTTTGGCTAATGAGGCGTTCAGGCGCATATCTGGGAAATCTCGGAGGAGATGTGTATGCACATACATATGTACATATGTGTGTAGACATGCAAAATGTATTTAGAAAGTGATACAAAAACACAAAGGCCAAAAAATGGGGAAGTGGTATGTAAATATTATGTTTGAGCAAAGAAACATTATTCTTGTATTCAAAACTCTTTGTATATCTGAGAAAAAGTCTTAAAGTATTAGAAAAGAACCAAATAGAACGGTTAAGTCGAGTAGCTTAGCTCGACTATCAGATACCCTTTACACTCCCCCTGCAAGGAAAATGGTGGTATGCAAGCGGAAAATAAACAAAACAGATTATGACTCACTTTTTCATTAACTTCACCTGTTCCTTTAATTTATATCCGTATTACCTATTACTAATGCAGGCAGATACAATTTTAATCGCACATTCCCCAAAGACCTAATATCAAGATTAATCCCGGGAAAACTCCGACACCTGACGCAACTCCCACAAGCGGCAAATCAGGGGCGGGAAAACTATTTTTCCATAGGCGTGGATGCGTGACAACAATTAAAAGATCTCCAGTGCAAACAGCGCAAATGGAATGAAAACAAGGTCGCAGGCTAAAACTAATAGCTAAAGCAAATTCAGCCACCCTCCTCCCATCGTTTCAATTTGCCACACCAACCTGCCACGCCCACCGCTTAACCCACTGCAGCCAGCGCCTTGAAATGCGCACGCAAATGATTGAATGTTTGTATGTTTGTCTGTTTGTCTGTTTGCCTGTTTGACTGTTTGTCTGTCTATTTGTTTGTTTGTTTGTTGATTGAGACGGCTTTGATTTGCGCTGAGCTGATTTTGATGGGTGGACGAGGGGGTGCTGGGCTGGGCGCGGTGGGTGGGTGGTGTGGGTTAAGACAAGTGCGCTGGTGTTTGCAGAGCCGTTGTGTGCATAAGCAACGGCGATTATTGACACACCGCCGAGCGATGCCACAGCTACAGTGAGAACTCGAAGTGCGCGCCCTAGACCTTTCAAAAGTCAGTACAAACTCAGTATACATATACAAATAATTGGATATCGGGGAATAGTCACACCGAAACTCTGTTACTTGCAGGTGTTGCATCGGCCGAGGTTTCACTGTACGCTCCACCCTGGAAAAACGCAAATCGAACTGCAGCGCGTGATTTTCGGAAGGTAAGGCCCGGAAAGTCTCGAAATCGAAATCGCCCGCCCAGAGCCACGCCCCTTCGTCACTTGGCGGAAAACCCTTTCTGTGCGGTCGTGCGTGAAATTTAATCAAAGCAAGACTTAACCCCACGGCGCCCCCCTTAACACCCGGCGGTCCCTTAACCCCCATGTAAGCCATCAATGTGGCCAACAGTTGTCGGTGTCCCAAAAGTAGACGACATACAAACAACCGGAAATGTTGCACATTTGTAACTTCAGCACACTTTTCCAAAAGGAGTTGAGCGTGTGGGGGGGAAATGGGAAAGCTGCGGAAAAGGGGACTGCGGAGTGAACGTGAAAGTTTTCCATCCGCAGCAAGTGCAAATTTCTGTCAATTGTTGTAAATGGAGTTTCCTTTTTCCTCTAAGCGCCAATTTGTTAGGCAAAATGTTTTTTTTACGAAAATCAGGGGGAAAATTATTGAAGACTGGAGAAGAGTTTTCAAACTTTTTTTTGACCAAAATGTTTAAATGTTTAAATTTCGGTGAGGTCGAAACGCGGATTTGTAGATATTATCGTTTGTTTTGCAAGAAAAGTTATGTTATAACAAATAAATGAGGTATATAATGTATAATCACATGTACTTACTTATTGTTTCTATTAAAAAATATGATACTATCCTATATATAGTTGTAAATAACTGAATTATAATACAGAAAAAAGTCCTCTTATGCCCTTGCGTATTTTATTAGGAACTAAAATTGAGGTATACGGAATTTAAGAACTTTTCAGATTCATTGTTTAATAATCTACATTTTTTTAAAAGCTTGTGCCTGCTTTTTGATTTGGCGCCCACTTTTGAGCAGAGATGCTCCTTCGTTGGTTATCGATATCCCCACTTGCAAACAGAAGAATAGGCAAAAATCAAAACAGCTGAACCGCAACAACAAATGCCCGCAGCAAAGGAAGAAGCGGAGAGTAGAGGCAACGAAAGGCGGAGCACTGCCAAAAGTATTCGCACGTTTATTTATAAATTGTCGCCGGCGACAAAGAAATAAGAATTCGAAAAGAACACAATAAAAGCTAAAATGAAAAGCCCAAACAACAAGAAGTAACCAAGTCTCTTTGTCTTGCACTGCACCCGGCAACAGAAAAAAAATTTCCGCTCTTTTCGCTCTCTTTGTTTTCATCGAAATTTTCGCGGTCGCCGTCACGTGGAGTACAAGCAGCGACGTCAAGCAGCGGAGCCCATTGTTGTTTTGCAGTTTCGCTTTTAATCGTCACTTTTATTTGCGGTCTACTTTGCGCGTTGGCATCTTTCTGTCACCTACTGTGGGGCAAGCCGAAAGAGTGGGCACACATGTTGCATACACATATCTGTAGTTTTTTTAAATACAAAACAACACATCACATGAAATAAATATAGTTATATACATAAAAATAAATATAGTTATAAATGGAGTACTAAAGCTATATTTTAATTTTTTTCAAAAGAGAATCCAAACACAATTTAGAACAAAAAACAACACAGAATTTTTTTTTGTGTAATGAATTGCAACGGGATTTGATAAAATAAATCACATTTGAGCTACTGTCCAAAATGCGTTTCACTGTGCGAACGAGAACATGTGCCTCCTGACATGACTGTTCAAATTCTTCGCAAAGCTCTCTTTTTGCGCTCTCTTCTGTATCTGTGTACTATCTCGCCGAAAGATCTCTCCCTCTCTCATTTGTCTCCCGCAAACTTGCGGTTAATAAAATAAAGCACAAACGAACAACATATGTACGCTGATGGGGGCGTCGTCGCAGTTCTGCCAGCGGCGCTGTTGACGTCGCTGCCTTCGTGGGGCTTTGGTCGTTGACGTCGCTTCAGTTAAAAAGCGTCGCTTGGAGGAGCTAGCTAGCGATTTTATTTATATTTTTAGACTTATTTTTTGTAATTCGGTATTTGTAACTTGTATTCGCGGTTTTTTGCATTTCTTTTGCAACTTTGGTCTCTCCCTCTCTCTTTGTCTTTCTGTGTTTTGCTCTTCTTCTTCCCGTTCGGCGTGGCTGTTTCTTCTTCTTTCGCCTCTTCCATTTGTTGTTGACGTCGCGTTGTTGTGCATTTAATTCTTCATTGTGGTCTTTTTTTAGTCACTTTTTTTTTTAATTTTTTTTGTAGTTGTCGTTTTAAATGTGATATAATTAGTTAAGTATTTATTTATAAAACACGCGACGCCGAGAAAAGCATGAAAGCCCGATAAAGGGAAATTGAGGATTGCTAACCAAACAACAACTACAACGATAGGCACAAAAGAGAGCAACGAAAAGGAGCTGCAAAAACAACAAAGGCAAAGAGAATCAACAAATAACGGCAAAGCCCAATGCGGAGGAGCGGCAGAAACGATAAGAAAAAAAGTAAAGCAAAAGCTGAAACAGAAACAGAAACAACCAACAAACAACGGAAAATGCTAAATATCATTAAAGCGCCCAGATAAAATACACTTTGTTAACCACCCATATTCAAAAGTCCCAACTAAATAAATTGGAAATAGATGTTAAAGACAGACTATCGGACGATCTTCGAAGAAGAAATATTGCTGGGAAACTGAAAAGATCCTTAGAGAAATAAAAGCAGCGAAGCTTAAATGAATTTTCAACAGAAGTTAGAAAGGAATCGATGAATTTAAATTCTCTGAGCAACTAAAAAGTACATTAGAAATACGAAAAAATCAAAGCATCATTACAAATAAAATACAATTGAATTTGCACCTAATAAACAAACTAAGACCCTTCTTAGAAATTGAAATGTGTATATCAAATCAAAGAACAATTAATGATAATAGTTAAAGCTATCAACTTTTACAACATAGGAAGTTAAATACGATCGTAAATCAACCACCACCTCCAGAGGCATTGCATCTTACAACAAACAGGCGATCAAAACAAAAGCGAAAAGGCCACAACTGCTGTTGCTCCCCGCAAGAAAAGCTCTAGGATCGGCCAATCCAAGGCGCTATCCGGCTATCCTTACAGGATTCATCCGCCGCTGGACCTGACGTCGGATCCCGAGTCCGAGATGGTGTACTCCACAAACATCCTGCTGGCGATCGTGACGATCCTGACGGGCGTGTTCATCTGGTCGCGGCGCACCTACGTCTATTGGCAGCGCCGGCGGGTGAAGTTCGTCCAGCCGACCCACCTGCTGGGCAACCTGAGCCGGGTGCTGCGACTGGAGGAGTCATTTGCGCTCCAGTTGCGCCGCTTCTACTTCGACGAGCGGTTCCGCAACGAGCCCGTAGTGGGAATCTATCTATTCCACCAGCCAGCCCTGCTCATCCGCGATCTCCAGCTAGTGCGCACCGTCCTGGTCGAGGATTTCGTCAGCTTCTCCAACCGATTCGCCAAGTGCGACGGGCGCAGCGACAAAATGGGCGCCTTATCGCTATTTTTGGCCAAACAACCCGAGTGGCGCGAGATCCGCACCCGTTTAGCACCCGCCTTCGCCGGCGCCAAGCTGAAACAGATGTTCTCGCTGATGGAGGAGGTGAGTCACCCAACCAGCCAAGTTGCAAGCTCCCAGTTCCACGTCACACCTTCGGAACACTTACACTGGCCAACACAACACACCATTCCACGCCCTATTGAAAAAAACACTACTATTTTACTCTGGTTTGACTGGGTATTTTACGGTTTCCATTTAGAGATATGAACTACACTAAACTACAAGCAAAAGTACCATACTGCCTTGTTATAGACATCAAATTTCATTATTTCATATTATATTATTTTCATATAATATAATATAAAATATTACTTATATATATGTAATATTATTATATCAATATTATTTTTGTACATAGTATGTAGTTATATTTTGATATTTCGAGGTGTGGTACTTACACCAGGCAACAGGGTAAAAATTTAGAAATTATATTTTTATAGGTATTATTACCAGTTTTGATCAATGCCTTTGCCAATGGGCATATCTGATATTATTGAAAATTAGTATTGATGGCACTCAAAGAAGGTATGTGGCTGATAAAAGAACGTCTCAAACTGTCCATGTTTTTTTCTGGGGCTTATCAAATCGAACCAGTTTATTGTTACCGACTTGTTTTTTCGGCAGCTTATCTTATCAAGGGTCAGCAAGTTAGGCATTACTACGAAGAAAACCATAATGTTTATAACTTAAAACTTTTTTCACCTCATTTTACATTGTTGCCTAGTCGAACAGAATGTTCTATGCAAATTAATGCTAAACAAGAGAGAACGCTATAGTCGAGTTCCCCGACTATCTGATACCCGTTACTCAGCTAGTAGAAGTGCAGGTTTGTGGGCGTTAGAGTGGGCGTGGCAAAAAGTTTTTTGGCAAATCGATAGAAATTTAGACGACTAATACAAAAATGAAAAAATATCTAAACATTTTTCAAAAGTGTGGGCGTGGCAGCTTTGGGCGGTTTGTGGGCGTTAGAGTGGGCGTGGCAAAAAGTTCTTTGGCAAATCGATAGAAATTTGGAAGACTAATACAAAAATGAAAAAATATCAAAACATTTTTCAAAAGTGTGGGCGTGGCAGCTTTGGGCGGTTTGTGGGCGTTAGAGTGGGCGTGGCAAAATTTTTTTTGACAAATCGATAGAAATTTACAACACCAATACAAAAATGAAAAAATATCAAAACATTTTTCAAAAGTGTGGGCGTGGCAGTTTTGGGCGGTTTGTGGGCGTTAGAGTGGGCGTGGCAGCATGATTCGACAAACTTGCGCTGCGTCTATGTCCCTGGAGTCTGTATGCTTAATCTCAACTTTCTAGCTTTTGTAGTTCCTGAGATCTCGACGTTCATACGGACAGACAGACGGACAGACGGACAGACGGACAGACGGACGGACAGACGGACATGGCCAAATCGACTCGGCTATTGATCCTGATCAAGAATATATATACTTTATATGGTCGGAAACGCTTCCTTCTGCCTGTTACATACTTTTCAACGAATCTAGTATACCCTTTTACTCTACGAGTAACGGGTATAAAAATCGCACGCAAAACGGTGTGCGTTTTAGTAAAACAAAACAAAATGACTAATCATTCTGATAATGGAAACTCCCATGACAAAGCTGAATCTCATGTCTAAATGGGTGTTGAATATCTAAAGTTTTTCTGTTGTACATCTGTTGAACATACTTGAACTTGTATATCAAACATCGAATCGAGGCACTAATTGTTATTTGAGGAATGCAGCACATTTTAGGCTTAATATGAATTAGTTTTAGCTCTATTTATTGATTAGCTTATCTGATTGCTCTGCACCTTTTTGGGATGTATCCCCCCGTAGATCGGCTGCGACTTGGATTGGTATCTGAAGCGTCTGACTCGAGATCTTAGACGCGGTGACGCGGAGCGAGGAGCGATTGTGAGCATCAAGGACGTGTGTGATCTGTACAACACCGACATGATAGCTAGCATTGCGTTCGGACTGAGATCCTACAGCCTGAGGAACACGCAATCGGAGATCGGCTCACATTGTCAGGACCTGTTTCGGCCGAATGTGCGTCGAGTAATCGACTTGTTTGTGATCTTTTACCTGCCAAAACTGGTGCCGCTGCTGCGGCCAAAACTTTTCACGGAGCCGCATGCGGAATTCCTGCGCCGAGTCATCCAGCTGGTGATCGAGGAGCGGGAGCGTGGCGGCGACCTTCGCAACGATCTCATCGAGATGCTGCTGACGCTCAAGAAGGAGGCGGATCTGCAGCAGGACAAGACGCACTTTACGCACCATCGCGACTTTTTAGCCGCCCAGGCGGCATCCTTTGAGGTGGCCGGCATTGAGACCTGCTCGGCGAGCATGTCCTTTGCCCTTTACGAGTTGGCCAAACAACCCCTGATGCAGTCGCGCCTGCGCCGCGAAATACGTGAGGCTTTCGCCGACAATCCCAATGGCAGGCTCACCTACGAGGCCGTCGCCCGCATGAAGTTCCTCGACATGGTCGTGGAGGAGACTCTGCGCAAGTACCCAATCGTGCCGCTCTTGGAGCGCGAGTGCACGCCGATCAACAAGAAGCGCTTCTACTCGCTGAGGCCACATGCCGAGTGCTACGCCCGCCGTGGGATGCCCGTGTTCATATCCAACCTGGCCATTCATCACGATCCCAAGGTGAGTGCGCAGTGGTTTTGCGAGCATTTGACACATATCTAAAACTCTCAAGTTCCTAATGCTAGTTAGTGATTGCGGGTCTAGTGCCTAAAGTAAAAAACTAATGTATATTTTGACTAATTTTGTTTACTTTTGATGGCCACACGTTTATTACTTAATCACCTATCTGCCACTGCAAATGCTCCTATTTCTATACATGAAACATGTCCTTAAAGATAAAAATAGATCAAAATTTCAAAGTGTGGCAAAAATATATAGTCATTGTAAGAACAGAGTAACTCATTGAGGTGCATTCTTTGCAGTACTGGCCGGACCCGGACCGTTTCGACCCGGAGCGCTTCAGTGCGGCGAACAAGGCGCTGCAGGCGCCCATGTCCTACATGCCCTTTGGGGCGGGACCGCACAATTGCATCGGAATGCAAATCGGACTGCTGCAGATAAAGCTGGGCCTCGTTTACTTCTTGCACCGACACCGCGTTGAGATTTGCGATCGCACCGTGGAGCGGATTCAATTCGACGCCAAGTTCGCGCTGCTGGCCAGTGAGCAACGCATTTACCTCAAGGTCGACTGCTTATAGCCGCCGATCCCATCCAATATCAGTAGCATTACGCTATGGGTTCGTGGCGGGCGGGAGCAGAGTCCCCATCGTCATTGTTTTTGTAAATATTTTGGCCTGCCTCAAATAAACTGTGCTACGATCTTTTTTTCTAAACATTAATACAGCTGGCTTGTTTTATGATAAATAAGAGATGTGGACTTGTAGATGTCCAATGATATAGAGCATTGTGCTATTAACTATTCGGTATCAGCACTATGGATTTTCTTTGAGATATTAGCTGAATAAAGTATTTGAAAATAAAGTATTCGAATATGGCTCATAAACATCATCTCAGAGATTAGCATCGCTCTCCGCTCGTTCGCCATTATTTTGAAAGTGTAGGAAGGTTGGGGCTCATTGGACGCCCGATCTTGCTCTTATACTCCGTGGTGCGATTTTCTCCACATACCAACTCAGTGAACTCGAATTTAATATTTATTGGCAGGGGGTCGACGGGGGAGGGTCCGTTGCGTTCCGTTCCATTCCGCTGATAACTTATCAGTCAGCCGGGTCTCGGAGGCCTTTGCCCGGTGGCCTGATCATTTCTATTCGGTTTTGGATTCGGATTCGTTTTCGTATTTCAGTCTCGGATCCGATGAGCAGGTCGTCTACGTCACTGCCATCGCCCACTGGAGAGCTTCAGAAGCAAAGTTCAGGTATCTGGGCGTCTAGAGTTCCAGTGGATTAGAGTGGACCGGAGAAGTGCTTAGTGTGAAAGCGAACTCTATAAGTTGGGCGTTAAATCGTTTAGTTGATGGTCACTTTAAACATGTTGAACCAATTTCATAGAACCTAATTATTTATAAGTTATAGCTGATTTTCAAATAAGGTGACCACAAGATGAACTTTTGGAAGCGTAAACATAAAGTAATATAATTTTGAGTGGGGCATTCAATTTTTTTTGATGTTGGAAAAAAGATATTAAAAATGATTTTGGTCCATCGCGATCTAAATTTTATATTATTTATTATTATTATATGGATTATTATTATATTTTTTGTTTATATTATATTGTGATTTAAAGTATGGGTAAAATAATATAATACATATTACCAAACAATTTTCAATTCAACTTTCCATATTGCTCTGAACAAGGAAATTAATAACGGCAATAATACTAAATTATAAACCTAAACGAGAAATATAAAGAACAGCTGTGGGGCAAACAGTGCTGTTCCCCCGCAAAGCTTAAAGTTCAAGTTCAAACCTCACTCGATCGTTCGATCTTCGTGCAAAAACCGGTTGCAAATAGCTAATTTGTGGTCAATTAAAATTAGCATAAATCAAAGCGTTGGAATTGGGTAATCAGCGTCTGTCTGGAACCGGTGAAAATGCAGCAGTGGACAGCTGTCATTCGATTACACGGAATTCATCAAGCAGCAGCTTTGATCTGTACACAACAAGAAAATAACGAGCATAAATATTAAGTTGTAAAAAGAAAGTAATTATACATAATAACTTTGAATTGTCTAATCCCAAGTCTTAAAACTATAACTTATTGATATATTCAACTCATTGATAGTATACATATTAAATAGTAATATCTTCAATATTATTTAAATAGAGGTTGGTAGGTTAGCTGCTGACAACTATATTACACTGATAAAAATTCGCTTAGTTTTTCAGTATTCTAAATTCCTATTTAATGGTTTTTCTTTTTTTATAACAAGCCGACATCGGCGTTGGCGGCGTTATGCAAATGCTCACACCCAAAGGATGGAAAACAAGCGGAAAACCGAAGGGTTTTCGTGATTTCCTCGGAAAAGTGCGTGCGCAACTCTTTGAGGGGAAAACCCAACCCGCTCGTTTTTCCACTGTGCTGGTCAGTTTTTATTAGACCGCGAAAAATCAACAGTGGCCGGCTCGTCAGGGTGGTCTGTTTTCCGTTTTCCCGATCAGATCCTTTGGCATCGAGCCGCCTGCCTTCCTTGTTTCTGGTCCTTACGCGCACGCCGCTAAAAGGGTTTTATTACAGCCTCCTGTAAAATGTAATGTCATAAAGTTCCGAGAGCAAATATTGCAGCTAGCTACACCGCGCAAAAATGTGTGTTGGTCTGAAAAATAACAATGTTAGACAGGATATGATATGTTAGGCAAAGACTATTGTAATCAATAGATTAAAATTGTAATGAGAATTGTGATAAAAATACTGATGGTTTTTATTATTATATATAAAATTATTTTTTATAAATTTAGCCATTTTTTGATGCATTTCGTGTACTAATTTCCAAAGTATGTTATTTATCGGCAATTTGATATTTTTTAAACTATTTCAAGAGTATGATACCAACACAATGCTTATACATACGTATAAAATTGTGTCTGTGTACAACCTCCGAGTAATTGTATGAGTACATTTTTAGTAAACTTTCTTGTGCAGTGTATGTATTGGGATTCAACATTTACTTTTCGCTTGGAGTGAATGAAAGGGGAAAGAGTTGCACTCAGCCTCCTTCAGCAGTTGCAGTTGCAGTTGCTGTTGCCTTCTGGGAATCATTTGCGCCCCCGACCTTCCGCTGACCCATCGACCTGGGCTAATTTACATAAACCTACGCAAACATCCCAGGAACAACAAACAGTGCATTCCCGAAAGGGTGAACCAACAACCCAGATGTTATTGTGCACCGAAAGAAACCTGTACTCAGTGGCGACGCACAAAAAAACGTTAAATGAGACTGATTAAATGTAAATGAATCGGTAACACATGCATATTCACATATATAAAAAATCAATTAAATGTTGTGAATTAGATCAAAAGCTAATCAAGAATAAAATTGTTTGCTTAGAAGATAAGATTAATAAAGAAAGTGCTTTCTTTGTAATCCGCAACAATGGAAATGTCCTAAGTAGCTCCTATATTTTCGCACTTGCTTTGGAAAAGCTAAAGAAACATTATACAACTTAAAACATACATAAGTACATAATAAGTAGTGCATTTTTTCCAATGCAGTCCGTAGTTCTTGGACCCAATTAGAGCCCCTACTCCCACGCACGTGTCTTTTTTGGCCCTGCACTTGTCGGCTCCCATTCCCTAACTTTTTCGGTTTTTTTTCGGACGAATCCCTCTGACAGTTGCTGTTGTTACGGTTCACCATGACCAACGCCAACAATTACCGCCGCAATTCTATTGTCTCTCGATTTCCTCTCGATGTGCCCCAGCACATGTAGATACATATATGTATGTATAGGTTTTTTATAGCTCATTTCCCACATGTCGCGGAGTTTGCCCTCTTCGTGAATGACACTTCGGAACCATTTTAATGAGCCCAAATTACTCGCTCAAAAAAGGGAGAAAACACTGGATGCACATGTCCAGTCGATCGGGCGGAAGTTGCCATTAGCCGTTAACCATTATCCATTAACCATTCACCCACCATTCACTGCTCACGATGAACCATTCAACATTCACCATCCACCAGTTGGCATCGATCCTCACAATCCTCATCGATCTGCGAAGACAAAACCAATTAAGACTGTCAAACAAATTTTAAGCGCCAACGGAATTATGATTATAAATGAGGGTTCATTGTTTATGACTCTATTTAAGGTGAGTTCCAGAAATATGGGAAAAAATATCATTTTAATTAGGCAGCCACTCATGAGTTTCTCTCAGGTTTCTATTCCTAAGAACTGTTTTAAACTTAGTTTACTTAATGTATGCGTGCGATACAGAAATATTTGTATTTTGTCTCATTATTAGGCCATAACTTTTCGTATTTGCAACAAAGTTTGGAGTATTTACGATATAAATACGATGCTTTGATGTTCTGTTTCTCTGGATATCCCTTACAAGTGGCCGGAATCCGTTTTACGAGCTCATCTGGGGGATCGTTTCGCACATTTCGCACAATCTGTAACTCGATTTGTGTATCTGTGAGGTAAACAAACTCAAACTCATGGGATGCACAAAAGATGCGACAGATATTTATGAATGAATGCGGCAACTTGTGTGCCTTCCCGATTCCCCGATTTTCCGATTTTCCGATTCGCATCTTAATTCGAAGGGGATGGCCATATGGATCATGGAAATGGATAATGGAATGTCATGTAACCCAAGAAGCAGCCTCACTTCTCTACGCTTCGTTTATCAGTTACATTACCATGCGTATCTCTCGGATACTTCCGCCTTGGCTCTTTGGCTCTTTTTACCTGGCGCTTTTTGGGTTTTCCTCGAGGACTCGCCATCCTCGTCCTCGTCCTCAACCTCAACCTCATCCTCATGCTCGTCTTCATCATTATTTTCATCGCAGCTCCCAGAGGAAGTTCCAATTTGCTACATCAATGAACCATGGCCCTGATTTGCTCATCAAGAGCCTGTTCCCTGTTCCCAGTTCCCTGGGCTCTCATCGTCCTGGGCTTGTCGGCTGTCAGCAAAAATCATCTTTGAATGCGGACTAGCGAGGGGAGGCATTGAAGTTTTCATTTACTGTGTTTCCACTTGCTAGTTACAGCTTTTCCTAAAGCTTGAAAGTCTTGCTTTTCCATGAAATTAAGCTGGAATTTTGTTTGACTACTTTTATCAAAACTCCAGACTTGGAATGATATGTAGAGAGAAAGTATTTTAATGTGTTATATATTATAAAGATCTTATACATTTTTAAATTAAACGTCTAACTCTTGTATTAATTTATTAGTCCCAATAATCTAAAAAAAATCTAGATAATATAATTGTGCCTCTGGAAAAAAATATATTATATAAATTAATTTTTAATCAAGCCTTTACTAACCACTTTGGTGTGAGCAATTGTCCGTTTAAGAGTGCCTTGAAAATGAAGTTCGAAACTCCTCAAACGATCCTCGTAACCTTATATCCTTGTTACATGTCTTGGCGCTCCGTCTTTACTACTGTTCAAAAAGCTGCGCCAAATTGTCTGTTTACATTAAATGCATAAATTATGCAGCATTCCATTTACTTATTTATGTTTGTTATTTGCCCTGCGAACAATTGCTTTGATTCCGCCACTTCAGCCAAAATGCCAAATGCATAAAATATGTCAGTTGGCCATGGGAATTGTATATATATATATATATATTTTTATGTATATAAATACACACAAACATAACATTGCTCAATTTCATTTTGTATGCATTTCACTGCTGATGATGATTTTTCACGGATATTCATGGTTGTTGCCTGGTTTTTGCCCATTCTGATGCCCTAATGATGATGTCTCTCAGTTTTGGGTCATTTGCCAGCGGGCTGAAAACCCTCCCTTTTCCGCCACTGTTTCCACCGCTCCTGGGTTTCAATTTAACCACCGCGTCTACAAATCTCGAGGAGCAACCCCCTGGAACGATAGTAAAAGTTGACAGTTATGTGTTGATGACAATATCGACACCGCCCAGCGAAAACCCTCCATCTGTGCCATGGACCATGTTCATATCTCCTACCCGCTGACTTCACTTCTCATCCCATCTTGGGTGGCTTGTTTTCGTTGCTACTTAGTCGTGTAATGACCAACTTAGTAGGCACTGCCGCCCGAAGAATAAATCAGTTTTGCAGGCAGCTGAAATGTTTGATTTATATTTTTCATATTCTACAATTTCGGTTTATGTACCCTAGTTAATTAAACTTCACATGCAGTAAAATAAAACTTGTTTATATGATATTAAAATGGAAGAAGTAACGGGTCATATAGGGCACACCCACTTGTTTTTATCTGCCGGCATGATTAGCGATTCCTTTCTGCTTTCAAACAAATTTTCCAGTTACATTTTTTAGTTAAAAATTCACGTGTGTGTTCCGCCGACTTCAAAGAGCTGCCGACTCAAAATATTTTCATTAGGCGTTAATTATGGCCGAGCCAAAATATTTTCTTTGACTCCCGGGATTCCGTGTAAACTGGGCGTAAGGACATGGCAGGACATTTGTACCTCAGCGTGATTGGCATTTTTGCATTGACCACGGCACTAATGACTACGTTTCATATGCATCCTTGGCTCGCTTTTTGCTTTTTTGCCAATCATCAGGACAGCAAAGGGTGGATCAGAAATAGAAACCGGCATCCCGAAAGGAAGTTGCCCGCCAAACGTAATTTATAACCAGGCGATCCCGAGGTCCTGACAATGCAACTGCAAACTGCAAAGTTGCCAAGCGGACTTTAAACCATTTTAGTTTCTCTTTTGGGGGAAGAGCGAACAGAAGTTGGCACTGGAATTAAAGCGAAAAACGAAAACGAAAAACTGCAATCCACCCTGTCATTAGACGGCATCAATTGTTTGGTGCCGGCGCACAAGGGACTCTATGTGCCAAAGCAACCGAAGGACCAAAGGACCAAAGGACTTCATTGTCCTAGAGTTGCACACGGAATCGAACGAGCAAGCGGGGCTCGTTGACAGGGGGATATAAATGTTGTGATTTCTTAATTTTTGTTTGCATTTTTCTCGAATTTAGTAGGCTGTTGAGGTAATTACACTAATTATATGGCCCCGGGCCCAATTTAGGGGTTGTTCCCCATATCCACACCCTATGCAAGGTCATCGAGAGCTGTGTCAAACGGCACTAGACCCCGTAAATTGGAATCGCAGTCCGGGATCACTTGAGTGAGATATTTCCATTTCGGGCTAGAGCCACATTTCCAACACCATTTATATATAATAGGGACTGTGCTTGACTTATTTAGGGGTCGTTTCGAGTGATGCCCATTGAGTAACTAAGTCTAACTATGTTCTTCTCCTAAAATGGCGTCCCAATAGAAATACTAATGTACATTAAACAAGTTTTAATCAGGCAGGTGATATTTTGTTTTGATCATATTTTAATTTATTTATAACTTTTAGATTCCAAATTATGTATAGTATTTCATCACAGAGCCCCTTGATTTTAAGGCCAGTTAGATCAGCTGTTTGTTAGGACAACTTCATTGTGTTTTTCGTCGTCAGTCGTGTAAGATCAGAACTCTCACAAAATTACAGTGAGTTACATAGTATTTCTATAAAAATTTGTATAAAAATTATTCCGAGTAAACGATGCAGTCCCAAAATAAATTACGCAATTGTTTGATCAATATAACGCCCTGCGTGCAGCAAAGTAAGTTTTTCGACGATTCGCAAATGGGTTAAAAGGCATTTTATCTTGAGCGGAGGTGATCAGTTCACTATAGTAAACAGTACTTGAAAAACACATACCATACAGTACAGTAATAGATAATACTTAAGTAAGTAATCATAAGATTAGCCAGTTAATGACTTACACCCATATAACCTGTAACTATGCCGTGTTACTCTGGAGAAACATAGAAATATAAACATGTTTCATTTGTATTTACTTAAAACTGTTTTTTTTCCAGTGTGTTCCTATAGCATTAGACGCAATTTACTGGCTATGCCGAACGTGTCCGCCCAAAAGTATGGGGAGTCTGAAATCGCCGAAAAGAAGGCGGTGGAGACGACAACGAGATGTGGGCGTGGTCCACTAGCGGGCGACCGCCTTCCAACAGCCGTAAGTCTGGTCAGTCGAAGTGTTTCGATCTCTGCGAGGAACGAGGTGAAAACGGCCTTCATTCGGTATGGAAAGTCTATGACCGATTTGGCCAGGAGTGCCCAGAAGCTATATAAGAGTGCCCGGTTAAGGAACGCGCCCGTACAGCAGCCCATGCTCGGAAAAATCAGTAGGAGTTTACACTTCAAATGGCAGGAGAATTGAATTTGATATTGATCAAACTTCTCTATTTCTTTCAGATGTCGCTGGTGCTAGACCCCTAAGAGTGCCGGAGCCCAGTGCTTTCGCGATAACCGAGCGGCTTACCAAGCTGTTTTTCCGTGACCCCTGGGATAATCCCTCTGAAAAATAGCGGGCTGAACAAGAAACATGACTTCCATATCTGAGGAGGTGGTTTTATGCAAGGAAATGCGTGTGTTTTTGTTTTATCCAAATATATATTTTTTAAAAATTGTATAAAATTTATAGTTTTTCCCTCTGAAAAATAGCGGGCTGAACAAGAAACATGACTTTCATATCTGAAGAGGTGGTTTTAAATTAAAAAACTTTTAATGCAAGGAAATGCGTTTGTTTTTGTTTTATCCAAATATATATTTTTTAAAAATTGTATAAAATGTAAAATGTATAGTTTTTCCCTCTGAAAAATAGCGGGCTGAACAAGAAACATGACTTTCATATCTGAAGAGGTGGTTTTAAATTAAAAAACTTTTAATGCAAGGAAATGCGTTTGTTTTTGTTTTATCCAAATATATATTTTTTAAAAATTGTATAAAATGTAAAATTTATAATTTTTCCCTCTGAAAAATAGCGGGCTGAAGACAAGACATGGTTTTTATATTTGAAGAAGTGGTTTTAAGCAAGGAAATTCGTGAATTTTTGTTTTATCCAAATATATATTTTTTAAAAATATAAAAAATATGTAAAAGAAATGTAAAATTTATAAAAAAACGGGCTGAAGACAAAACATGGTTTTCATATCTGAAGAGATGGTTTTAAGCAAGGAAATGCGTGTGTTTTGTTTAATCCAAAAATATATTTTTTAAAAATGGTATAAAATGTAAAATATAAAATTTTGTTTGTTTTCCGAAAAGTAAGTATGAATGGGTTCCAATTCTTTTTGCATAGCCTAGCGGTATCTTATTTTGCGCAGAGCGGATAGCTCACTCAATTTCAGGCAGGCCGATTGATTCGAGTATCCATTCAGCGATCGGAGCCTGTCCATTTCCTCGGCGCGCGTTTTGTGCAACTCCAGGACGCTCTTGGTCCATTCCGCACGATGGGTCATATCAGTGGTCTTGGTCTGATTGGGTTGGCCGGAAGTGTTGTTGCTCGCCGGATTATCTGGTGGGGATTTGCTCGGCGATTGACTTTCGGCCTTCGGATTGATTCGGAAAAGAAAGGAATGATCAAAGAGATGGCTTTCATAGAAATTATACTTCAAATTATACTACAAATGTTACTAATGCAGGCATTTATAGAACTCGCCATGAGCTATTATAATGAGCTCTTATTTGATGGAACTACTCACCTCCACCTTGATTGGGCTTATCCTGGGAGGAGTCTGCATGTACCTGTGGTGCTGCATTTTGCCCGTGGCCGCCAAAACGGTTGCTGAAACCCAGGAATTTGGCTTGCAATTCTCCGGATTGCGGACAGGAGTGTACTCCTTGGGTGTATGCCTTCTGGCCGGATCCCGCTCGACGAGAACCTCCCTCGTAACCGCACGGTCCTGCTCCTCCTGGATCCGCCTGTCGAGCTCCTGCTGCTCCTCCAGGAGGGAGCGCATCCTCTTCTGGATCTTGCGCCGCTCCTCAATGCGCTTTACTTTGTCCAGGGCACTGATGACTTCTTCCGATTCGGAATTCACGTCGGAATTGGCAGGCTGATAGCCACGGAGGCTGTTCTGCTTTGCGGATTATTATACAATTATTAACAATATAATTAATCCATAATTAATAAGCAATTAATTGGCAATGTAACACACCTGCTCTTTGGCACCTATTCTGGAATTTTGCCACATTTGCTGGACGCGATCGTGGTCTATTTTGAATGTGGAATAAGGATTCTCCGCCTTCTGATCGACAACATTATTGATTGGGGTTCTCTGAAGTGTTGGGCAGCTGGGGAGTTCGTTTTTCGCAGCTATGCCCGGGCGCTGCACAAACCTTGCCCCTTTCCAGGAATTTCCCGAAACGTTGCGCCAAAGAAAACTAATCGACTCCGCGAAAGGTCGGACTCCTGAGAAAGAGTATAATATTTTCCATATTCTTAAGAGTGTAAATCTATAGTTTATATCATCTAAGCATTTAGCATTTAGTTTGTATATTGGAACTCAAATATTTTCATATTATTATGTGAGAAATGGATTACTTTATAATTCAACTCTTTTCCGTTTGTAAAAATATATTGCAATGGGTGCTGTACAAGCATGAAATAAAAGTTCAATCAAAAAATTGTTCAAAAATATTCCTTGTAAAAAAAATTTGATAAAAATGGTCGAAAATGAGCAATCAAAGATTTGGCGCTGTTCCAACGCACTAGACACTGTTATCAATTGCACAAACAAGAGGTAAGAATTAGGAGCAGAGTCTTTGGGAATTCAGCAAGATACAACTTAGGCGTAATTAGTGGCCTTCTTATGAATCAGAGAAGCCGTTGGTGGTATAGCATTATGTGTTATATCGTTAGCTGTTTCGTACTTACTCAGTGCTTTTAATCCACGACGAAACATATTATTGCAGAATGTAAAACTGGTTAAAAAATTTTGTTGTATGATATATCTGAATTCAGCTGGTGTGACTAAATGTGAAACCTACGAACGTGTATAATGGGGATAGAAAAGTCAATGGCTCCTTTGACCCATATTTTACAAAACTATAATTTAACAAGAGGTGACTATTCTTCTCAGGGTTACCCATTATCATTTTTTTAATTTAAATCGAAGTTCGGTGGTCTCCAGTCTTGCATACCCCTCCCTTTGCATCCAGCACCTCATTAGCAGCCGCACATTTTACGATACGCGATTTCGCAGAGGATCCTACGGTTACATCATCTAGACCTGGGCCATAAATCCCGATCCGAAAGTCATAAAAAAAATTCGCGTTTTTTTCTGTCGCTTTTTCGCCGTAATTTGACGAGGAAAAAACTGAGCTACAGAACTAAAAAACTGAACTCAAGACTCACCGTAACCAAGGCAAGTTTCGTTATTTTTTTGTTCGTTCGCGGCGATTTTGTATTATTTGATTTACAGTCTCGGTTCGCCGATTGCGTTTTGCGTAATGTTGTCTAGAGATTTTCAATTTTTCACCGGAATTTTCCTCGCCTTTTTATGACGCGTGGATATATCCTTTTTGTGCCACGTTTTTTTGTGTTCATTTTTTCCATCCAGTTGCGTGCAGTTCCAGTTTTTTAGGCTGACACGCGAAGATCCTTGTTCGCAGAAGGATCCTGGCCTGGATTTTTATGGCTTACGCAATCCGAGACGTCGATCCCAAAAATCCTTAGCCGAAAGTACAGGCAGCAGGCCAACACAACAGCTGCCCAAAAAAGTGTGCGCAAAAAATAAAGACCTTGCCGCCGACATAGTGAAACGAATTTGCGAACAAAAATAATATCAAATATCAATTGTATAAAGTAGTTGTTTGTTGATTCAATAACCAGCCTCAAGTAGAAATCCTTGCCAGCACACATTTTGCAGGCAAATATTTTTGTTTGCTTTATCTGAATCTAATTTGGCGTTGATTTGCTATTGAATTATGGGTATTATTATTAATACTGTATATCGAATTAAAATATGCTTGTACAGATTTCCTAGTGCTAAAAACTATAGTGGGCGTCTTAACCAAAAGGACAACTAATTCTGCCTGTGCCCTTAGTGAAAATTAAAAAAAAAAGTCTGCATATACGGGTAAATAGGGTTCCCCGCTGATCTGGAAAACAATGCGGGGTCCTCGAGCTCCTTTCTGTTTTCCTTGGCTTCCGGGGTGGCTTCCTTGGATTCCGGCTCTGCGACTCTGCGACTCTGCAGCTCTGCTCATCCATTGACTTTTGTGTCAAATTGAGTTATTCACATTGCACATGGGCAGATTTTGATAATGCTTCAGTGAATTGATATCCTGTTGCGTTGTTTGCACAAAAATATTTACCCAACTCATAATTGAAGTGTCTGCAATTTTTGCGCCATTTGTGCATGTATGTATGTACGTCCTGGTGATTTCGATGCCATTTTGAGCATTTGAGCATTTGAGCATTTGAGCACTTGGACACCCCACGTGGCAGTTGGCTGCCTGATTATGTTGTCGAGTGTCCGTCCTGCCGAAGTCCGGGGGAAATCTTGTTTAGTCACCAAGCGAGTTCCTGCTGCCCTAATTGTTGTCATTAGGTGAGGTGTGTGCGTTTGTTTGGGCTCTCAGTTTGCCGCTTGTGTGTGGCCAGCGCAGAAAACTGGCATTCATTCTTGTTCAAGAGCAAAACACTCGATGGACCCGAGGTGCAGGGCCACCTGCGTTGGCTTTGTCCTCCATTCAGGCCATTAGTTAATGGCCAAATCCAAATCGCCACAAAAGAGTTTGGCCAATTTGGGTGGCATCTGCCGATCTGCCAAACTGCCAAACTGCCAAACTGCCGATGAAGATGTTTCTTTTTCATGAATGGCAACCACTGTAGCTCCTTTGAAAGCCAACAAACACTCGAAGAGGTACTTGAAAATTCGTGAAAAATTCGTGAAAATCTGAAAATCATGTTTAGCTGTGTGAAAAAAGCACGAGACACACCAATTATATGTATAAATCTTTTTGAAATGTATCATATTATATTTTCTTTAGCTACGCCCATTTGACATGCCCAATTTCCCTTCCCTAATGCATTTCTTTGACTGGTAAGGACGCGGATTTAGGGAAACATATACGTATGTATGTTCTGCATATCCCCCCTGACTGATTCCCATGCGGATGTCGCTCCGGTTATCTGGAGCGATTTTTCCACGACTTAGACGCGGCATATCTGAAAATCAAACAGATAAATTGCCGGCATTTTCCGCTCACGTGTGTCTGGGCCTCGCAAAACCCCTTTTGCAACCCCTTTCGTTTCATTGGATGCTCCGCTTTTCTGCGCTTTTTTCCAGCCATGAAAATAAATTGGCATTATTAGGCGAGGCGGCTCAGCGAAAATTGATTATTGACAAGAGTCGCATTAAGCGGCGTTTTATGAGCAAAAAGGAAAAACTGCAGAAGCCTGGCATTAAGGTTCGTAATGCGGTTCGAGTTGTCCTTGAAAAATCCCACGACACCCCCGAAAAAAACAGGACGAAGTGTGGGGACTCTTTGTCTGGCACTTTTATACCCTAGATGAAATCGTTGGTCTCATACATTTTTTTAGCTGGAATAACTAAATGATGAATATATTACTTAAACGATATTTATTAGGATTTCAAAATTATTTGCATTATTTTACATTTTCTTGAAGTTAAGACTAGAGATATAAAGATAAGAAACCCAACGAAAATAAATAAAAAAAGAAAATTGTTGTAAAACTTACTTACTTAAAGCTTAATTTGAAATGTAAAGTAATTTGAGTTTGGATACAAGTAAATATACAAAATAGTGTTAGCGCTTAAAGATGGAGAACTTTTGCTGAAACTTACTCCTTTCATTAACTTCGGAAATGAACACCGACTTAAAAAAAAGGGTATTGCTATTGTCGACTTGTTTCTTACACGTGCTTAACCCCTTCATTTTACTTATCGCCTGCATTAATTATGTGAACCTGTCGCCTGTTCGGCAGAAAGGGGTGTGAAAAACTTCTTGAAGTTGCCGCATGCATAATTGAACAGGTCGCAATTTTAAGGGGCCCCCGCATAATTAATTTCAATTAAGCCCTTGAGAAACCGAGAGCTCCAGTGCGGCGGCAGTTCGGGCTCGCATTTTCCCGATTTTCAGCATCTCACCATTTGAGCAGTTGAGCATTTCACCATTTGACGACTTTCCCGCACCGGACTACCTGCGTCTAATTTCGTTTTAATCCTTTCGCTAGCTGTACGCCACTAATCCGGCCGAATTTTACGGGTGCCGGCGGCCAAGGGACAATGGCATCATCTATAAAGATGACAATTGCAAACAACAATGACGACAATCGCGGCAAGGACAAACAGTAGTGCCATACTCCTTTCTCGGCCCGATTCTCGACAGTTTTCCCTTTTCCCTTTTCCCTTTTTCCGGCTCGGTTCTCACTCCTTTTGCCACTATTCATAATTAGTTGCAGGCAATTAAGGCAGCCCCCGCGGTCGCGAGCAAGGACACCCTGGTTCTCGCCCACCCGAAAATCGAAACCGAAGTCCCATATTCCATATTCCACATCCCACATCTCACATCGCATGTGCCTAAAACGTAGGAGGACAACTAGGTCAACATGTAGAAATCCTGGGCGTTGCCCCTAGCAGTTTTGCGATTTTTGTTTACGAGTATTTTGAAAACACAGCCGCACCCCTTTCGCCCAGTGATCCCCGGATTCAGGATTCCGCACTCCTAATCCTTTGACTTTCAGTTTGACTTTCGCTCCCAAGGATCGCCGCTAGTCCGGCTTTCCGGAAAGTGTGGCTTACTTTGGTTCCGCTCGGCTCTGCGCGTCCTAAAACTCGGCAATTAACGCGGCTGATTCGCCCGAAGTCCGACTCCGGAGTTCGGAGTTCGGGGCTCGGAGTCCATATCCCACATCCCAAATCCTAAATCCCGATCGGTTCTATGGGTGGGTACCGCGCAAAAGGGTTTAGTTTTAATTAGTCGACTTTGGACGCGCCTTGGGAAGATTGGAAAGATTGGGAAGAGTCACGGAGGCGGGGCGATTAGGGAAGTTTCAAAACATTCAAATCGAACAAAAATCTGTGGAACAATCGGTTTTTTGCGCTATGAATTAGTAAAATTGAAAGATGCTGATAATAAAAGATAAGAAGTATTTACTCTAAAGAGTGATTGGCTCCCATTCTTTGTTTATGCATTTATCCACAAGGGAAAGTATCATAGGTGCTATTGAGAAAAAATGTTCATTAAAGTGTTCGATATAACAAGAAGATAAGATAAGTTGCTTGTTTACTTGCTGGCTTAAGTAATCCAGATAGAAACCATACGAATCGGTTAAGTATTATTGATCGCCAGCGTTAGTTTAATCGAATTCACTATTTCCGCCAATAAAACCCCATGAAACCTCTGAGAATGGGCCAAAAACTGCCGCCGCTGTCATTTAATTTGGTGATTAAGTTTTATTAAATGTTGCAACTGGCGAAAACCGGCAAATGCCGCGTAATCCCCCTTCGCCCAAAACAAAACCCCAGGACACACACACGAAAAAAGATGAAACCAAAGCGAAACCTCCGGACCGAGTGTCAAATTAATTAAAATGTCAGCGAAATATGTTCAATTGTCGGCTGGTCAGATGGATGGGATCGAAATCGGATTCGGGATTGGGAATCGGGCTTAACTTCGGCTGGCTGTCAAACAGTTTTTGCCAAGAGCAGGGCATAGCCGGAAGGAAGGAAGGAAAAGTCGGAAAATTGTGAAAATTGTGAAAGGACGGCGAGAGAGCGCCCTAAGCAGCGGGTTTTTCCCAAAAACGGGGATCCTCTGTTGTCATATTTTCAATTTTGCAATCTGCCTGTCACTCATTGTCCGACTTTGTCCGATTTTCCGGGTGTGCTGGTGTTTGGCAATCTCATGCTCATTGCCATTTCCCCCCACCCGATTTTCCGATTTTCCGAGTTCCCGAGTTCCCGTTTAACGTTTAACGTTTAACGTTTCCCGTTTCGCATTTTCCTCAACCCCCATCAAAACTGGCACTGTGTGTTTTTGTGTGTTCGTTAATGTGCATTTGACATTTGGCGAAATGAGAATCTGGGCAAATGATACGGATTTATGGCAAATTTGTCGAGCGATTTGTGTCGATTTACATGAGTGCCAAAGCCAAGTGGCCACTCAAGGCTGCCACATGGGATGTCGAGCAGATTGGGATTGGTGCCGAAACGCTGGCCTAACTCGAGCTGTTATGTTAATGATACCCGACCTCGACAAGAGGTCCTTTTTCTGACTCTGACGGACAGTTGACAGCGGTCCAAATGGGTTGTCTCCTTCTTGAAGTTCATTCCTGGTCACCTTTTCAACGGACTTGTGGATGGGATTTTGGGAATTATTCAATTGATTCCGTCAGCAGCAGTGGAGTTGCGCAATTTTCAGCCGTCTGTCGCTTTAAAATAAATTAAAATTATAAACTAGTTGGTTCGGAGGAAACTATCTACATAACGGACAATAATGATAATTCTATAAAATATGTGAAACGATAATAAGAGAATACCAACTCCATTTTGCCTATGTTTACTTAAGAATCCAACTTTTACTCACCTTCAAGAAATATTTGCAACTTTTATTACTCCTTTGACGAAACGCTAGGAAACAAAGAGCTCTTATCCTTTCATTGAAGAGAAGATGCTAACATTGCATGAACGCAAATTTCCGCGGAATATGCGAGTTAATTTTGCGATTTTCCCTACAGTTTCTTTGCCACTTTCCTATTTTCCCGAGAGCGCTCGAGTCAAGGACACTTTCCCGCTAACTCTTGCCAATCCCTTCCATCCTTGCAATCCTTCCATTTATTTTCCCTTCCTGTTTTCCGGCTAACTCCACTGCCGCTTATATAACGTTGCGTTTTGTTAAACAAACCATAAAAATTTGCAAAAAAAAAACAGTGAAAAGAGTGGAAGGGGGTGTGGGTGTGGGTGTTCATGCCCGAGCAAATCCTTTTTTGCCCTTTGTCCTTTTTGCCGGCGCTGTTGTTGTTGTTGTTCGGTTTTGGCGAAAAATGTTCAACTGTCGCGGAGTTGAGAGTTGAGTTCTGAAGTCAACAACAATGGTAGGTATGAAGGTGTGTGCTTGGCTATAGAAGTGGGTGAGGGCACTGAGAAAAAAAACGACACATTTGGGAACCGAATTTTCATAAATAAGTCGGGAACTTACCCATTCCAGAGATGCTGAAGTACTGGACCTAATTTATGAATATTTGCTATTTAGACATTCAAAACAATTAATTGATTCTAAGAAACATATGGGGAGGGTAATAAAATGTTTATAAAATATAATTGGCATGTGTCATTATATAATTAGATATTTTTTGCAGTGCCCGAATGAGTTGCCTTTGAGTTTGGCAATTGTTTGGTTTACTGAATGCGCCATAAAAACGTCCACAGAATTCGCAATCGCAATCACCTTTTGTGCCGCTTGAGTGTTGCCAAAACCCTACCCGCCACGAAGTTTCACCCCCATTTTCCGCCCATTTTCCATCCACTTTTGCCGCGGCTCCTTGTGAATGCAAAATGGAATGACAGCCGGCAAGGACGTTGCTGACAAACCCGAAACGCGAAAATGTCAGCAAACAGGGCCAAGAAAGGTTGCACGCGGAAACTGACGGGGAAAGCGGGAAAGCGGGAAAGCCGGGAAATGGAAAAGGGGGGAATGGCAGTTGAGCACTTGCAGCCCCGGAAAGGATTACTTTGCAACGGGAGGCGCGAATAAATAAACAACAACCGAACACGAACCGTTTTGCATACGAACTCGACTTGGGGGTAGCCCAATGTAATCATGCTAAGCATACAAACGAGCTTGAAACTTGCACGGTATTTAAAGACCCAGGAATACCCTGTTTTAAGAACATTTTAATTACGTTTCAAGGCATACGATCCAAACTATTTTCTGGTTCGGGTTAATGGTAGAAATATACTTAGAACTATGCAATAGAAAGGTATTTTATACAGCTCATTGAATAAACATGATAATAATGAACAATATTGGTTACACAGCTGAAAAAAATAATGACTTTGAAATATTAACCAGGCAACTGTCTAAACCATTGATTATAACGAGTATGTATTTTATTTGTCCACTCGTTTTCGTTTTATTATTAAAGTTATATCCGACTATACCCTACACCATTCATGCCCCACTATACCCTGGAAACCACCAGTGAAATGGCAGCCCCGTCAC
This sequence comes from Drosophila santomea, assembly GCF_016746245.2. Lineage (NCBI taxonomy): Eukaryota > Metazoa > Arthropoda > Insecta > Diptera > Drosophilidae > Drosophila > Drosophila santomea. The sequence continues at coordinate 20,117,975 of NC_053021.2, forward strand.
CTGTGACTGTGCGAAGTGCCTTATGCAATCGGTGTCCATATATTATGACACCTCCGTAACCCAAGCCCCAAAACCCAAAGCTCAGATTCCCCATTCCAGAACTCAGAACCCAGAAACCAATCCCAACTCGTATGCCAAACAAATTACATGAACATGAGAATTTTTAGCGATTATGCGCCTTATCGGGGGAGCACTTCGATTCCGTTTGGGGTTCATTTTCAACAGTCTGTGGGGAGCAGTTTTGGTTTTGGCTTGTGGGAAGGGTCAATGCAAATGCCGAATGGCTATAAAACTTTACCTTTATGCGCCGATTTGTTTATATTCAATAACAATTTGTTCAGACTAATAGGGATCTCCTGATTTTGTGCATTCTAACAGATTGGAAGTAGAAAAATTGTTTATTTTCTATAAAAGATTCTAACAATTGTTGCCATTTTAATGTAGATATTGAGTTTACTTATAAGACTACTGGTGCTTAACCCCTGCGCAATCTTTTGTTAAATGTCTGGCAATGTGAAATCTCGATTAAGTGCTGTGTAATTGGCAAAAAATGTTAGGAGCGCGACTCTTCGCAACTCTTGATGAAGTATTTTGCGAATTTGCACATTTGCCCCACTTGACTACTGTCATAAATCCCTTTGTGCAAACTTTTCACGCCGTCTGGTGGAAGCAGGGTTTTCCATTTTCCATTTTCCGCCTTCCTTGCGCTTTGTTTATTTTTTTATAGCCCAAGTGTTGCCATTTTTGATTGTTTGCCCCGCAGATTTCTTCTTTTTGACAAATAAAATGTCAAATTATTAACACAACAAGAGTTCCCCACTTCCTTCGCCGCTTCCTCCTCGGTTGCCGCTGTTGTTTTTGGCGATTTGGTTGTTTTTATTATTTCTAGCCTTCCTAACGAGCAGCTCACTGTTTTTGGGGGTTAGACTGTGAACTCCCACCCCCTTTTTTTCTGGTGTACGAAAAAATCGCGACATGTTGGCAATAAACAGCAGGTGGCGCTGGCAGGGATACAAAATAAAAACACAAGGAAAAAAAAAACAAAAAATACAAATAAAAAACACAAAGGTATGGCAATTTTGCTGTATCTGCTCCAGTTTCTGACCAGTTTTTAGTGTTCTATTTTTTGGTCGAGCAACGTAAGTTCTTTATATTGTTTTTTCCTATTTTTGGAAATTTTTATGAGGTCAGCCGAGGGGCGAGAGTCGTTCAGGGATCAATCCATCATAAAGAGGCACTACGCACACCACCCGCCTCAATTAGTTCGAATCTTCGGCTCCCTCCAATCTTTTTAGGGCGAAAAAATTCGGAAATCCTCGACGACAGGATTTTTATTGCTCGAAAAACATGCAAAAAAGTAGGACATCAACGCAGCAGGACGCCCGAGGGTCCTTTATGGCTGCTCTCGTTTTACGCTTCTTAGGTAATTTTTAGGCCAATTTCATGGGCCCATGAATGAAGCAGCGCAAAAAGAGAAGTAGGCCCACGGCTAGCACACAAAAAATTCTTTCTAAGAGGCGCAGAAAAAATGCAAATTATTACGCAAGTCCTGCGGCTTCTGGGAATTTCGCCATTTGTAGGTCAGCCTAGTAGATTTATGAGGTCCTCGCTGAGGACCTGATCTAGATCTAAATAATTTTTATGATTCTTTTTTAACAAGCCGGCCATAAAGCAGCACAGAGGGCGAGGAGAAAAAAAAACTGTAGCAAAGTTGAAAATTCCTGCTCTGCTTTTCCGCATAATTGCTGCACAGGATCCCTCGTCCTTCGCTGGAAGAGATCCTCGCCTTTGTTGGACCATAGAAAAAACGATGGCCTCACAAAAAACTGCACTAAAAATTGGTCAAAAAACTGGAGCAAGCGTTTTATGGATGTGGCCCATTGTCCTTTGGCTTTGGCTTTTTAGCCACAATTTCGATCGTCCTTTGTCCACGCTGATCGTCTTTTTTTCGCCCAGTGTCCTTCTTTCTATTTTCTGCGGTTGAGGTGTAAAAAAGTCGAGCAGTTTGTTGAGGGCCGTTGAATAGAAAGTAATTATAGGTTCATTACTGGTTGATAGTGATGTAATAAAATGATAAATAGTTTATATGCAGTTGGATTTATTAATTTACATATATTGTGAATTATATTATAATTTAGTAAATAAAGTAAGGGTGTTATAAACGGATTCTATTTTATTGGGTATAAGTTCCCCTTCCGATTCACTTACCTTGATTAATTTATACATTCCAGGAAACTGGGAAAGTAAAATTGAATACAATTATTTACACAGTTATTAGAACAATTGTCCTTGCTGTCTATAAATATATATAAATTTTGAACGTACGTTTCCCGATACATATCCCATCGAATTCAAAATTAAGCCTTTTTCTTCCAACATCATTGTCCATTTGTCGACATGTGTACATCGATTATAGCCATCCTGATGTCCTGCCATAACTCTTCATGGTCATACGTGTTCACATACATACATACATAAGTATGTATGTATGACTGTAGAGCAGAGCTCCATTGTTTGCAATCTGATTTAAAGTGCGTATTTAAATCGAGACGCGAGTTAATCAAGCATTTTTGGTCAAGTTAATATTTTTTTAGCGGTTTACTCCATTGACAAACTTCCGACCCACTCGCTTCCTCGCATGCCCTCTCTTTCCACTCGAGCGCCCCATCTCTTTCTGTGTTGACCAATAACCAACCACGGTTAACCAGACAAAAGGCCACAAAAATGCCACGAAAATCCCAAACTAAAATTGCACACAAACAGCAGAACGGCAAACAAATGGCTTAACCCCACAGTGCCGGGCAGGCCAAGCCCCAAGAGAGAGAGACGGCCATATGGGGTGCGACAGAGATGGGGCGATGAGAGAGCGTAAAAAACTGCGCAAGCTGGGCATAAAAATGCAAGGCAATTATGCATACAACTTGACAACTTCCAGTAAGAGGGGCTACAATTTATGGGGGATATGGAGTGCGGGGGGTGTGAACCCCCCAAACATTGCTCAAAATTACTATAAGCCTACGTTTCATACAACTAGGTTAAATTATAAAAATTACAAAAAGTCATGTTTTTATTTACATATTTTAATACGAAAGAGGTTTCTCCTAATGACCTATTATTTTAAAATTATTTATAGTCTTAAATTTAATTTTCACAAGAATGCCAAAAAATAGTGTTTTTTTGTTAGCGATTTAATTATAATCTTAAATGTATGTACATATGTACGCTTTGTAAAAATTTGAGAAAACTTTGTTTTATTCTTTTCGGTGCACCCAAGTGTCAATAATGGCGCTGAGAACTCTTTAATGTCGAGCGTTGCTTTCTTGGTTTTATTTTTAACCCCACATCCCTGGCTCTGTCTCCGTCTCGCTTGCACCCGTCTACCCGTCTCTTTCCCGCGCGGAGATGCTTGAAAAGTTACGACGACTTTGGCCAGAAATACAAACCAGCAAACCGCGTTTTGATTTGCAACCCTTGGTGGGCTAAGACGGTCGACCAGAGGAAAAACCAGAAAAGTGGGTGGAAAATATGGTTTAACCCCCGCCCCGTTCGCCCACTCGTGCCGTCCCGCTCTATTCGCCCAAGCACCAAAGGACCAAACGAAACCAAAGGACCGAAGGCCGAAGGACCTCTCTCTCTCTGGCAAAGCCAAAGCCAAACTAGTTTTGTGGCCGCAGCTGCCGCCGCCCTTAACCCCCGCGCGCCCCCAGTGCCGGCGGAAGACCACCCCTTTAACCCACTCGGTGTCTGGCTTTTCGGGGTGGAAAGGAAAAGGAAATGCCAAGGGAACGGGGCAAACAAAAAAAAAAAAAAATACAAAATTGAAACATGAAACGTTCGGCGGACAGGAGCGTTTTCCAAGACGCGCTCTCCGTTTTTCCAGCCAGATAGAGACGGAACGTGCCAAACGGACAGAGAGAGCGATACAAACTTGGTAAAAAAGAGTTGTCATGGAGCCGCGAACGTAACAGGGGCGTACTTTTCAAGGGGGCAAACCCAACTTATCTGAAGACCAAAATATAAATGATTGTGACTCATTGCGAAATAAGTATATTACTTAACTAACTAGCTTACTAACAATAACTTAAAAGGTTTTATACCAATGACTAAGGCTGGAAAATTTAAATAAACGGAAACAAAACCCCCTTCGGCAGTCTGGGCCACTGCTGGAAAAGGGAGAAAAACACAATAGCAGCTGGAAAAAAGTGGGGAAAATGGCAGGAAAATGCAAAAAAGATGGAAAAAATCGAGGAAAAGCCATGGACGAAGGCGCAGCAGAGGAGCCAAGTCCTCGACCACTCCGACCATTCAAGCCGCCCGATGCCACGCGATACCCTACAAGCGAATGGCGCGGCATATGCCACTTCAAAATGGCCGCCAATTATGCGAAATTTGATACCCAGGCGGAGTGCGTTTTTTACATATCAATTGCGAAGAGATCTGAAAACTGGTTCCTGGGTTCCTGGCCGCTATCCAAAATCCAAAAGGGGTCGCTCGCAATCGCATTAAGGACGCACTCCTCGGGCGGACTTAACGGATTTCCAGCTCTAATCTGCACATTGTCTGCCCATCGGAAGTTCGAGGGCATGTGTGTGTGTGTGTGTCTGCGGAGCGTGCTGGCTGTATATAGCCGCGATTTTGATATATACACCCATTTACTATACAAAGCCAAAAGTTGCAGTTCAGAAGTTAGCGCCAGGAGTGCATGGGAAAGAGGGTTACGAAAGGACGAAGGGGGGTGGGGGAAGCAGTAAAAAATGGAGGATCGCTTGGTGGGAAAAAATATTTAATCAAGAACACATCGAACTTCTGTAGAGGGTGGCCTTGCATTGAGATCTAACCCCTTTTAAGACAGTATTTAATAACATTTCGTACTGCAACAAAATAATATGTGAAGCACAATAAAGGAAAAAGTCCCATATTAACATTCAGTAACTTTCAAAAAGAAAAAACAGCCCAGGTTCTGAGTTAAAAACCATTAATCAAATGAATTGTATTGATATAAAATAACTATAAATATCAAAAGATGCAATAAAACGATGTCGATTGACACGAAAAGTGTCCTTTGATCAAAAACAGCCCGAAACATAACCAAAGGACCTTTGTTGTGCCAACAAATAGAAACAACTTGCACACTCCTCCGACTTTTCTTTACTGTTTCCCGTTTTTTGGGAGTTTTTTTGTAAACAATTTGTAGCGGAGAGGACATGTGTAACAATTGCCGGCGATCATTAGGATTTCAACGCGGAACGGACAGCTGCATTTCCCCCCACCAATTTTTCCCTCTTCGATTTTTCCTCGGCTAATTGTCGCGGGCCCAAAAGAAAGTCCATTCAAAATGGTTACGGATCGCTCCTGCCAAACATCCATTGTTGGAAAGTAAATAGAGAGGGGCCAAGTCAACGAGGAAAACTGAGGAAATATGTGCAAACAAGGAGCACAAATGATCTGAAAAATGCTGAAATCTTCATGACATGTGTCCCAAGCATTCCAAGGATACGAGAATCCGAGGATCCGGCACGATTGGGCCAAGATGGAGTAGCGCACACGGGCCAAGGAACAGCTGGCAGCCGGAAAACTGTGTGGAAAACGGTGGAAAGCCAGCCAATGCATGGCCACCTAACCAAAACACAATTTTGTGGGAGTGTCGCAAAGGCAAAGGCAAAGGCAAAGAAAAAAAAAACAGAAAACCAAAACCAAAAAAAGGAAAAGGTAAAAGAAAAACAGAAGGAAACCCGAAACACACTCATTCCCCGTTTTCCACCACACGAAAGAAAATAAAAAACACCCCCAGAACGCAGAAAAAAAATCACTCAAACAAGCGTTTTCCAATGGAAAGTGGTGAACCGGCTGTGGTGTAATTTTTTCCGAGGGTTGAAGGACGTCGCCGGCGGGGGAGGGGGTGAGGATGGGGAGGGTGGGCGGTCGGAAGCCGCAGCCGCAGCCGACGTCGCTGCCGGCAGCGCTGCCAGCGCCACAACCAAAACAACAAACCACAATTCACTTACACAACGCCGCAGCCGCAGTCGCTGTCGCAGTCGCAGTCGCTCTGCTGCCGCCGCGCTGCCCGCTTTTTCGCTTTTCCACTGCTGCTTTTTGTAAATAAAGAACAATGCGCAAATTGGCGGCACAAATTGTTAAATACACTTTTTCAGTATATTTTTAAATACGTTTTTAAGGAACTATTTAGTAGCATTTTGTGAGACATTTATTTGTTTTCTGCCCGTTATTTCTTACTTTACATACATTTGTTGGATGTTAATACATTAACATTATATTTTTTATAAATGTTATTTGTTATGTTATTTACTTTTTACTCCAAAATACGTTTAAAGCTTGTGTGAAATGAATCAAGTTGCACTAAGAGCGTTCTACATATTATTTTATTTTGTTTTATTTATTAGTTTTACTTTTAGATTACCCTTAAGCTTGTCATTTGGAATAGTTAAATTAACCAAACACTGAAGAGTACAAAAATGTGCCTCGATTGGCAGTCGCTTTTGTTTTTATTCTGCTGTGAGAATCGGCCGTGAGAATTTCCCCTGCGCCACTGGAATTTCCACGGCGCCAGAGCCAGAGTTTTCCGCTCTCTGTCGCTGTTTTTTGTTGGCGCTTCTGGGCTTCTGAGCTTCTGAGCTTCTGCTGGGGCCCAGTGCATATCCTTGGGTTCTGAGTCCTGTGCCTGGGATGGATCCATGTGCCGTCAGTATTGCCCAGTTAACGGCTGAGCGAGGAGCTCCCTGAGGAGAGGCGGAGCCACGATCGCCGCAGCCGTCTCGTTCTCTCCCACAACGATACAACGATCGCCCTACTAATAAATCATCCCCTCTTGGATGTCTGCTATTTCCGTACCATCTGCTCTCGCCAACGGTTGGCCGATCTCTGCGGTTACCCCCACCCCTTGCCCATCGAGCGCAGCTGCCTCTCTTTCGCTCGTCTCGTGCCGTCTCTTTCTGCGAGGGGGAGGGATCTCGCGTATGTACATGAGTAATGCAAATCGGCAAGAGCGGCAAGGCGATTGGGGGATGAACGGAGTTCTCCTCCGTCCGCTCCTCGGAGCTAGATCTTGCAGAGATCGTTGTTGCGATAGCCATTCATTTGGAGGATCTTTATTCGGGGAGCGCATGGCATTTGCATAAGTGAAATCGCATCTCACAGATATCGCTTGAACACTAAAAATACTGCTGTAAATAATAGCTGCACTAAGTAATATTTGGGGCTGCTCTGTTGGGGGTAAGTAAAGAAATTGTTAATTACGCTGATAGTTTATTTAGCCAAATTACACTAGAATACAGATTTTTGTCACCTTAATCCGCCTTCCGTTAATCCCACTAAAAAGCGAAGTCTTTTGAGTTTTTGGTGGCCAGGTAGGCATTTCCCGTATCACATGCTCGTAGTATATTTTTTGGGACCATAGTTTATGGCCCGTGGCGGCGGCTAATCGGCCAAAATATTTGCGGGGCGTGCTGCTTAATCCGGGAGATTGACTTTCATAAGCAAAGGATTAAGATTGCGCGGTTGGACTACCTGTTTTTGAGGTGCGAGTTGCGAGGTGCTGTATATGGTGATACATCTGAGGATCACAGGTACTTGAAAGCCCGTAAGACCGTAGTTTTCCCACTTTTTTGGGGCCGCAAAAAAAGCATCGGAGGGCCCATAAAAAAGGGTTGATCCTTGGCTCCTGTGGGCTCGCAACGAGTTCAGTATGGAGAGCAGGTACTTGGTGCTCGGTGATCTCTGTGAGGCAGTCCCGCGGGTCCTGCGATGCGCGTGCTGCGGCAGCTCCTGTCGCAAATTGCCAAGGAATCGCAGCAGGATCCAAGCAGCGACGACAGAAGCGCTGATTTCCCGGGAAACCGGCAATCGTGAATCGCCCATTGCCCATCGGCAATCGCGTCCTTGTCGCACGCCCGCTAAACCTGCGCTGTCCTGCCATATATCCCGGGGCTATATGGCGTGGAATCGGTGTAGGGACACGAGGTCCTTCGCAGCGAGCGGCCGCGCACGATACACAGGATTTACTGGAAGTGTGCGTCTATAATGTCCAGCTGAGAGCGGCGCGTTCTCGCGACATTTTGGTTGGTCTTGCCTCGTGGTTCCCCTACCAGGATGGCAATGCTCCCCACTCCTTGTGCTCCTGCTCTATCTTCTTCTCCTTCTCCTACTCCTCCCGGTGGTTGGAAGAGTTCCCGACCTCGGAAAACTCGCGGGTCCTGTGTGGCCTCGTTTTTAAGGTTGTTTTGGTGGGCCGCAATTTTTTGGCCAGTCAGGCACTTGATTTGCGTTGCACTGCGCGAAATGGGTGTTCACGAAATTGAAAATATTACTTAGAATTCTGGAAAAGTATAGTGTGCCAATATATAGCTTATGCTGTCAAGTGCTTTTCTGCAGCACTCAAGAATTAAATTTAAATTAGACAGCCCTTTGTTATTATTTAAAGTGAATTAAATGAGTTCATATTTATTATTTAAAGATGAGTTTCGTAATCTAAATAATTATGTAACTGCTAAGCACGATGGGCTAGTTAAGCTGAAAGTAGAAACCTGGAAACTTAAAAATACGGATACAGATAAATATATAGATTAAAGGGAGTTCATCTGCTGTCCGTCGATTTCCGCCAGGCGGCCTAAGACACTCGATGTTCTTCCAAGTATGACACTTCCGGATCAGATTAAATCCGATCAGCTAGCTAAACCTGATCCAATCAAGGATCGGCGATCGCAGGCAGCGAAAATGGAAATGAAATCGAAGAGGATTGCGCCACACGAACTGAGAGGCGCTCAAATATTTACATGACTAATCGCAGGATAATCGCCCGATCAGCATTAGGATTAAGTTCGATCCCCGCAGAGATCGGTGGCAGTGAATTTCGAGATAGTACTGGAAGCGGACCGGACCTGACAATGGGTGTTAGTTGGACAGATCCAGATCGGAGATTGCAGATCAGTTGATCGAGTTCCGAGTTCCGAGATCGGAGATCGGCGATCGGCGATGAAGTAAATTTGGGCGGAATTGGGAAAAACATTGAGCAACAGTGAGGGATCAGTGTGCCGTAATATGATCAGCCGGGGATTTCTGATTATTTTGAATGAAGCACTAATTTTTGGGACATTCTAAAACAATGGAACGTATGGTTACACACGTGTATATGTTTAATAATTAGATATAATCTTAAATTACTTAACATAACTTAATTATAATGAAATTTTATAATCGTTGAATACGATTATTAATAGTTTTCTGAACAGAATATTAAAACGATTAAGTCTGAAAGACCGCAATAAAAATGGTATATGGTGCTGAAATACCTTAAATAAATGAATAAATAAGTCATATAATACTAAATACAAATATAAAGAAAAGATAAATAATTTTGTGATGGTATACCATCCACATCATCTAGGGAATCGTGTAACATAACTACATAAATATTTATAAATATACTGTCATATATTTGAAGTCCTGTGTTCATTTTAGATCTCAAAATCATATGGTTAATTTTCTGAACTCCACTTTCGTATCAATTGATTATAGTATTATCTACCAATCCTTTGATCCCAAGGATTGGGATTGGGGGTAATCATAGCTCTCCCGATGCTTGTGATAATATTTATGATAATTTCGCAACCTGATCCCTTCTCGCACTGACTAATTGAGTCCTCATGTCCTGTCGGCAGGACGCCCCTGGCATCCTAGCAGCTCGGGAAGGGGAAGTGAACGAGAAGGTGATGGTGATGGTGATGGTGAAGGGAACTCCCCGTGTGGACATGGGTGCCTACCTGTACCGCCCGCCCCCGCCCCCCCTCGGCGACCCCATCCGCAGGAGGGCTGCCAAAACACGCGCGCCGCTGGAAGTGGAAAATGGGAAACTGTTGCATGGCCGTTTTCTTTTGGCGTGCGTGGCGAAAAAAAAAAAATTATTCAAAGCGAAGAAAAGGAAAACGCACACAATTTCCAGACCGCCCGTGGGGAAAAGCGAGAGAGGGAGCGAGAGCCAGAGCGAGAGAGTGGAAAAGTCTCGGTGTATTTCTTTTTTGAGTTTTTCTTTGGTGCAATTTCCAGGCCATCACTCTCTCTCTCTCTCGCTCTCGCCCGTGCGATTTTCCTTTTTCCGCTGTTATTTTTTCCTTTTCGGCCACAAGTAACAAGCGACTTCTCTCTCACGAACACAGACACACTCATACACACACACACAGCCATACACACAGAGAGACCGCAATGGAAAAATGGGAAATTTTTTGCTGTGGTTGTTGTTGCGGCGGCAATGGTGGTTGCTCGATATACCGATATATACCTGCCCCGGCACCCTTAAAGGCGCGCCTGTGTGCGTAGGTAGCCAACCACACCACCATACCGCCCAGGATAATGGGCGGGAAAGAGACGGCGCTACCGCCGTGCAAGTGGGACGGGGCACAAACGCCGACAGAGCCGTCGGCAGAGGCGGCGAGCAGCGCATTCCACTTTAAATACTGCCAACGATCGCAGCAGAGAATCAGTTCACTCAGCGACTTTAGCGTGTCGAGAACGCACAGAGAAATAATATCGATTTCGACTTTGGAAAACACACAAACCGAAACAGAAACAGGCTCGAAAGAAGCAGAGTTCGAAATCGCGAAACAATACCAATCCCAAACCAAACACGACCAAACGAATTTTTTCCAAGTGACCCCCGATAAAGTGAAGTGCATACCGAGAATCCGCAATAGAATAGAATACCGGCAATCGACGACAGCCCCAGGATTACGGCTACGATTTCCACATTCGGATACGAGATGCATCTGCCAGCGGGTCCAACCATGGTGGCCAACAACACACAGGTCCTGGCCGCTGCCGCCGCCGCAGCAGCCGCCGCTGCGGCCGCAGTTGCTCAGGGTCCTGGGCCGCAGCAGCAGAGTAGCAATGCCGCCACCGCCACCGCCTCCGCAATCGCCATCAATCCCGCCCAGAGTCTGGCCAACACGAGCACCCACTCGGCCAGCAGCACCGGCAGCTCCACCCCGGATCTCAGCACGAACAACACCAGCTCGAGCAGCAACGCCACCACCAGCACCAGTCCGCAGAACTCCGCCAAGATGCCCAGCTCGATGACCGACATGTTCGCCAGCCTGCACGAGATGCTGCAGGAGTACCACGGCGAACTGGCCCAGACCGGATCGCCATCGATCCTCTGCAGCGCCCTGCCCAACCACTGGCGGTCGAACAAGTCGCTGCCCGGTGCCTTCAAGGTGATCGCCCTGGACGATGTCCCCGATGGCACATTGGTGTCCATCAAGTGCGGCAACGATGAGAACTACTGCGGCGAGCTGAGGAACTGCACCACGACCATGAAGAACCAGGTGGCCAAGTTCAACGATCTGCGCTTTGTGGGCCGATCGGGACGCGGCAAGTCCTTCACGCTGACCATCACCATTGCCACCTATCCGGTGCAGATCGCCAGCTACAGCAAAGCCATCAAGGTGACCGTCGACGGGCCACGGGAGCCAAGAAGTAAGCAAAGTGAGTTTTTTAGTTTCCGTTATGTTTTCAGTTTGATCCACTCCCAAAGATCCCCAAAAACCTCCCCAAAAACCAATTCAAAAATCGTTTGCATATCTCGAGAGCAACTTAGTTGCATTTCTTTAATTTCATTATAAACTTAAAATTTTTTAAAATATTTGCCAAGAGTTCTTTGAACTATTTATGATCTTCAATCAGTAAAACCTTTTTTAATCCAACTTTAAATGATCAGTCACTTTTGAAACAACTTGAAGATTTTAGCACTTGAATATCCATTGCAATCCTTTACCGCCAACCAAATCCCCCACCCAAAACCCTTTTTAAAACGCATCCCGATGAAACCCGAGTTGTGCTTTACTGACTTTCCGCTCTTTTTCATTATCCTTCCAGGCTATGGCTATCCCCATCCCGGCGCGTTTAACCCGTTCATGCTGAATCCCGCTTGGCTGGATGCGGCGTACATGACCTACGGCTATGCGGACTACTTCCGCCACCAGGCAGCCGCCCAGGCAGCCCAGGTGCATCATCCGGCGCTGGCCAAGTCCTCCGCCTCCTCGGTGTCGCCAAATCCCAATCCATCGGTGGCCACCAGCTCCTCGTCGGCGGTCCAGCCAGCCGAGTATCCACATCCGGCGGCAGCAGTAGCGGCAGCGGCGGCGGCGGGACAACCGGCGGCCATGATGCCATCGCCACCAGGTGCGGCGCCTGCCACACCCTATGCCATGCCCCAGTTCCCATTCAACCATGTGGCCGCCGCAGCCGCCGCCAAGGCAGCCACGCCACACGCCTTCCATCCGTATAACTTTGCCGCGGCAGCGGGCCTGCGGGCTCGCAATGCTGCACTGCACCACCAGAGCGAGCCGGTCCACGTCAGCCCCGCCTCCTCCAGGCCCTCCAGCTCCTCGCCCACCCAGCAGCACGTCCTGCTGAAGCTGAACACCTCCATCGAGACGAGCTCCATCCACGAGCAGTCCGCCAGCGACGGCGACTCCGACGACGAGCAGATCGACGTGGTCAAGTCGGAGTTCGACCTGGACAAGAGCCTGGATGTGGCGCCCCTTCGCATGCGCTGCGACCTCAAGGCGCCCTCGGCCATGAAGCCCCTCTACCACGAGAGCGGTCCTGGAGCGGTCGCCAGCAGCCGCCAGCCGTCGCCGGAAACGACCACCAAGATCAAGAGCGCCGCCGTCCAGCAGAAGACCGTGTGGCGGCCCTATTAGGTCCTGATCCTGATCCCCAAGAATCTGGAGGAGTGAAGAAAACAAAGTGATAAAACAGCGGCGGCGCAGAGCGGCAAGCGGGCAAAAATTATAATTGTGATATAGTGTTATAAGTTACGACGCCTCCGGCCGGCAAACGGAGCAGCCTCATCAGCGGAAAAGAAGGATAAACAGCGGCAGCAGCCACAGCAGGATAAAGGATCAAGGACAAAGAAGCCCCATCCTGGACATCAGACTCCGGCGAAGTTTTATGCTCGGACTCATAAAATCGTGCGACGAGTCTGAATCACAGGCCCTCGATTTTCACCAGGATTTTTTACAAATCCCAGCAGAAAACACGAAAACTCAACCCAAAAAGAAAATACCAAGAAAGCCAACTTTAGTTCAATTTCATTTCAACACAAACAAAAAAAAAAAAAACAATTTGTACATAGCTAACTAGTTGTAACACACCCAACTTTTTTTTTTGAGAACCTATTTTTTTCGATGGATAATATGCGAATTTAGCTATTTTTAATCATTATGTTTAACTAGTCGTCTAAGCGAGAAATCAATTTTTTTGTCTAGCCATAAGTTTTAGCGCGAAAAGAGATCTAACACAAAAATCGAATTTGAAACAAAACCAAATAAAAAACAAAAATCACACACAAAAAGTATTTACAAAATATGACGTATTTGTTTTCATTTCTTAAAATGTTTCCCAATACTTTTAGGAATTCTCTTTCAGCTAAAAGTCAAACACATTCCCAACTATTGGGGTTCCAAACAACATTTAAGAGTTTTCCAATTCCTATATTGAAATGTATCGACTTTTTCTTTGGATTTCATTTTTTAATCTTCTAATCCAAAATTTTGTCCAACAGTCTTCGGCTGCTTGGGGAATTCCACCTTAATAAACCAATAACGCTTATTTAAAATTGGATTTTCCCTTTAAAAAAATGAACTCCCTATCACGTATGGCCAGCAGACTTCAAATCAAAAATTAAATGATAATAAAATGCGACAATGAATCGCCTCGCAACCTAAGAAAGCCCGAAGCTAAATTATCAAGCCAAAACATTTGGAAAACCCAACCGCGAATTAATATTTCCATTAACTTATCTACTGAGCATTATCGATAACAACTATTTGTGATTGTCAGCTGGGGGGAAAAATCCAAGTGTCTGGTACTTTCATCAAAGAATCTTTTTGCTAATCAATCAAAACAATGGTTGAGTATCTCGGGTATATAATTAGTTTCATAATTCGAACCACTCTATCGCACTGGTTGTTCTTGGGTTTTCCCATTCATTTAGAACGCAAGTGTTTTGATATTTTTGAGAACCATCTAAGTTTGGGTTGCTTAAAACAACTTTATACAGAAATAAAAACATACAGCAGGAATATATTATATTATTTTTATATTCATTGTTTCGATAGCATTTTCTGCAGAAATGTGATGGTTATTGGTTATACAAAAATCAAATTTAGTGATTTTAAAAAATGCTGAAAATTTTCAACAATCTGTCATTGGTGGTTCTCGCTAATCGAAGGACATCTGCTGACCGCAGGACATGGACATGGCCAAAGCCCAAATTGATGGCAATTAATGCGGATTATTGGTGATTAGGGAACCTCGTTGAGTCGGCAGGAGTTCGCTTTTCGACAATTGCCGCATTAATTGGCATAACTAACTCGATTCCGTAGCCAGGATACAGCCTCGGATGCGGCATGCAGATACACAGATGCAGATGTAGCAGAAAGGACATTCAGCATACGCTGGATGCAGCAGGACATGCAGGACATGCAGGACATGCAGTTGGCCAACCGCAGTGAAATTGGTCGGGGCCATTAACCGCACAGTCGCGCTGAGTTATCTCCTTTCGCTGGTCAACACCTTGGTTCATTTGGTTTGTGTGGCCCGTCAAGGTCATCCCGCTGCCGCCCGACCTTGCCTTCGATTGGTCAAGGTCGCAGGTCCTCGATTTGGTGACAGAACGATGGGGTTTCTCTCTTGACCAAATCGCCGTAGGTGAGCTGTCAGAGGGAAACTATTAAGACCCTCAATTGGTCGCAACTCAATCTTAACACATTTTTTTAATAACTGTTGATTACAAGCGATTGAAAGTAGAAATCATGAACTCTATTGCATGCCAAAATAAAATAATACCGAACCATTAACCATTAGAAAAAAATGAAATGGAAATTTCGATGTGCAGACACATTTTGAGCGAATTTCCCTCACCCAAGCGCATCCGATTGAAGCTGCGAATTTCGAATTTTATGACTGGCATTTGCTCAAATATTTTGCCGAAAAATACTTGCAGCCGTAATGACTTCTCTCCCACTTGCACCACATCACTTTTGCAGCCCACCACTTGCATTTTCGCATTTAATCAATGGAAAATTTACATTTTCACAATGTGTTGTACACTACTCCCCCATGTTTTTCTCAGCCCCCCGTACTCGGGTCGTGTTTTCCTTTTTTCAGGCGAAAAGTGTATGCCGCTTTTTTGTTAAAACAAAAGTAATGGGCTCTTGCTCGTTTATTTTTGGCGTTCGTGTATTTTTGCTGCGTTTGTTTTTGACTCTGTGTTTGATTTTGTTAGGCATTAATGCTTTACTTTTCGTGCTTGCTGTTTGGTTATTTGGAGGTGTTTTTATACGAAAATCGTTGGTTTTTTGTTGGTGAATAAATTGTAAACTCATATAGGCATGGCGTGAAATATATACTTCTATTATTCTTTTATACTGCATTTGCAGTCTCAGAATTTGTTGCTCAAAGTTTCGTTTTAAGTCGCTGCCTTAATTGTTGTCGCTTCTGAGGTTTTTTCATGTGATTACTGGCGGTTTGGATCGCCAGTCGGAAAAAGTGCACATTTGGATGCATATTCAGATACAAAGACACATGCACAGGCACTGTTGCAGCAAGGGATACACCGATACACCGTGAAAAGATACAAAGATACGCGAAACCGCGCCACGCGAAACAAATCGAATCACAAGCGAAACAAAACAAACAAGATGGGGAAAATGGGCGATGGATGGGGCGGAAAATGCAGGGGGAGGGGCCAGCGAAATGAACCGAAAATATAAAAATGGCCAATGGAAAATGCTTGGCCAGAAATTACAAAGAGGCACGGGGCCATGATTTTGGGGGGTTCTCCGCCGAAAAGGTAAACGAACTGTTGTGCGCCCACTCCCCCCATTTTTCCTACCAATTTCCCCCGAACAAATTACAATCGAAATGAGGCGAGTTCGTTTTGTTTTTTTTCTTTATTTTGTATTTTAACCAAACGAAGTGCAATTGCCTTTGAGGGGAGAACCCTTTATACAGAGTACGATCAACAAAGCTCCCAATATGTAAATAGCGGAGTTCCAAATAATAGTGGCAGTTGCCAGTCATAACATTTTATTTAAATGTTAAAAAATATTATGTGTTTAAATGCTTAACGTAACAAGAAGGTTATAAACCAAAACTCTCCTTTGTGAATAAATCAATAACACGGCGCAGAAACTATAATAACTTACTGTTTTAGCTCAAATTAACATGTAAAAAAATAATCAGTTAGTTTAGCGTACTTTAAGTACGTGTATAAAAATTATCCAATATAAATTAGTTAAAATGTAAATATTTTTAAACGTTTTTACATGTGCGAGAATATTATCCTAGATATACTCTCAGAAAATTAGGCAAATATTTTAATAGATTGACAGATAGTTTCTGTTAAGAGCTAAAACGGTTTTAAACCTTTCTAATAGGATCGCAACTATTAGCTTGACTGCAGCTGTATGCTCCCTAAAATACGACTCTTTTTTGTTTGCTTCCTTTTTTGGGTGATTTTTGCTTAATTTGGTGCTAATGAAATGCGTTGGTCAGCGCTGATTGCATGTGGCCATGGCCGTGGGTTTAGGGGGGTCGAGTTGCCCGCAAAATCCAAAGTGTCACGCGAGCAAAGTCAATTGTCTGGGAAAACTTTAAACGGGCCTTTAAAAGGGCATTACAATTTAAGTGCCAATGTTGGCAATTTGTTAGCTGTCACGGGAAATACTTAGGCTCATTTGGTCGGGGATTCCCCCATATAAAAAGCCTAAGGGCCTTGGCGGTTAACCCGCAACTCAGACTGCTTTTCCTCCGCTTTTCTAATGCGCTTAGATTGAGCCGGAAAATGGAAGCCCAGGAAAACAACTCCAATTAGTAGCTGCTCCAACATAATCCCCAATAGCCGAGATTTCCCCAACTAAATCCAAGTCTGTCGCGTATTTTGCAATGGCTGGGGATTAGAGATCCCTAGCCAAAACATTCCATCCGATGATTTCGGTCCGAGCCACTTAATTTGCGAAATTAAAATGCTGCGCACAAAATAATTCACGCTAATTGAATATCCTTCAAAGGGGGCCTTCTTACGCAACAGAAGTTCGACGTGGGAATGTCCTTACTTTGGAAAATCTATCAAAGGTATCCTTTTCAAATTATTCATTTAACAACGTGACAATTTTCAGAAAGTCTTAGGAATTCATTTTTAAATTAAGTATTAATCCGTAATTAATTGCATATACATTTTTACATTGACGAGCAGTTGTAGTGGCCAGAAAAAAAGGGCAACCAAACATTTGAGGAGCCGAAGGCTATTGAATCCTTTCGACAGCATTTTTCCAAGTCTTTTGTTCATTGTCAGGCGCCTGAGTATTTTTGATTGAGTGACGGATGAAAGGGTTTGTGATTGAGGTGGGACTTTGATTGGGGCCAGGAAATGTGGGGGGATGGGGGGATGGGGGGCTAGCCGCTGTCCTTGTTGACGCTTAACCGCATTTAATTTTATTGAATTTATTAAGTGATTAAAAAGTTGTCAATATCAACGAGTCAGTGTCGCTGTTCGCTTTTGTTAGCCACATTGTCACAACAAATGGCACCGCGTCCGCTTTACTGTCCGCTTTAATCCTCACTGTGGTTGCCCGGCAAAAACAAGGACACCCGGCGGCAATAACAACTGCAACAGCAACAGCAACTGCAACAGCAACTGCAACAGCAACAGCAACAGCCACAGCGCTGGAAAAACAAAAAATAATAAAAAGTAATGCAAAAAGTGTCCACTTTATGGACAATTGTGTAGAGATCGCTTTTTCAATATTTTTCAGCTTTTTGCCAGAGCAAATTTATTAATGCGCCACCGTGTGGCCTTTGTGGTCGCTGTGGATTATGCGGTCGTCTCACTTGTTGCCGAATCACCTGTGCCTAGTGCCTTTTGAGCGGCACAATTATAGTCCATCCCCACTGCTTCCCCAGTTCCAGCGTCGAATTCCTCCGAAATGCTTAGCCACTTGCCAAGGAAAATTCGCTGGGGAAATCGTAGTTAGCTTTCCCCCTTTCTGCACGCCCCCATCCCTTTGCGGTCAGTCAATGTCAACTGGGAAACTGTTCGTGGAAATTACTTAACTAGAGATGAGGGCAAACACAAAGAGCTAGAGGGTTGCTTGAAGAATCTGGAGTAAGCTTAGGTCGCACAGAAATTATGGATTTTTAATGAGAAATCAACATTCTTGAAAATGTAAGAATTTCTTTATTACAAATTTAGAGATTACAAATCTAGAGTGCTTAATTTAATTTAATTTATAAATAAATAAGGTACTTGCTTAAGAAATCACTAGTTTTTATACCTGTTATATGTATAGCTGTGCTTTTTCTTAATGGTGTATAATGATAATAGCGCTTCGGTATCAGTGTTTTCTAGATTTCAGTTGAGTACATTTTCATGCCGGAAAGATAAACCCAAGAATGATTTGCGGCAGCCCTTCATCAGTGATATGCCCCCTGACCCCACACTCTTCACCCCTCCTCCCGTTGTATTTTTGGGTTCGCAATTCGTTAAAACCCCCGACGCCATTGTTTAACAAACCAATTAGCAATCAAAATGAACTAACACGTCGCTCCGTCCGTCCGTCTGTCCGTCTGTCCGTTAGTCCGCCAACGCGACTCCGCCCGGACTCAGATTCAGATTCAGATACAGATACAGGTTCAGATTCAGATTCAGATTCAGCTTCGGATTCCCCATCCGTTTGTCGCATCGGTGTGGAAACTCTTTTCGGCAGCCAATCTTTGGGATGGAGGCACTCTGTTGACATGTCGACGAGGAATTATGGCAGTGCCCCACCGAAAAACCCCACCCCGAAAAAACCGACGAGGGCAACGTTAAGAGTTAAATTTTCAGAAGTCCCAATTTGAAAGACAGGAAAACCAAACCGAACCAAACCAAACCGAACCGAACTGAATTGGAAAAGGAGTGAGGATGGCACAACTCCTACGGTAGCCATGTTAACAAGCTGAAATCATGACAACGTTGATGCCACTTGATGACTGAACTGCACTGAGCGAAATGGCACTTTCTCAATAGTATTGTAACATCGTAGTTATCATTGTCTATGAGCTTATACTATATATATAAATGTACATAATGTAATAATAATAGTACCGTTTGGTGTTTTGGGGTACTGCTAATCGATTTTTAGTATTGGCTTCTAGTAAACTACTTTCTGGCTTAGTAGCAGGTATTTTTTTCCAGTGAGGGTGAATTTTACCTCGCACTTTTCCCCCCAGAGCGAGTTCATTAGGAGACGAGTGCCGAAATAAAACAAAAAAGCTAGCGAGCGAGCTGTGCAAAAACAAAAGGCAAACTGCAGTCGGGGAGGTGGATTCAAATAGAGTTTCGGGTGCACACTGTACAGGTGACTCCAGGCGGACGGACGGGCAGACATGCAGACGAGTCCATCGTTTACTGATTGCACTTATTAGTGATCCCTGATCCCCTCCTCGAGCTGCATTAGGGTGTTTAAATTTCGGAGCATTACATTTTTAATTTAATGGATCAACAGAATAAACGAATCGTAAGCGAGGTAGTCGGAGTTTAGCCCCGGGTAATTGGGAATCTGCTACAGTTTGGCTTTCGGAATTTCCCAGCACCCAACCATTTCCCACTCTTCGCTTTTCCCCCGTCCGTTCGAATTCCATTGATTGGCTGACTGACTACTGACTGGTTGGCTGGCTGACTGAAGGAAAGGAGTTTCGAGTCCTGGAGTCAAGAGTTAAGAGCTCCCGTCTGAGTGTGTCATATTTGTGGAGACACTTTATGGAGTTCCTGGGATGGCAGATTGAACTAATTGGGAGTCATTTGCATAGCGGAAATGTCTCAAATTTTATGGCATCCAAAGAACTGACAGAATGGCAGGTGGGGGCTCTCTCTTCAGGTGGAAATGGAGCCTGCAAAAAACGTCACTAAGCTCGATTTGTGGAAAATGCACTTCTCAAGGGCTGCTTAACAGAAGCCTAAATTAAGTATGGATTACTAGCGAGCCACGAAAGTGTATTTGAAATCAAAGCCACAACAATGAGGCGAGAACAATGAATCAATTTGCAATCAAGAACTGAAACTATCATTCGTTCTATAAGAAGTGCTTCTCCTAAAATAAAAATATATTAGGTCAAATTAGTGTTCTATTAAATATAAAAATAGAAATTTAAATATCCCAAGAAAGCTTTTGGTTCCAATATAATGTAAGCTTTGTTTCCACTCAATTTGTAAGGAGTAACATTAGTGTTACGTATGTAAAAAGAAATTAAGATATAAGGCTCAGTGCTATCATCAAATATTCATCATTAATGCTACAAATATTATTTAACAATTATAATTATTTGTTATTAAAGGTTAACTAATACTTGTGTTGCTTGTGTGGCTTTTTGTGTCTTGAATGGTCCTATTTTGGTGCTGCGCTACAGTGATCTTTCGATGCCACAGACAAGTCGCCTCTATGACTTTGGGGGGAGCGTAAGCCCCTTAAGCGAAACCCCCTTTTCGTGACAGCCTTTCGTGGCAGCTGCTTTGATGCAACTTGCGATGATGATGATGCTGATGGAGCTGCGTTTTAAATCCGCCTTCTGGTCAACATTTGCCGGCGTGTCCATTGTCCTCGCATCCCCCTCCTCCCCACCCATGTCTCACGCACCACGCCCCTCTGGGTTTTCCCTTGATTTTTGCCGCTATTGGAGCCCATTAATCATGTCATGTAATGCCGCCATAAATCCAACAACAATTTTGCTGCCCAGCATTGTAATAAAGCAGGGGGTGCTGCCCTTTTCTGCACCCCCTCCATCTACGCCCCTGACTGCGCCGCCGCCTGCGCCCCCTTCTTGTCCACATGGCGGCTGGGCATTGCATTTTATTAAATGACCAAATGAAAAGTCGCGCTTGTTGTCTGCCTTACTGACAGGAGGACAGGAGGGGAAAGCGCAAAAGTGGGGATGGGGTCGGAAAATCGCGCCAGGGGTTGGTGGAAAATTGGGCGAAAATGGAAGGGTGGTGCGGGGCGGTACATTGGGTGGCCTTGCATATTTGCGGCGCGCATTAAATTTGGCTGACAACGGCGCATGAAACATGGCCATCAATACGCTCTTGTCAATGCGAGTGTGTGAGTGTCCGATTGTGTGAGCATGTGAGTGTGTGCGTGATGGGGGCTTGTATCCGTGTGGCGCTATCACAGCTTGTATGAGTGCGTGTGTGTGTGTGTGCGTGTGTGTTTGGCATGTGGGCGTGTATGCAAACGCAATATGGCGACCGCAATGCTTCGGGTATTTCACAAACGAGCTGCAAAAAGGGGGTCGAAATGCAGTTGGCACGGGCGCCAGTGGCGCGAAATTCAACGGGGGGTCTTTGCCACATTGCAGAGCGAAAAAAATCCAGCAATATACGATGGAAAAAGAACAGCAAGAGGCAAGCTCACAAATAAAAATGAACATTAAAAATAGGCCCAAAAAGAGGAGGACATGCCATAATGTAAGGCAGTAGCCATAACATCAACAACGGCCCCGAAACAATAACAACAAAACCAATTGAGTGATAAAACCCAACAATGGCCAAGAAGGAGTGGCGCAGTTGTTAGCACTCAGACTCAGGCCAAAGAAGGAATTCACTTTCGAAAATCGTGAAAAGGCTATTACGAAATAAAGCCAAACGCCAAACACGAGAAAAACCTGTTTTAAAACCCGTTTAGGTTTATATTCACATTGAAATGGATTTTCTTGGCTTTGCATTATACAATTCCATAAGCATATATTTTGCTACCAAATAAATTTATTCTATTAAATGCAATTACATGTATTACGAAATGGAAGCCACTAGGTTTTTCAGTTTGCAATTTGCTATAAGTTTTATCATTTATCATTTTATCATTTTATTTTGATTTTTTATTTATTTCGTTATCATATTTTAAACAAGATTGCTAGTTCTTATTTTCTTCAATAAAAAAAACCAACTGAAAAGTTGTAAATAATGTTTATTTTTACCGAATTATTTCTTACCGCATGTGTGGGGATTTTTAAAGTCCATTTCGCAGTCTAAGCCGTCCAAATCGCCAACCGCGAATCCAGCAAATTCTCGGCTGAAGTTTTTGTCATTTGTCCATGTGGCCGAAAACCGCGGTACAACAAAAAATGTGGTGGGGAGGGGTTGGTGGCAAACTCGCCGTCCCTGCCAATTCAACCCCCATCTTTTAACCCTCCTAAGCCCCACACTTTGTGACAGCCGCATAACACTTGATTCGATGAATGACAGGCAGCGGCTAATGCACTTTTGCAACCGCAGCAACGTCGGCAACTTGAAGCCGTCAAATAAATTGCCAAAAAATTCCGCCAGCTCCGGGGGTGGAGCGGCAGGAAGTGGGGGCAGTCGGGGGGTGAAAGGTGAAACAATTGCAGTGGCCAGACGAGGGGGGTCATGGGCTGGGGGTCGAGTGTTGGCCGGAAACTTTTTATGGCTGGTGGAAAAGAAAGCGCTGCGACGGCGAATGAATGTCACTGTGAACATGGAGCGACATGTGCACTTTATGGGTGGAAAATGGCGGGCGACGGGACGGGGGCGTAGGCGGGAAACGGGGGCGTGGCAGTGGTGCATGAGCCATGAAGCGACAAAATCAAATTGCGTTGCAACTGATTGCGCATTGCTGCAGAGCCAGAGATCGAGCAGAGGTTGCCACGCTTTTCCTTCGGGTACTTTGATTTTGGCCAGCAGTCTGGAAACAGTGAGATATGTGTAAAACAAATCAATGGTTCTTAAATATTTTTGAATAAACAATTTATTTGAGTTCATTTAAATTGCATTTTTTCGAATTTCCAAAAGCTATATGGGTTATCAAAAAGTTATCATCATTAAAGTGCTATAACTAGAGATCGACATATTTTAAGTCAAGTAATCGAAAAGAACCCTTTTATCTAGCCATCTAATGCTTATGTTTTGTACATACATTTTGGCAATCCAAAAAGTTGCAATTACAATTTGTGGAAGGGCATTCACAAGCGGTTAACACGACGCCCAACCACCTTTGCTTTTTTTGTCCCCTGTTGTTTTTGGCCAGGCTTTTTTCCAGGGCGGTTGGCTGACAGTCACGGCGGCAGCTGTCACTTGGACAGTTGTACGAGCGGCGGCAGCAACAGCAGCAGCAACTGCAACAGCAACAGCAACAGCAACAGCATCAGCATCAGAAGCATCAACTGCACGGCAGCAACATCAACGGAGTGAAGCGGAGCAAACACTAGAGAAACAAAAAGCGTCGCGACAGTGACATGAAGGCATTTTATTGGCGGCTGAGAGGGCGGGGAAATCATCCCGGAGTTCCAGAGTCCCGGAGTCCTGGCTGGAGTTGCATTTTCCGGGCGGACAGCGGCCAGCGGCCAGAACTTTGCGCCGGCAGGGCTGAAAACTGAAAACTGAAAACTGCAGTGGCGGTCAGTCAGCAAATCAAGCCAAATTAGAGTCAAACCTTTTTCCTAATTGTTAGCCCAACACGTCGCTCTTTCTGGGAAATGGTTTTGGCCATTGAACCGACGGAGCCGCCAATTTGCGGCTAATTAAGGCCAACTAATGGCCAAATGTCCTCACTTAGCGGGCCATTTGTGCTCTTCGATTTTAGCTTTGGATCTCATCTCGGGCGTAACATGCGGCGTATGCGCAATTTAGATGGATCGCAAATTGGTTTATTTAGCTTGGTGGGAAGTGCCAAGCCAAGTTGACTATTTCTGATTTTGTTTGCATTTTAGGCATATTTATTGTTTGTCCTGCTGAAAGTCTAAGCTCCTGCCTTTGGCAAGATGGACTTGCTAAGTTAATCGGCATAAAGGCAAGGTTTCCTTTTCTCCTAGTATTTAATCAGATTTGCCTCGTTTTACTCGACTCATCTCACTATACACCTCGATCGAAGCAATTGATGATTAATGCACTCCTCGCTGCTCGAAAGGCTCTTTGTGTAAATGAAATCTCCGCAGGCAAATAATAAATAATCTGTCTCCAGTAGCACCCTCTTTCATTTTCCTATCGAGTTATGAGAGCTGTGCACTGGAAAAAATGTGCAAGTTGCTTGGAAGATTCATAAAATGTATTTTTGAAAACAAAACATGTTGCCAAAGATGGCGTTATCTCATTCATTTCTCAAAAAGGGCACGCAGAAAAGGAATCATTTTTGCTGGGTAACTTTTGAGTGTACTTGGGAAACGTTACCCCTCTTTTTTTTGTGTGCATTCACGCATATGAAACTGGAATCCTGGCTGCTGGCTAGCCACAGACAACACTTCACTTGCAGTTGCAGTTTGCAGTTAGCTGGCATCCTGCACCGCCCCCGCCCCCGCTACTCGGTCCACCCAGTCCCCCAATCACCCAACCGCCGGGTGGTGGCAGCACCCTTAACCCCACTCCGCCCCACTCCACCCCACTCCGCACCACTCCACCCCCCTTGTCAGCTTAGCGGCGCCATTTTGTGTGTGTTTGTTGTGTCTGTCTGTTGGGTCTGTGTGGATTATTTGCGCGAGTGAATATTAAATTTGAACCGCAACCGAACGAGCCAAGCCGCCAGCAACAGCAATATCACCCGTGGGGCCACAGAAGGGTTAAGGTGCGAGTGCCCTGGGTGGTGCTGCAGTGGGTGGTGCTGCAGTGGGTGGTGGTGGGGCGGCTCTTTGGCTCTTTGGCGCCCGGCACGCAAGTTAACTTCCGCTCTTGTGGCTAGACAGAGATGGAAATCCGGGCAGATTTTGCGTATTGCTCCTGCATAAGGTCCAATTATTTGGCATTGTTCGGCTGGCGGGCAGTGGGGGGTTAAGGGGTGATTTTCACTCATTCTGCTATCGTTTTTGTTTTTTTTTTTTTTTGCGCCCACTGCAGCTGCTAATGTAGTGGCGTTGTTTGGCGGTCACGGTAGGCACTTTTTTTCGAGCGAAAATCGCGGACTTCTTTTTTGAATGAAAACAAATTTGCAACTTGTTAGTCAAAGGTCAAACATGTAAAGGGTCGTTGGGGGTTCAATTCGTGTATTTCAGCGCGTTTTCGAGGGTTTATGAGGTGATGCTAATGGATTTAATAAATGCTGATGGCTTTAATAAAGTTATTTCAACTCAACTTGCATTTTTGGTTGAGGAGGCTTCAGCATTATTTGAAAGGTTGGGTGGAGTGCTCTCGGGGCAATGAAACCTCAAATTAAGGAAGAATATTTATATTTACAATGCATTAATTATTTTATAATTCAAGTATTAATGTTGCAATTATGAAGGGCTTACATACATATATGATGTTTGTTGAAAATGTAATTAATAGTTCCGTTCATTTATTTGGCCTGCGATCAACCATATTTGATCCGCGTTTTGTAAATAAAGAACCCTTGATGAATCGCAGTATACACGAAGTTCCCCGCCTTTGGCTATTTATTCGAGCGAACAGAGGCCATGTTAATATTATGTTTATGATGTTGTTACCTCGCATAATGCGGCAAAGGCAGCCAACTTATAAATATTTATTTACATCCGGCCGAAATCGTTAGGCGAAAACAGGAGGATTACAAGCGGGGATATGGCCTGTACATGGGGTGTATACATACATATATGGGAGATATACTTGTAGAGATTCGCGACCAGAGTAAATAAAATGCTGCGACCCTCTCGAAAAGCAACCCCTCCCATTTGCGTTATCTTTTTGGGAAAATCGCTAACAATAAATTATTTATGTGCAGCGGCAAATGATAATGAAAAAGCCACCCCACCGAAGGGCCAATGGCTCGACCTTCTTCCTGCCATTATACAAATGTATCTCTGTGCAGATACAGATACGGATTCGGATTCGGATACAGATACAGATACAGCTACAAATACATTTGCGGATACGGATGCGCGGATGCGGGGTAAAGGACTTTTTAAGGCGATTTTCCCAGCGGCCAGTTGAGTGGCATTGAAATCGCAAATTTCAAATCCAAATCGTACAACCAACCACTTCAGCCGGGTGGTTCCGTTCCGTTTCGTTCAGTTCGGTTTGGTTTGGTTTGGTTGGTTTTGGGTGGCTTGGGTGGTTGGGTGGTTCCAGAATTCCAGGGTTCCGCTATTATCGGGCATATGCAGACGCACTTATGACGAATGTACTCCCTTCACTTTTTTATTGCCGTTTTCGAACCCCCGCCGGGTATTAGATAACCAAACAATGGCATCGCAGCCTCTCGACTCGAGAGATTTGGGGTAACTGAAACAAAGCCGAGTGGAAACAGTGGCCAACGCCACTGGATGCAGATAATAGAAAGTCCTCCCAGGAGCTGCGGCCATTTGCACAAAATCTGTGTCAAGGCCGGCTATATAAATCTGGAGATCCACAAGCAGATTCCATATTTAAAACCATGTAGATTGACCAAGAAATCGCAAACAGGTGAGAAATATTTTAGGTTGGCGACTTACATTTATAAAAGCAAAGCATTCACATTAAGTAGGTTAAGCAGA
Organism: Drosophila santomea; assembly: GCF_016746245.2. Classification (NCBI taxonomy): domain Eukaryota; kingdom Metazoa; phylum Arthropoda; class Insecta; order Diptera; family Drosophilidae; genus Drosophila; species Drosophila santomea. Next base: position 20,144,459 of record NC_053021.2, read on the forward strand.
GTATTTTAATAAGCTTACTCATCTGAGAGCAGTTGAAAGTTAGCATTGAGTAAAATTCTAGTAAAAATGAATACTTTCCAAACCAGTGCTAAAACTACCTGAAAAAACAATGGACAATTTAGTCCATTGCCTGGCTTTCTGAATGCTTGCTCAAGGCAACTGAGTTCCCCGCTGCTAAAAATATTAATTCGCAGCCGGCGCATATCACGCATACGCAGCGTGGCGCCGTCTCATTAGGCGCACAACACTTTTGCGGCTAATTAAAAATGAAGGCAGACTCGTGCTTACGTTTAATGCCTTCGGATATAACACTTTGCGGTTAATAGCAGTAGCGGTAGGCTGTGACTCCGAATTTACACATTGTGTCACCGGATGTGAGATGTACATATGTGCAATAACGCACAATATTTAGGTACATACATTTTATAATAATAAGCTTGAGCAATATGCTAGATTTTAGAGCACCCACATTTTTTAGCTTTCATATGAATTATATACTAAAACTGAAGGACTGCTTGTTTTTATTTTTACAGAAAATACTTATGTCAAGATGATATTTTATATTTCTCAAGTATATAAGTAGGTGCACTCCACTCCTGACTTCTCAACCCGACTTACCATTTTCGACAATGATTGTTTGTGGAAAAGTCGCGTCATAGAAGTTTTTTGGGTTTAATTCTGCTCTGCCAACAACTTAACGTTTTGGGCCCACCTCGTTGTTGGTGGTCGGGTGGCAATGGTGGTGTGGTTGTTATTATATCCTTGTTGCCATATCCTTGAAACTTTTTTCGGCGCCAGGCATGTGCTCGTTGTAGCCAGTGACGTATATTTAACATGCCGCACCGCAACTCCGAACCGCCGACACCCATCACGGTATGGAGCCACCCACTCCGCTCTGCACTTTTTCACGAGGTTTTCCAAGTCCCGACGCCAAAAAGAACGCTACGATTTCTGAGTGTTGGCATGTTTGCTGTCAGAAAATTGTCAGAATCGTATGCAACATTTTCGCCTGGCGGCTGGTCTGGTGGTTCCCCCAATTTTCCAGCTGCCACGCCTGCCAGCGAGCTAGATTTTTCATTAGGCCTGATGATTGGAAAAATTGACAGGCGCTTTTCCCCAAAAGCGATAACTTTATAGTATGGCTGTGTGTGTGTGTGTGTGTGTGTGTGTGTGTGTGTGTGTGTGTGTGCCAGACAATTGACGAAAATGCATAACAACAACATTGCACGTGTGCGGGCTAATGCACATGGCAATAAGCTTTAAACATGCCAATGCAATTGGAGAGGCGATTTCCAATCCCAAAATGGAAGTAAATCAGGATGACGATGAGCCCTGCCCCATAGCGCTCCTGATTTGTGGTGATTTTCAGACTACTAGGTACTGCTGGCCTGGATTCAACACTTTATTTTGGGCTAATTAATATTTTAAATTTGCATCTGGAGGAATCGATCACTTAAAATAGCATATTTTCTAAGAATCTATCTATCTATCTACATATTAACAACGTTTTTTCTATGAAATGCTTCATAGATATTATTTCGATTGAACACCAAAATAACTTCAAATAAATTTAGTTTACAGTAATTTATCTGTTTTAAGTAATCAACATAAGGATTCGATACTTATTTCAATTCTAGTAAATCGATTTAACTGTGTATTTATTGATTTAATTGTATTTCATTAAACGTAAAAACTTGAAACCCTACAATGCCACTAAAAAAGGAACCCTTTTCGCCGGTAATTTCCACCCCATTTTGGGGAGGACCAAAATTAGCCCCAAGTGAGAAGAACAGAATGTTGAAAATGACTGGAGAAGGGAACGAGAGTCCTGGGGGTTGACCAACGCAGTGTCCTTGCTCCGGCTGCTCCTCATATTTCACAGACGCCGTCCGCCAGTCGCAGCGACATCGACACTTATTGTTATTAGCATCCCTGGGTCCGGGATCGGGCCAAAAGGCCAAAAGGACCTGGCCAAAAACGTGTTAACCCTTCGCCGCCGGTCGGCAGAGGCGCGTCCATTTCAAAAGCCAATTACATGCGCTTTTAAGCGTGTAAAGTTTTGTAATATGATTTGTTGGCCAGCTCGAGTGTCCTTGTTTTTATGAACATGTCCTGGCCTAGGTCCTGTTCGTGCTCCTGGCAACTCGCAGCAGGTAATGTATGTGGATTTTTCAGGCAAAGTGGCAGTTCACTGGGTTACCAAAACCGTATGCAGTTTATTATGAAATACATTTATAAAATGTATTAGCTATAACTTGGTGTCTTTTAAGTTAAAACATAGTTTTTAAACTAAATAAATTTTGTAATTTATATTTTGTACTAGAAATCCATTTGATATATTGACAGTTTTGGATAGGTGATTGCATCTATAGGGTGGATCATTGGGATGTTGGCTTATATGCTTAAGACCTGCCCTAAACTAGTTGCCATTCTCATTGGCAAATTATATTTACTCATGTGAAATTGCTAATTTTCGTAGTGCCGAGGTGCGTCAGGTGAAGAATTAAAAGCAACGAATAAAACCCATTAAAAATAAAGGCAGCGATGGCTAATAAATAGTGGTAAAACCGTACTTAATTGCACCATTAATATTAACATAAACATACAACTTAAATACAATACAACTTAGTTTACTAACTTAGTTCACATTAAAAAAGTTACAGTCCAGTTTTTAATAATAATATTCATTTTGCACAATCCATTGGAACATTGTACAAAGGTGTAATAGCAAATCGTTGAATTCCCTGTAAATTTCGGAGCTACCCTCGTTTTCGGGCATTTCGTGCACGAATTTCAAGAGTGCTAAAGAAATGACATGCAAATTAGTTTTGTTCAAATGACTGACAAGTTGCAAAAAGCGGGGAAAGCGAGGAAAGCGGGAAAGGGCGCGGAAAAGGCGGTGGCAAAAGGACGAGTTAAAAGGGTAACGAATTTCCCGCGAAAAGGGCCGCAGAGAAGTGGAACGGGAAATCAGTTCGGGAAATACAGTTTGCTCTCGCCACACAATGCAAGTGCATAAATAAACACGAATTTTCAGAGATGGGCGGACAAAAAAGGGCTGTTTATGGCCTCACTCCTTTCCCCTCCATTTCTCCGCGTTTTCTGACCGCAGCCCAAGGAAAAAGGATTGATCCCGATACAGATCCGCTCTCCTACCTGCACTTTTCCGAGAGACTCGTATGCACGCCCTTGCGAAACAAAAATATTTGACAATTTAATTAGTTTAACGTTTTCGGATTATCGCTGGACACACATCGCAGCGCATTAAGTTAAACAAACCGCCCCACACACTCGTGCTCAAGCACAGCAGAGGGCAAAATACTAGGAGCGCAATTGGCAAGGCGTGCTATGTATAAGCCTATAAAATGTTCCGATTTCAAAGTGCTGAATAGCCGTTTACAACAAAAGGAGTTTTACAATAATGCCATTGCAAATGATGTTCTTATTTATATTTAGCTTGCTGATTATTGAATGTTGCGCGGTTAATGCCACCACATAAGTTGTTTCCAACAGGGCCAATTTTAATTTTGAACCCGTGCTGTTGCTGTTGTGACCCCGGTTGTCTACACACACATGATTCTAATCCTGGGGAGTGGGTGGTTGGGCGCTGCTCCTGCTCGTGTCCTGCAGCTTGTGGTCGCCAGTCGCCGCATCTGCGATAGCGATAGCTTTGATCCACGCTCCACGCTCCTGCTTAGTGAAAATTTTTTAATTAAAATGCTGCTGGCTCATTTGCCTTTGACCTTTCAAAGCCCCGCCCCCCCCGCCACTCCACCCATTTTGCGACCCCGACCGCGTGGTTAAAATTTAATTAGCTTAGCTGCTTCAGCTCCTTTGACAAGAAGCCAAAAAGAAACACTTTGCCGAGGAATCTCTGTTGGCTGCTGAAGAGCGGGCAAAAAACAGTCGAAATTTGCATGTGCGAGTATCTAACTCACTTCCGGTTCCATTGGCATTCCTCTCCTGTTCCTGTTTCTGTTTCTGTTCCTGTTCGTTTTCCTTTTTTCGTGTTTGGGATTTTCGGATTTTGCATTAGAAATGTGCTGGACGGACGAGCGGATTTGTCAGTTGCCACAACACGTTGCGAGTATCCTGAAATGGCAATGGGACCTTCAATAAAAAAGATGCAAATGACCAGGCAAAAATATGCATACACTACGAAAACGACAGAATGTCTTTTATTTGGTACAAAATTTAAATTAAGCAATAAACAATTTTGATTCATGGCAATTGGGTGTTCAGAATATTATAATACAACATATTAATTACTTAAAAAGCAAGTGAACAGAGAATGAGATGTTTTCAAATTTAAGCAAATATACGAAATATTATACATAAGGCAGACCTTAAATATTTCGTGGCATTTCTCAGTGGGAAGTGGCAGCTTTTGAGCGATCCTTGAAGGATTTCGCCGTTTCCTGCAGCCTTTTGAAGGTATTTGCGGCCATATCCGCTGCCCACCGGCGGCCACTCATCCATCAGACATTCAACGTGTATTCCCCGGGCACCATCCGCACCACCCGCACCACCCGCACCAGCGAATGGATGCACCACCCAGTGATTGCAGTGGTGCACGTACATTTAAAAAACGGAAGCGCACGAAATCGAACAGCAAACAACAAACAACGGTTGCAAAAATCACAAAAAGCAGCTGGAAAAATTGGCAAAAACAACTGCAACAAATGGCAAACAACCAGCAGCAGCAACAAACAAACAAATTTCAATTCGTTGGCGCCCGGCCTATTGTAGATGTTGCTGTTGCTGTTGCTGCTGCTGTTGTAGCTGCAACAGCAACACGAGCGGCAGCAACAAATTGCGGCAGAGTGAGCGACCCGAAAAAAGGGCTCAAAAAGGACAGCGGCGAGGCGAAAAAAGGCGGCAAGGATGACAAGGACAAGCGGCCAAGTGCCGTTAAGTTTTTTGCATGTTTTCTAAACAACAACAGCAACAGCAACATGAATTGCCTGATGCACTTTTTCGCCAATGCAATCTAAACCGTAATCCAATAAAATCGACTGCAGGAATGTTGCCGTTCAAAAAACAAAACACAAAAAAAAGAAAACAAAAAAACCAGCTAAGGCAGTGGCCCAAAAAAAACTGAATTTTTGACAGTTCATTGTGCGAAAACCCGGCTAAAATCCCAACCCCCTCCCACCTAAAATTTCAGTGGCCCAAAAAAGCCAAAAAGTGTTATAGGAAAACCCGCGGCAATCTTCATCCCCCGTGATTGCGTTTGGAGCAACAACAACCAGCCAAGTCAATGGATGCAAAGAATGTTGCATGTGGCACAAATCGAAGAGGGGAAACAATAGGGGATTACGCTGGAAAAAATACACAGTGATATCCTTGGCAAGTCAGTGGGAAAGTTCTACCATCGCATCTACCAGATATCAAAGGATAAAATTCGTACATTTGGGCAAGTTTCATGAAATGATAAAACTTACAAGTTATACAACTATGCGTATATAATGCATATTATTATTATGAAAAGCCGTAAAGGGACTGTAGTTATTTTTCCAGTGCATGTAAGGGGGTTGGGGAATCTCGGCCTAAAGTGCTGAAAGCAAAAACGAGCTGCAAAAAAATCGGCACCGAGATGAGAGAACGAGAAGAGATTCGGCAGAATTGTTGCGAAATTGCTATTTGCACTCAATAACACCCAGCACCACCCGCACCCTTCTTCCCTCCGAACCACCCGAATCACCACCCACCGCCCTCCCCTCAACCATTGCACCACCGAACGCGGTGGAGTTGGCAACCAGAACCATTCTGGCCACAAGCGCTGACCCAACTATATTGGATACCCGCAAAAAAATGTACGAGAGCGCACTGAAAAGCGGGGGGAAATCGGAACAAATGGGGGCGGGGGGGCTGGAAAATGGGGCAGGGCATGCGGGTGTGGCACAATTGCAGCATGTTGCAGAAGCAGAAGCAGCAGCAACAGCAGCAGCAGCGAAGCAGCAGACAAACTGCAAGGAAGCTCAAAAAGCGGCAAAGAAACGAAACAAAATTTGCACCATAAAGCATTCAGAAAGGAAAATCACACAAAAAAGCGGCATTTCTTTTCCTACACTTTTTTTTTGTTGAATGGCTGACAAAGCGCAACAGAATGGGTTAAGAGCAGCGGGAGTTAAGGGGTTAATGGTTAAAGGCTGGTTCGGCGCACACTGCATCTGCCGTTAGCAATTTGGGGCCGGAGGCATGGGATCCTTGTTGCCCCCGAGCCCCCGCGCCCCCGAGCCAAACCGATTCCAGAAAAACCTGAAGATGGGCGGGCACATGGGGGTTAAGGGTGGGGGTGTGCCCGTGTGCCCGGGGAGGGTTAAGGAAAAGCCTCTGACAGTGAGGAACATTTATTGTGGATGCATCTGGGGGATAAGTGTGATATGAGGCGGCTTTAATTTATGGCCACGCTTAGCCAAACAATAAAGTGACTGGCTAGAATGTTTCTTGGGAAGAAAAGTAAAAAAAGTGGCTATAAACAGGCTATTGCAAAAGCCCCAATGTTAAATTCAGAGCGAGTAAGGCCCGTATTCTTACAACCAAATTCAGGTTTTCTTACACGAAAATTTGAAATAAACAATGAATAAGAATAAGTAATATATGATTTATGGCTCGTTCCAAAAGCCAACTTGAATTAAGTACATATCTGTAACGAAAACAGTACTATTAGTGTATGTATATATCGGTTAGCTCTCAACATAATTTCTGGTTATTAGGTGGTGTTTGATTTGGGCGCCCAAATTGTGTACTTTAATTAGGAGCCTGTGAAAAATCACTTTAGCTGCGCCGAAAAGTGTAGTGACGGGAAATCAATTGCTCGGCATGTGGCTTCCTCTCGACATGTTTCAATGTATCTGCATTTAGCATTTAGCGAGGGCCGGCCACGCCCTCTACGCCCCCCTCGTACCCGATTTTCCGCCTTGCTTGCCCTATGTGTCCTATGAATACGTACCCAAATCAATATGAATTCTAGTTTGCACGCGCTCAGCGGGCGGAATGCACGCGACTGACGCAGCGGGACTCGCGCAGCTTGCGAGTTCCTTCGGCAGGACATCCCGCAGATCCGGCGTATCCGAGGGATGCGAGCTACCAGCTATGTGCCAGATATGCGAGATATCCCAGATATGCGAGATATCTCAGATATCCGAGGGATTGCGTTCCAGCTAAGCGCAGATCGTAAAGCCACAGGCGCGATCTGCCTTCGCAGAATGTCCTGTTCGCTCGCTCTCGCTCTCCGCAGAGAGTCCGAGTTCGAAATCTCTGGTCGCAATTCGCGTGCGCAACTCGACTGGCTGCCGTTTTGGTGTCCTGCCGAGTGTTGACAGTTACTGGCGCAGGAAACAGCGAGAATATCTGAAGGAAAATGACGAGGAAAATAAGAAAGAAATCGAGGGAAAATTGAGGAAAGGTACACGGCTTCTGTGCACGCGTGCAAAGGTTTCGGCAAGGACAACGAACAGCGGGCACCTCGTCGTCCTCTCATTAGCATCCGCCCAAGGACGAACATAACAAACGCCTAAAATAGGGGGCGGCGGGCGGTCCGCAGAGGGCGTGGCCAACGCGATTCGTTGCGCAGCAGACGCGGCACACGCCACCTAGCGGCAAGGACCTCGGCACTCAACGCCCCTAGTTAAAGGACCAAGATCTCTAGTATGGGATTTGGTATGCACTTAGTGCTAAATAACTGCTAAACAAAAATAATGAGATACGCTTCTCAGGTTGAAATGTCGTGTATATAGTGTTCACAAAATATATATTTAAGTAAATCGATACATGAGCTCTTCTGCACTCTTAAGAGTACGCAGGCCTTTAGCTCGAAGAACCTGAACCAGTTAGCCGTTTGAAAATCCATTCCCAGGTCGGAAGTTGGAAAGGATATTAACACATGTTGCCGGCGGAGTTAATTGATTTGCTGACCCCAGTTCGGGGGCAAAATGAGCTAGACATCCGCCCATCCCCTCAGCTGGGTGGGCGTGGCAATGACCAGCGGCCATAAAATGTACCACATGTGTGTGTCTCAAAGGGGTTGCTAAGCACATGAAGTGCAAAGGAAAAAAAAAGAAAAAAAAAGAAGACGAGACAAAAGCGAAATTTGCTGGACTTTTGTCTGGGGCAGAAACATAAAAACTCAATTAGACTCGTTACACGCCCAATTATGTAATATGAAATAAAGCTGAGGTTCAGGTGGACAGCCCACATTTTCCGCCTTCTCCGAACCACTTTGCCTCCGCACTTTTGCCGTGAGTTTTCCTGTGCTTTTTGCGCTCTCCACATTTGGCTTTGGGCATCTCTTCACGGCCCAGTTGAGCAGCAAAATGCCAAATCGTAAATCGTCAAGCAACTCCACTACCAGCACCACCCAGCACCACCCAGCACCACCCAGCACCACCCAGCACCACCCAGCACCACCCACTGCACCACATCACCCCCACTTCATCATTGACTAGGTGAAATCCCTCTGCCAGGTCTTGTTTCATTGTTTTGCCTCCGGCTCGCCTCGCTTTTTATGAGCTTGACCAAGCGCCACAGCCACTGGCACCACCCAGTGCACCACCCACTGCCACCACCAAAGGGGCACCCAGCAGCACCACCAGCATATAACGGGGTACTCAACTAAATTGCCAAAGCGTTGAACATTTTTCACCCGATGTGGGCCAATAAATATAACGAAACTACCAAAGTAACTAAACAACAGGAGCAGTGGCGAAATCGGCGGCAGGAGCCAAAGGACATGCCCGGGATGACACGGCAGCAGAAGCAAAAGAGGGCAAAAGAGCCAGCAAAAACCCGGGCCATCAAGGGTTAAGGGGGCAAAGGCAACTTTTCAAGATACATTCGCGAATCGAAGCACGAATGGGCAATGCCCTGCATATATTCAGATATCGCAAATTGGCATAGCTTCAAACAAGAAGCGGTATATTTAAGACAGAATTTTCATTAATATTTTTTATCAAAAAATAATAAATATGTTTCTATAATTTTCAAAAATAAATTTCAATTTTCAATATATTGTATACTGTGTTTTTGACAGTTAAGATAAATAACAAATTGATTCCGTTGATTTAGATAGATATTTATCATACATCGAATTGCCACAAAGGGTATCACAATAGTCGGTGGTGTACCCTGACCAACGGCGAGCATATGCACACACCCACAGCATCGCGCCCACACACATTCGGTTAGCCATTTTTTAGTGCACCACCCTGCCCACTTTGGCCGCTTGAATTGGGTGGTTGGGTGGTTGGGTGGTTGGGTGGTTGGGCGGTGCTGCTGCTGGTGGGTTCAATTGCAACTCTGCTGGCGAGTTTTTTGTGCGCTGTGGATGGGATGCGAATGGGAAGTGGAAGTGGAGCTTGTTACACCGTCGCTGGTCGGCTGGCCTCCACTTTTATGGCCACAGGCGGTATTTATATTCAGGCCCAGCTACGGGGCAGCACCACTCAGAACCACCCAAAGCCACCCAAAACCACCCAAAACCACCCAAAAACCGGGCGAAAGCAGCCAGCCATCCACCCAAAACCCACTGAGGCAGCCGCCCACCCCTCTGAGGCATCTTCAGTCGGCAGTGGCACTCGAGTTATGTTGGCAATTGAAAGTGGCAACTGTGTCAAGTGTTGCCCACTTGTCGTACATGGTTCGGTCCTCGATTTTGGTCCTGTGTCCAGTCACTGCCCACTGCCCGGTTTTAAAACGGAATTTTTTATTGCCTGTGGAGCGGGGCAGAAATCGTACTATTTTCGTTTTGCCTTTTTACTTTTTTTTTTGTTGCTCTGCTTTTTTTTTTGGGTCTGAAAACGTCGTTTTTGCTCGATTTTGTTGCCGAACTTTTGCGCCCCGCCCGGACACTCGGTGGATATGGAAGTGATTTCAATTTATGAACATGCCGCTGTCCACACACCCACACTCGTGGCATTACACTCATCCATCTTGCTCGTTTTCCATGTCTGGGAAACTCTCTCGGAAGCTGGGAAAAACTCAGCGCAACTGGGCAACTGGCAACTGGGCAACTGGCAACTGGCAACTGGTAACTGGTTACTGGTAACTGGCAAACAGTGAGCACTGGACACGGGTCGTCGGTCTGGTCTGGCGTTTTAAAACGAATTTAAATTTTTCTATAATTGGTTCTAGGGGAAATTGCAGTCCTGAGTTCAACTTCCGTAACTTAATGAATTACCAAAAGTGTTTTACTTGCCCTACAAGGCCGTAAATGCCCTCTGGCCATTGCTGATTGCTGTCCGCCGCTTCGTGTTGCAGGTTGCCAGTTGCCACTTGCCAGTTCCCCATTGCTGGCTGCTGGTTGCTAGTTGCCACCGTTGAGGTTGCACGTTGCTGGCGGAGATTCCACTGCTGCAGGCTGCGATTTGACCAATAAAAGACCAATGACTGTTAATCCGCCGAACAATAAACCTGATCTGTGGGCTTACTGGCTAATGGAGATTTTACGATTGTCCCAGATTCCTGATTTGTTGTTACGATCCTTATATGACGGATTTTGATAGAAATGGCATTTTTTATTGTTCACCAAAAGACATTATCCTGACTTCCATGTTTTATGCTTATTTTATTAGTAAATGTAGCAATGCAATACAGTTACTTAGTATTGCAACTGAATATGAGTTTTCCCTTTGAAAAGAAAACAAAGTCCACAACAATTATCGCCATATTCGCGAAAATATTATCATGTCCCAACAGAACTTCAACGTGTTCGCCTGCGACTAATTGAAGCTCATTATGTGACAGCCACGCCCCCTTGTTGTCTTAATATCTGCCCAAATAGGGCAAGAAGAGGAGGCGAGGAAGCCGGGGCTTAGATAGTTTCGAAAGGCGTTAATTAAATTTTTAACATGCCTTAATCCGGGGCGACTGTTGCCACTTAAGTTTTTCAATTAACCCGCCCTGGCGCCGTGGAAAACCCATGGAAACGAGCCACCCTCGTGTTCTTCTGAGTTCTTCGGTGGGGTTGGCTCTATTTTCATATTCATTCAAAATTAAACAGCGCGTGCGACGACATAATCAAACAAGTCACATCGCCGAGTGGCGCAGAGTAAGTTGGAGGATTCCTCAAATTACACAAGACCCAAACTATAAAACACATGCGGGTGGCTGGGCGGTGGATCACCTAGGCGAAAAGGGGGCGTGGCCGTGGACGGGGGACACTTAAGACAAGTCACGAGCCAAAAGTCGCACTTGAGCGTTTTCTAATCTGTGAAGGGGCTGCAGCGCTATAAATATTTATATATATGCCTCCCTCTACACTTAAAACAAAAGTGGCCCAACTTGCAGGGTATTCCATGCCAGACACTCGAAGCAAACGCTTGAGTATTGCAAGTTGGTCATTTTGGATTCTTAGGACTTGCAGGTGCAAATAATGTCTGGTTTAATGTCTAATGTTTGTTAAAACTATATTTACTCTGCAAAATGTGTTTCACATTGGTAGTGCCTGGTGTGGAAAGGTCTACGGAAGTTTTTTGAAGTGTACTAAGTGTTTAGTGGGGGACATCTTCAAAATATGTGGCAACAAGCTGAAATTAAACCAGGCGCATTACTCACGCGCCAAACAGAGGCGTCGCGTCGGATGGAAAGGGGAAAAGGGAAAGGGGTGCTAGTAGGGGGTGGAGAGGGGGTTGGGAGGGGTTGAGAGGGATTGGGTTCTGACAGTGGGTCACAGAGGGTCATGTGATTTACTCCCTCGACTTTGTCGTCATTTAGCCGTGCGTCATAAAAGCATCTCAAGAATGTTGTCAAGAAAACAACAGTGTCGCCGCGGAAAGGGGCAAGCGGAAAATGGGGGGGAAAATCGGAAATCGGGAAAATGATGAGGGGGAGTTGAACTTTTGTTTCGTGTGCGGCATTAAGTGATTACTCCCCCTCTGGAAAGAGGGAGCCCCCTTGATTGGCGGCTTATTTTCGGCCCTCTCGAGTCTTAGACAATTGTTTTCGTGCCGCTCATTTGGGCGATTGAGTTCTTAAATAGCCGAAAATTTATGGGATTAGTCGCCCAAATAAGTGGGGGCATTTATAAGAACTGTTGTCGGTCGGTCCATCGATGAAATTTCGGTATGATTTGTGCAGAAGGGGGGATGTTTTTCCAGGCAAAGCCTTTAATGCGGAGTTTTAAGTTGTTGAAAAGACACACAAACATAAACATTTCTCGCATTCTATGATAAGTTATAGCAAAATGTATTTAAAAATATATTTATACTTTAAACTGAACCGAAATCATATATCAGCTTTCTACTAAGCGAAACAAGCAAATTAAAACTTTTAGTTCATACAAATACTATTTTAACTAAGGAAAGATTTAAATCCCCCAATTATCCACTTGGATAATCAAATATTCAAGTAAATACATTAAATTGAAAATATTTTAAGCTTCACACTGAGCATTGGCATGAACAGCTTGCCTCACTTAGCCCAACTTTCCCTTTTCCCTACTCAGTTTCTAGCTCATCCGCAGATTTTTGGCCACATTGGGCGATAGCCCTGTCCCAGCCCAGTCATGTGTGTGTGTGTGTGTGGGCTGGAAAATTGAGCTAATTTCACACCTGGCCGAGGTCGGAGCTCCAGCTCCACCTCCTGCTCCTGCTCCTGCAAAGGCGGCCAAGTGGAAGAGCGTCGCAGAAGTGCCATAAAATGGCGACACCAAATGGCTGCGATTTAATTTCCACACTCGAGGGCAGGCCGGAGACAAGGTGGGCGGGGTGGGAAAGCGGGAAAAGCAGGAAAAGCTGGAAAAGGAGAAAAGCGGAAAAGTCGAGGCGCCAGCTGGTGGAAACTCGTCCGACTCCTTTGGGACATTTGCGCCTGTTTAGCGCAAGTGAATCAAAAAGTCATTTCTCTTAGTCGACTTGGGTGTACAGCTGCGGTCAATAATATATATTCTACAGCCGTGAGTCACCAAGGAACTTGCCAATTAACCAATCAAGCCCTAAAAGAAATGAAAAAGAAAGAAGATATTTGAAAGGTGTGCGATTAAAGTGTTTATTTAAGTTATTTACCAACAAAGTGTGCCATTTCTATTTATTAAAACAAATGAAGAATTTCACAATGAGCGTGACTATTGTGCTTGCCACAGCTGTAGGGTTGAACCCGAGTGTATGTGGGGAACCAGTTCGGTCCGGTTCTTGATGACAAATGGGCCAAGTGGCACGCCCACCGTGTAAATGTATCTGTATCTGTATCTGCATCTGCTGTTAACCCTTTGCCGCTCACCGACTCGCCCCACCCCCTTTTAACCCATTATGCGGCCATGTCGGTGGGTTGGCTTTTGGGCGTGCGTAGATGACAATTTAGTTTTGTTTTAATGTACCCCTTTTAGTTCGCTTTTTATGAGTTTATTACCACGCAGCATCAGTAGCAACCCTTTAGAAGAACTATGTGTATACCCTCGAATCTATATGTATCTTGGGCAACAACGAAGAGTGATTTTGCTGGGTAATCAGCAACGAGAGCAGATGAATATATCCAGGAAAATACATAATATAGGGACATTTAGACAAACGAACTTCATACTAAAGCAAGATGCTTTACTGGATGATTTCTCCTAAGCATACCTAGGATACCTAGGATATCTTTAACCCACTGACCCTAGGTATCCCTCAGATACAAATGCTCACCCAGCTGAATGCAATCCAAGAACTTACTATTACAGCTCGAGTTTCAACCACTGTGCAGAAGATCCTTTGTTTCACCTTCGCTCCTCTAAAATTTCACACTTTCCGGCGGCACATGTGTGCACAGTCTCCTTCGGCGGCTTTGTGTTGTTTAATTAATTATGTAAACATAACTCTGGCCGAACCCTTTTCCAACCCCCAGCCCCCTGCCCCTGAGTTCCGATTTTCGAAAAACCCTTTGACACGTTTCTCACCCGACGACGACACGTCGTCGCGCATTTATGGAAATTAATTTGCGAAACTCAAATTGAAATTGAAACTGAAACCGTAAATGCAAATGGAAATGGAAATGCTGTCCTCGCTCAATTGATAAATTAAGAGATTAACGGTCGGCCGCCGTAACCAAAAAGAAATACAGCTCACAAAAAAGCAAAAAAAGTAAAAAAGGGGTGAGTTAAAAAGTTCGGGTAATGCTAAACGGGCGTTACGAATGGCTGTGTGTTTATACTCCTTTTTTGTTTGGGTTTTGAAAAATCTTTTCAAAGGATTTCCCCGAAGGCCAAGACAAGTTACCAGTTATGAGAGCACAAAACGCTTTTATGATGGCCCATAAATGCAGCGGGCAGACGACAACCGCGATTCGGTATAGGAATAGAAATAGGAATAGGAATAGTAATAGTAATGGGAATACGATTCGGGATTGGAATTGGGATAGGTTTTGAGTTTCGGGCATGGGCTTTGTTCTGGGCACTTTTGGGTTGAGGCATGCCCGATATTTGTATAACATTGCGACAATAAAGGGCCTCGAAGGACGGGGCTATTTGCATAGATACAAAAACACAAAAACACAAAAACAAAGGATCTGGCCGAAGTTAACCCAAAAACCGGGGAAAGGAAGTGAAAGGCGGCGGCGGCGGCGAAAGTAGAGCAAACAGAAGGGCAAAAGCGAAAAGGTATCATCGGCAATGCATCATTTCCGCGGAAAACTCTCTCATTAAACCGAACCCACTCGCAATTTGGACAGCGGAGTGCGGAGTGCGGAGTGCGCATAACTCCAGTTTTCCGGGAACTCGCAGCGGGTGAAACGGGGCATGCAACATGGTATTTCAAAATTGCATCATAAAACCGGACGGAATATGCAACATTGCATTTATGCAAATCACCCGCATAGCGCTGACCTTGAGGAAAATGCCCCGGGAAACTGGTCAACTCGAGCGAAAGGAGGAAAAGGAGGCAAAGGAGGCAAAGGGAAAAGCGAAAGGTGAAAGGCAATCTAATGGCGATGGCAACAGCAAAGCAGAGAGTCTATTAGCCAAAAAGGGGACGACAAATCACGCGGCTGCTTGGGATGATTATGCAATATGTTGCATGATTTATGCTCGCTGCGATTTTCACCCTTTCATCGTTCCGAGCGGCCTGCAGTTTTCCCGGCGACAAATATTAACTTCAATAAATTTGACGCACAAAGGCCAAATTATGAGGCGCGCTCGCTCACAAAAAAGGGGTTCCAAAAACACGGCCAACCCCTAAGCAGTTTTTTGTACCCTTTTTTGCCGCCAGTGGGGTGAGGCATTCGCTCAATTGCATTGTCATGTTCACAAGTTGTCCAACACAGGGTGTTGATGTTGTAATGAAAAATTAAGCATTATAATGGAATCTGCAATTTGCGCGACAGGCGAGGCGAGGCGATAGGGATAAAGTCCGCAGGCTAAAGAGCTGACTCGAAATGGAGCCGATCGGATCGGAAACCAGATCCCGATCCCGATTCCGATCCCGATCCCGGTTGTGACAGCCCAGCTAATTGAGGTCCCAGCACACGGAACATGAGTCCGGGAACACTCCCTTCGCATAGCATACAAGGCACACAAAGATGCCAAAGATACTCCTTGAAATCATCATTGGATGAGATAAAAGGTCTAATCGTACCACCTATTCTATTCAGAACAATCATATGAAAACTGCAGTTCTACTTATACTTGCTTGGTTGACCATAAGATTGATGTTACTCTTAATATAAAGATGTCATAAACAAAGATGAAATATTAAAGAGTGCACAACGTCAACACTTACAGGGAAATACTTACTAGTAATTAACAAATAATTTGTTGATGGAATGTTGTTAATAAAGGCAGAAGATGTACTTTCCATTTAACATTCAACCACCAAGCAATGCGAATCTTGGATTATTCCCAGCCGAATTTGCCGAAGAATTTGTGAAATTCCTTTGCCGCCCAATTTGTATTTGCGTTGGATCAAGTGCAGAGGTGGGGCAGTCGGGGGTTAAGGTTTAGGCAAAGGTCTAGCAAAGGCAAAGGGAATGGCAAATGTTCTAAATTGCAATTTTTCCACAAGCCCACAGAAAACAAAAGGGAGCAGATCACGTGCTAAGTGAAGGGATTTGCCAACAAAAACGTGAAAAGCTTAAACAGGAATCAAAAAGGGCTAAATAAAAAATGTGATAAACAAAATAAACACACTGGCGATGCCGAAACAAAAATATTTCTCTTATTTTGCCGATGCTCGCTATTTATTTATTTTAGACAGACACGCGAGTGAGTTTATTTTTTATGGTTTCCAAATGATTTTTAACCCCCCGTCCGCTTAACCCGCCACTGCCGGAAGCGGATGCAAATTGCATGCGTCACGTGACAGCCAGACGGACGGACGGACGGACGGACGGACGGAATGCGGACGCATGCCGGGCATTAAGCTTTTAGCGCCGATTTGCACTCATCCCCAGCAGTCCGATTCTACGGGGATACACTTGGATATATCCCGGTGCAGTCCCAATCCCAATCCCATCCCAATCCTAGTCCCATTTCAAGTCCCAGCCCGTATTCTCGTATTATCGTATTCCATCAAATGGCAAACACGCTTGCGTTCTAGTATTGATTATGCAGTTTGTTGCTGCAAATCTCGGCAGCAGCAAAAAACTGACACAGCAGCAACACCAACTGCACATCAGCCACACACGGCGAGAAAATTGGGTCACGGAGAATCACGTTTGTGAATCACGTTATTAATCATGTCTTAATAATGGCCGCACATTGATTCCGAACTCCTTGATTCAGTTGTACAATTATCTTTAAGGCGTAGCTGGTTCTTAAAAAAGTGCATTCAAAGCATTCGTGCTTTTAGTGCCATTAACAACAGCATGTATGACATTTCACAAAGACTTGAGATACATAGGTACTTGCTGTCGAATTTCAAAAACCAAAAAAACCAAAATGTATATGTGTTGCATTCAATATAACCCCCGCTTTCTCGCAGTGTAGCAGCAGAATCTGCCATAGCCAGTCAGCCGGGGAACGGCTTCAAACTCAATAAATCTAAATTGCGCACAAAAATAATTGAATCACTAAACCGTGCACCGAATCACAGCGAGCAAAAAATAAAATAAAATCGGCAAACTTTCCGTTACGTTATCCAGACATCTATTCGCACATATACATATGTATGTTTGTATGTATAAATTCGCAGGTCCTTTTTTTGCTGCTCCCGTAGATTTATATGTGCAGATTTTGGGGCAGATTTTCCACACGTCGATGCGCTACTTGATGCTCCTTGATTGGGGCTTATTGACACGACAGGATCAGAGATAAAGCTGCAGATACGGATACGTATAAGGATACACGCAAAAAGGACGATTCGGAGGAAAACCAACTGGGCACATAACCAATTCAGCTCTAGGACAACATATTATATGAACAATTTAAGCAACAAAAAATTAAAAACTAGTTGCTTGATTAGATTTAAGCGTAATAATCATAACTTATTACTATACATCAGGGTTTTCGTATATTATATGGATTTTTTATTCATCCAGTAAATAGTTAAAAGATAACTTAAGATGACAAACTAAGAGGAGCTTAATCGACTCAAGTATATTAATTTTGGGCCAAGGAGGATAAGTATATACAACTATTTTCTGTGGTTTTAAAAACTGGTTGGGTGTGTAGGGTACTCGAAGTGGTCAAGTAAACCGAACCGCAGTGGACAAACTATCGCGAACATTGTAGTGAATCGGATTGGGGTTTTTGTGCAATTTTTTGGAGCGGCGCTAGAAGTCCATATGGAATGCATATATTGCTTCATTACAAATTCAAAACATAAAGCTGTCAGGAAGGAAGGAGGACGTTTATATGTCCCGGCAATCCGTTTATTGTTCGATTCTGCTCGATTCTGCTCGATTCCGAATCCGATTCGGGGAGTGTCACTGGGCGATTTACCACTAAGTCCGTCGATGCCAAATTGAAATTGAAACACAGCGCGCAACATTTTCATTTTCAATTCGGTTTCAAATTGTTTGTCTAAAACCTTAAAAAAAAAAAAGGGCCGATGGAAAACAAAAGGCCGAGGCGCGAAATGCACAAAATCAAATGGCAAACAGAAAGCTCACTGAGAACTCAACCCCAAATAAGGCGAAATAATACAAATCTAGAGAGTTGCAGGCGGATTCACCTCAAGCGGAACAAAAGTGCGGGCATAATTTGCATCTCGTGGCGGCAACGAAAGGAGTAAATAAATAAATAAATCCTGCTTAATGTCACAATCAATCCGAGAGGACGAGATCTGCAATCCGAACCCCTATTAGTGCGCATTTAGCTGTTCATTTGAAAGTTTTACTTTTGCGCGCCGGACCGTTAAATCGGGCACAACAAACAGTGTCAGGGCATCGATATAGCGCTCAAATCAGAGCGCAGGACTTGCAGGACTCGCAGGACGAAGGACCTCAGCTGCCGCCCCTCGAGCGCAGTGACATGTATAATTTTAATCCAGCTGTAACATAAGTTTTTGATTTGACAAATCCTCGAACAATACGAAACTATTTGACAAAAATTGAACTCCCGAAGGCCACGAGGGTGGCATTCGGATTTGCATGTGTCGAGCGATTACACTGCGAGAACTTGGTAGACATTTTAACAATATATCGAAAATACTTTTAGATTATATCTAAGTGCGTCTTTCAAGCAGTTAACTTATAGTGATCCTCGAATCAAATTCAAATGTTTCAAATTAAAAGAGCTTTTAAAAAATGAACGGACTTAACTAAATGTTAAACTAACTCCCATTTTGTTGAGGTGTACGCAAATATCCGGCCAGCCTCAAAGGGTGCGCCTCTGTGGCTCTGTAAAAAAGCGAAAAATAGAAGAATAAACTTGAAGGGGGATGCATCATAAATATCTCAACATTAACATTAATTGCACTCGATGTCCTCTTGTGTGGGCCCACACGAGAGGTCCTGCATCCTGAGAAATCGAACAAATGCTTCTCCCCTTCATTTCGTCCATTTAAAGCAACGCATAGACCTATATATACCCATTTTTTTTTGGATGTTTGGGGTGGCCACAATGGTTTGCAACTTGCTGGTTTGCTTTCGCCGCTTTTGCCGCTTTTGCCGCTTTTGATGCGAGTCTGTCTCTCTTTCGGATTTCAATAATGAAGCGGGCTTGTGGGTGGTTGGTAATGCGGAATGGCAATGGCAGCGAAGGAAATCAAAGGTCCAGTGGGTGGGGCAATTTAAGAGGAGGCAGCTGCACCACTTGCCCCGGGGTTGAATTGGCCCACCCCCGCCTCCATTTCCCCCCTGCCCGAGTCGGAAAAACTAATAAGTTGGCGCATTAATTGGCTTACAAGGCATTCCCCGCATTTTTTCGGCCAACGTTGCCCTGACTCCTGACCAAAAAACCGGGAAACCGGGAAACCGGGAAACCGGAACGAGGACGCCCGGAGTGGGGGGTGGTGTGGTTCATCAGGTTGCTTGGATGAGTCACTTTGTGCATATGTACATATATCCCTCCGCTGGGATTGATCCTCTTAGCATTCCCATTGAATGTGTGAAATGAGGATCCTTTGTCCCACTTTAAGGCTCTTAAATCTGGTTAAATCTGGCAAAAATGTCCTGGCGAAACGTAAGGAGCTGAGAAATTAGATTTGCCCTGGGCGACAAGGATAATTCAATTTATGTAAGCCGCCTGCCTTTTTCCATATTTTCTTTGGCTCACCATTTACTGAGCGGAAACCGCGACAGGATGCCAAAAAAGAAAAAAAACGAAAAAAAGAAAAAAACATGCAAAAGAGCCCCGACTTAAGTGACTTTCGGGGCTGCCATGAACTGCAGTCAGTCATTTATCAAACTCGCGTCCGAATTCAAATTAAAGCGCAATTGCGCTTGCCGATTGACGATTGCGATTTTTTCGGCCTGCAGAGGTGCCTGTCATTAACAATGGGCTCTGACAAGTGAGTAACAACAACAAGGTCCACCCTAACCACCCCGGAACGGCGTCATCCTTCGCCTCATTTAAGTGACATATGCGTTTTGCCATCCCCCTGCCGTCCTTCCATCCTTCCATCCTTCCATCCTTCCGTCCTTCCGCTCTTCAGCTTTTTTAATGAGTTCAACGTGTGTTTTTGTTTGGGCCAGGATACACAGCGATGGTTCAAATGGTAGGGGATTTGCATAATGGCATCAATGCAATAACGCTGCTGCTTACAATATCTCCAAATAGGAGCTTAAATCTTATCAAATATCGGGATTTATAGTTGAAACTCTTTTAAATTCATTTTCTACAATTTCGTAAAGCCATATGTAAGTAAATATAATTTTTGTAACGTAGCATACTCGCATAGAGCCACTGTGAATTGAATAAAATCATTTCTACTACCGCCACTATAGTTTTGCCCGCTGCTGTTGCAGCACCCACCGCAGGTCCTTTGTTGATGCTTTGGGCTCTTGGCTTTCTACTCCGCTTTATTATTCGTTTTTGATGCCCGGTTTCGGTTTTATTTTTTAATATTTGCGGTTGTCGCTGTTGTTAAGCCATCGAGGCATCAACTTGAGTTCAATTAAAATCCACATCAAACAATGGCCAGGCACGTAGAAACTACTTCAGGAATCGCCCGACAATTGGGGGTGGCTGCGCGATTTATATAAACAGGCAGGACTCGTGTCCTGGCTTAAGTCCCATTCTGCCCACTCCATCGGTGAGAAGAACACGTGTCCACGCAAAACTTGTTGCCCTACAAGTCGTCGGGTTCGGTTTTCGGTTTTCGGTTTTAGGTTTTCAGTTTACTGTTTTTGGTTTTCGGTATTTGGTATTCGGTTGCTTTATTCCAGAACTCATTTATCCATATGACGCGATTCGCACGCGAATGCCCGAAAAGTGTTTGCCCTTAAGTTCAAAATCATGTCCTTTTCAAAATGCCCTCGAAAATCGGTCGAAAGCTCCGCCGCCTTCGAAATCCCCGTGCGTGCTGATTAACCCAATAACCCATCCACATGTGGGTGGTTGCTTTTGGGTGGTGCACATGCGGTTGTTGCGGCGTGCGCGTGGGTTAAGCCTACGCAGTGTTAAGCGAGTTGGGGGTTAAGTGGACCTCGGATCGCGAAAGATTTGATTTTGATAAGGAAAACAAGCGGAGGAAGAGGAAAATCATGTCTTTGAAGTGGCTGGAAAAATTATATGAGAATTATATGAGAATTCTGAGTGAATTCAATTGTTGGGGGAACTCAAAGGCGTTATCTTAAGACGCAGTATTGTAAACTGCACCCTGATTTACAAGATTATTATATCGAAATTAAGATTACAGTACTCCATATAAAATAAATTAAATACTTGCGGATATATGCTAAAATCTTGCCTTTGGCATGTAACTCAGGAGCTTGAATTAATTCGATCGAAACCCAATTGGAACATTTTGTTATGGAACAAGCCAAGGGGTCGCATCAAAACCAACAAGATGGTAGACCTCACAGCTCACAGCTCACAGCTTTTGAGGCCATCAAAGAGCTGCGCAGTGTGATCTAATTAAATGGGCATTGGTTACGCCCTTTTCGCCCAGCACCGAAACCAGCGAAACCTGATGACAATATTATTGTTAAACTGCAAAGCGCACAAATCAAATTAACAACGCGTCCTGCACCGCAGAGAAATGGTTGGCGATGTCGTTGGCAACCACAGTGGCGCAGGCGTATCCTGCAGGCCATCCCCGAAAAGCCCAAAAAGGCAAAGGGCGGCCACAAAGGATACTCAACCGACCGAATAGATCCCGGATCCCAAAAACAGCCACCCAGTCAAACAGTCAAAAAGAAGCGCCCCCCCAGCCCACAAGGCCACACCACCCATCCGCCAATCCGCCCACCATCCAACCATCCAACCCCCAACCACCCATCCACCCAACCACCCAACCACCCATCCACCAGCTGTGACCCGGCGGCGTTAATGACGCACAAGTGTGACACTTTTCTCCAGCCACAGTGGTTCAAGAACGCTCTAAAAGGTGCAGCAAAAAAAGCCACTGTAAGTGAACAGCTATGTTAATATGCATTTGCTCACGAATTAAAGGGAACACCAAAGTTTAATAAAATCTTTCAGCTTTAAATTATATTAAGTAACTATTTTCGTTGTCCTTCTTTGGATACTCACAAAAGGCATTGGTATTTAGAATAAAAACAAGAGAGAACGCTATAGTCGAGTTCCCCGACTATCTGATACCCGTTACTCAGCTAGTGGAAGGGAGAAGGAGAGTCTTAAACACAGTTTTTGGCGATTTGTAGGCGTTATAGTGGGCGTGGCAGAAAGTTTTTTGGCAAATCGGTAGAAATTTACAAGACTAATACAAAAATGAAAAAATATCAAAACATTTTTCAAAAGTGTGGGCGTAGCAGCTTTGGGCGGTTTGTGGGCGTTATAGTGGGCGTGGCAGAAAGTTTTTTGGCAAATCGATAGAAATTTAGAAGACTAATACAAAAATGAAAAAATATCAAAACATTTTTCAAAAGTGTGGGCGTGGCAGTTTTTGGCGGTTTGTGGGCGTTAGAGTGGGCGTGGCAACATGAATCGACAAACTTGCGCTGCTTCTATGTCTCTGAAGTCTGTATGCTTAATCTCAACTTTCTAGCTTTTGTAGTTCCTGAGATCACAGCGTTCATACGGACGGACAGACAGACGGACAGACGGACAGACGGACAGACGGACAGACGGACATGGTCATATCGACTCGGCTATTGGTCCTGATCAAGAATATATATACTTTATATGGTCGGAAACGCTTCCTTCTGCCTGTTACATACTTTTCAACGAATCTAGTATACCCTTTTACTCTACGAGTAACGGGTATAATAAAACAGTGTAAATAAAACAGTACAACGAAAAGTGCAGTGAAATTGTTGGCCACTGTTGTGGATGGTGCAAAGCGTAAGCGAGTTTGAACGTTTCTCTCAGTGTACAACAACAGAAACTCGAACAAGGAACAGCATGAATAAACGAAAGCAGAAAATCAGTTGATTTTAATATGAAATTTCACGCCACCGCTCGCCGTTTTTTGCGCTCGCCGAAAAAAAGGGAAAACGCAGTTTAATTGAAAATTATCGCAACATGGTTGTCACGCAATTATTTCGCGTTATCACCAAACCGAAAAAAACCCAAACGAATCGAAGGGTGGCAGAATGGGTGGGGAACTAGCTGCTGAGATATCATTTATATCCCGGGCGTTGCGAATTTTCCAAAAACAAGTGCGGAGGGGAAACCCACCACCAGCACCACCGAAACCACCGAACCACCGAACCACTGTAGGCCACCTGTGTCACACGCACAATGTATCTCTCCTCGGTTGAAGATACATTTGTATCTTTGTATCTCTGGCGTTGCCATGGCGTGAAATTTTAATTGCCCAAAAATCAGGAGACTTGCAATCAAAAAGTGTTTTTGCGGGGTCGAATCGATCGAAAAGGTCAAGCTGTCGATTGGCATTGGGTCAATATTTTCAGTGCACGATGCAGATGAACTATTTTAATGGCAGTTCTTATTTATTACCTCGTGAATTTGACCGGCCACAAAATCTGCCCCAAACTTGGACCGAAAAAACATCTTCTCTCAAAGGAAACTTTTAAGCTGCTGTTTGCTAAAAGCGCATTCTTTTCATATGTTTTTCTGTAAGGATTTTCTTACTGAAAATTGAGTTTTGAACTTGACCTAATCCTTATTGCTCTATTAAAATGAGAAAGAAGCGAACAAGTCAATTGACCAAGTCAGTTGAGGCCTTCGAACAAAGACAGGATCAACCCTAATCCCCGCTGCAGCCAACTAATTGACTTATTGAGGGCCTCATTAACCCAGGCCAACCTGTACTGGTCCCGCTCCATGCTGGTACACCCCCGACTTTCCAAAAAAAAAAAAAAACAGAAAAAAAAGGGAAACGCTAAACGATGAATAGAACTCAGAACCAGGGGCACATTAATCAATTCCAATCAAACAATGAGCGATTCAGTTGAACTCGAAATGTTTTCCGTAAACAATGAGGATCTGGCCATCAATGAAAGTGAACAGGTTGGCAACTGGGAACTGGGAACTGGAAATGAGAAATGGGGTATAAAACCGAGAAATGAGAATTAAGAACTGAGAATCAAGAATCGAGAACCGGGCACAGAGAACTTAGGAATCGCTTAGGACAATGCAGAGGAAATGGTCAGGATCATGGGGTGTGTGTTGTTGGCTCAATCAATGCCAGCCAAACAAGTGTTATGAATGATATGATGTTTTCATTTGTCCCCGCGTTTTTTCTTTTTCTTTTTATTTGATTCCTCTTTTTGGAAAAACCGAACCCCAACAAACCGCACAAAGGCGAGAGTGAAAAATCTCCGATAATAGTTGGGATTTCACTTTCAGGGATCTCGGCAGACGACCAGGCACCGTCAGCAACCGCAGCCGGTATACTTATACTCGTATACGGTCTAAATGTGACATGATTTATGAGGATCCACAGTATTCAGTATCCCCCCATTGTCCACTCTATGGATTTGTGTAGGAAATGCTGAAAAATGTTTCAATAAACTGTCGCAGGTTGCAGGCTGCTCAATGGGAGGTCGTCCCAACCTCTAACAGCTCCCACATTACAAACCTCCATCTAATAACCGGTTGTGGAGATTCTGGAGTCCCAGTTACATTAATAACTTAATTGGCCAACTGAGTTCAATGTTTGCTTCACCACGAACAGCTACTACAAAGATAACAAACATACATATATGAACTGAGAACTTATAGCATATTATGCTATTTAAAAATCTCTGAAAATGTGCACTTTGTGCCTAAGATTTCTACTGCTTGTGGCTTTAAAAATGTTTTGCAAAATAAAAACTGAATTTAGGCTTATGCATATTTTAGGTTTTCCACTCACGAGCATGTGAGATTTCTTGCTGTACAACTAGATATTAGTTCCCTAGGTTATCTCCGCCCCATTTGCCGCCGTTCCCACCGTCGTTTTCCCAGATTTTTTTCCGGGCGTGACTCTGAGGGGGAAACAAACAACAAATAAGAAGAACAAATAAGAAACAGACTGAGAAAAGTGGCAAATTTTCGAACAAATTTAATTTCCGGCCTTGGGTCAGCTAGATTGGCAAACACCATTTATCATCTTGGGTCAATGGAGCAGGTACGGATGGCACAACCACAGACGGTGAGAAATTCCTCAGAAGTGGATACCGCTTTTGGCTAAGACATCTTTGTATTGGCTGTTGTCCACGTTAATGAAAACATCAAGCGAGCGATTTATGTTTTGCTAGTAACATTTGAATCTCTGTGAAAATTATACTTGAGAAAAACAATGATCTTTATGTAAAATGTTTCCAGAATTCCGCCAAAGCGAAAAAAGGATAGGGCTGTAAAAAAGGATTTCAGAGGACGCAAAAAAGAGTGAGAGTGAGTGAGTGTCCGCCGCGTGTGGGAAGCGTGTGTTGTCCGCCCAGGTAAATCGTCCTTGACTCCTGGGCATTGCATAAAATTTGCTAAGCGGTGGGCAGGTAGTGCTGCCTGCAGATGACTCAACTGAATGCAACCCGCAGAAACCTCAGATGGTTACCGGGAAAGGGAAACACGGCATAGAGCATAGAGCATAGAGCATCGAGTTTTGTCTTTAGCCTTTTGTATTTATTTATTTTATTTTAGTGATCCCAGCGCTCGAGGGTTTTGCTTTCATTTGCCGGCAATTTAGCTATTCGTCGGAATCGCTGGGCGTGTAGGTTTTGGATGAGGACTTGGACTTGCGGCCCTTCCTCACCACCTTGGAGGTGGCTTGGGCCCTGGGCTCAGGGTGATAGGGAGCGGCTTCGTGCGGCGACTCCTCCTGGTGAATCTCTTCGCCCTGGCCATCGATGAACCCAGAATGGCCAGTCTTGCGCTTAGGCGTTTGAGTGACTATCCTTTTGCCCTCGCCCGTCCAGTAAACTCCTTCGATTTCACCCTCGATAACGTGTTCGACGGCTTCGTTGGCATCTTGCGGCTCCTGGTGATCCTTGGCCTTGGCCTCGGCCTTATCCTCGCCCTCCAATTCACTGGTTTCTGGCTGCTCGGAACTACCGAACTTGCCATCATCATGACTGGCACTCATCCGCAGCGCACGCACTTCGCTGAGCTCCTCGTCGGTGAGATCCTCCATGGAGATCTCCTGAGATCTGGGCACGTACGGCTGATCCTCCTCCTCGTCCTGTGGCTCCAGCTCCTGAAAGTCTTGCTCCTCCCCCTCCCGCAGTTCCTGCGTTTCCTGCAGGGTCTCGCGCAACTCCTTCAGCTGCATGGCCAATCGTCTACGGAACTCCTCGTCCTCCTCTGCATTGAAGTGCAGCCTGAAATCTCCCAACAACAGCGGCAAGAATCTGGGCGGCACGGGACGTCCTCCCAGCAGACTCAGTCGGCCATGGAGCAGGCGTCCCAGAAGATCCAGGCAGCGGTTCTTGGGCACAGGAGCTGCCTCCAATAGCTGCTCCGCGTGCAGGCTATTGTGGAACAGGGATTTCAGCGAGTTGAAGAGGACCAGTGTCCTGGAACAGCCACTCTTGAAAACCGATCGTTGCATTGTTGCGTAGTAAGTTCGAACGCCTTTTAAAGTGTATTTATTATTTTTTGCTTGGATTTCAAAAGGTTTGCAATTTTTCTATCGTTTCACATGCAGTATGTTATGGGGTTGGTTTCCGGGTCAGTTGTGACCTAAAATATATATTCGATTTTAAATAAAAAAAAAAAAAGAAACGAAACGGAAAATGGAAAAAAATTTGCTTTTCAACGGTTAATTTTATATGAACAAATTTTGAAGCCCGGACTTTGCTCGAAAGTATAAACTATTGAACTCAAATATATTTCTGGTGTTGTCGAGTCGGTGTTCGGCTTACGACTGGGGATGTGGGGCTAGCGTTGAAGTCCCCAAATGTTTGGCCAGCTGACTTATAAGGCAGCACCTACTGGAATGCCCCGCCTGCTGCTGTTCCGCAATCCCATAAAACAATTGACTTTCTAACCGTTTTCGCAAATAATAATAAAAAGGCATAAAAAGGGAGGAAAAATGGGTATTTTCGGTGGAAAAAAACGGGCATTAAAGTGCGAAAGGGCGAAAAAGGATTTGCTGGGGTTAGAATTCACGCGAAATTGCATCTTTTATGGTGCAGAGCTAGGGCCATTGGCTAGGGTTACGTGCTATATAATAACCCTAGCGCTAAAACGACTACCTGCCACGCCCCCTGCCCATGGCTAATTATGTCATTTGGCGTAAGTCAAGGCTGCAAAGTCAATTGCGGAAAATGGGTAAAAATGTGACACAAACGCGCCGAAAAAGCGAAAAAGCCATAAAAATGGTTGGGTAAAAAATCCATAAATGGTTAGGGGAGTTTGAAACTGCCGTCCGAAAATGATAGATTGCATTGAAAGAATTGCTGAACCTAAGCAGCCTATTCACAGTTGAATTGAAATCGCACAGTTAAACAAATAATTAGAGCGGTAAAAACTTTTTAACATAAAATGTGGCCAGAAATAAATACGCAAATTCGTATTTAAAAGGCTGGATTTCTCATATATACGAAACTAGGGGTAATCTCCATTTTGAAGCGCCTCCAACTCACTTTTGGGGCTCATAAAAGCTCACACAAATATGTATTTGAGGGTCTCGGCTTGCCAAGCCGACCTTTAACCCCTGCTTGCCCCTTTCCCCGCCAACATGTTGTCGTCATTGTCCAGGACAATTTGCCTGCAATATTGCGTTGACAGCCACGAGAAATAATAGCCGAACAATTTATACAATTTATGAGTTTGTGCGCCACATCGGCGGCGGCGGGGTGGAGTAAAGTGAAGGGGTGATTTGGGCCTCGGTAAGGGTTACCAAAAAAATGTGTGTAGCATACTTAAGCGGGCGTCGGTGGGTGTTGCTGGATCGAATGGCGAATGGCAGATTGCGCAAAAGAAAAAAAAAATCCGAAACAGCGAAATCACAGTCGAAAATCATAAATTCGGCATGTCTAATGACAATTTGCAGCTCCACATGAGGGGTAAAATAAAAAGTTGGGAGTCCGTTTTTATCGTTATTCATTTTTGATGCTGCACCCTTTTATGTGAGCGCATAAAAGTCGTTTGCTATTTGGTCCAAGGTTTTTAGGACTCGGAAACACGGGCTTTCATAACATGGCGACGCCATAAACAGCCGACCAATTTGGAAATAACGCATTTCCCTTGCCAAAACCAATCCTCCACGATCGCTAACAAGTGTTTATTTGCAAAATGGTGAAATGCAAATTACTATCAAAATTAGCAAGCACAGATGTAAAAGAAGCATTTTAAAAGAAATAATTAAAATAATTATAAAAGAATAAATTAACTACAGATTAATGTATTTCAAATATTATATGTTGGCTAAATAATAACTTTCTTTGATACTGTGTTCCTCGTGAAGAGAAAGAAGCTGCGAGTGAGAAATTGTAAAGATGAGTTGGCTTTTGAAATAAAGAAACTATTTAAAAGGAGCTTGTCGCAATAAAATGATGGCTTAAAAATACCCTGAAATGAGTGCTGGCAGCTGGCGGAGGTCCTTTTGGGACTTTTATGAGGCCAACGGCTGGTCTGTGCCAGACGCATCCGCAGTATAAATCAAACCCGTCCGAGGATCCCTCAAACATCCCATTGAGATCTTATTGTGGACTGCAACTGAGCTGAAACTGAAACTGAACTGAAACTGAACTGAACCGAAACCGAAACTGAGCCGACTGGAGATGAGCCATCCATGTGGCCATAACTCATCCAGCGGAGTTGCTGGCCACCGAAAATGAAGCAATCAGGGCCGAGAAAATGGTAACAGCCCTGGGTAATTGTTGTTTGGCATTTGCTATTTGGCATTGGCCGATGATGTCACCGCACACGGAGAACGAGCAGCCAGAAGCCAGAAGCCAGAAGCCGGCATTGTCGTTTCCACTTCCTGGCCAGCCCATTGTCTCCTTCGAGATTTTACGATTGTTTACTGCTGCTTCTGTGCCCTGACTTTTGGCTTCCATCAAATGGCCAACAAAGCCCCCAGTCTCAGTCCCAGTCCCAGTCCCAGTCCCAGCTCCGAAACCTAAACCTAAACAGAAGCAGAAGCCCACACCCATACCCAGTTCCATTCCAATTCCCATTCCCATTCCCATTCCTATACCCAAACCAAAAACCGAACCGAACCCATTGTGGCCAAGGCACTTTGGGCTATTCAGCAGCTCGTGGGTGTTCCGATTTCCAGCCCCCTTCTTGGCTCATTTAAGTCCCGATAAATACGCATTTGATTTGGGTCCTGTTGGGGGGACAACAGATAATAGAATTCGAATCGAATCGAATCGGTCCAGCTTATTAAATCAACCCTTTTCTGCCCGATTCCCTTGTTTACCCAAACTATTAGCTGCAAGCTGGCGGGGATTTGCGGCCACTGGCCATTGAAACTTTGACCCGTGAGGAGGGGCTGTAAAAAAACAACAAAAAAAAGGCAGCAAAAACAAAACAAAAATTACGTAAACGTACGAAAGGACATATACTCTCTGTGTGGATGTTTATGAAACAAGAACGCATTTTTAAAGAATTTAAATACGCTGGGTATTTTAGAGCGCTTAAAAGAGACTTATTTCACTCCAATACAAACACCTTAATTTTAAACAAATCGGAAACGTGTTCTATATTCTATCGAAGTCATAAATTTAGCAAACCTTGTATAATTAACTAACCACCTCAATCAATTTTAAATTGTTAACAGCCAAACACTTTTGAATGTTGACCACTCTTTAAATGTTGATCATTTTATAAAACGATTCCATAATCAACTAAGAAAAAGCACCTTTCTTGGTTTCAAGTAGTGCAACTCTCGCCAATCATTGTGGGTTACCTTCTGGACAGAGTATCACTCGAAAGAGTGACATAAAAATAAGCATAAAACTAAATGTGCCACATTGAGGAACGGACAAGGAGTTGGACCCAAGGGGTTAAGGCCGGGTCAGTTTGAGGCGTTTAAGTTGATTTCGTTTTGAATGTTTATTTTATTGCGTGGAAAATGACGCCAACGTGGCCAAGAAATGGTGACTGCTCTCCGGCTGCTGTTTACCCCATTTTGACCATTTCACCATTTCACCATTTCAGCATTTCAGCATTTGACCATTTTGGCCCCATGGCTAGGTGGACTTGGCTCCAGTCGCTTTTATGGCCGGCGATTGTATCGAGAATTTCGTACGCAATAAAATTCAAATATACTTGCGATAAAAATCAAATCTTGTTGGACATTCGAGGCCCCATTCCACCGATTTGGCGACCCAATTGGGGGTATCCCATTGCGGCTGTTATGCGTTTCAATTTTCCCTTACTGCCGACGATTCGCTTTTATTGGGTCTCCATCTGGGCGCAATCAGATTGAATGAACGGCGTATAAGATAATGGCAGCGGAGTCTCGCGGCTCGGGAAATCCCTTGATAATCTCTCTAGTCTGATCTTGAGAAATATTATTTACATTTATATCGGACAAGCAAATGAATTGAAAGTACATGGCCTATATTGCGAATTTAAAAATGCCTTCAATTGCCACTCCTTAAGCGCCCATAAAAGATGTATGTTTGTGTAATTTGAAAAAGTTGAGGAATCAATTATCCCGGCTAGGTGACAACTTGAAAAGGACCGATGCTGTCCGAAAATTCCAGGAAAGTGACCAACTGCGGTTAGTGATAGGCCGTCAGTTCAGTTCCAGTTTCAGTTCCCCAGTTTCATTTTCAGTTTCAGCTTGAGTTTCATCTTCGATCGTTGTTGTTTTCGGTTTCTTGGTCTCGACTTCGATGTCGACTGGACTCGGTCGGTCTGCGACTTGGAGGATGCAGATACTAATGAAGTGCTCGCTGGTCCTCCAGTGGTATCCGTATCTGTAGCTGGGCCCCCGGGGCGTTGTCGGATGCATTTGGCAAATAAAACACCTACCGACAAGCCCGATACGCCAGATATATGGCAGATAGGAGGAGGCCCAGCGTGCCGTCCACACAAAAGGACAACCGACAGTCGACAGTCGACTCGATTGCAACTGCTGCCAAGGATTGAAAGGATGAGCAAGTTGGGCAGGATGGACAGAATGGGCCCAAACAGTAGGAGCCCATGGAGAGGACAGTCTCGAGTGAGAGAACTGCAGCTCCGAATCGAGAACTGCAGGGCAATTAGAACATTATCAGGCGGCAATAATCGGCTCGTTTGCACCCAAGTGTCGTCCTGTCGTAATAATAAAAGGACCTCTCTCCATCTCGTGGGGCAGTGGTAAAAACAACAGGACATCTACAACTCGATTTTAGTCTCAGTCACAATCTCTGTCTGTTTCTGTCTCTGGTGCATTTCTGTTTTCCATTTTTCCATTTTCCATTTACCATTTTCCATTTTCAAAAACCCAGATAGGCAGGCGACAATGTCGGCGGCGACAGTCGGGCATCAAAGTCGATTATCACAATTTTCGGGATTTGCCTTAAATCACGCACTAGCATGCAGCAGTCGGAACAACTCAATTAAAATTCCTGGAATGTAGCGCAACTGCTCTTGTGTCCTTTTTCCAGGCGGTTTTGTGGTTTCTGATGTGCCCAGCTAATCCGTTAAATTAATGATAATGCGCGTAGCAAACTCGTAAATAGCGTAGGCTCGGCCGTTGACCATTGTAGTGTCCGCTTCTGGCTTTGCTGGCCAAAAGAACCCGAAAACCCCCTTATCTTGGCCCTAAATTCCTTTCACACATGTGGGAATCTGGGGCATTAACCTGGGGGCACTTTGGGGGCTTAACTGAGCTGTTTGAGAAGCGCGGAGAACGGCTGTCTGCAACAGAACATTGCGCTTGCAAGTTATAATAATTTGTAGGGGTACCTAATTATAGAATGCATTTAATATCATACACAAATAAGGTTTCGGGTATTTACATTTATGACAAGCGTAGAGGTTGAAAGCTGGAAGGCGATTGAAAGTATTTAAAGTTTATTTCAAATGAGTGGTTGAAGCGATGAAAATGCTTAAAGTGTTGCCAATTTAGATCGTTTGTGGCTAATGAGCATGCGCAGAGATAATTCTTCTCTCTGCCATATTGACCATAATTTGACCCACTGATTTCAAGCAACCCCAGCGGCCATATTTGACCAAAACTGGGGATGGATGGGATTGTTGTCTAGGCTTGGGGTTGCTGGGTTGCTGGGGTGCTGGGGTGCTTAGGGTTAATTTTCTATACATTTTATCCGTTGACTTTGAATATTTAACTAAAAAGAACCTTACTTACTAAAGCGTTAACTTAAAGCGAGTTTTGCACTCACATTTCTAATAAGTAAATACATGGAGTAATAAATACATGCCTAAAAACACGGTTTTTTAAATTCTCTTTAAAGAAGTATTGGGGCCCGACTCTTCTGTCCTTCAGTTGGTCTTTAACAGACTCTCGTCATGGCCAGAATAGTACGACATTCTGCGGACCGTGTTGTTTGTGTCCACGTTCACGTCCAAATCCCTATCCCTATCCCAAGCGAAATTCCAGCTGGTGACGAAGGCAATTTGCATTTGAAGGGGTCGTGTTAGCCACTGGGCGACAGGCATTAAATAATTAACTCGCATTCAACATTAATAAGGACACGAGGATGGCGAGGAAGGGTATATGCTGGGCTCAGACAATGTCAAGTAATCCCCAAAAGAAAACATTTAGCATAGGCAAGTGGCAATTGCATTAAAAACCAATAATGTCAACCAAAAGTAAAAAGTAACGAGCGGAAGAAGGGCAGGGGATTGTAAACGGAACATGTGTAGAGATATTTATTTAACAAACATTGAGAAAATAACAAGAACGAAACCAGAGGCACGCAGAAAAAACACACTGAGAGCAAATAATTGGCACGATTATTTGTGAAAGCTAGAAATAACTTGCCTTAAATTACATGGAATAAATGTGGTAATAATAATTTGTAACCTTATAAACCAAGACCTGTGCTTTATAAACGGAGACATGCAAAAGGCGGAGTGTAAATATTTTTGCTCAGTGAAAGAAAAAAAGCGGAGAAACCCCATGAGTTTGGGGAAAAGGGTCTGGCGACAATCGAAATGCGAATGGAAAATCAAAGGTGAAAAGATGTGAAAAGCAAACGAAACGTGCACAGGGGGCATTTAACCGCCCGTCCATTTCCCATTTCCCGCTTTTCCACATTCCACCTTCCACTTACCACCTCCACCTGCTGCTCATGGGTAAGCCGCTGCTGAGGCACACATGACGTATTGGCAGGCGGACCCTAGCCCCCATTTTTCCGCTTTTCCGCTTTTCCGCTTTTCCTGCTCGCATTCGCAACTCGGGGCACTTGAAAGCCCGGGCATATCTTGATTGTTTGCATGTAAATCTGCACAAAATCCCTAAAGTACCCAAGTACCCGAAGTACCCAAAGGAAGACACAGTGTTCTCCCACCTTCCCCCTCCACCTCCCCCTCCCCCCAGGACAATGATGTCCTTGGCGCAGCGCATCGCAGCGCAGCGCATCGGATCGCAATCCCTGGCACAATTGAACCGAGTGGCGTCCTGCGAGGAGATGGGTGTGCTGGGTTACCTGGCCGCTTATTCCAGGTGTGTTCGTCCTTTGTGACTGATTCAAGGCGCTGCAGGTGTCTTCTGAATTGTTCACCGAGCAGAAGGAATACCTTTTGGCCACCCAACTGAGTATCATGAAAGTGGAATTTATTTAATATTTATTTAAGTTTGAAAAGCGTCGTCCAACTCTTATTTCCCATATAATTTAGTTCCAATTTTGCACTGAATATTTTTATATTTCTTGCGGTTACCAAAAAATATATAAATTTACAACATCAATTAAAAGCCGACGTTTGTGGTTATTCATATAACATAAACATCTAATGAAACCCAGTAAAATTGATAAAGGTTTAAATACTACATAGGATTCTAATTAAGCTATAGTGTAAAACATTTAAAGAATGGAAATTAAACTATTAAAAATTTTACGTTTATTCTGAAAATTATAATTTGTTGCTATATGAGGTAGCACATTTGATTGGTCCACTCAACCGAGTTCTTAAGAACCCTTTTTCCCACATTGCGTGGCCAATTTTCCGATTTTCTACGATTTTCAACTGCTCGTTTTGCATCGTTCTCCAGGCAGAGCTTCCTCTGGTGCCCATTTTCCATTTCCGTGCATTTTTTGCCCCGTCGCACGACTACCTTTATGGCAGCCACGCCCACTGCATTTATTGGAATTTCACAATAAACTAACGTGAAGCTGTGGAGCTCAGAGTGCAGAAAAAAGGATGTGATACTCGTAGGCCAAAGCCAAACCATGGCATTTGTACAAGTTTTTGGTTTTGCTGGGCTCCCCTTTTTCCCTTTTTGCCTTGTTCCCTTTACCCTAAGGTCCTTTTGCTCTTTTTTGTTTCGCGAAGGATGTAATTAAAAAAGGGCCAGAGCAACAGCATGTTGGCGCAGACAAAAAAAAAGAGCTTGCGAGCTTGTAAACTTTGCAGCGCACGACACTCGAAGTTGCGACAACAGTCGAAGGGGGATGGCATCCCTTTTCAGCCCCTCTGGGTGCCAAATCGATGAGCTGCTCTAACGATATCCATAGCTCAAAGCCAAATCTCGGCACAAACAGGATATACATATGGCTCGGCAGTCAAAGTCAATCCTTCGCACAGGACCACCACTTCCGCCTCCCTACTTCCTAGCTTTCCATGTTGTCTATGGGGCTGATGGGGCCGATGGGGCATCCGTTGCGACTTGGGTTTTGTAGTCAAGTCAGCTCCTGTTTTCCCTTTTGGCCACCTCTCTCTTCTCCTCTCTCGCACGATTTTTGTTTTTTTTGTTTTGTTTTTTGTATCGTGCCTTTGTTTCTTATCGAGAGAGAGCCGCTTTTTTCTGCGGCTATTTGCCCTGTGATATTGAGCCGGCTGGCACTCAAAGCAAAGCCAGTGCTGGTGCTGGTGCTGGTGCTTTCCCTCCGATTTTTCACCCATTTTTCACCCATTTTTCCACCCGCTCGCCGCCTTGACGTATTCGGTTTAGTGTGATTTGTATGGATGAAAGGCGCCCGTGGAAAGTGTGTGTGTGTGGGATGTGTGTAGCTCGGGCTACGCTTGCATTGCGATTTCATGCTCAAAAGCGACTGGCCATCAAACGGAGCTGAAAGTGAAACGCTTAGTCCCCATTTTCCCAATTTTTTCCACTTTTCCCCATTTCCCATCGACCCCCATGCCCGGGACTCAGATTCCGTTTTGAATGGCCGGCAACCGGCAACAGGAGATGGATGTGGCTCAGCCTGGGACAAGGACTTGCGAAATCTTCTGAAGAAGACAATAAGAAGAAAACGGCATTAAATTGCCTTGCACGGGAATGCTGCAACTGCATTCTTGCGTTAACAATTACTTCAGCACATATATGAAAGTCGCAATACGTAATTATATATAGATACACGTTAGGATTCAAAGTATCTACCTTTCAAAGAGCTCTTTTGTTTGAACCACATCATAGCCACACATAGCCAAGCACAACCAGCATTAATGTACGAATCTGGAAAAAGGTATATATATCCTATCATAAATATATGGAAAAATATTACTCGTTCCAAAATAATTATAAATAAATAAAATACTTATAAACTAGTTTATGGGTCTACGAACTCAGAGAAGGTGCATGTGCAAGCTCATGAACTTGATTTCTCCCTACGCTCTTAGCTTAGCAACTTTTCCACTGACCCTTGGCATTTTCCGACTTGCCTCTGGATTTTCCTACTACCCCGCCCGGGATGCCTAACTTTGTCTCAAAATCGGGTCGATTTCCCACCCGCCGCAGGAAAATGCAACATTCGAAGTCGATGTCGCACTCGCATCCGTTACATGTTGCTTCTTGTTTGATTTGATTTTGCTATGATTTTCTTTGGGCCTAGACATAAAAAAATACAAATAAGGAGCATTCTGGGTTTTCGATTAAATATGATTTTAATGGATTAAAAGATATTATAAAACTTACAGATTGTGTGGATCCACAACTACTACTAACTACTTGCAGCCAGATTAAAATAAGTGACTGGCTTGGCCCTAGGATGTCTTGTTCCTAACACATTTTTTAAAAACTTTTAGTTCTATAAAAAACAAAATTAGATAACCATTATCCATCTAAACGACAATTACTTTGGCTTAACCCATTTATTAGCATTTTTATTTGTGATCTAACAGGCAAGAATAAGAGATATATTGAACAGTTGACGGAGGAGTATCCTCCTTTTTGTTTTAACCGGAAATAAATGCAGCTTTCAGAATCATTTTCGATCATTGGGCAATGCGAGGTCTGGAGACTGGAAGACTGTGAGACTGGGAGACTGGGATTCTACTTGTCGAACCGCCCCGAATGGAGGGCGTGGCGGGAGACGAATGGCTTGGCCTTCGGTTTGCGCAACTCCACCTCGTTGGCCAGTTCCTTGTACTTGTCATTGATGTACTGCAGTCGAGAGCTGTTTACAGTGTGGCGTCGACTTAGCGGATTGTACAGGGGTGCGCGGGGGCGTGGCTCCGCCGCCGGCTGCTCCTCCTTATCCTGCTCAGCTTCCTCGACGTTGGAAGGGGACTCCTCATTTTGGACTAGAAACTGCGCCTTAATGCGCTGCGAATCTGTGGAAATATAAAGGGTACAAAGAGTACTACTAGATACTACTACTAGACGGTCATTTCAGTCCTAGAACTATCTGCTTACAACTTTCTTTAAGTTCTTCAGATAGTCTGCAAGTCGAACGGAACGAGTGTATCTTATAAATTACAAACATATAGCTTGTTCTGGTTTAAGATATCGCTTTTTGCATAAACTATTCCTGCACTTCACTTACCATGGCACAACGATCGCATTATCTTCTGAGTCTGCAGAACAGATCGCATCTTGAAAGTGCTAAGCATCCTGTGGATTTGCAACTTCTTCGGGACGAGATGCCTTTAAGTTGATGTGGAGAGTGTACGGTTGGTTGGCTGGATGAACACGGTTTCGGTTGATTTTCTATTCCCTTGCCGGTAAGTTGCAAGCGTTCCGAATGCCGAAATACTTTTTTCGATTTTTCCGGGGGGAAAGTGGGGAAAGTGTAAAAAATGAGTTTGCCAGAAAGTAAAAAGTGCACGGGAAATGGAATGAAATGAAATGCCTGACTGTGAGTGGAAAATCAGAGTCTCCTGCCCCAAAAATGCCCTGATGGCATCCATTTCCATTCGCCCACTTCTCCCCCCACTCGGATTTTCCCCAACATTTTCCCGTTTTCCCATTTTCCGACTCTCACCAGTGCTCGCTCCCTTTGCATGCATATTTATAGTTCCGCTTGTTGACAAATATCGCGCTCTGTTGACTGACGGAAAATTCATCGGCGGAGCGGGAAAGTCGGAAAAAGGCGGAAGCTGCACTGATTAGAAACATAGTGTGGTGTCCACGCTGAAAAACTGCTGGTGATGGCGAAAAAAAAGCACGCACACTGGCCGTGTGTCCACAAAATGCGCGGAAAAACCTCGGAACCGACGTGCCCCACACTCTTTGATTACTTCGCATTTTGGTGGGGAACCAAGAGTTTGCAGTGAAGCAGTGCGGGAATTTAGAAAATAGCATGGATGAATTGGCGGCACTTTGAATTCTGATGGGATTTTGCAGTTTTAAACCAGAAAAAGCTTTTTTAACTCGCCGTCATTTTTTTTTACATCTCTATCCATTTTGGAAACGTACCTTAAGGTTGCCAATCAACACACTCGCCTGGTTGTCGCAGTTGATTAATACAGCTGTATTTATTAAATCTTTGATGAATACATAGAGCTTAGAGACTAGTCCCATTGTTACCCTTGATTACTGGTTTTGTGCAGCCGTGAATAAATATAGGGCATGAATAGTTCGGCGGATTTCGAGTGGGAATTCTTTGAAATGCACTTGTCCTGGGATTGCACATTCTGCAGAGTCCTTTTTCCACACTCCCCCACCTAAGCAAATCCCATGCTATGAATACAAAATGGCTGCATCGATTGGTGAGCTCGAGCCGCATATTTCAGCGATTGAAATATTAATGGGTGGCAATGGATATAGAGAGGATAAGGGATCCGAATTCGAATCCGGATCGGGAACGGGAATGGGAATGGGAATGGAAACGGGATCGGTGGCAGCGCCGGCGCTACACTTGTCTTTGTTCAGCAATTTGTGGCAACAATTGGCACAAAGGGCGGCGCACAATAAAAGCCACCTAAGACTACAGGTTGCATTCTCATGTGTGGACTCGGATTACGGATTGCCGAGTGCAGTGTGTTCCGAATGGGTTTGGTGTTTGTAGTTTGTAGTTTGTAGTTTGTATCTCTGGCCATTCCATTTTCTGGCTATTAGCATTCGGCTAAGCCGCACTTAGGCCTAATATATGCATGCCCCGCAAAAGGATTCCGCAGACTGGCTGTCTGGGATAATCCTCCATCGGGCGATCGACGAGCAGGTCCTTTGTGTGTGCCATTGTGCAACCGACACTTGCCCACATATCCGGCGAATGCGATGCACCTACGCATATCCAACTGCACAAAAGCACACCCGGCCACAAAGGACATTCTGTATTCTGCATTCTGTATGCTGAATGCTGAATGCTGAATGCCGATCGATAGCCCTTTGTCCTTCTACGGCTTCTCTCCGCGATCCACTCAAGATAAATTAGCCCGCAAAGTGTGTGTAAGCTTAGCCCGGATTAGTTTCCATTCCGGGGGTTTGAGCGCGGCTCCTGGACATGGATAGCTAGGGGTAGGGTTAGGTATGGTTAGGTAGGCGGGAGATCTCATCTCATCATCTCAGACGGCGTGTCTTCCGCTTGATTGCGGATGTACTCATGTGATGCACTCGCATGCACCACGAACATGGTCCTCGAATATGATGCTTCTAGTGCATGGCTGCAAATGAGTGTTGAGTATTTTAAACTTAAGAAGCCTACATGTGTATACAGAGCAGATCTCACCAAGCAGTAAACTATATTTCTTGGTTGAATTGATTAAATGTAGTATTATGTGTAGTAGTCCTTGTGGCAGAACTCTCAAACACTCTCCATCTGCCTATCCCCGTGTCTTTCAGTTCCCTCGAGTATCTGCTTCTGATCAATAATTTTGCAGGAGGAAATTGCGGACCTCGCAATGTAGAGGGCAGAGCGAAATCACCGGGCAGCTGAAATTGTGTGCATAAAAAATTACAATACAGAAAAGTTTATTACGAGAAATCCATGAAAATCAATGGAATGCGAGTAATAAACAGGGCGAGCGAAGGGGAGTGCAATTATTAAAATAATGTCCACAGGCCATTGAGTTCATAACGCGAATGAGGCCGCAATAAAATAAATAAATGAAGAGGAACTTGTCCTCAAATGAGGCATGCAAATGTCGCCAGGCGAAATAACAAAGGACAAGAGTACCAGAGTGGGAATGGCCAAGCGGGCAGCAACAGAGCCATCAGCTCTATCATGACCACGTCCTGCTCCTGCTCCTGCTCCTGCTCCTTCTCTTGGCCCATCCCGCCCTGAAATTTATTAAAAACAAAGAAGGACGAAAATAAATCCGGAGCGGAGAGCCACGGCGAAAATAACAATATCCAGAGGGGCGGCGGCTTTCGATGGTGGATTGCCCGATTTTTGGCCATTGGCCACAGCTGTTGGCCTGATAGATTAAAGGGCGGCCAGATATTAAATCTGTTCCCCTCCCCGCTGCCGCATTCCTCAGCCGCGGAGAGATTATTAAAGAAATAGGCTATCCGCAAAGGGGAGGAAATGGTAAGGATATCTGGCGGTGCTTCTTATTTGAAGCCAGTCTATTTTGGGGGATTTTCTGCTGTTTTATTTCATTTTCTGGCGTAAATTAATTTGATTACCTAACATTATTCAAACTAAAGCTAGTTAATATAAGGAATCAAAGGAAAATATATGTTACACTTGGCCTAACTACTTTTAGTTTTTTTATTAACGCACACTTTACAATAATCTTATATATTTATTCATATACTGTGTTTTCTGTTTTTAAATACAACAATATACAATTGGTTCCGTCGGTTCATTTACCAATGAATCGAAGGCACTTCTGATTTTTGAGTGAAATTTTTGCAAATACATGTGACAAAAGTTGCTTTTCCGCCCGAATCCCCTCGCATGTGCAATTTCCCACACGAAGACCATTAACAATCATTTGACACTTTTGCCAATAAATGTTTTTTGGCAGGATTAGCGCTAAGGAAGTGTGACTGTGACCAGGGCAGTTCCATTCCCATTTCCATTTCCAATTCCAGTTTCAGTTTCGGGATCACAATTCACAGACTGGCCGCCGGGCAAGTACTTAACCCGCTGCTGGTCGAGGGGGTGGAAAAATGGCACAAAAAAAAAAGGCAAAAAGGAGCAAGGGAGCAAAAGACAGAGGACAAAAAGTTGAGAAGTTCAAGTGTATAATTTCGTAACAATTGGGACAGTTTTAGTGCTTCGCCGGAACAAAAAGGAGCGAGGTTTTTGGTGTTTTTCTGTTTTGGTGTTTTGGTGTCGGTGGTTGCTCCTGTGTTTCCATTGCGTCCTTCCTTTCCCACTCCAATTCCCATTCCCATTCCCATTTTCCACTTTCCATTCCCCGAAACTTAAATGCGGTTTCGAGTTACACATGTGCGTCTAATTAGCGACTGCTTAACAATATAACAAGGACGAGGCGACGGGTCGGAGGTCCTGTAACTAATATGCCAGAACATTAGGGGGAACGAGCGTGCCCGTTAACGAGCATGAAATTATTATCGAACTGCGATTAATGGGTCCTCGCAGGATGTGTTGGCCCAACACACTTGTCCTCGGATGTGTGAGGGTCAGGTCGCATCTCCTGAACTTCTCCACCTCTCAACCTCTCAACCTCTCCACCTCTAAGTTCCTCAAGTGCATCTTGTCCGCGTTGTGTCCTGCAACACTTTTCACACGAATTCCGGCGCCACGGCCTCAAGTGCACTTCCGTCTGGAACTCTCCGGAGAATCGAAGAACTCGGACCAGCGACATCTGTCTGAATGCCCTGCTCCTACTTAGCATACATATATCGAGTGTGAAAGGCCCAGGACTCAGAACTCAGAACTCAGATTGCAGTTGCTAGATTCCAGTCTCCAGGATCAAGGATGCGGGGACTTAGGCAACTGGATTGACTTGGCCGGGGGCTCGGCTAAGCGGATTTGAAGCTCTGGGCGTTAATAATTGGGACCCCGACCGCTGCGATAAGTAAGAGCTGCCGCTGTCCGTTTGATCCTTTCCCAGAGTACCCTGTAAAAACGAAAAGCGGGAGGGCCAACTATGCGATATGGCAGCCTTTAGGTTCGAGTATCAGAAATGATTTATTTGTCGTCCATACTTGCATGTTTGTTGAAATACTAATTAAAAATACATCGATACGAACTGCGATGAAAATGAACAGCTCAAGCTAACAAAAAGGAAATACATGTCTTAAATTTATTTATTCTTATGTTCGAAAGTCTTTTACATATTCACACATACTCACACATTTAGTGAAAATATCACACATGACCATTTTCCAGGGTATAAGCCATCCTGCTGGCCCGGTCCTTAATGCAAAGGATCTCCCCTAAATTTTTTTGTTTTGCCTTTCTTTTGTGCAAATTGAGTTACCCCCTTCGTCGGCCAGAGGCGTCGGCGGGGGGACAGTGTAGGTTTCTGGCCCGGCTTCGGGTTCTACATTGATGCCCACTTTGTTTTAATGCGCGCTGATATGTGAGCCGCAGGGCTTAGGCCAGACACATTGCCCCAAAGGACAGGGCAAAAGGTCTGGGAAAGTGGGATGAGTGGGTGGAGTGGTAGGAGTGGAAGGTGGAAACGGGTGGAAAGACTACCCATGCACACATGACCAGCCCCACCCACTGTTAAAGGTCGGCTTGGTGTTGATTTTTCAACCGAATCGAGGAAATTTGCTGGCTGAGCTCCGTTGAGGCGTAGACCATAATCAACTTCAGTGGCCAAGACTCAATTTATTTTTCGGCTATAACTTACAGCAGCTGTGTGTCTGCACGGCGAGAAAATACTGTAGTAAGACTACACTTTCTGTGATATTAAATTTGCGACTCATATTTTCACTCGTTGTGAATTTCTTGAGTTCCCTTTGCTTAAGATACTGAACAACATCACTCGTTGGTGATTTGAAATATC
The DNA here is from genome assembly GCF_016746245.2 of Drosophila santomea. Lineage (NCBI taxonomy): Eukaryota > Metazoa > Arthropoda > Insecta > Diptera > Drosophilidae > Drosophila > Drosophila santomea. The sequence goes on from NC_053021.2 coordinate 20,186,535, forward strand.
TCGATAACACGAAGCATTGGCTTATAAATTTGCAGAGAGGCGATATTTCAGCAGTGTGTGCGTTTGCACTTGTGATACGAGTAAAATGAAATGGAAAAAGGATTTCCGCCTGCAGTCCCTTGGCCAATGGCCACGCCCCCCCCTTCCGCTTGGCTCAAAGGTGTAAATTTTATTTGAATTATTCGCAAAAGGTCGAGAGCAACGTGTTTGTGAATGTATTTCCAGCTGAATTTTGGCTAGTTTGTTACGTGTTCGGAATGCGACGGCTTTCAGTTCTGGTCTCGAATTCCTCGACAATTTCGGGCGTTCGGCATTTGAAGTTGGTTTGATTTAACTTCCGGTCATTTCATTTCCTCTCCTATTTTTTAGCTCCAATAGATGAAAAGCCGAACGCATTGGAGGGAAATGTACACAGAATATTCAGTTCGGCAATGGACAAGTCAATTTGGACAGCCCAAAGTCAACTCGAGCTGCAGGTATTTTTCTTTAATTTTATTTCAAATAAAGAATTTTCTTTAGTTCCTCCCTTTGCCTGCGAATGTTGAGGAACTCTGTAGAGATGCCACTAACTAGTTTTTAACTAATCGATCGACATTCATTCTTTGTCTAAAGTGGTTCTTATTTTTTAATATATTTTATGTAAATTAAATTGTAATCTTGTTTTGGTTGTTTTTTAGTAGTTTTTTTGATAATCGCTGTACAGCCCAATAAATATAGTTTGGCAACTTACTCGGATGAACATCCTTTGCCGCCATTTGCCGCTGGCCAGCTGAAAATTGGTCTCACGCGACCGACCACCACTTAGCACTTCAGATAATGACAATGATGATCACCGGAATGGAGAATGGATCACACCTCGGCACCTCAGCAAAGCGTTAAGAATGCGCCAAATTGAGCCATTGTCCATACTTTCGATGCGCTGCGATCGTCGGGATGCACAGATTCCACATATACACTATTTGGACTGCCCGCTGTGGCCAAACGACTGCGGTCGACCCCACAACATGACAGCCCAAAAGAGCAAAAAACATAAAGGATCCATTCGCAGGACGATGCTGATGGTGCAACGAATCAATTGCCACTCACCCAATTGCCAATTGCCGATTGCCGAGCAACATTGCAGCATTGTTCCCGATTTCTGGGCTTCTATTTCTGGGTCCCAGGATTATCTGGCGAAAAATTGCAATTTTCATGCTCAGCAACACATGCCAAGACCGCTGGCGAAAAGGACACTCCCCGTGTCCTTTGCCACTGCGACTAGTCACTAGTCGCTCCACTCGACACTTTGTGCAGTTCTGCGTAATAATGCCATCAAATTGGCCGTGCGATGCGATACAAAAATATATTCCTGGCCCGTGGCAAATGGCACATGTAGAGGTCCTGTGAAGAGAGAAAATAGAGAGATGTGCCAGGCTCTGGGGTGTGGAGTGAACTCGACTGGAACGTCGAAAGAGGCGGCTTATAAGGGACAAAAATGGCTAGATTCTGTAGTGTTTTGTACATTATTAAATATGACAACTAAACTTAATTGAAGTGAAAACTATGGCTGCTTTAATATTGCCCATTTATTCCATTTAAAAGACAGTTCTGTTCAAGTTGAGAGATTATAAGGGAAACATTTACCTTTCCCCCCAGCAATTCACCGGTGAATTAGCTGCCCTCCAACCATTTCAGAGGGGATCAGAGAGGGTCTTGTCCAACTGTCAAACTGCTGTAAACTCGATTCCGTTGGGCAGAGTGCTCCACTTGGAGCCCGTGTGTCAGTATTGCGATGGGTTTCCGGCCACTTGGTGTCCGACTTGGTGTCTAATCCGCTGCCGCCTCTCTCATGCCTTCCTGTGAATGGGACTCGAAGGTTTTTATTTGCATGCTGATGAAGTTTGCAACAAAGGCGACTTTGTCGGCGGTTGGCATTGAGGTTGAGTTCTGCAGCTGCCGGGTTTGTCCATGTTGGTTTCTCCATGCTGGTGTTTGTCCGCTTCCGAGGGACTTGAGTTACTTTGAGGGTCTTTGAGGGGCTGGAGGGGCGGCTGAGGCTGCGTGCCGGGGCACTAATGCCGCGTCTCAGGGGCGGCAATTACGACACCTTAATTATGATGCTGGAAGTCGCTAACGGCTTCATTCCAGGCGGTCCGTGATGCGGACAATGCGATCTCGGCGCCCCTCCTTCGCCCCTCTGCTAATCCGCCGCGCATGCGCCCCTGCCTTTGGTCACTTCCGCGGTCAAGTCGTGAATATTGCCCATCCAGATTCCAAGTCGCCAGGCCCACTGCAAAGTGCGCACCCGAGGCAATTTGTCCAGGGCACCCAGTGGTCAAGCATGTGGTGCCCTAGGAGCAGGCTGCTTATCTACAGCTGATTCGGAGGACCTCATGCCGGGCTAATTGCCTCCTGACACACGGCCAACATTGCGGAGGCAGTTGTACACTCGACGAAATTAGCTCTGCTCAGTGCAGAACAGAACAAAACATGGTTTAAATGGGTCCAGTCTTCAGCTTTTCATTGGCACAGCCACATTTCCTTTTGGAAGCAGCTTAACCCATTTAGTGGCACTGCAAGCTTAAATTGAGTGAAAGAACAATAACAGTCTTACATACTTGACAGCTATGCACGGAGTGTGTTTGCAGTGTAGAAAACAAATCGATAAAGGACCTTCCAGGACCCACGACAGTGGCCAAATCTGAACAGCTGTCGTGGCCTCGCATTTGGATCAGGTAGTAAGTGGGTCAGAACTCGTCGTCGACGAGGAAATCGAACTGCAAATGGAAATGGAAATGGATCGCCGTCAAAGGACGCGCCAAAGCGAGGATCTAGGATCGAGGAGCGACAGGACCAAGGATCTCAAACTAACTGGAGTTCCAATTACACCGAGGATGCTGTCAAAACAGGCAACATCCCACGCCGGCCCTCGAGAACTCGAGAGCAACTGCTTCCAGTTAAAAACAAATGAGCACGTTGATTGAGTAATAAGCTGGAAATGGGTGCGCTAGTTGGGTGCCTGTGTTCGTCCTGGATCGTCCTTAGTTTCCCCGTCCCCCGTTGCCCCGTTGCCGTCCAAGTGACGAGTCTCGGCTCGGTTTCGGGTTCAATTACCGCTCTCCTATTTCCCCGTAGGTGCCACTTGTTTGCCCGCATTTGACAACTCAATTGCAAAGTGCTTCGCATTAATTCGACCCGATTCCGATCCTGATCCTGCTCCTCATCCTGATCCTGATCCTGATCCAGATCGAGATCGAGATCTGGGCCTGCAACTGCTGTTCGGTTTCAGCTACAAAACGAAGCCCATAAATCAGATCGAAAACCGAGAGTGGCGCCAGTCTGATTTCTACAAATTTGTCAAGTGTCACATTTTTCCTCCTTCCTGCTGTTTATGTAAATACCAATTGTGTCGAGTGCCCAAATTGGAAGTGAGATGGGCATTTGTATCCTTATCAGTTGCGCAATCTTATCAACTCGGGCATTTTTGGTACAAGCTGAACAACGAGGTTGTTACTTGTATAATTCCTGTAATTTAAGAATATTTAAATCTGTCTAATCCATAAGCGTTATGGATGGGATTCGAACTTGAGCATTCAAATAAAACGATCTTCTTCATCTCTGCAGTTAGATTAATTAGTCCCAGCTTTATTTACACATTTCACTTTTATGACAATATTCAAGTGGCGTAAGGTATTTCACATCGTCTTGGCGATTCGGATAGTTTCTTTTGGATGTTTCTTGGGTAATCTAATCCTTGAAGTGCCAGAGAAATAGACGACAATAGAATTCCATGCATGCAATAATTAGGAAATTTATATTTAAGAAATGTAATTCTTTTAGTTCGATACCTGAAGTACTAGAGATAAAAGCCAACAACTCTGGAGATAACTGAAATGCCTTTCAAGTGATACAGGTACGCAGTTCGCGTGCAAAACCCATTCTTGTGGGGCTTCGCCGAGAAGCCTTCCTTGCGAGGAGGACTAACGTGTAGACTGGTGTAGTGTGTGGAGCATACCCACCGATCCACCCGATCCACACAGTCCACCCCTTCATTAGCCAGGTTGCGCAGGCAAACAGCCCAAAAACAATATTATTTTACATGGCCAAACAATGCGACGACGCCACTCGAGAGCCCCGACACCCCGACACCCCGAATCCCCAATTTCCCCCCTTCGACCAACGAATTCACAGGTAAACACGCGCCAGCGGAGGTGTAAAAGTCAAAACAATGACAAGAAAATTAGCTATAAATGTGGCCCCTTTTTCGCTTTTTTGTTTAACAAGCGACTGCCACACGAACCAAAAAAGCCGAAAAACAAAAAAAGGGGAAATCCGAGTGCAAAACGGTTGGCAAGTCGATAAATAAACAAGTGACAGCCTGGGCAAAAAAAGGGGGGGATTGGGGATTGGGGGCTAGGCACACAGGAGGTTGATTAATACGGGGCCAAAGGTCGGGTTAGCTCTGACAATAAACAATATTTAATTTAACATGTGTCGCTGATGATGCCACAGAAAAAGAATCGCGGAAAAGGGGACTGGCTGTCGGTGGGCAAATTTGATTAGATTCAGGGCTTGGCAGGCACAGGATGTGCTCAACTCCATTTAGAAATTGTAAGGATACTCAGTTAATATTCAGATCTTGCAAACTAGCACATCGTGATGTGATATTGTTAGGGATACAGTTGTCATTTTCAGATATATTTGCAGGATACGTTCTCTAAGAAATACCGAGTCCTTGGCTGCAAGGAAAAACATTTTTAGCACTGCCACATTAATATTTGTGGTTAGTTAGGTGCAACTCCTTTCAGCTTGAATTCAGTGCAGGACCTGTATTTACTGTATTTGGAGCAACTAAAGCTGGCAGGGAATCGATGCTTCGACGTGGACGAGGGCCTTGCCGCCGAAAAGGTCAAAGTTTGCCCACAGCCACCCGATTTTTTGGGCACTCTGGCTTGTTTTTCCGTTCTCCGTTTGTTTTCATGAGCTGAGATGAGCTGCGCTAATACTAACAATGTTAATTAGCGACTCCTGCCCTTTGTTTTAATTGCGGGGGGATGCGAGTCGGCAAAACAAAGGGGTTAGTTGCCGTAGTTGCCGTTGGCCAAGTTAATTGCATTTCTCGCGGAAGAATGCCTTTGGCCTTCGGCGGCGCCCGCTGCGTCAACTCGAAAAACTGAGTAAGCTCGCCAACTGTTGTTGGCACAACACAAATCAGGACAGGATCGGAACAGGAACAGGAACAGGACTTAGTTGCTCTAATACGCTTGGCACTTGGAGGGCGGAGGAAAACTATGCCGGCACCAGGACCTGGGAAACTAGAAGGGGAGTGGAGGCTGAAGGAAGCTAGAAAGGGGTGAGTGAATTCGATTAAAATTACATTTTTCACAGCGAGGAACAGGACACGCAGCGTGATTCCTTTCGATTGTTGCTCGCTCGCATTTGCAACTTGTGCAACGCATTTAATTTTATTTCATTCGAGTTTCATTTGCCAATCGCCGCCCCGCAGCCCGCAGTCCTGCAGCCCCGCAGCTACCGTGTTTTATATTTTATTTTATTTTGTATTCAGTGTTTCGCATTTTGTATTTTGTATTTTGTATTTTCTATTTGGTACTTCGTCTTTCCCACTCGCAGTTGACAACCCTTCGCAGGACCTTCCGCGCCACAGGACACTGGTTCTAGCGAGGATCGGGCGACTCGGGCGACTCGGGCAGGAAGCAAAGCTGGCCACGTTGTGGGCTCACGTACCCGGCCACAAGCGAGGTCTACCAGAAGCCACCCCGTAAGCACACTGAGCGAAAGTAGAAGGTTGTCCTGATTTTGGAAGAGCTTAATATGTTGAAATGAATTGCAAGGCAAGACTGGGTGAGTAAAGATTTGTTTTAAGTTAACTTACAGAACGGAAAAAACCAAAGCTAAACATATAGAATATATATTCAGACATATAGAAGTGGAAAAATTAATAATTTCAAATGCACCAGCATCCTATGATTTTCTATGCTTAACTGTAAAATATAGGACGATACTTGTGCTTACTACTGTTGTAATAGCTCCCATTTATTTGGGACATATTTTGAACTGACAAAACCACATGCCTCGCTGAATGGCGCCCCGATTTGTCGCAGTGTGCGGCGAGTCGTCGCCTTGCTGTGTGTCATCGTCATCAAAAAGGACACTTGACGGGTACAACAAAAGCCGATGTTGTGCTGCCACCGTTTGCTATTTTATTTCTATTCGCCTCATTCATTCATTTGCAGCTTTTAGCGCTGCCTTTTGTCCGTGCTTATCGCCCTGTCCCTTTCTAATGCCCATCGCCCCATCTCCCTCTGGCATCTTTCTCCTCACGCCGTTTTTATTTCTTTTTTTGAATGAGTGCGCTCCTCACATAACGCTAACGCTCGTCCGCTGTGCGCCTGATTATCCTTTCAATTAAATTGTAGCGTAACATTTTCCACATCGACGGTGCCGCAGCGAGTCCTGCAGAAAGAGACCGCCGCATGCGGAGCGACAGAGAGAGAGAGAGAGAGCGAAGGAGGGAGGACGCAGGATGGAGGATGTAGATGCCTTCTAGCTGAGTGAGTGTAAGTGGGACGAAATGTCCTTTTCTCGCGAGTGTGAATGTGAATGCAACTGCGAGTGCGAGTGTCCTTATTCACTGAGTGGTGAATGGGTGCACGAGTGAATGGCTGGCTGAGTGTGGCTGTTGATTTTGCTAATGGCCCCAGGACCTTCGAACCCAAAATCCCGACCCGGGGCAAAAGTCACTTTTTGCGAGGGTTCGATTTGTGGAACAGCTTTTCAAATTTCATCGATATGTCGACGGTGTGTGCGGTTCCTTGTTAGCAAGAAGGTTCGAAAAATAAATGTCTCATTATTGAACCTAGTTTAAATCATTAGTTAAATCAGTAGTTCTACTTGTTGCTCTATTCTTCGAATGGCTTAAGTTCCAAGCAATCCAAGTGTTGTCATTTATTTTAATATACGTTTTGATCTACAATACAACCGTTTACTATCAGTGAGAGGAAGAGAACAGCTTTTAAAAATAGCAAACTCTTGTTAGTTTTAGATTTGGCGACGTATATTTGCATTAGCCAATTATAAATGTCATTTCTAAATACGGTTTTCGTTTTAATTGCTCTTTTGGCAGCTGCTGGAGATGGGCTCGCGATGAATAGTAATTTGCATTTCCAAATCCAAAAACGAGTTGTCCAGGATCACCAGACATTTGCAATGGAATCGGAAAAAAGACAAGTATATACAATGTCGAGGCTGGCGTTTTTATTTTTGATTTTGATTTCCATTTGTGATTTCTAATCCCGACAGCTCCATTTGTGTTGCCATTAACAGCGAGTGCCGTTGTTTATGTGCCTGCTCCTGATTTATTTATTTATTTATTATTACATTTGACTGATTGCCGACACCAGCCGTCCCACCCCCCGAAACACTCATGTATTATGGACAAGTTGATTGTCGAGCGGCAGCAGCCTGATTTTCGTTTTGTGTAGGCAAATCATATTATATCATATCATCTATTATGCAGCGCTGCCCAAATAAAATCCCATTTAGCACCGCCCAGAAGCGGAAGAGCGGAGCTCTCACAACTCCAACTGCAATCGGATTCCGGGCTGAGCCCTTTCAATCCGCCCCGAATCGATGGGCTGTGGTCCCCCAGTGATAGTCACTCCTTTGACACCATTTCTTCATCCGCCCGAGGAAGAGGCAGTTTTGCAGTTCAGAAATCCAGTTTTCCACCTGAAATAAGCAACTCATTCCACCTGCCAATATATACCTTAATATTAAAAACCTTGCAAAATCCTCTGCCACTTTTACGATACATATTTTCATTTGTCATGCATTTCATTTGTTTAAAATTAGTTTTTGTATTCTATTTTAGGCAGCATACAATTTTGAATTCTTAAAAAACCTGCATAATAAGTTCAGTAAACACACCTGAAAAAGGAAAAATGAGTTTGTGCCTCGGATTCTTTAATACTCTACAGACTGATTGGTAATCAAAGAGCTTTAAATGCACAAATTTACCATTAAATTGTCGAGGAGTGTTAGTTAGCTTGTGTGTCCCTCCTTTTGGGCATTCAAGAGTGGCCGATGTCCGAGAACCTCATTTGTGCAGTTTTTCCCTTACAAGAGGTGAGCAAACATGGTGCTGGTGGATAAACTAATGAACACCAGCCGTGCAAAAACACTGACACAGTGGAGCCTCTGAGGATGGAACGCCAAGGGAGTTGCGTCCCCGCATCGGAGTCCCACTGCAGTGCACACTTACTCGAATCTCCCATTGATTTGACAGCCAAACAGCCAAACAGCCAAATAAACAGGCTGGCAAACAAGCGAGTGAGTGAGTCAACAAAGGCGCAGGACTCTGCATTTTTTGCGAGTGCGCATTTCCGCTAAGCAAAACAAAAAACGAGGAAACTTTGCAAAAATGGGTAAACAGTCGAAAGGTGCGCTTATCCGACATCGCTGATATGCGATTCATCACCTTTGTGACGGGCCCAATTCAATCAGCGGTAATTATGTCGCATGCAAGTCCTTTATCCTCCTGCCAGATCGCTCCGAAACTCAAAACTCCCGACTCACAGCCCAAACTGAAACTGAAACCGAAACCGAAACCGAACCAGAACCAGAAGGGCCAGGGGATTACAACTCCGTGTTTATTAAAAGCAGCCGTGAATGGAATTCAGATGACTATCGAAGGGCTTAGTTACGCAGTAGCCTGATTATATTGGCAGTGCCGAGTGTTGCATCCGAGGGCCGGATGTCGATTTCCATCGCAAATCTGCGCACTGCACCTGAGATCAGCGGAAAGCGATAGAGCCGTTTATTTGCAGCGACAACGAGCAAACAGGTAGCACACTTGGCATGATACACCCAGCCGAAAACACACAAGATAATGTTGTACCTAGTTAAGGTGAAATACCCTTGCAGTTAAAGCCAATTCAGCAGATCACTTACGGCATCTTCTCCTACGGCAACAGCACTTTTTTAAGTTTGAAATTATTCATATAGGTGCCATAGAAAGGAATGAGAAATTAGTGGGTTAATAATGAATTGTGGAACATTTAGTATCTAATACCATCATCAAATTTATAAAAATCCCATTACAGTGCATTCTTGTAATAAACAAACGGCTGACACCAACAAATTAGAACTGGCTATAATTTAAAGCTGAAGTACGTACTGTTTGTTTGAAAATTGCTTATTAATAATACGAATACGTGCCAAGATGTTAGCAACTCAGGTCGCGCAGTAAATTGTCACTATCCCATAAGGTGACAACTCACAAAAGGATCATAGCTTCTACATATTTGGAAGTACGGGTGCTAAATCTGGGGCTTAGCTTGCGACAGCCAAGTCAAAAGGATCCAAATCAAAAGATATCCAGAAGACGGCTGCGAGACTTGTGCGAATCGCCACCCTGCACAGAAACTTGAAGCTGACCCTTTGGCGACCACTGACTTTCAACCAGCACTAGACTCGCTGCCACGAAAGGCTGAGGCGCCACAGGAATTCAAGAATCCACCAAGGAGGCTCACAAAAGAGGACAAAGAGACCTCATTCGCAGTTTCCCTTTAAAATGGAACAGTAGACACTTACATTTATGCCATTTATTATTTATTATTAATTAGACACAGTTAACAGTAGTGAGACAGCGCGCCCAAGAACACAAAAAGTTTGATGGAATTCCCCGAATGCATTAATAAAAGTAAAAATAATAATAATAATAAATACTTTTCAACGAATCGAGTATACCCTTTTATTCTGCGAGTGACCGATATAATTAACGTAAGGCTAAAAACGGAAAACCAACCTTTGTAGCCTTCTTTTTGGCTGTTTGTGCGCTTCAGAAATATGCAATCTATAGCGCCCTCTAGCGGGTGTTGGATACACTTTTACTGCCATATCTACATATTATTCTACACTGCGCCCTCATAGGTGGTGCTTTCCTAGGCCAGTATCCTTAGTACCAAAGCTTACCGTAAAAGCTCCTTTCGCCACTGTTAAGCCCAACACGTAGTTCCTGACTACGCCGCGATTCTAGAGGCGCTTTTAAGAAATAGTTCCCAAAACTTACAAAAAGCGCCATGTGGAGCTTCTTTAAGCTATGAACCTACTTTTACCATTAATACCTACTTATAATATAGTGTTAAATATTTTGCAAATTAATTATTTGGAAATCTAAATAATTATGGCTGTGAAGGAATGCCACACTATACAAATATACACTTAAGCCTTACTTAGAGATTGATTACAAAAGCGCCACCTATGTAACTAGAATGTGTATTTCGCTCAACGACAACAGTACGTATGAGGAATGCGATTTAAGACCATTGTGCGCCCCCAGAAAAGAGGTTTTCGGAACTCACTTTGTACATTTAAATTGTTGTAAACAGAAACAAAAAATAAACATAAAATTATAATAAGTTTTAGTTTTAGATTAGTAGACAGTGTTTCGCCCCCCGATGAAGTAAAAGCCATTGCATATTTATGTATATTTCGTAACAAATCGAAAATTGTTTTTATTACTTTCTGATCAAAATCATACAACGTTGTCAATTCGTTTTCTTGATTACTCAATTATCGCATTATAATAATGTGTTTTTGGTTTATGTTTGGTTTTGTTTGATTTTTTTTTGTGTTTTTCGTTTTTTTCGTTTTGTATTTTTAATCTTGTCTGTTTTTGGTTTTTACGTTTGTTGCTTGCTTCTTTAATAATAATTTATAATTTATATAATAATATTTTATAATATTACTTGGTAATTATTAATTCCCATCAACGTCCCTGGCCTTTTTTTTTTTTTTTTTGTGTGGGAGCATCGGGGGCGGGGGTGGCTCGGAAAGAGAGTTCCCCCGCTCCCTTCTTCCGACTGGGCTCTTTCGCTTTGCTTTGCTTTTTCATTTGCTTTGCATTTGCTTTGCCTCTGCTTTTGCTTCTGCCTTTGTTTGTCTTTGCCTTTACTTTACTTTTAATGCATATGATTTTTGGTTTTATTTCTTCGTTCTTCTCTGCCGCCTTTTAGTTGTTATTTATTTTATGTAATGCGCCTGCTGCAATAATTTTAGTTTGTAAAATTAACTAATCGTAAAATGTGTGTGTATGTGTGTGTGTGTGGGTATGTGTGAGTGGGTGTATGTATACTGATGTGACTGTCTGCGGTCTGTCTGTGTGTGTTGGCTGTATGTATGCGTGTGCGTGTTATTTACAATTCGATTTTTCGATTTTTTGTTCAGTGTCTTAAATGTTAGGTGTCCTCGCCTCCACTTCCGTTTCCGCTTAGTACTCACTCCTCCTCGCTTTATTGCATAATTTCATTATTATTGGTATTTGTTTTGCTGACGTATATAATATATAAATATATACATACATATATACATACATATACATATACATATATATATATATATATATTTCATATACTCGTGTATATATAATTCTGCATACCGCCCTTGTGTGTGTGTAGTTCGAATATGAACGCCTGTGAGTGTATAATTTATTACTTAGTCTGCTAAAAATTCACGTTTATATCCTCAATATAGGGGCTTCATATAAGTGTATGCCATGTACTGTATATAGATTTGTTTTGCCTCCTCATCTCCTCCTCCGATCGGATCGATTCGAGTAGTATATACTAAAAATTCTCGTCACTGGTATTATGCATATAGTATATGTGTGTGTATATGTATGGCGATCGGGGCACGTGCGCATATATCGGACGTGCATATATATCGACGGATATCGGATATATGATCACATATATATGTTCGCGGCTCCGATCTATACTGCCTGGCTCTCCCTTCTCGCTATCGTTATCGTTATCGGCATCACTATCGCTATCGCCATCGTTCCGCTTTCGTTCCCATTTGCCATCAATAATAAATTGATTTGTTAAATAATTTAAATTGTATATTACTTATATGGGGCCTTAAGACCTAATCCGTACTGCCTACGTGTTTCGTTTCGTTTCGTTCGTTTCGTTTCAAGTTTACCGTGTCACTCATTTGAAAATTTATAAACTGAGGACGTTTTCTTGTGTGTATGTGTTCATGTGTCTATGTGTGTGTACTGCGTCTGGTGTGTGTTTGTGTATGGCTATATATATATATATATATATATATATATATGTATTCGCGTATATATATATTTCTATATAGCTTCAAATTAAAGCTTTATTAACCATGCTCGCGTTTTGTTTTCGTATTAACAAAATTAAACGTTCGTAATAATCGTACTCAAGACTCAAAAATCGATAATCATAAATTACGATAACTGCACGTTATAACTAGTTAAATGTCCATTACCGTTACCGTTTATCGTTACTGTTTACCATTACCATTACCATTACCATTACCGTTAGCATTTACCATACAAGTACAAGTACAAAAAAAAGATTGGATCTACTACTTCTCTATCGATTTCGATCGATTATTATCGATACGCAGCGACTTACACTCGACATCGCTCCACTGGCTAGTTGTATGCGTTATTTATGTTATCCATAGGTCTGTATATCTGTATAATTATGCTATATCCATATACCTAGATATATCTGTGTGTATATAAGAGATACAAACTAGAAGTACGCTTAACGCCTAAAAGTATTCACTAGATTCGATCTACTCCTTTCAGCTCCTACATCCGCCTTCTTAATTCGCATGTCCTTCGCTCCAGTGGTTGTGCATCTGTGGTTGTGGTGGCCATTGTAATTGTTATCGTAATTGTGGTTGTGATCTCGATTCAGCCATCGATTTCGTTTTCGTATTCGATTCTTGGGGGTGTGCGTATCTAGGGGTGGTGGTTTTTCGATAGGAATGGGAATGGAAAGTAATCGACGTCTTTCATTGGATATGTGCGAGTGTCTCTAGTTAAAAAAAATATTAATCAATTTGAAGCAGCTGAAGATGGGGATTTCATCGGAACCCTCTCATTTCTTCTGTGCTGGGATCTGGGGAAATCTATCGGTTATTGGTTATCGAAGTCGGTTTAGTCTAATATTGCGTGTATAAGTTGCGTATTCCTTAACGGACCTTTAGTGTACAAATATGAATGCTTTATCTTGATTTTTTATTTTTTCGTTTGTTCTCTTTTGTTTGCCATTTGTTACTGCTTTAAAATCTTTGTTTTTACTTCAGTTCTTTTTGAATTTCATTTTTGTGTAGATTTGTTCTTTTCTGTCTGCGCCTGCCTTTCTGCGTCCTTCTTCTCGACCTCTTCTGCCCATTCTTCCATATATTAATAGTTGCTTTTACCTTTTGTTTTGTATAAATATTCAATGCATTATTTAATTATTATTAATTATTTAGTATTCGTTATTAAGTGTAATCAAAATTCCTCTAGTTGAAGGCAATCGGCGAATATATTTGAAATTATTTATGCAATTATTTTACATACGTTCGTTTCGTTTTATCATTTACATTATATTACGTTTTACTAAACTTAGGATCTCCTGGAAAACAAGTTGAAATACAAATAGTTCCTTACTCTGACTGCTTTTCTACATAATTTAATAATTTCATAATTTGTCTACCTGCCAGCCTGCTGCTTTTTGCCCTTCGCTTTTGTCTGGTTAAAAAGTCATCTGAATCTGGAAAACTTAGGTGTAATTTTGCTAAGAATGTCTCGCTCTACGGTTATCAACTAATCCACGCTGTTGTAAAACACTTTATATATAGTTATGTATATGCTTGTTTGTATTTATATTTATATATATGTATATATATATGCTGGGTCTTTTATGTATGTCGGCTATGTACAGGTCGTGTATTGGTTGATCTGTGTTAAAAGTTATGCTTACTCGTAAATTGTATTTAGTAAAAAAAATGCTCACCGACTCGGCCTCTATATAATAAATATATACACGGTTTGCTGGTTGATCGATCGGTCTCACTTGAAAATCTTTAAGGCAGTTTTCCTATACACTCCATCAAATGCGGCTCGCTAATTTTGCTGCTGAACTCTGGGCCACCAACGAAATAAATCGCTTTCTATCATTTTCAAGCCGCTGAGATCTGGGGGCGTGGCCAATAGTATAGAAAACTTCAACAAAAACAAAACCCAATTAAAAATGAGATATAAATCACATTTAAGCTGCAACGTTATTCCAGTTGGGGAAACAAGGTATTTCGACTCAAATAGTGAAATATATACGCTTTGCTGGAAGACAATAAATTAGCTGCTTGTGAAAGTCCCCAGCCACGCCCCTTTTAGTCCAGGAAAACTGATTTCTGATTTTCCCTCGTCATTTCAGTCCTGGTCCTTCGATCTCGCCTAAAAAGTTCCCTCACTAATTATTGTCTGCTATTTGTTCACACACACACAAATTGATATATACGCTAAGTGCCTAAAGTAATCCTGAACCGCAATCCAAAATGGTTAATCAAGTGACGACCATCGGATATTGGCTATCGAAATCGAAATCGAGAATCGGGAGAAACCGAAACGAAGGAGGGTTAAAGTCGTGGGCCTAGGTAAATGATCAAGATACGAGCTCGATTTTGCGATTCTTCAATTTGGTTTCGCTTCTCGGTAATTAATAATTTTCAGCAATTTTGTATATCTTCGCTTAGTGCTATTAATTGGATGTTCTTAAGGTGTGGTTTTGGTTTTGGTTTAAGCTTTAGCTTCGTAAAAATTTGTCTGAGAATGTGAATTGGCAGTTTCAATTTGTATGCAATATTTGTTATTCGTTATTTGGTATTTGATCTTTACAATTTTGATTCGATTAGTATATAATTAAAAAACGCTTTCGCTTCCTAATAAAAAGTTCTCACTATTCAATTCGATTCAGCTAGGGAATTCAACTAAATTGTTTTCTTTTATCGTTATCGTTGCGCTAATCACTCACTAATTCGATTTCAAATATAAGTTACGAGTATTTCACCAATATGCTTCACTAATTGTTGCTTTTAGTTCGTTCGATTTCCTGGTTCAGTTTTTACTGCGTTTTTGAGCCGTGAGAAATTGACTTTCTTCGTCGCTGTAAATTGAGTGGGTGCTGAGAAAGAGAAAGGTAGATAGTGAAGGGGATAAGAGCATAAAGAGAGAGAGGGAGGGATAGAGGACAGGTGGGTGGAGAATCTGAAATAAAACCCCAAAATAAAACCAAAAAAACAATGATATGTATACAAGTCTCTTTTTTATTGCACGAATGAACAAATGAGTGAGAAAGTACGGTAGAAGTTACAGAACTAAAACCTTATCTTAGCCACCAAACAATACATAATAATTATACACAAAAAATATGGCAGAAACCAAATTCAGATCGGGAGCAAACAAACAGACAAACAAATGAACAAACGAACACAAACATTAAACACTGAAAAAAAACGATGATTTCAACAGAATTTTGCAATATTCTTACGGATTCAGATTCTTTTAAATGGGATACACGAGTTTTATAGCCTCTTTCCACTGTCACATGTTGGGTGTGTGTAAAACGTGTAAGCCACATTTTCTCTATAAGAGATAAACTGGCGATGATCACACTTAATTAATTCATTTTCATTCTCTGTAAAGTGTGAAATGCTTTGATAAAACCCAAAATTTTCATGCGTGCATTTTGTCATTTTTTTCTTCAAGTGGAAACAGGCTATGTAGTCAACCAATAGTTAACAGATACTTTTAGTGGGAAAGAGATGGAAATAGGGTGTAAGAGAGAGAGGGAGAAAGAGTGAGAGAGAGAGCAAAAAAGTGCAGTGCTGTGTGGTGAGAAGTGGACAGAATTGTACCGGAGGTGGTGAAACGTGGTGAAGAGTCATCGTTGTTACCGTTAGCTCTGCCTGATTCCGTTTCCGTTCTAATTTTCATTTCCGTTTCCGGATGTGCTTATTGCTTCTAGGATTGCGTCTATGAAATGTCCTTCTTATTTTCTAGATTCAGCTAGTACAATTCGAACTCTTCGACCTAATATTGCGGCATACTTTGAAAAATAAAGTCTTGCGTATTGTTCGTTTGCTTTTGCTTTTGTTTGTTTGTTCGATCGCCCCTAGATCTATTACGATATTTTACAATTGCTTTTAGTTGGAGTTACGAGTTACGAGATACGAGAGATTCCATCTTGAGCTACACTAAGTATTCCTTTCATTTATTTTCTTTTCTTTTATTTCTTTTGTTTGTTTGTTTGTTTTTCGTTAGCCTAGCGTGTAGATCATATACGTATCGCTTTAACACTATCGACTAATGGCAATTTCCTTGTAATATGCTTACGTTTTGGTATGGTATTCCTTCTTATTCGCCCCCCTTTAATTACAGTGTAAGTATCCTCGATATTTATACATTTCTTGTCGTTTACCATGTTTGTGGTTGCTTGTGTTGTGTGTGTGTGGCTATAAGTTCGTGTGTATGGGGCTTAACCTACGAATCCACGACAAAAAAAAAAACGCGGACAAAAATGGTTCAGTTTGAACTAGAATTACAATTACACTTAGTTGGCTATAAGCAGTTAAAAAAAAATACGTTAAAATTACTTATTACCATTTATTGTTACATTTATTGTTTTTTCGCTTCAACCTCATACCCACTTTCTCCTCCCTCTAAATTGTAATGCGTCTTTGAGTATGCTGAGTAGTGTGAGTAGACGGAAAAAGCACTCAAATTAGGTGATCTAAATCCAAAATGAATTCCCGAAAGGAGTGAGGTTTTGAGCAGGTCCACATCGGCAATTCCTGATTCTGTGACAAGGAACAATCATCGGGTGTGGGTGTTAATTCCTTTTGCTTTCTTGTAACTACTTTCGGCATTGCAGTGCTAGCCCTACGGAAATACCCTATCTATTTCATATCAGGTCCACCCCCATTTCGATTCATATACTTGTATGTACGGTCTTTAGCTATTTAAATTTGATTTTACAATTACTGGTTTTGTTGGCAGTGACATTTGTTGTTAGATTTGCATCTCTGGCTTGGCTTTTTCTGGCTGTGTATCTGTTTTTCTTGGTCGTCCTTCTAAAGATGGGAAAATGCGACGTGGGCAGGGGGGAAAACTTTTGAGGCATCTGTGTGACTGGTTCTTTGGTCCACTTCTTGGGGGCTGGGAGTTGCGGAAGTTGGAACTGGGAAGTGGAAAGTGGAAAGTGGGATGGACCCTGGATCAAGGATCAGGATCCAAGAAAGGAGCAGAGATTGGAGTTAGAGAGCGGGAGGTGCGCTTCAAAAGGTTTTCTGGACGGATATTACGATTTGTAGCACATGATGAACTCGTGGATGGGTGACTATTTTACTTTTACGGAGGGGGTGATGTTTGTCATAAAAGGGGCTTACTGTAGGACCACCTGCAATGCCTGGGGGAATTGTCGAACTCCCGAACTGTACCCTCCTGTTTAGGACTTTAATCACTAGCGGTATTATAAAGTTATTATCGTTGCGTTTACACTTGATTCATGTGGCAAAGCGTGAGTGTGCCGCCCGATTTTCCTGGGTTTTTCCTTTCGCATTTACCGCTTGAGTACTAGGCGTATTTTTCGTAGAGAGAGATAGAGTTGAGTATGCTCTATTATTAGTGGAGTTAATTGTTTTATGATGCGAATGTTGGCTGCTCTCTTTTGCTGAATGATCGATTGATAATTATATATATTTATATATGCTTTACATGCTATATACGTGTGTGTTTGTGTGTGGTGTGGTGTTGTGTTGTGAGTGTGAGTGTGTGTGAGCTTAAAACATTTCCGTTTCCGTCTGTCTGTTTGTCTTTGTGAGTTGAAAGTTACGTTCTGTTCGGTCGGTTTTTCAGTTTTTCAGTTTTTCGGTTATATAATGATGCGCGCTATAGTTTCTTCTAATTAAACTATGTAAATGTATCCTTTGTTTCGGTTTTCGGTATTCGGTATGGTATTTTCTGAACTTTCTTTGATATTTACTGATATTTTCTGTTCGTTTCGTCTCGGTTTTAGGTTTTACTCTTTCTTTTTCTTTATCATTATTTCGCTATCTGCTCATTTCGGGTTTCAATTTTCATTCATTTCTGTATACAAAAAAATTCTGTTTTCAGTTTGCCTTTTTTTGGTTGTTTTTTTTTCTATGTTTTTTTTTTCGTTTTGTTTTCTTGTTCATTTGTTTAGCGGGTAATACAAATGCTTAGAGTTAAAAAAAAAATTGTTTATATATATATATATATATATATATATATATATATAATATATATATTATACATATATGTAGAATTACTTGTATGCTTGACTTAGTTAACCTACATTCGAATACATGAACACTTCAAGATATCATTGTAATAAGTAATTTAATTGAATTGAATTTAATTTAATTAAACTGTTACTCCCCTCTGCGATTTCCACTTGCGATTTTCTTGACTTTCATTTGCTGCTTTCACAAAGCGGGGAGGCTTTTCTTTCCCCGTCTTGTTGCGTTGTTGTAGCATCTCGTTTGTATGGTTCTCCTGCTTTTCCTCGGTGAGAGTGATGCTGACTTTCGATTCTTCTCCGTCTCTTCTCTTCTTGGGGTTAATACAGAAATGCAATTTTCCGCGGGCGTCGTCTCGACTTTGTTGATGTTTGGTTTAGTTAACGCTGCATGACAAGCAAAGTGCGATGTGTTCTACGGGGCGTATGAGTGATTTCGCTGTAAGCGTATGTGTGGCGTCGTCTGTGTGTGTGTGTGTGTGTGGGTGGGTGGGTGTGTGTGTGCGTATTTGTCTGTGGTTTCCGTTTCCGGTGCTGTCCATTTGCTGTTCTCCTCACACTTTGATCTTGTCCTTGGGGCAACTTTCTATGGGTCGCTGATCGCTGATTGCCAGGCGATCCCTTGTGACTTGTGACCTTGTGACCCCTGGCCGACGGCAGGCGCTACTTGCCACCGGCTTGGGTGTCCTGTCCGGAAGTCCCAGGACTTCCGTTCTCGATCTCTCGATCTGTCGATCTCGATTATTCGATATCCGTTTTCTCATTTACGTTACTTTAATTGATTGGTATTGAATTCTGAGTAATTCCTTTCGTTGCGTGGCTGTTAATGCTTTCCTATTTTTTCCATATTTCTCCATGCTTTCATTCCGCTTCCATTTTGCTATGCTGTATTCTATGTCCTGTGGTTTTGGATGTGTTTGTACCGACTATCGATAGACTTAGTCTCCATGATTGAAAATGCTGATTTATGACTGACTGCGAGCTGACGATAGTTTTTTTGGTTGTATTTTTGAGATACGTTTTTTTTTAAAGATTTTTTAGCGGTGTGTTGAGTTGTAAGTTTTAATGAAGCGGCTGCTGCGAAGATCTCTAGATTCCTTTGTGGTTGTAATTGTCCTTTCTTAGTCTTGTTCTAGCTTTCGACATGTTTGTTGTTGAATTCGATGGTTTTCAAATGGAGACGACAAATTGCATTTTGTATTCTTTCTAATACTCCCAATATCATGCATCCTGTATTTCACCTTTTAAGCCAGGCACCCTGTGGTGTTGGTTATGTCCTAAACGATTCGCTAAGTCCTGTACAACATCACGAAATATAACTGTATCTATGTTTTCACCTAGTAAATACAACAAAAACCAATCGCCCATCTTCGAACGACGAACGATTATTTCAATAGCGTCACGACGCACTAACCTGCAATGGGAAAAATGGTATTCAGTATGGTATTGTTTAAAATATTATATAAAATATTATGTAATGGGAATCACTAGATTTGATAAGGGTACAACAGGGTGCCAAAGAAAGAGCTAAGGTATCAAATTCGCATAGGGTCTACAAAGTATGCAGTGAAAGACGAACTCGAATGCGAACTAGTATATATTTATGCTGCATACTTCTAGACACCTATATAGGGATTTTTGTGGCGAATCATTAGCCAGAAAGCTGCTTGTTTGCTTTGTTTAATTTAAATTTATATTTTTCCCTATTTATTCCCGTATCAACGCCAGTGAGCCCCCCAATGTCTACGCAACTCACCTAAATCGCATACGAAATAAGTAGACCCTCATTCGAGGAGAGAATATAATAACCACCCTGTATATTAGCGTTAATAATGTGAGAAACGTTAATAATATAAACCAAAACCAAAGGAAAATGTAAATCTTCTCATTAACAACGTTTAATGGTAAAATGCAAATGGCGTCGTGTTTCTCCACCTAGAAAAGCAGATTAAATTATTATTGAGTCTTGGGTTTGTCGAGAGCTGCATTCGTTACTCACCTCCCCACTTGAACCATATTTAAAAAATGTACATTTGGTCATTCTGGGAAATATGTAAATCATCGGATCCATGCGATCTTCCTGATCGGTCTCCATATAATCTATCACTTTCAGGCCAAATGTCATAAATTCGCCATCGAAAAATCGATTCATAAGAAACATTTGACCTGCAAAGGAACCACAAAAAAGATACAAATCAGCACCAAAGAGATACAGAGATACACTTTTCGTTCGTTCGGTTTATCTGCCTATACATCTCATCTGTCCTACTTGAATATCTGTTTATCGGACCGGACACTGGGATTGATGGGTTCTTTGCCACCGATTTCCCACCGAATTTCCACCTTTTCTTTTCCATTAACCCCCTATTTGTGCATGAGTGCATAGGTGCTTTTTGGAAAATTCGGCGTATCGAATCGGTACGGACTTTTCCCGATCCGATGCATTCGGATCCGCTTGATCGATTGATTTGAGGCCAGCGGGGCGGGAATGAATCGATTTTCTCCTCAATTACAACTCACCCGCACCCGCGCAGCCCATTAATTATGGCAGATAGACCGACATCGGATGCAGATACAGATACAGATACAGATACAAATACAGATGCGTATTCGGATTCGGAATCGAAATCAGAATCCATCAATCGACCGCGCTAATTGCGGCTAAATGGGATCGAGATGGAGATGGAGATGGAGGTCAATGAACAAACAATGCTCCAAGGTACGTTAATTTTTATGGCGAACTGATGCGCATTTCATTGGTTTTATGGAGAGAACAATAAAGGATTAACCATTGGGATATGCTGCCACAGGGGCACTAAACAAATTTTAACGAGCACTTTCTGCGCAAGCACTGTGGTCATAATGATTTGCATAATAAACTTTTGAAAGAATAACCAATGAATGCTCAAAGGAAGACTACATTATTCAGGGAAAAGCCTCTGCTGAACAGCTCCTAATTTACTTTTAAAGTCACTTGGCAACTAAGTGGGCTAGATAGATGGGATTTCTCATTTTTCATTTATAGAGGAAAAAGCCTGATTCCACTGACACATATTTCTACATCCCGACCGAATGTACATTATCCAGGCAAGAAGGCTATAGTTGAGGGTCTCGACAGTACTCAATTGGTGATGTATGTATAATATGAGGAAATGGTTGTTTTGCGACTCAGTTAAAGCTAGTTTAATTGCCACTAAAATGAGATTTTGACCACACGCAATTCGTTTAGCCGATATCATCTACTGATAATGAATAAAATAATTCCTATGAACGTGTTGACGTACCCAGGAAAATATTTCAAATATGCGATTGTATAGCTGGCTCTGCAATTAGCTGCATTTTCGCGGCGCCTCACCTTTCAGTCAATGAATTTCCACCGATTTCCAACGATTTCCCCCGATTTCCATTTACATTTATCCTATTCCCTGCCGCCTAATTAGCCCATTTGAAATTTTTCAACCGATCGCCGCCCCTCGCGCTGCTTGAAACGATGTCAGCCATTTTATAAACGTGTTTTACTCACAATATTATTGTTTATTTCCCATGTCTTCTGACAGTTCATTATTTTGTCAGAGTTCGAGTCTCGGCGCGCGCGCCCCACGAGGGGACCAGAAATATCAGTATCGGGAAGCATTTGTTTATTTTGATGCGGGGCGGTCAGTCGATAAAAATTCGTCATTGATTTTTCGGCGTAAAATCGAACGGGGAATGTTAATGAATGCCGAATTTATGAGGCCCGTCGCAAGAAACCGTTTTGCTAACCCCGAAACTTTGTTTACCGATCTCACTGCCACCTGGAGAAGTCGACAGATTGGCATGTGCACCGCGAAAAACACCGCACTGTTTTCTGCGTTCTATGTTCTGTTTTATCGCAAGATTTTGTTACTCAACTATCATTCGGCTATTCATTTTCGACTGCATGGTCACTCATTTTATTGGCGAAAAACGCACTTTACAAGGTGTTAATTTTAAGTAGTTTTCCTTATACAAGTATTTCCTAGTATGAGTACCGGGTTTTTCCCCGTCAAGACACTCGACCATAGCTTTCTTCCATTATCATATCAGTTTGATCTATTTGGTTCAAACACATAGATGAGCCAAGGTCAAAGCAATATTCTTGCAGCAGTTGATGATGCGAACTGAGTTCGATGGGCCCCCTTTGGCACAGGACGATCTCAGGACACATCGGTTGGATATTTGGATATTTGGATATTTATTTGTATTTATTTTTTACCATGCACTAGTACTAGTACTCACCTATCACATTTATAAGGGCGAGCAGCTCACACACGTAATATCTGTACGCCCACCAATTGTGATATCTGCAAACGAAATCGGCGGAAATTTGGCCATTAGCTGTGATTCAGAGCTAAATAAATGTACGAGTAAATTTGCAGCTCTACAAATGCCAAAACGTTTGGCCGAGTATCCTTTGTCTCTGGAGAACTCTGGGTCGTGGGTCGTGACTCACAGTCGATTTCCGGATAATTCTTTGTTCATTAGTGGGACTTTGTTTTGGGAAATGTTTGTTTTGGGAATCGGCTACAAAGGTGAGTTCGCGTGCATTGCGCTGCCTGAATTCGATTGTAAATTTAATAAACTGTCTTGGTCTTTTGAACATGACTCTTTACGTTGTTTCAAGTTAAATCTCGAAAATGAACTTTTTCTAAGACTGGCAAATTTTACCACATTAATTTCACATCTTTTCGTTACAGAGCCTCTTGCAAGTACATTTATCTAGTCAGAGAGAGATAACAGATGGGCTGTACTTACCTTAAATTTTCCCACAAATAATCTAAAAGTAATTTCTTTTTTTGTTTTTTCTCGGCTTCGGAACAAATGCCTATGTCTAAGTCCATGATGAGCGCATGAATCTTGCCACCCTCCCAAGATTTCCACAGCCATCTTGGTGTATAAAATAAGATTGCCTGCAAAAAGCGAATAAAGAGCAGAGAATGGTGGGGATATAGTATATGTATTTATAGAGATCTGCAAAGGTGAGTTCCGTGTGGGCGTAATGTCGCATTGGAACTGTCGTAAAAGCGAGAAAAATACCCCTGACAAGTGACATTCGCCAGCTGTTCTCTAGATTCTAGACTCTAGACTCTAGATTCTAGTTTCTAGTTTCTAGATTGTGGACCCCCGCCCGATTCCAGCCGAGAACAATGCCAAATGGCATTAATGACATTCAGCCATAGGCATTAGAGACTGACCTTCCCCAGCTACATAATTGTCTTTGCTAATTCCATACCATACCATACCATACCATACCATAGAATACCATTCCATTTCTTTTATTTTTGTTGGCCCTTGTCAATTAGCCGTGAGCCATTAGGGGCAGTCTATCCGCCCGGTTCACCTACCACAATATCGGGCGATCCGAAAGACAGACAGGCAGACACGAATTCTTGCTTAATTGTACCCATTAGTTGGGCAAGCGTTGGGTGTATTCGCTTAATTTAAAGTCCAGATCGGGCATACGAATGTGCTACCTCTGAAGGTGGAACAATTAACAATGAGAGCGGTAAAACAATTTGTGGTTTCTCTTTTAATATTAAAGGCAGTAGAAGGCGAAAAGTATGAAAAAGTATATATTTCTCCTAAAAACTGCACACTTTTAGAAACCTGTGAAATAAAACCTCTGTCCGTTATTTATTTATTATTAATATATTCCCTTCTTTACTATTACCCTATTTTCTACTAAACGACCAAATGAATAGTACACGATATTAAGGAGTACCAAAAAACCCGACACGCAAGCATTTCTGTTCGATATAAGTCTTGTGTATTTTCCTTGCCGGGGGATTTTAATGCCGACCCGATGACAAATTAATAATAACTTGTATCGTAAATTAGCCGCGGATTCGGACAATCCTCAGACAGCTGAAGATTGGCCGAGTTGTGCAAATTGTATATGGCGTGTTTGCTTTGGCACATGACAATGTCGCCCCATCATCGTGATCTTGAGTCTGAGTCCCTGGCAGGTGGTAATCCCCATGTCTTACGTTGTGAGAGGTGAAAGTTCAGTTTGTTTAGTGGGCGCCCGACTGGCGGCGGTTCCTTAATCTTGGCCAGCAATTTTCCACTCTAAAATATATTTCCCCACACGCGCTGTCCACCGTGCATCTCGGCGATCTTTCGTTTCATTTTGGATTTCGCTTTCTGGCTTTTTGGCTTTTTTGGCCTTTCACTTCTTGCTTTTCGGGGCCTGCAGCTCCAAACTATTCGCCATTGTCGTTGGCATTTGGCTGCAATTGGCCCAGACAACATCTGCTCCGCATTCTATCGGCTGATGACGGCAGTCGCCGTGGACAGTGGTGGTCAATGTATTTGAGACACATTTAATCAAATATTTAAAAAAATCTTACTTTTTACAATTTTACTTAAAATGTTTCAGCTGATTTGGGCGATTTTGAGAGTCTATCTAGTACAGGGTATTAACTGCTATATATTTCATATCCTTATTAATTAAATAAAACAAATAGATACCCGTTTCTTAACCAGCAAAATAGGCGTCATATGGACACGGCCAGATCAAGTATACTTTTTAAGATCGAAAATGGTAATGAATAGAACACATTTAAATTCCAGGTAAGAACATTTCCCACAAAGATGGCTCTTTAGAATTGGCCAGTACTATAATATCTGTTTGCAGCACATCAGTTTTTCAACACACAAATTTTTCAGCGGGACTCTTTAAAAGCCAATCGCTGCTATTCTTGTGGACAGATCTGTTATTATCAGGGCGAGGTCTGTTGCCACGCCCTGCCGGAAGTCAAATGATGCGTTTGATTTGCTTTGGCCTCCATCATCCAAGTCTGCCCTTTTGTGTATACAATCGCCAATTGCATTTCCCCGACGATAGTTTGAATGAGGAAGAGAAGAGAAGAGAAGGGAGTGGTGGCCTCCGCACCACCCTTTTCCACCCGCTTTCCCGCTTTCCCACTTTCCTCTGTGCGTGTGTGGAAAGCAATTTGGCAAGCGTTCAAATCGCAAAAGCATCGCGTAAATGCAACTGCAACAGAAGCAACAATCAAAGCGAAAGGCGGAGGGCGAAGAATCGTCTCCGAAGAATTCTTCTTTGGGCCTGCAGGCTCCAGGCACATTGATTCGTAATATGTTTCAAAAATAGGGGGCTTTCTTGTGGTAAGCTGGAATCTTCTGAAGCAAATAATTCAATCAATAAAAAGTTATGGATATGTAGTAAAAAAGCAAGTTGAACTTGATATCTGTAATACTGTAAAAACTAAACTACTTTTATTACAATTTAAGGCTGAAAAGTAAGTTGGGCAACAGTGGTATTTTAATTAAGAAAAGATATAGAAAGCGGTCTAAAAGAGCTCGTTTATTTGAAACGCGTCTTAGAATTATAAGTTTGCCAGAACTGTAAAATTGCAAAGGCAGTATTCACTTAACTCTGGATTTATAATCACTGACTGATGACTAATCAAAATTACTGATAAATTATTTTAAATTCATGAATTTGCTGTTGAAAAGTTGCCATTTTCAATGTGCTAATGCTGAAATCAA
The DNA here is from genome assembly GCF_016746245.2 of Drosophila santomea. Lineage (NCBI taxonomy): Eukaryota > Metazoa > Arthropoda > Insecta > Diptera > Drosophilidae > Drosophila > Drosophila santomea. The sequence continues at coordinate 20,212,187 of NC_053021.2, forward strand.
AACATATATTATCCTTAGAATGCTGAAACCACAAACTCGTTATTCGACAAGGATGGTCCACTGTGTCGCAAAGGAATCACTGAGGAAGTATCTGATCCCTTCTGATCCGAAATGTCACTCCCCCAAGCGACGCCTCTGCCTTCTATCTTCGAAACTCGAGGGGAGGCCAAAAATACACGCATATAAGTCAAATATAAACAGCTCCCACCCCAAGAACCTTTGGCCATATTCCCTAAGATGCCGGCTCCGAGTTCCCAGTTCCCAGTTCCCAGTTCCCGAGTCCCGAGTCCGGAGTCACAATTCCCGATACCCTTTCCCGATTCCCACTGGCATATCCATAGCTTTTTGTTTCAGCAATTCCCTGGCATCTGGCCAGAAATATTATTTCACTTTTATGTTTGTCTGCGCCTTTTCAATAAATATCTAGACATGCCGGGCGCAGAAATATGGAAGGAATGGCGGGGAAAGTCGGACGAGAGGCTATACTCGTATAGTGGCGAGGAAGAAGAAATGCCAATTCTTGACATATCGGAGGAAAAGACCGGATCGATTGAAAGGAAATTGATGGGTGCAGGTCTTTTAGTTTTTATGGCGGCATTGTCAGAGCCAATGACGATCTATCCACGAGATCTAACGATAAAGGGGAAGTAATGGTAATTGTGTCAGGTGCTGTTAACCAGACAATTTCTAACTGCCTACTTTTTTTGTTAGAATTATACATAATGGCTGCAATTTGCACTTACATTTGTAACATTAGAATAGGCTGCTCGTTTGTAAATACCCTCTCCAAATCAAAATCAATGATCCACGAAAGCCGGCATTATTTTCGATTTCCCATTTCGAATTTCTCGTTTTGTTTTCCGTTATTAATAAATCGTGCAACGCATATTGGGGGAAAGTGTAAATTATAGAAACGCGTCTTCGCGTCATTAAGCAGGGAGAATACCATGATAAATGTATTTATAGGAATTTGGGTGACTAGAACGTCTCTATAATCGCTCTGTGACACTAACCGAGAAAAGCTCCCCCGATTTCCCCGCCCGACCAAGTGTGATAAAAATACACATTTAATATTTGTACATTGTTAGCGGTAAGACTTATTGTGTAATCATAGACTCTCTATATAAATATGTATGCTACTCGATCTATATATATACATATACGCCATATGGGCGGCGACGTCACCGATTTGCTCCGTGGTGTGTGGTGGAAAATGTGGAGGGGCGAAGGGGCATCTATGACACAATCAATCTCCTTTAAGCGGTGTGAGCAATTAACGGTGACAGTCTGAGAATATATCAGGTGGCGAGGAATTATTATTATGAACGGATCTATAGAAAATTTGTTTAATTACGTTTGTGTTTACGTGTGTGCTTGTCCTCAATAGATCGTCCAATTACGGGTTAGTGGTGGGAGTTGGGTCAGAAGAATTCGAAGTGCCGGCTACCAACTCCACATCAATCACTTCGTTAGCTTCACCTGCTGCAGGGGCAGCATCTCTTCCATCAGCCACAGCCTCAGACTCGGGCCCAACCTTAACTTCAGTCACAGGCTCGTCCTCAGTCACAGCCTCAGTCACAGCTTCAGCCTCAGCCACAGCCACAGCTTCAGCTGCAGCCTCAGCCACAGCTTCAGCCTCAGCCACAGTCTCCGGCTTTTCTTCAGTCACAGCCATAGCCACAGTCTCGACCTCAGCCACAGTAGCCGCTGTAGCCACAGCCTCAGCCACAGGCTCACTCACAGTCACAGCCTCAGTCACAGCCTCAGTCACAGGCTCACTCACAGTCACAGCCTCAGTCACAGCCTCAGTCACAGCATCAGCCACAGGCTCAGCCACAGCCGCAGTCAGATTTGCAACCTCAGTCACAGCATCAGCCACAGTCGCAGCCTGAAGAGAGTTGTCGCGTACTTCTGCTACCGCATTCTGCTGTCCTTGACGGTTGTTCCTGCGAGTCGCATTCACCGGGACGCGGTAAGGTACCAGACGGTTGCGTAATTTTTTGAAGAAATTCATTTTTTCAGTTTTACTTAAATCGTTTTGTAGTGAATTCAAAAACACGCACTCTCGTTATATTCCGACTGGGAACTGATGTCTGGGTTCACAAAACACCTTTGCATTAATTTCATTGCCTACCGCTTGGAAAAAATTTGAATTGTGAAATGTTCATAGTTTCTTTAGTTGTTTCGTATCAGAATGGTAATTTCATTTAATATTTTTAAATATATTTCTTTTCAGTTCCATTTCAGTTCATATTTCGATTTATTATTATGATTTAATTCAAAAGTTCCTAATACTAAGGTTGAGGGTGAGAAAGTTTCTTCAGGCTAATGCATTTATTTATTCCACGTACTTTACTTCCCCCAAATAAATTTGTTTCTAGCGCCCCAGCTCATTTTTCATCCCATCGATTGCCGATCAATCAATCGCTCTCTCTCTCTCTCTCTCGCCCCCCCTCTTTCTCGCCCAGTATACCCGTCTCTGCCTGACATCGCCTACGTCACAGATCGAACTATCTTTAGGATACTCGCAGCGATACAAGGCCAGCCCATTCAGCAGCAGCAATAACAAAGCACACACGAGATACTTAAACAATTTCATTTGGCTCACAAAAGGCCAAAACCGCAAAAGAAAATAGAAAAAAAGAAAATCGGAAAATCGAAAAATCGAAAAATCGGAAAAAAGTGGAACAAATATTTGGATATTGAAAGTATGTATGGCGATGTATCCCAATGGTGCGCTCAGTCGGCGAAAAATCGCTTAATTACTTAATCCATCAAATCATTCAACGCCCCCAAACATAACGATCCACTGATCTATGGCCGATTTCTCGGTCGACTTTTTCTGGCTTAATCGCTGCGCAGGCGTAGCCTTTTAGGGGATGAGTTATGGCGTCGAATTTTAATTAATGTTGCCTTAAAAAAGCACATTTGCTTGATTTGCTTTCATTGGTCAGAAGACATTCATTACCTTTTCGTTTGACATTTGAATATCTTGAAAAACACTTTCAGAGAGATGCTTTAAATGGGACGGAAGTGAATTCGGTTGCACCGAAGCCACTTGCTTTTATAGTTGATAAGTTATATGAGTAAATCCCCTTTACGAGTTTATTAGATAGTTCAAGTACACAACGAAATAATAATACGATTTGAAAGGTTTGCATGGTTATGGGTTGTCTTTTGGGATGGTATGGATAGTTACTGGTAGCTATTGATGATAAATACAAATTTAAGTGTCAAACTAATTATGAATATTGCTGGAAAGAATGCTGCCGCGTTCCTTCTTTGGAACTAAATTGGCCACAAAGGTATTTACTAGTCATAGCCAGATCGGTAAATGAGGATTCGATAGTTGATAAGGTTATCAGTGTGGATGTGGGAGTGTGGGAATATTAAAGGTCGGTGTTTTAATCGGTAATTAATCGGTATCTTAAAAATAATCATTGCTTCAAATGGTCCGGAGACACAACCTTGTAATACCTGAAAGAAGAGGCAGAAGCAGACCCACTGGTAGTACTTGTAGTGCTTTTTGTCCGCCGGATCACCGTCGGAGTTGCCGATGCCCGGGTACGGAACCGACACGCCCTGCTTCTTCAGGAAGAGGCTCTTGAGCGTGTAGGTGGACTGGATCCAGCAGTACGTGTTGAGCACATCCTCTGGAATATCTTTGGTGTGCACACAATCGATCGGATTGCCAACGTACTGGCGTGTGGTTATAATTAGCGAGAATGACATCAGAATCATCACAGTTATTGAGTAGTGCAGGCGGAATACTATCGAATCGGTTTTAACGTGACTGACCTTTACAAGGTTTTTCAATCCACGAAATATATCTAACATGGTTTGTCGACAGCGAAAGCTGGCAAGATCGGCGATGATTCTCTCTGGCCTCTCTTCTTGCTTTTATCGTTCGTTGTTTATCGATTGGTTAGCGTTGCCTTTCGATAGTATCAGTGTCAGAATATCAGAGTATCGTGTGGCTATCGACCGACTGTGCTACCGATTCCTGGCTCTGCTTTCTTTTGCGCGGCAGGCCCATTATCGACGCATCGGCTAATCGGGACTCGAACCGGAACCGGAAGCGCGGCTGCTGGTGGTTCCGGTGGTGCGGGTGGTGCTGGTGGTGCTGGTGGTGCAGGTGGTGCGGCTGGCTTTCCAATGCTTCGGGTTGCGACGTGTTCGTTGTAGTGGATGTGACTGTCACAGAGCTGGGCATCTTCGGGTTCGTTCCTCCGCTCTCCGGTATTCTCAACCCGCAGTTTTACATTGACACTTTTTTTGTGATTTTTCTGAGCTTGGTCTTTTTTAATGGTAACTTCTGGCATAAGATGACAATGTTGATTTCACTATTTTTCGCGCTTTAACTTCAATATTTTCACAAAGCTCACTGCATGCATTGTGGGACTTATCGAGATTCGTTTATTAATTGGAAACAGTATTTTATGAGATCGCATGTGCTATGCTCATCTATCAATCATTTTGAAATGGTTACTCAGACTACTTATTTCTGATTTAAAAATATTTTTACCTCCTAATTGTTTACATATACACTTATTTCTGGCTCACGTTTAATATAATTATAATGTGTGTTTTAGTCTTAAATAATGTCTAAAATAAACTTTATGGGAAATCAATTGCTAGCACTCTTCACGATGTTTGAATATTCTTTTTTTTAGGCTTAAATACCATTGCAAATTGCGCAAAAGAAACAAAACAAATAAAAACTATTCGAGAATATAAATAAAATGTGGCATCACCCCCTCCTTCGCATATGTTAATAAACTTATGCTGACTGACGTAGGGGAAAAATGGAAGACCAAAAACTGGAGAACAACAGTTTCCAAATGAACTGTAAATTTTAAAATTGCAATGTTTATAAACAAACTTTCCCGCCGAGCTGCCGATAATAAAATCAAAACAACAGCGATAGCAAAAAGCTAAAAGCGAAAAACCAATTTGAGTACACACAAAAAAAGTTAGTCATTAAAGTCTTTAAATAACTATAAACTTTAAATAACTGTAGAAATGCCTTGACCAAGTGGAAAGTTTGTTCATTAAATATCAATAAAATCATATGTAAAAGTGCTAACATAGTAATTAGATTAGATTGATAGTTTAATACTATGCACTAGGCTGAAACATTAAATTAATTAGACTATATTTTCTGCTGTGTACTCAATAAAGAAAAGTCCACGCACACACCGGGAAAATTGCGTATACGCACACGTGGCCAGCAAAGTCAAAGGCGAAGGCTGACCAGCGGCAGTCTAAGAATCCGCCCCGGATCGTATCAGATCGGATTGGATCGGGGGATATAGCCCAAGGCGAGAGCATCGTTAATCTATTTCGTAATCCAGCAGAGTTCAGGCCGATCTCCGATTTGTTTATAAAACACACAGCAGATATCTCCCCATCGACCTGTTTGGGCTTCCTGCCTGCACTTGACATTTCAACGAAACTATTTCGTTGCTCGGCATTGTGAAATATGCCAGAAATGCTGCAAAGATAATGGGGGTCGGAGATAAAACTGAGCGACTACCAAAAATCTGTGACTTCTCATCTGTTTTTCCCCACAGCGCGTGCCCATCATTATAATGTGGACAAAATATGAATGTGAGACACGGAATTCCTTGAAACAGGGGAGGTGACTAATTGGGATTTTCCCTCGTCCAAAAACAAAGAAACGAAAATAAAATACGCTCGAAGAACATTTTCCGCCGGGATATGGTACTCGTAAAATTGAACAACAGCCGATCGGCTCGATTTGAGTTCACTTTCGAATGCAACCAATGGAGAATGCTAACAAAAACATATATTCCCCCGATCAAAAGCGGCCAGCACACTTTGAAGTCGACGAGCATCAGAATCCGAAATGGAACCGAATTGATTTCAATGTTTTCAGAGTCAATACGATTGAGGTGGCCAAAGAAGTCCGAATTGTGGAAATATTTCATAATTATTTATACATTTATAGGCAGCTGATGCGGCTTAAAGAGTCTTTCAGTGGAAAGACATTGAAAATCCCTGTCTTATGCTTTCTTAACACCATGTTCTTATAGTTGACTGAAGGGATTAGGGTTATCAGAAATCCATGGTTTCAATATTTCTCAATTTTTAATTTTTACAAAATGCCTGCAGCGATCGGTAAAACTGGAAAAACATTTTGGAAACTAAATATGAAGACCATGTAGACTTTTCCATCGAAATTTTAAATATTTTAATAATGTGAAATAATTAATACGTCGTTCAATTCTACGTGCAGCCTTCTTAAAATACTCTCAAATACTTTCTATTCATTGTAATATTAAAATTGTATTGCGAATTCACTGACCTGCTTTATTACTAATTAAAACTGACCTTAAAATTTAAACTGTTACCCAGGAGCAGCAATATGACAAGTTAAACCACTTTGTGTTCAAACTTAGTCGATTTCCCGTTTTTTAAAAACAAACCCTCCAACCGTCCATTCAATTTTCCGGCATGAATCAATCCGATGCAAGAAACTAAATGTTTAACTAAACTAAAGCAAAAGTTACTTAAATAAACAATGAGCCAGAACGTTATGTTTCATATCCAACTATGTGCGAGTGATATGAGACGACAACAAACTCACATAAAATATAAAAATAAAATGAAAAATAAAAATTGTGTTTTTGTTGTGTTTTTCGGTTTGCTGTTGGGCTTTTGGACAATCGTGTCGAATGGTAATTGTAAAATTTTGTGGATCGCCTGTTGGTTTTCGGTTTTTGGTTTTTGGTTTTCGGTTTTCGGTTTCGGGGGCAACACATGGCCCCCGAATTCGCAGTTGGTTTATTTACTTTGTAAGAGTTAATTATGATCAAGCGGTGGCCTGCACACAGCCCCTACAATACTATATATACGTGTATATATAAATATAATTTCTGATTCTGCGGGCATGTGGCTTCCTACTATATGTTATGATCCCGCAATGCAGTCAATGATCTTTCGTGGGTGTTGTGAAAATATAGAAAACGCTGGGTGTTTGTTTGCACAGTATTTGCTTGAATTGAAGTCTCACACTCGTCGTCAGGCTTGGGCCTGGGGCTATCGACGCTATCGCTGTTATCGGCTTAATCGGCTAAGTCGGCGCGTGTTATCGGTTTCATCGCGCGGGACAAGCGCGGGTCACGTGTCCGACATGGTCGACGCTTTTATCGGGTGACTCTGGGCACCTCAACCTCACATTTTTCGATCGCTCACAGTTAAAAAATAAAACTTCGATGGGTTTTGCGATGGGTTACGGAAAAGAAATCGAAATACGGCTTTTCCCCGGCTTCACACGTTTTCTGTCCGGACTTTTCCTCGAGATCAGTTCAGACGGAAAGACTGCGGATTTTGGAGCAGCAGGAGCAGGAAAAGACGCGCACGTTCACTTTGCCAACGCAACAGACACTGGCGGGCACTGGCCAAGAAAAGCCACTCGGAAAATGGCCTGCCCACAGCTGATGGGCAGACAGAGAGAAAGAGAGAGAGAGAGAGAGCATAAGAGGGAAATCCAGACAGAGAGCGGGGAAAAGCCAGAGAGCAGATCTCTGTGCTGCCAACAATTTTTGGGCGGCAGCAACACGTTCCCTGCTCGCGAGACACGCACACTTCCGGCGGGGGAAAACGAGTGGCGAGTGGGGAGTGGGGGAATAGGGTGTCGCAAGGGAGGGGTGCGGAGGGGGTGGCGGAAGAGAAATCAGGAGCTGCACTCGCCGGCCGTAAACAACAATAGTAGTTGCAACAATCTGCGGCCAGCCCAATGCCTAAAACAAAAGGCCTGAGCACACCCTTCCCACTTCCATTCGAATCCCTTGCCCTTCTTCGAGTTAAGGCATCAAAACATTGGTGGGCCAACATCTTAGGAATATTTAATTGTATTTTCTACAAATGTGTTGCATAATTTCAGTTTCGAAACATATAATTTCCGACTTGGTGTCTATCAAGATCACTTCTTTTAACAAATTTCCCTGATACTGATGTAGGCTTTCTCGGATTTATTTAATATTGGCCTAGCTTTTCGCGTTGTAGAATATATTCAATAAAATTTCGGAAGAAAAGAACAGCATCAGACCACTGTGCATTTGGGCAAACAATTTACATATTCGTATTTATTTCTCGCACGCTCGCGAACGACAGCGAAAGCGACAGCGAGGCGGAGAAAGGGGAGTTAAGAACGAAGAACGGAGAAAGGAGTGCGGAGTGCGGAGGAGAAAGCAGAATCCGAGTGACAACGAAAACGACGACAGCGACAACCCTACGAAGACCCTATATCTAATGATTTGATGCGACATCATAAGGAGTGTGACTTCGAGCTGCAAGCTCATTGCGGAAAGGGATTGCAAAAATACACCGCGAGAAATCAGATGCACATCCATTAAATCTGCTTGCTAAAACGTGTATATATATCTCACGAGGATCGATATTCAATTGTGCAATTAAATATATTTTCGGTTATTTATATGCGTTTTCTCTTAATTAAAAAAAAAATTCTGCTATTTTCTGCAGCTTTCTTAATACTTTAAACCATTAATTTATTAAGTAATATGTTGGTTCAGGAAATTGCAATGGGTTTTTAAGGCATCGTGCATTTGGGAGACCACATGCATATAATAGATCTTTCGCCCACATCGTGTTATTTTCGCACAGTGTGCGAGTGAAGGGTTCCGCTTTGCATTGTTGTGATTTCCGCTCATTATTGCTGCAATCAGGCGGCCGAAGCCCTTTGTCCTGTGGCAGGACATGTGACGTGGCGAGAGGCCGGAGTCGGGATTTATTCGTATTTTGATTCCTGCGCCTAGACATCATGCGGAGCATATCAATTGGAGTTTTATGAGGACGAGCGCAGCTGGAGTGGTGGACATAAAAGCTGTCTGACATATCCGCTGGTCGATTTGATTAAGTTGTCCCATAGCGACCAGCTGCCTTGGCACACAGCTAGCCAAAATACTAGGACAAATGTGCGTTTTTTGTATTCACTTCATTTTAATTCTTGTTAAATGTTACCTTATAGTTCCTATTGTACCACCATTTGGGGTGAATGTGACTTTTGCACTGAATCTTTTTTGGAACACTTTATTTGGAATCGGAATGCTCTTCGATCCTATTGCTGGCTCCTCCACTGTGGCAGTATCTGTATCTAAATCCCGTTCTATGCTTGTATCTCTATCTCGGCAGCTGCCGCAGTCGCCACAGAAATGAGTGGAGGCAGGGCTCGAAATTGAGAATGGCAACTGGAGTGGAGGCTGGCCATCAAAATTCAATTGGTTTGAGACACTACGTGAGTCGCCTGGCATACTCAGACCCGAAAAAATTGTCCGCCTTGAGACAATGGCGGATCCCTCTGCATAATTCGGCCATTAGGCTATGTTTTGTTGGCCCTGGTTTCCGGGGATTCTGGCAGACATTGACGCGGCGTAGACAATGTCCGGAAAAAGCCTTGCTTTCCCTCATTAATGCACCAGAAAAACATTACCCGGCTGGGAAATGCATGGCTACTTTTCCGATTTCTCGCTATTGGGCCCTGCGCCAAATGATGCATTAAAAGCGAAGGGAGGCGGCTGGCGAAGGCGAAGAAACATAAATGTTAATTATGTCTTGGACTTGGGAATGTGTCTTCGGCTCACAGGGGTTATTGTAGGCAAAATGATTGTGCAGGTAAAATCCATTTCAATTCCATTTCTGAGCAGTAGTTTCAGAAAACAGTTCCTCAAAAACCATTCTTTTCGTTTCTGTGTAAAATAAAGTCAAGCGAATTCAGATGTTCTTATGGCCATGTACTATATAGAATCGTTATCCCATAAAACTTGTGGTTATTGGGCAGATCTGAGATTGGGAGCTGCTTTCCCGGCCACTTTTATGTAGTCTCTCGTTTCCGACAAGCACTTTGATGGACTGCTCGATGGTTTGTTGGCCAGTCGCCCCTTTAGGGACCCCCTTTCTGCACCTCCCCGACCTTCATCGCGATCCGGATGATTTTATGATCGACAGCGAACCGCACACTCGGTTTTATGAGCGATGTCAAATGGTTGCGTCAGTTCTTGTTGCGATCGGAAAGAAATATGATTTGTTAGATTGGATATCAAAAACGCTTTAACGAGCTCCTCTATGCGCCGCTTGTTAATTTCTTCTGTTTTATTTGGGTATTCCCCAGGGGAGACAGGTGGAGAAAACGCGGGCGGCATCCTCCCCCCTCCCATTGCGAGCCACACTCGCAACATAAATTATAATTTTTTCAGCACCCGCTCGCCCAGCAGGACGGTGGCGTAAATAAATAAAATTAATGGAAATATCAAGCACACTGCGCATAAAATTGATAAAAGACGTTCGCGTTCCCGCATTGGGGGAAGTTCGGAAAGTTGGGGGGCAGAATACGGGGCTCCACCCATCGGTTCGGTTGGGGTTTAAACGGGGTCAAGCGATTGCATTCAGTGCTTTTTTCTGTTTTTAACAAAAATAGCGCAGACCAAATATAATAACACAGCGCACCGAGCTGGAAGAACTGGAGAAAGCGAGGCGTCCCAAAATAGTTCCTGCATCTTTTTCCGGTGCAGCGGCCACATCGCTGCCCCACTGCAACTTGCAGCGTGCAACGTGCAACGTGCCACATGCATCATGGGCGGGGAGCAACTGCAGCAACTGCAGCGTCTGCGACGCATTAATGCATCACACACCCGATCCTTCGGCATTACGGCGACACAAAAGAGACAACGCCTCGAAAAGTGCGAAAGGTCATTGTTGCCAGTTGCTGGTGGCTGGTAGTTGGTGCTGTGACCACCAGTTCCGCATCTCCCCAGGGAGCGGCTAGACGGGTTCCTCCGGCTGCCCCATGCTCTTGGCCAAAATCGAGGGCTAATACTACATATTTTGGACATTGGTATCGGTACGCAAGCCTTGTGCGTAATGCTGTACGCCCTTTCTAAAGAGAAATGCTAATAGAGAGATTTTAAAATGGTGTTTCACTTTAGACCTTTGCTTGGTAAAGACTCCTGTGATTCGAATATTTATTGCCTTCTATGGATCTGAGTATACTAAATTTAGGTTCGAAAATTGAAAAAAATTATAAAATGCCCAAGTTGAAAGATAAAATAATTGCTAGTGTGATCACTGAAGTATGTACATATGAACTGTATTTGTTAACCAGAATCTTAGATACCCTATAAGTTTAAATTACGCAATGGACTTGCATAGACTTGGCTTTTATGAAGTTTAACTCGCATTTTTAATGGCACCTTAAAAATGTTGTGCTCAGATTCTTACAACAGTAGAAACTTAATTGTTTCTGTGGCTGTCATTTCCATAATATTTCTGAATGCAGGGGCTTTCGAAAAAATTGCTTAGAAGGAATATGATAAAAAAACTATGAAGCTATAACTTCTGGCCTGCTATTATCCTAATCATATTCCTTACCTTTTTGCATTATGATATATCCTTTATATATACATATTATAGCTATTCAATTTCTTTAACTGTACGGGTTAAATTTGTTTATTTTTCTATACATTTTTACTTTATTCATATGTGATTGACCTAGCAATGCAATTTACAAGCTTTTTGAAAAAAGGTTAGTAACATTAATAACCAATACTCTTCATGGTATGCATATTTGGCAATTCATTTTGCAGTATTACAAAGCTAATCTATTTTAAACATCCTACAGGATTTCGCTGCAGCTAAGCTTAAAGCTTTTCTAAAGCTTATCAAAAGGCTAAAAGCTAAGTAAAAGTTTTCCAAACTTTTATCAGATAAATTAAGGGAAGGAATAAATATGAAAAGATTCCAAAATAAAATTTTGGTAAATTCATTAATTTATATGCTTTTAATCATAAATGGTATTGTCGTAATATTTCTCTTGGTCCGACAGACTTATGTTTTGTACCTAAATATAAAAAGCTTCCGAAAAACAACCGTTTTATGGGTGGGATATGTATGAAACACCGCGTGGAAGATGCCTATTATAGTTTCCAACCCAGGCAATGCTTCCAAAAGCTTTTAGACAGTTCCGTTACCACTGGGAAATGGGCTGTGCTTTTAAGCTTTCTACAGGGGATGCGATCCTTCGCATTACTTACCTGAAAAAATAGTGTAAACGCTACCCATTGATAATATTTTGTGTGCTTTATTGTAAGAGGCCCGCGGCCCTGTGAATTGTGAACTCCGGGAAAAGGCACCTCGGAACCTTGCTTCTTCATAAACGCATCGACCACTGTATACGTTGAGTGTATCCAACAATATGTGTTGAGAACATCTTCGGGAATGTCTCTGCAATCGAAAGAATCGCGTTAATTTCGGGTAATCGGGCTCATCGAAATAGTCGTAGCACTTTAAAAAGATCGCTCACCTTGTATGTACACAGTCTATGGGATTTCCTACGTACTGCCGCGTCGTCACAGCAATCGAGAATGTGATCAGTAATATGACCGTTGCGTTGGTGTGCAGGCGAAAAACAGGTGAATCGATTTTGACATGAGACACCTGTTGTCCGATATCGATGCGTTATCGAAGGTTATCGTGTTTTGTGTGTGGTTCAATCAACCGACAGATTGTTTTGATGTTTAGTTGGTTTATTGGTGTTTTTGGGTGGGGACGAAGAGAGAGAGCATTATTATTGGAGGTATTGGCAGATGCTTAAGTTATATAAGTCCAAACGCAAAACGTAACCCAAAATAGTTAAATGAAAACGGATGATGAGACAAATCTCTGGAACGCAAAACGTTTGCCACATGTCTGATCTGAATGAAATCGAGAGAACAGCTCTCACGTGCTTTTTCTTATGGGGTTATATATGTATCTGGTTATATACTTTCATAAGCAATTTCATTTCCGCTTTAAGGGGCCTTACAATTAGCTAACTCACTTATTGATAAATAGGGGGCACCCATTCGATTGCAACCTGAAGCTATATGCTTACTGCCAATGAGTATGTTTATTATTTTCATGATTGAGGCATGCATATAATATCAAGTTGCAGGCGAATTGTGAAGTGTTAGGATTATTGCGAAATAAATACAATTTGCTTTTGGAAGAATTCTCGAATTCATTTCGGGTTGGCTTTTGTTTTTCTTATGGCAGGTAAGTATAGTAAGGTGTCACAGCAATTGATTCGACTTCCTCAACTAGCTTGAACATAACTTTTCTTTCTTTCTGGTATTAATGTCAAAGAAATCAGGAAATCAAAAAACTAAGTTTTATGTGTATGAGAAATATATAGAAAGAGATAGAGCGGGGTGTGAGAGAAAAGAAAAGTGATTGAACTGCTGGGAATGCAAATTATTGAGAGTTTTTTTTTGCATTTCAGTCGGATACATAATTTACAGATCCATAGACATGAGAACTTCTTTTTGAGAAGGAAACGTTGACCACATTATGGCCGCCATATAGGGGTTTTAGCTTAGCCAATCAAAGTTCGCTGCAGATTTCGTTACCGAATTGGAATTATTTGAAAACTAATAGATGGATTTTAACGATGACCACTTAATCGATATTTATCAAAATGTAATCGCTCGACTGACTGACTGACTGACTGACTGACTAGTCTATGGCTGACAAATCAAAAGAAAACACAGAGTTAGGAGGAAGAGACCTGTGAAATTTCGATAATGCTTGGTTCACAATTGATTTGGTTAAGAATCGATTTGGAATGCAGATTGATTGGCTGAGTGGTAAAGTGAGTGGTTTAAGTTCAGTGGTTTCAGTTGAATTGAAATTTGGAGTGGTGGTTCGTTCGTGGCGGCTTTAGCGAGGTGAGTTTCGTGAGCTGAGCTGTGGTGAGCTGTGAGCTGTGGTGAGAGACATACTTTAAGAGGTGAATACTGAATACTGCAGTGATCAGTGATAAGTGATCAGTGATCAGTGGTGCCACTTGGTGGTGAGTTGTGATCTTGGTGGTTAAGTGGTTGGGTGGCTTAGTGGTGTTTTTGGTGGTAGTGGTGGTGGTGTGGTTTGAGAACGCGAGAGCGAGCGAAACAGAGATAGAGTGATATCGAGTGAGAGTGAGTACAATATAGAAACAAATTGAATATATATGTAAGTAGTTGAATGTTAATTTAATTAGGTATTTATACGTGGTGAAAAATCTAGGTGAGTTTGAGATTGAATTGAATTGAGTTAAATTGAATTTAATTAAATGTGGCGAAAATGTACGAGAGCTGCTTATATAAGATGGTTGAAAATCGTTTACGTTTAATCTAGTTTTTAAGTAAAATCAAACACAATACACAAGTTAGAGTGAGACAAACAGACATATAGAGCGAGAGAGATACATATATTATATATTGGCGTATATATTAACTGAGTGAGATAGATAGTGTTCGTGGCAAAGAGAGATAGACAGATAGCGCGGCAAAGCTGGGTTCTAGGCTTCAATATTTTCAGATTTCATATTCTGTTATGTATGGCTTGTAAGCTCAAGTGGATATGGAATTCCATATGGGCGGGGGCCATACTTTTTTCTGGTTTTATTATATTTTGGCTCTAACATTTCTTCGTTCTTTTTTTTTTTTTGCATTACAATTTTGATTTATTTATAACAAGTACTGGGTTGTCAACTGGGTGCAGTTCGCTCTAGGTAATTTTGAAACACAAAATCGCAACGAGGTCAATTACATATGGGACTGAGAGCATACAGCTAGCTAATAGTTATATAATGATATAATTATGGTACGAATATAGTTTGCTTTGTTTCTGTTGGATCTCTGTTGTTGTTTTATTGGTTATTGTTGCTGTAAGGTCTGGCATTTGTATCTTGTAGTTTGGAGTTGTTGGTATCGAGTTTGGAGTTGTTTGTTGGTTGCTGTTTATTTCTTTGCTGGATTCGGTTTACTTTCTTGTTATATATATGTTAAATATATATACGATATAGGATACTTAAAGCTGACAGAGATACATACATGTATATAAATATAAAGAGTGTGGTTTATTATCTTGTAGTTGCTTTTATTTGTTTTGGTTATGGTAACGCTTGTTTTTTTCGTTTGCTTTTTTTTGCAGTTTGTATATTTTATAGGTGGGGTCGTGAGTTTACGTGAGATACAGATAGACTGATTTGGTTTTTTGGGTGGGTAAGTGAATCCGTGATTGATTGATCGAGAGATAGAGAGAGATAGATAGTGAGTAGGTTTATATAGGTTTATTTTAGTTCGATTTCTTTTGCTTTAGTCTTTTGGCATTTAATTGACATCGCATTAGTTTCATTGTACTTATGCAGATACAGCTACAGAGATAGAAAATTAAGGGGTCTTCAGTTTTGGCAGCTGACGGCGATTTAATTGGCCATTCCATTGTGATTTAAAAGAGAGATAGAGAGGGTTCGGGTTTTCGGATAGAGACAGAGTGATTGTGAGTTAACGTGACAGAGAGAGACAGAGCGGCGTGAATTGTGAGACAGAGTGTGAGTTTGGGGGACTATTATGTTTTCGGGAATATTCAAAATCTCCGTGGACAATACATTATTTGCTGAAAAGTAGGCTACAGGTTTAGTTTTTTACCAAATAGATGAGAAGATAAAAGGTGATTTAATAATGAATCAAACGAGTTTTCAACTAAAAATACGTAATAGTTCAATATTTATGATTTAAACGTTGTTAAAAATTGGTAATGATTGACAAACAGTATAAAAATGTATGTTAGCTGATAATTATATAATCATAGTTATAAACATAGTTATTTAAATAAAAATAGACCAAGGCAATTGGAAATGTTTTTAATTATATGCATGATAATGGAAAAATTAAAGCAGTTTGAATTATTCAAAATAAAATAGCTTACACGATTAGTTTCTAAAAAAAATAGGTTTTAAGAATGAATTACCGCAAAATGTGTAGTCTACTTCTGGGCAAAAGGATGTTTTGAATCAGAGCAAGATTTTCAGTTTTGAATCGGGATTACTGGGAATATAAATCGGGATAACTGGCTTTCATAGTGTGCTGGCGTGTGTGAGCTTAGTTTCGGCATTTGCTAATTTGATGCTGATTCGTGACATTGGTGACTTTTGGTGAAACGTGACTTTCGTGAACTCGTGATGGTGATCGTGACTTGGTGTTTATTCGTGTCCTGTGCTTTGCGGTGTTTCACTTTTAGCTGTTTTTGCTGTATTTTTTTGGTAATTGCTTAACATTTTGTTTGGCATTAATATCTTGCAATATTTTATTGTATATTTGCTGTTGTAGTTTTGTGGTGATTTTGGTGAGAGGCAGAGGCAGATTTTTGCATTACGTTCATCACAATTGGCACAGTATAAGTAAATTTCTTTTGGTTTGGTTTGTTTGGCGTGAGTTCTGTTGTGATGTTGGGTCCAAATTGGCAGAGTTTTTACATTTGATTTAGCAGAGCTCAATCTTTAAGTGAGGCGTTTACTTTTGGATTTCTGGGTGTTTTTTCTCATACAGTTTTATGGCACTTTCCAGGGCTTAGACTCGGGTTCAAACACACACTATACAAAAAACACATCTCATATCAACGACAGAGAGGGCAATATATATATAAATATATATATAGAGAGAGAAAGAGAGATAGAGAGAGAAAAGAGATGGAGAGAGTGGGCAGATAGAGATGGGAGTGAGCTGTGGAGACAGAGCGATGATCTTTGGAAGGCGTAAATCAAAAGTAAACGTAAGGAAAACCATAAAGCGAAAGTGTCTACGTAACGGAATCGAAACGAGCAAAGTAAATGGAAAATGCGCGCACACATAAAACAGAAATGGGCCAAGGGGATGGTTTTTCCGGGGCTGGGAAAAGCTACAGTGCGTCCCATGCAGTTAGAACCTTTGGTTTGGAGCTTTATTGTCGTGCCTTTCATTATTACGCAAATCTTTCTAAATCACTTTACTCTACAGCAAATATATTGTTTGCTTTCCAGTTCTCATTATCATATTTCAAGGTACTCTATTTCAGATAATGGATTTCCTTATCATGTTGAAATTGAACTTCTCAGCCAGTGCTGGAGATCCTCAATAACTCGACTTACACCCGCGGCACGCACTGTACGCCGATCCCCCGCCCCAAGAAGTCCAAAATCCTTTGACCAGCACAATTTGGGCAAGTGCACCCTTGGGTTATAATGGAATTCAGCCCAAGTGGATGAGCAACGGCTGTTCCCCTCTTCCCCAAAAGTCCACCACCCCTTTGGGTTGGACTCCCATGTTAGAAGTAAGTAGTAAGTAGCACGTGTAATAAGTTTCATGTGCGCTGGACTGACTTACTCAGGACTGATTAACGAAATGAGGGCCAGAAGACTGAGACTATAATTCTGAGACTCCAGCTTCCCCCGACTGACTTGACTGATTTATGCCCAGGAACCATAACAATGAATTTTATGCCCCCTTTCGGAAGGACCCCAAACCGTCTTCCTGGCAACTGCCACTGACTGTCGACTGTTAGTGCCACTGCTGGTGCACAGAGAGAACCACTTCTGGTGCTCAGGCGCCTTCATGACATTTACAAACAGAACAAAATTATTTGGTGGACTAGAAATCACTGAAACAATCACTAAAGTGAACGATTAAAGCGATATTGATAAGAACCTGTCTGGAAGTCTGAAAATTTAACCATGTGAATACAGGGATAGAACTTTTCTCAGTGTAGACAGCGAATGCGAAGCTCAGTGGCTTCGGCTCGTTTCTGCTATTAGAACAACATTGGCAATATATTTGGGGCAATAAAAATAAGCTTTTCTACACCAAGAAGGCACTGGCACAGGCACTGGCACTGGCTTTGTATTTGTATTTGTACTTGCTGCCCCGTATTTGTTATTGTTATGGGTCCTGGCGCAGTGCTTGCCACTTACGCTTCATTAGGATGCGTCTAAGAACTCTTGCAGCCAGTCAATAATAAATTGATGCCAGCTCCCTCAGTCTTCAGAAGCTGGAGCTCCAGAGCTCTGAGCTCCATGTGCCAAGTGCCTGGTGGCTGGTGGCTGGTGGCAATAAACAAGCAAACAACAAGGACAGATACACATCAGTGGGCCACGCCCCTTCCCATCCACCGCCTAAACCGCCCCCCGGTTACACATCATTGGAGTTGACTTTAAATTGGCGACTTAAACGAACAATTGGCCATGGGAAACATTGAGCAGAGAAATCAACAGAGAACTGAAAGCATAAAAATGGTTAGAAATGTGATAACTAACAACAGGCTTTTTTTTTCAGGGCTGGGGTAGTGTATTGTTTGTTTTGTGTATTTCGGGGTATTTGGGGGTATCAGTTATCGGGATTTTAGTTTTTATGCTTTTTTCAGTCAGCAGGCAGACTGGATGCTTTTACGTATGCAAGATACAAATACAAGGGATTATAGTAAGATATTTATAAGTATATGTATATAAAGTATTAACGGTTTTATTTTATTCAAGTTTGTGTTAAATAAGAGGTGTTCTTTGTTGTGTGGGTCAAACCATTTGTGATGGGTTTGCAAAACTCAATTCATATTCCTGCGGCTAGGCTCTTATTTACACAAGTCCAGGCTTCGGGAGCTTGGGTTGGTTGCGGTCTCATTTTAAGGCTAGTTACTCAATTTACTGATATACAAATCAAACATTTTCAACGTGCCACAACAAAAGCGGAAAAAACTTAAGGAAATCATGAGTTTACATAGCTCTACGTGCTTATCTTTTTGTACAAAAATTGCTTTCAGAGTGAGCGAAATAGATATGGAGAGGGAGAGAGACAGAGAGACGGGAGAAAGAGATATAGATAGAGGTGCATGCTCCACGGGGTTTTTTAAAGCCAGGGTTGCCAGGGCTGGCCAACAAAATGCAAACAACAAGGTCAAGCGTGAGCAATTGGCAGCAAAATAAGGGAAACTCTTTAGGTAGATCGCTGCTTACTTATAGTTTAAACGTACATAGTTATCGTATATTACATGGATAGTTCATAGGTGTATGTGTATATCATAAGTGTTCGCAGTATCATACAGTTAGTTATGCAGTGGTATCAAATACTAAAAAAGGTGTCAACTCTGGGTGTTTGCTACTTTGTGTCTGTGTGCTTTTTATTTGTTGTCTCTGCGGCTCAAGTTGCACAAGTATATGGATAGTTTGGTATATTTTTGAGTATAGTATATAGTTTAGCTTGGAGTAAATAGTTTTTCGATTTGGTTAGTATATATGCGGTATATTGGTAGTATACGGTATAGATATGTTTATGTCAACTGTGGGGTTTTCATTGGTTTCGGGTTTTTGCTTTTGATACTTTTTTTTGGGCATATTTCACACATTTTCGTTTAGTTGATCATAGTTTGTATTCTCGTTTATCGAAATTTCAAAAATGATAACAAAAACAAATCTCGATACATCTGAACTGAGTGAGATTCGACAATACAAAGAGCAGCGAACGCTCAGTGGGTAGACGTGAAATAGATAGAGAGTGTGGGATAAAGATATATATTTGCAAATATATATGCATATATAATATATATACATATAAATATAAATATATGTATATATAATGATATATGTATATGTATATATATAGGGAGGGAGAAAGACACAAGGCGGATTTCTACACAGAAATTGCTCGATTGCCAACATATATGCTGCCTGTCCTTTAAGCAGTTGGTATTTTCTTCTTTTGGTAATGATTATCGGTTTTCGTTAATATATATATCGTATATAGATATCTTTTTGTTAAACCAAATTTAATACATTTGAATTGTACACACACAAGCGCACGCAGCACACGCACACACACAAAAACATTGAAATTAGCATTTTTGAGTGAGACAGATAGAGAAAGAGAGAGATGGAGAAGTAAAGAAAAGTATATGCTTCTTTGGTTTTCTAGTATTTTTTGGTAACTTTTTCGGGGTGGTGTGGTGGGTGGGTTTTTTGGTATGTGGTTCTGGTCTGGGTTTTCTTCTCTTCTGCTTCTTTGTCTTTAGTGGGTGGTACTCCTCATACGGTTCCAAAAACAAAGAGTTCGCAAAAATGCCAGTCCAAGAAGAATACTGTTGTATACTTTTTGGCTTTCGAACCGGTACTTGTTCTATTTTGTTGTGATATTTGTTTATACTTGATTATGGTTATTCGGTATTCAGCTTCAGTTTTTTGGCATTCGACACAAAAAAATCGTTTGTTTACATTTGTCTTCTCTGATACTTTTTTTTTGCGTTTTCAATCAATTAAAATTGCACATTTTCAACAACATCAACAACGACAACTACTTTTTGGTATTACGAGTAATATTTATTGATATTTTTTTGTTTGTTCCTTTAGATAGATATATAGATATATATATGGAGGTATATGTATGTAAAGATATGCATATAGATATATATATGTATATATGTATGGATATTGAGTATTGTATATTATAGATATATTTAGTATGAGTACGAGTAGATGGATATAGATATATATAGATATTGTAAAATACGATAGTTGTTGTTCTGCTCGGCACAATTCCATCGGTCGCTTATCGGTAATCGAAATAAAAAACACAATTACAAACGATTACAAACCAAACGATAGCACAATCGAAAACCAACTCGCTTACGATTACTAAAAAATAAAAACAAACTTCGCTTGCTCGGTTTACCTCAGTGAATTATTGATCGTAAAAAATGATTTGAATTTAAATAAATAGATCAATTTAATATATGTCTACACCGATATATACGTACAATTTATTACACATACAGACAAGCATACACATACACAATGCGACATACTTATATTTGGATTATTTGTCAACACTCATATACGCTCTTAATAAGAACTTTTTGAATTGATACAACCTCGTCTATGTTAAATCATCGTTATATAAGCCTTGGCTCTTCAACTATTCGAATTGGATACATTTGTGAACTTGTTAAATTGTTGCTGAACAAACTTAAAACAAAATGTGTTTGGGAGCTAAAAAGAAAAATAGCAGAATGACAAAATAGATAAACCAACGAAAAAACTAAAGAATCAATGAAATTACTTTTACTTTTGATGCGAACTCGGAGCATATATGTGCGTTGATATATATCTGGCTTAGTTGGTAGTTAATGTAGCTTGCACTTGATATTACGAATACGGATACAATACCACAAATGCCGCAATACGAGATATTTATTGAATATTGGTTGAGAACGATACGTTACGCATATGGTTGGATATTATCACTGCTTGCTTGCTTGCTGGGATATGCCGATCGAAACATTTCCGTGTACGGTACGCTCAAGTTACTACGGGGTTATCCGGCAAACAATACAACAAATGATACAGATGGTACAGTACGAGTAGCATTATGGATATAGATACGAGTATGCATATTATAGAACACAAGATACTGCAATTGATTGAGTTGTTGCGTACAGTTTTCGGCTCGGGACACGTGCAATTTGTTCTTTTTTTTTATGGGGTATTTGAGGTTTTTGGATTTGGTTTTCGGTAATGTAGGAAGGTTATTTCGGGGCTTCGACTACTTGGTTGAGGGACCGGGGTAGTTAATAGAACGGGGTTGGTGAGGGGACTATGGGCGTTACTGGAGCAAAGATCATCTCAAATTAAAAGCTTTTTGGAGTGTGCGCGGTGTGGAAAGGTCAACAAATTTTCGTTCGGAATTATGGGATACTTTTACTTTCTGTATTGTTCTTCGAATTCGAGTAAGGTAAGATTTTTTATCTAGACTTAGGGTACAGGTACTATCTGGATTCACAGAGAAAAAGTTAAGTAGAGAAAGAAAGAGGCGGAGAGATCGGCTAATAGAGAAATAGATACAAAGGGGGTTTGTTTTAGGTTCTTGGCGATAATAGTTCCACATGAGAAGGATTGTTTCAAGTTTGCTCAATTTCAAGTTTGCTCAATTTCAAGTTTGCTTTTATGTGTTTTCTTTTTTAAATCCGTTACTTTCGGGCTTATGACGCGTTTTATTTTTTTTTTTTGCAAAATATATATATTTACACAGAACACCATATACGCGGCAATAGAGCTATTTAAAGGGCTATCTCTAGTTTTCAGGATTCACAGGATTTTCACTGGATTCTGCACATCCTGCTGCCCTGCGATAGCATTTTGGTACAGTTATCGATTGCATTTGGTTGACCTACTTAATTACATACGCATAAATAGTCATCGTTATTGATAGATGTGGAAAATCATAGTTAAAATCAACTGAAAAAGTTAACCTTGGCTGATTGCTTTCTTGCCAGCTTATTGTTGTCATATTGTTTATCGTAATTGTTTATCGGTTATCGCCAGGCACTCGCAACACTTTACTATACTTTTACAAAGTCTGCGTGTGTATGTGTGTCTGTAACTTTGTGAGTGTGTCAGAGTTACTAAAGAGAGACAGATAGATATCAAGATAGGAACAAAGAGAAGGAGACACAATTGGGTCTTGGGCGCAGATACAAAATTCATCTTGTATTAAATTTGATTTAGTATTCAGCTTTAGCTTTTCATAACTTTTTCTTCGTTATTAATTCATTATATTACAAGTTTTAGTTATATTATTGTTAGCGTAGACGTCGACAGCATAATCTGTGGTGGCAGGCGAGCAATCTGTTATCGTCGGGTTAAAGTTCTGGTTATCGTTTTACGTTTGTTTCTTTTCTGGGCACGGTGCGGCTGCGTTATTGATAAAATATCGATTATCGTTTTTTGAATTTGCATCCCCTGATTTGTTCTGTTTCTGTTCTGAGTAAATCTGTTCGTTAACTTCAAATCCTGTAAACGCGCTCTACTGCACTTTAAAAAGTCGCTAAAAAAGGATACCGGATAGATTAAAATAAATATACAGAAGGAGACGGAAAGAGTTGACAAAGCTAAAACAAAGTATACCACAGTAACGGAAAAACAGTTTAGCTAATGCTGGGTTTTGGGGCAAAAAAATGAAAAATCATTACCCATTTAAACGATAACACTAAACCGATAATTCAAAAAGCGCACTTTTTGCTAATTAACTACTGTATAGTTATTTACTTATACAATTGCAATAATTATAAGCAAAATAATTCGCAGATCAAGTGTGGTTTGAAAGAAAGAGATTGACAAATAGAGAAAAAAGGAACGGGCAGGACTGTTGAGATAGATAGAGAGATAGGGAGAAAGCGATAGATCCCTAATTAGGTACTTAAAGAGAGAAGCAGAGCTGAAGTTCTAAACTTTCGATAGTTTTGGGGGAATCGGGTGGAGAGTGGTTGGTGATCTGTTTAAATGAGAACTAGAATTGCTTGATTTGTAATTACCATTTTCTATCACTTTGCTTTTGGCGGGGGTGGGGATGGATGGGCGTGGGCGGCACCGCACACACACGCGCACACACACACACCGCCAGCAGTGGTTTAGACACAGTCTATCGGCTATCGATATTTGTTATCGCCGCCGCCGCCTCTTGCGTTGAGATCGTTTTTGATCGATTTCGATTTCGGGGTATCGCTCTTAAATCGATTATTCGCTGATTCGATTATCGGCTTATTGCTTATAGGTTATCATTAATCGATGAATTGATTTGGTTTTTCAGTCGCACAAGCTAAGGCCACCTTTTCACGAGTTGCCCTGTTTTTATTTGATTTTACGATTAGAGATTTTTTGATTTTAGGTTTTTCTTTCACGCTTTGTTTCGTTACGTTTCGTTTTTATTTTTGATTTGCTTTGATTTGGTTTTGCAGTTCGCTTGTAAATATGTTTTGTTATATGCTTGGATATATACGTGGCTATATGTACATACGAGTTATCACATTCGTTAGCATTATTCGATCGTAGTTCATAGTTCTTGCTCGTAATTCACCGCATCTGGCACCGATGCCCATTATATCTGCCGCACTCTCAACTGTCTCTGGGTTTGTTCGTCGATATTTTCGTACCAGGTAGACTTCTTTTTTGGGCAGGATCTGATCTGGAACTGGAACTGGTACTGGTACTGGTACAGCTAGTGTTATTACAGCTGTCTATCGAGTTTGGCCAAAGGACTTCGGCTTCCCCAGCTGTTGTTGTTCCTGCTGCAGCCTCGGTCTCCGCGTCGTTGTCAGTTATCGATCGGATGTTGATTCCGTCTCCGATTATCGCTGTCGGCTCTGGGTTGTCGCTGGGCAGGGTTGTCACGGTTGTCTCATAGTCGCCGCTTCCGTATCCGTTTCCGCTGTAGTCAACCTTCACGGCGGCACAATCGATTTTAATTTCGTTTCGGTTTTCGGGTTTCATTTGGTATAGAATATATAAAGCATTTGGTTTGGGTTTTAAATATGTACATATGTATGTAGATCGTCTCTAAACCCTAAAAAAAAACTTTTTCGGAGCGAGGAGCTTTCAGGGGTTTGGAGTTTTGTAAGAGTGTCGGTGTTGATTTGCTGTAGTTTTTTGGGTTAAGCACGCACACAATTTGGAAGTTCTATAATAGAGCTTAACAAAAAAATCGCTTAATAATTTTGCTCAAACAAAAAAAACAAACAAACAAACACACATACAGCAAGAGGGAGACAGACATAGATATAATAACGGTTACATTTATTTATTCATTGACTTCAAACATATTAACTAATCAATTACACAGCCGATTACAAACAAAAATCAAATTCAACACAGACAGAGACGCAGAGAAAGAAGTAGAGACATCAAATAGAAAAAGAGAGACAGAGACTTGTATATTTTGTGTGTGTGTGTTGGAAAGAGAGAGATAGTCCGATAGAGAAAGAGATAGAGCGATGGGAATGTTGGATGGACAATGGTTATTAATGGACAATGGGCTCAGAAATGGGTCTCAATGTAGAATTTGCAACGTTCGAAAGAGACGGCTCTAGAAGGGCGAGAAAGAGACGTCACGTTCTTTTGTCCCGCCGCTGGTTTGTCATGTTTGAATTCCTACTTGATGAATGTTTTGCATATTAATTTCATTTTTCTGCGTTCTTTTTCTCTGACTTTTGATGACCTTTTCTTGTGAATGTTCATTTGGTTTTTTTTTTTTTTCGTTTTTGTTTCTTGTCTTTATTGTTTTTCTTTCTTTTTGTCTTTTGTTGTGAGTTTTTAGAGGAATGTGCTCGCGGTAAGTACATTATTACGAGTATTGTTATTCTGGTTCTTTTTACTTTTATTTGCATTTCGCATAATTTTTATAATCTATGGGCCGGGTTATATGGAATGGCAATGGTTAAAAAGTCATGGCCTTCAAACTTTAAACACAAACAAAATAAATGGTGGGGGCTTGAGAAAGAAAAACTAAAGTGGTGGGAAGAGTATTACTTTTGACGGGAATGGAATGGTCTGGGCATGGAATACAGATATTTTTGCATTGATACTCGATGATGGTTAGTTGGGGTTAGCCCCCAAATTACGACGGTCCACAGGCATCTGTCTGGTTCCGAAGTTTACACATGGGAGGAATTGGTGTTTTTAAATGTTTTTCTTGGGGGTCAGTACATAGTGTAAGGTACATTTGATACTCTCGGCTTTTTTGTCTTTTGTCTTTGGTACTTTGCAATTGGTTGACCCATTAGATACGCTTATAAGAATGATAGTAGTAGAGTAGTGTTATAAATAAATAGGTAGTAGAAGGTATTGGTAACATATTTGTTTCGCTTTCGCTTTTGCTTTTGCTTTTGCTTTGCGTTTTTGTTTTGCGGTTTTTTGTGACTCAAATCGATTTTTGGCATTAGAGATATAATTGATTTGATTTCGAGTTTGAGTTAGCGTTTGAGTTCGAGTTGAGTTGTAGTAGTACAGTATGGTATGGTATAATCAATCAATCAACCAAAGGCGGTATAAAAGTAGAGCAAGTTCACATGGATTAGTACGCTTGTTAAAAAGGAAGTGGACACTCACCGATGATCTACTCACTTGCATAAACGCATAGACGCCGCGTAAAAACTCCATATTTTGCTGCTCTTGAGAACCCTTTTTGGTTGTGCGTTGGGCCCGACTTATATACTGCTTTACGGTGTCCGCAACAAGATGTGGCTTTAGTTTGCGTGATAGAACCCTGCAAGAAAACGGTTTGTTCGGCTGTGATTTCGGTTGGTCTTTGAGTCTTAAGAGCAAATCGGTTCATAGAACTACACAAACATGTTATACCTCTGCAAGCCAAGCAGGCTTTCAAAATAATATGTATGTATATCGCAGAAAGGGTTTTCAGAGTAATCCTCTTCAAAGCCCCAAAAGTATGGTTGTAAACGAACTATAAACAAAAGACATTTTTACATAATACAAAATAGCTATAGCCAAAATATGAAAAAAAATCATTTTCACACGATTTCTGACTTTTTTAGTGCATCATGTTGGAGCGGCGGCATGTGGGTTATTCTTGGTCGAGGTCACCACTTCGCGGCAAGACCCGCTTTTCCACCTCCCATCGCCCATTTTCCACAGTTTTCCAGCTCACCACTTGGCCCTCGGCTCGCATCCAAATTGAAGCGCTAAGCAAATTGTCACTTGAGAGGTACTCGCCTTTCTCATCTGCTAAACGGAAACACTTTCCCCAGCCTTTGTGCTAATTGGCCGCACTTAGTGGCCCACCCACTTTTCCGCTTTTCCGACTCTCCACAATATAGTATATTTATGTATGTACACGGTATGCGGATGCGGGCCACGATATGTATGTACATGGATATGTGCACAGGATAGTGCTGCCAGGGCGGTTGGAATTTTTGTGCCGGCTAATTGAAATCCTCCTCGACTGACGACTTTACGCATTTTGTGTGAATTGACAACGCAGATAAGGCTTATCGTTTAATTGCTCCCAGCAACAGGGAGGTTGCCCATTTCCATTGCCATTTCCATCTCTGTGTCTGCGTTTTCATCTTCAGTTTTCACCAGAGTTACCATCTACATCTATGTAGCTGCTTCTGACTGCTCTGGCACACATTCACGCATAATTCCAGTTTTTATTAGCCAAGCTTTTAAGCTGTGACTAACCAGAGAAACGGAGATTGCGATTTACACAGGGCGAAAAATGAGTCTGCTATTGAGGCAATTAAAAATTGTATTTAACAAAACTCCAAAAAAACATTTTATTTATACACAAAATAAAACGTAATTTACGTAACTTTAATGTCTTTCCTATAACATGCTAGTAAATATTTAAGTATTTTAATACATAGGAATACATAGGATACATACACTTAGGAATTGCGATTCCTTTTCGTCAGTGTGCATCATTCAGTTGGCTGATAAGACTGAGGCTTCATTTACTACTCTATTGACTTAAGCAGCCGACAGCAGACTTGAGCGCAGATTTTCTGTGATTTTCCCCGCATTTCTGTGGATTAGCAGGGCATTTAATTGGATTCCCA
Organism: Drosophila santomea; assembly: GCF_016746245.2. Taxonomy (NCBI): domain Eukaryota; kingdom Metazoa; phylum Arthropoda; class Insecta; order Diptera; family Drosophilidae; genus Drosophila; species Drosophila santomea. The sequence goes on from NC_053021.2 coordinate 20,239,385, forward strand.
TGTGAGTACAAAGACAGAAGGGCACCCAAAATGAGCATATATTTCAATACTCGTACTGCAGACACCAGGGGCGCAGGGGCGGGGTCTGTGGAATTTAATTCTTGAAAAATGCAAAAATGAATTCCTTCTAATGCCGCATATTCCCGGAGCAAAAAGCGGCGAAAAAGAAACTAATAAAGTAGCACTGGGCGGGCTGCCAACGCGCATTTCCGTTTCCGGTGTGCTCCTAATTTATTATTAATGAAAAAAAGTAGGGTGGGAAGGGAAGGGAAGGGAAGGGAGGGCGGTGTCCATTTGCTCGGGAAACACACGAATTTCGCTTGGCTTTTCGACTGTTAAACGCGAGTCCTCTGCATATTGACCCTCGGGGTCAAATAAATTTGAGTACAAAAACAGAGGTCGGGGGCGTGGCAAGTGCCGTTCTGGCTGCTGAAATTGAAATTACTTAAAAAGCATCGGAACAGGACTTTTCAACTTGTCCTTTGACCTTATTGTCTTGACCAGAAGGGTGTGTTGGTTTTAATGCTGTCGGTGGGATGAAGTATTAAAAAACAACCAATTTCAAAAATATCTCAGCCACATGCACATTTACCTTAACTTTTATATGTTTGATTTAATCAAATCAATACAAATAGAGTGTTCTCAGCAATAGAAAATTAGACTGTACGACTTAAGATTCCATAAAAATTGCATTTCTTTATATTGAATTAAGTGGTTATGTAATGTTTAAGGAGTTGGTCAATACATTTTAAAACATTTTTGGGGTACATTCCTGTCGACTGTCTGCGGTTTAACCTTCCACCTTAACTTTTTCGCACTGCCTTCGGCGTTTCATTACAATTCCAAATCGGGAAGGGACACAGATTTGTCCCGTTTTTGTGTTATTGAAATTATTTGACCTTTCGGCTGAGGGGGGCACAGGCTTTTAATTTATTATTATTTTCTTAACCGCGTTCACCTTCTGCCTGTGCGACCCACACCTTTTCTCGCAGACTTTTCCCTTGTTTTTTGGCTCTTTTCGACTTGTTTTTTCTTTGGCTTTTTGTTTTCCCGGCTGACAGGCGTAACAGAAATGTTAAATTGCGAAAAATAAATCTTGAAATTGACTTTGTGCAGGGTTCGGTTTGCTTTGGTCCCAGTCGCCTTTTTTATATATAAATTTCCCGGTTTTTGTTTTATTTATTTAGTGTTTTTTCACAAACTGTCGCCTTTTTGAGTTGCCGCTGACAGCGTGAAAATCGAGATAAATGTGCTTTCACTTTCCCACTCCACTGGCTATCGCTTGTTGGCGGTTAAAAGAACAGATTATTTAATTTGAAAGAAAGAAGGAAACCCAAAAAAGGTAAAGGTGACGAAATTTTATTTAAAGGTTGGACCCAATTGGGGGCTTCGAAGAAGAGTAACGCTTGTGATTCAAGTCGCTCAATTTATAAATATGAAAGCCGAGTGGCAAAATTATCCAGTAATCGCCTTTCTCTGGAGTTGAATGATAAAGCAAATACCCAACGCGTTGAAGGGTTGACATAAAAACTGTGTTGATTTAATTTATTAAAATTAGTAAAAGTTAAAACTGGGCATCGTGAAAATTAAGTACTTAATTTTTGAGCCAATATTTCGCGCCTCTTTACGATCCGTTTATTAAAAATGCACGCAACCGAGACAAATTGCGAAATATGCAAAATTGTGAAAAATAAGTGAAGCTTCAGAAAAATCAACATTGAAACATTTTCATTTCGTTGCAATCATGCTGGGTCCTTCATAAGCTATTGGATAAATATTGGACAATTTTAAAGGTTGCTGGCAAAAATTGTCACTAACAGTGAAATTAAATACCATACATATATCAGAGGGCACACAGCCACTCTGTTTTTCAATTCCATCAAATTAATATGTAGTTTTGTTTCATTTTCCACGGCACTATATGCCACGCCCCCCAAAAGCAGCACACACTGCAGGCAATTGCATAATGCAGCAAGTAAAACAGCAGCCGTTACTGAATCTGCATCGGAATCTGAATCTGAATCTGAATCTGAATCAGAACCTAAATCGGAATCCGGGCTGGCATACAGTCGCAATCATTTTTGGTGCATCGGCTGGCGGGCAATATATAGTACATAAATATGTGTGTATATATATGAACTCGTATATATACTTGTATATAGTAAGAGGGAATAACTAGAGACTGTCTGGTTATTTTTCAGCCGCAGCCAATTCACTTCTGCCATCTGATACTCGAAGCGATGGAATTGCAAATTTTCCTTCTCAGCAACAAAAGGAAAATCGTGGCTTTTCTGATGCAACCAGCTATGCCGGAGCTCAGGTTGGAAGGTAGACGTCGTGTCAGTCACTTTAATATGAAACTATCAAAATCGCTTTCTTCTAACTAATTGGGAATCGCAAATTCTAAATAAAATGTACAGCATTTAATATAAATTTAATATAAACTCCCTTTCTGTTGATTTGTTCTGATTGCTTTGAACACACAACAAATTAATAGTAGCAATGAAAAGAGAATTGCACTCAGTCAAAATCACATTAAATTACAAGTTAATTGTTAACTACCGGACTCTAATTTAAGTTTGTTATCAGTATTAATTGTGGTTAACTTTTAGATCGATTTTAAATAGAGGGTATTGCGTATCTGGATTCTGAGGCGATGCCGCGACTACTAACCCATAATTGCGCACTTGCGGATACTTGCCGCAAACCGAGAAGTAAAAGCAGCGCAGTTGCAATAGTTAAACAGGGGGAAAATGAACAAATCTGAGCAACAGTGAAGAAAAAGCAGGGTTTCCTAAAAGTGAAAAGTGTACAACAATAAAATATTCTCGTGCTTGTGTCAGCGACAGCAAAAAAGGAGGCAGGGATGGCTAAATACTATATGACCAAAACGTTATTGCATTTCTTATTTCAGATTTTATTTCTTTCTCCCTCTATTTTGTGCATTTTTATTTTATCCGCTTGCCATTTCTTGTCAGCGTAATAAGCGCAATTAGCAGGGGGACAGTGAGCGCAAAATTGTGGAGGGAAATGGTACAAGGAAAGCCACTTGAGCATGCAATGGGAGGAGAGCGAATTAAAAGCCAAGTGCAAGTCAAGTGGGTAGTGGGTAGTGGGAAGTGGGTAAGGAACTATAATGCAAAAATGGAAATAAGGACTTTGAGATAATACAGTCAGCGCATAATTAATTGTGGACTGTGCAATGAACTTGTATGTCCAATACTCGTCAAAGGAATTATTTTTTTTCTCTTTCATTTCCCACTATAAAATATTCTAAGCTAGTCAAAGGTGTTTGAGTACATTTATAGTCCCAATGCTTATTAGAAGTTATTCAAATAGAGAGCTTTCACTAGGTAAATAATAAAATCACATGTCCACTTGGCAACCCTTATCGGATGACTTTTACAACCCTGTCGCAATCTCTCACTGCAAACTCAAACCACTTGGCTTATTTGTCCTTTGTTGCGAGGCCTTCAAAGTTACCTCCTTGCTGCTCTATAATTACTCCTGCTGACGGTGGTCAATTAAATTGCATGGAAAGAGGGGGCAGCAACAGTCAATGCCAAAATAATTGTGCATAATTCCGTTTTGGATTTTATACCCCACAGTCGCCTTGTTCATATTTACGTTTACTTGACCATGCACACATCTAGTTGGCTGGCCACGTTTAGATAATTATATTAAATTTAAATAGGGCCATATTGCATGGGCACCATCATTAGCATACTAAATCAGCATGCTAAATCGGGCTAGATAATTAGGCCTTAATGACGAAAGTGGACTCAGCTCATTGCCAAGCATGGACTAGTATCTCAAAACCCTCAGTTCCGAAAACTTATTTAACGTACTTTTAAATCAATCTTAAATTTATAATGATGGCTTCTTAAATATTTTAAGATATTGAATGTATGGAACAGCAAAAGATTTAGCTTCAACACAAATAATGTAGAGCATTCGAAGCTCGCATTTTACATCAATGCTGCCGTTTCCACTGACCATAAATTTGTATTGTGACCTTTTTTTGTAATTTTCAGGCTTTTGTTTGCCGTTAATTGGACCACACAACCTGTCAGTGTCCCAGCGGGGCACAGAACCACCTGATGACCCCTAAAGTGGTGCAGTTTAGCATGCATACCTTGCCCTACTTGTGGTTAAATAGCCTGTGGTCGCGTTGCATGGAATGAGCTTTGCTTTCGTCTTTTCTTTTTGGCCACTTTTCTCCCTTGAACTGATTTGAAATCAGGCTCGAGGATATCGGGATCAGATAGAGTACCTACAGCACCCAGAACCTTTAATTATCTTATGAGGGTTTATTAATGATAGCCTTATTAAAGCCATTGCTCTCATTGATTACTGAATAAATAATTACCGTGTTACGTAATATATTTTGTATATATTGCTTAATTTCCTCAAATTCGCAGAGTTTCTATAGGGTTTTCAGGAAGTTTTATGGACAGGTTTTCCTCGGACGTTTTTCTATTTTCGGTCTCTTAAATTTTGGCGCAGTGCTTTTCGCCTTCCCGACTTTCCAACTTTCCCGCTTCGAAAGGGCGACACATGAAAGTTATTTCACTTATTATATGGAGAAAATAATTTTATGTGCGGCTGTGCGAGCGAGAGGTACAGCCGGAAAATGAAAAGAGAAGACTTCATTCGTGCGGCTTGCAGAATGTTGATAAGAGGCGTCCACCGAGGAAGGGGGCGTGGCACGTGTGCAAGTGTGAATTATATGCCCCAGCATTATATGTATAATAATGTGTAATAATGATTATATACTCCCGCCCACATACTCAAAAGTGTGAGAAATCTGGTAGCTTAAAGTAAAACTTTCGCACACCAGTTGGGTAAGTGGAATTTCTTGGCCGCAAAAAGAAAAGGTATTATAAATGAACTTGTGCTTTTTGTGTTAGCATATCAGGCGAATAATGAAATTGCCATATTTTGACTTTTCTTTGGTTACAGAAAGGCTTAGATCTGAAGGGGTTACATTTTTGCGCATTTACATCAATACTAAAATAATCAAAATAAATTGCGAATATGCGATGTTGATACACTATCTGAATTTCGGCAGGAAGCCGATCTTCTTCCTCCTTTGATTAAGTAAATCCCCGATGGATCTCAGAATTATGTATGCTCCAGAGCATCAACGCTTTAATCCCATTTCCGAAAGCCATTTTATGACGAGAATTGGAATTTTGCATTTTCCTATAGTTTTAAAATTCAAAACGCGCTCTCTGGCCATAAATAATTCGCAACTAGAGTTAAGCAGTCAGCCGCAACGGCAGAAACAACAACAGAAACTAAAACAGCACACACAACATAACAACGGAATCAAGAACAAACAACAAGCGAGAAACAACCAAAAAGGCAATGGGAAAATATTTTTTAATGTGCACTTTATCATCATCATGTCAGGCTAAGCGAGGAGAACTCCCTTCACACCCCCACAAGAAAAAAAAGAAAAAAAAGGAAAAATAATACAAAAAATAAAAGCAAACAACAACACAAATGACATTTATATAGACACGCCCCAGCGCCCCCGACAACCACCCACCCAGCCACCTTTCCGATCCCCACCCCCCCTTTGCGGCATTGTGCAAATGCTGTCCCATTTGTCAGCTGGCACAAATTTGCATAAGCGCACTCTGGCAAGCGGTCGGATGACTTATGGTTGTCCTGCCCGAAACACCAGGCCCTCTTTTTGGAGCAGCACCCCACCGCTGCCACCGCTCCCTCCGGAAAAGCCTCTTGGAAAGCCCCTCCCCCCCTTCCACCACTCCCACCACCAGCCCCGTTGTCCACTAATCTCACGATCCGAAAAACGCTCGTTGAAATTAGCTGTGAAATGCCGACAGGCTTGGGTACACTGCTCAAAACACTGCGAAAGTCAGTCGTGAGTATCGCTAACTTTTGGTAAATGAACTCCCTATGAGTTCCATACTCCTGTTTTGCTATAACTCATCCGTTTTAAAAAAGTGATTCTTCAAGACGAACCAGTAATTCCCATGTCCGAACTACTTCTTGGACCACACCTACTTACATCATTGGATTAGGTGTTGTATGGATGGTTCTGCCCAGTTTTGCCTTGAATTCGTATTGGAAACTGCGGCTTTTGGACCAGTGTGCCCAGGAGGGAGAGGAGGGAGAGCGGAGAGGGGCTGCGGAAATGACATAGAAATGAAACAGAAAGCAGAAACAATGCCCAGTATACGGGGGTGCCAAAAGGGCTGGTTGTGGAGGAGGGGGCGTGGCACAGGGGCAGAGCCAACACAATGAAAGCCATCTCTCACCTCTCACCGCAAAGGTTTCGGGCCAACACACAATGGCCAAATGACTTGGCTCCGAGAATAAGGATAAAGCCCCGATGTGATGACAATGACGATGACGACAGCAAACGGCGACAGCGATGACGACAGTGGCACAAATCCGGTGTCGCAGGCGAAAGTTGGAGTCTAACCCATATATGAATTCTATATGGGTCACGGAATTCTCGGTTGAAAGCGAGAAGCCCACAAGAATTTCAGATTCAGAAAAAACAGGACAAGGATTCAGGGCAACGCGGATGCGGGTAGGGTATTAGGAAACACAAAAACTGAAGAGTTCAGGGAAATAAAGCGCACCAGATAAATGTATTCCCCATATATATAAATAGTAAACATTACGTAACCCTAAGCTAAGATTGTGGGAATTTAAGCTAAAGAAATGAAAAAGCCTAAGGAAGATGATTGGATCACCACACACTTAGACATTATCAGGAATATTTAATACACAAATTAGCATATTTTTTGTCAGTTTTATTTAATTTATGCTTGAATATTAACATAATAGTGGATTCTAGTATGAAAGGTAGTCTTCTATTAAAAATTCAAACACCCCGAGAAGTTCTGAGAAGCGGGAAAACCCAGAAGATCTAGAGAACGAGAGAAGGAATGGTAAATGTAGGTGGAAAAGAGAAGTATTAAATAAAATGAAATAAAATAAAATGGAATGAAATGAAGCGCAGTCAGACTCGGTGAAAGAAAATGTTGGAAAATAGCAGCATCATCGTCAGCCCAAGGGGGTTTTCCACCATTTCCCTTCGCTCCCACACCTCCAGTATCCCGTGCTTGTCGTCGTCATTGTCATCGTCATTATAAGCATAATCTTTAATAAACGAGTGAACACCAGGGAACCAACAGAAGTTGGGATGGTGGAAAAGCCGCGGGAAAACTCTCAAGCGGCCGCAAATGGACAAGAGGATGCTAAGGGAAAAGATGCGCCAGTGGGCGGGGCAGTGCGATTTTTCAAGTGAACGAACTTTTTAAATTAATTTAGACATAAGCAGCTCTTTAAACTTTTGCCTTAGAACCGGCTAAGCGGTTCGTGTTTTTCCTGTCTCCCCTGTTTTCCTTGAGTTTCCCCAGCTTTTCCTTGCCTCTGTCTATTTCTTGAGGGCTACCGTATCGCAGTGAGTGAGTGCGTCCATCTGTAATGGTTGACTTAAGCATGAGAAGCCGAGGGGTATAACAGTACCCAAACACTGGTGATTCGGGCTCTCACTCTTCTACTCGATTATGAATAATGGCGGGCGGAATCCTCTGGTGCCTTAGCTCTTTCGGCGATGGGGTGGGTCGGATTGCCTTTCATAACGGTCCACACATACTTTAATTGTTAGGATTCCTACGGAAACTATGAGTTACTAGGCTTGTACATTCCATACTAGAAGACGAAAAGTGAAAAATATAAAACGGAACTCGCCAAGTGAAAAAAAGAAAAATGTTACAGACGACAGCAAAACTAAACGGTAGCAAGGTCTTTGGTGGAATTTGAACCTCGCTTTCTCTACCCAACCCGACCATAATCTTCACGATAGCATCTTCGAAGATTCCCTATAGAGACTTCCGATTTTATTTAAGCTGCCATGTCAACTCAGGATGATTACAGGTTTAGCAATTCATGATTTTTTTAAGTTCAGATAATAAATTTATTTACAAAAGAGGCTGGTTGGCCGAACAAATAAGATGTAGTACTAGTATTCATTTACGCAACTTCATTGAGCGCTTACTCAAAACCAATTAAGAAAACTAAAATAAAATCTCCTTCAGTTACTTAAACTACTATCGAAATTTCCATTCAGTACATTTCCTTAGATCTAAAAGTATTTCATTTAATTCATTTTGTAATGTCTTATCTTAATATTTATGGTTAAATGTTGGGGTTGCTATCAAACGAACTATGCATAAGGTTAGAAATATTTTTTTTGAATAAGGATGCTAGGCCATATGGGGTCGCGTTATGGAAAAAATTAAAAAAAAATGTCCTTTCGTAACGGGCTCTCTAGTAGATATACAACGTTTTGTTTTCTTTTCCGTCACCCCCTAATCTTTATATTCATTTGAAATGTTCTTGTAAGAATGTAGGTATGGCATACGCTACGACAATTCGAAATTACTCTTAGCTTTACGAACTCACATGTGTCCAGTTCCAGCGTTGAAAGGCCTTCCAGCGGTGAAATGATGGATGCTAGCGGAGATTAATTAAAGTATAAAAATTACGGGGCTACATGACTGCGGTTACGATAAAACACTCTCTCGCAAGTCGACTTCCGTATGGTCTAGCAACCTGCACTACTTTTATCCTAATCCCTTATCCGCTGACGGTCCAGGTTTTGGTTTCCATGAATGATCCTGACGGGGAAAAGTAACTGGTGCGGCTTAGCTCATCCTGCGGTGCGAAGTTAGTTGTAATTGTTCTACTGCGCACCTATCTATACATAGATAGATAGATCGGGGTGTGCAGTCAGTGATTAATCGAAGGGTAAGGCTTCGTTACGTTGGTGTAGCTCCCAGGAAGACAATTGCTTCAATTATCCGTAGACAGGGGTTGTCCTACTCAGTATAATACGCTAGTTGGTGGTCAGGAATCCCTCCGACCAGCCAGTATTTGCAGAGGCGCGGTGGCCAGATGAAAACTTGATACTGCCAACAGAGCGGGTTTTAGTTGGGGCACTAGTGCAAGTCGGCGACATACCTATTCTCTTGGGGAGAATTCCCTCCGAGGGGGTTATGCGAATCACGTGGTTGGCGCTCCAAGGCGAGGCAACCACCGCGAAGAACCCAGTTGTCACTTAAAATTTTGGGGCACTTTCGTTTTTCCCTCCAGTCTGTGATCAGATCACGTCACCGATCAAACGACGGTAGTAGGTAGTGGCGCTTAATCTTTAACTCTATTAAGAGGACTTGCACAATGATTTAGCAGGAATATGTTTCTGGTTACGAAAAGAGCGGGACTGTAGCCGCGTGGGCATTTATATACCACCAAATTCCAATAATTATAGCTGTGCTTCTATTGGAAAGTTGGAAGACGCTCTCAGTGTTGGGCAACGTTTTCGGACATGTTAATCGCTGATTAGACTGAGGTTATCGACCACAGCCTAAAAGCATACCCACTGAATGAACTAACCCATCCCTAGAGTCAAGTTCTCAGTTGTAAGTGGCCAACATTGCCTTTATAATTTTTTCTATTTGCAAATTCTTTTCGCTTACCATGCCGACCATTACACCACCCGATAATATTTCTTCGTTAGATGCAATATTAGCGGGAATTAGCTTCGAATGTCCTTTGCATGATACGTTCCTACCTCTTTTCCTTGTAAATTTTCAAGCTGGTAATAACAATTTCCTAGTTTCTTCTTGATTCGGGACTTTACAAATTGTGGGCCTAATTTCGAGTTAAAATTCTGCGCGAATTTGCTTTGGGCAAAATTTCGACGGAATACTTCCTGTCCTTCCTTAAAGGAAATGGGTTTCGCGCGTAGGTTATATTGCCGCACATTGCGATCATAGGCACGACGAATATTGGCTTGAATGTCTTTTCGAATGATGGCTAAATTGTCAGATCGGGAAATCGGTGTTATCGGCTCTTCCAATAGGGATAAATTTTTTAGCAGTTTATAATCAGATCCATGGGTAATCATATCTAATCCGTATAACGCACGGTATGGTGAACATCCTAACGATTGATGCAACGCTGATCTTAACGAACATGAGATACTAGTGATGTTTCTGTCCCACTCGGTTTGGTCGGTTTTTAAGTAAGTGCGAATGGCAGCTAATAGAGAACGATTTACTCTTTCGGCCGCATTACTTTGTGGTGAGTATAATGCGGTATAGACGTGGTTTACTCCTAATTCCGTAAGAAAGGCATTGAATTCCACAGCTTTAAATTGGACTCCATTGTCGCTCACGATGGTTTCGGGAACACCTACACTATGAAAGACCTGTTTTAAAAGGAAATCTATGATTGCCGTTGCGGTAAATCTTTTTAGGGGTTGTAACCAAGGATATTTGCTAAAGTGGTCTACTACTATAAGCAATCCAACATGTCCTTGCTTACTACGGGGATAGGGTCCGAGCAAGTCAATATATAGCCGTTGAAATGGTCGATACGATGGACAATGCTCACCCATGGGTGGACGTAACGTATAATTCGGGGCTTTGTTCTCCTTACATGCGTCACAGGATCGAATGTAATCTCTAACATCTTTTGCTAACCCGGGCCAAAATAGATTCCGGCGTAGCCTTGCGATGGTCTTCTGCATTCCGGCATGGGAGGACGTAAGACTATCGTGTGCCTGTCGAAGCACTTTCGGTCTTAACGTTTCGGGAACCCAGAGTTTCCAGGACTGTTTGTCGTGAAACTCATTTCGGTCAGCGTGTTCTGTACGAATGTACAAAAATTTATCTACTATTTTAATGTCGGGAAATTTTTCTTCGCTATTCGTAAATTTAGTTTTTAGCGTCGTGTAAGTGTCCTCGTTAAACGCTTCCGAGCTAAGGTCGATTATAGGGGCCATGTCTAATGCATTTATTTCGTTCTCGAATAGTCTAGACAAAGCGTCAGGGACAACATGATCTTTTCCTTTTCGATGCGAAAATGAAAATTTGAACTGTTGCAATCTAAAAATCCACCTAGCCAGTCTTCCTGTTACATTCTGTTGCCTCATGAGCCATAATAAGCTAGAATGATCGGTAACTACTTCAAAGTCCTGCAGTTCTAAGTAGCAGCGAAACTTTTCAATGGCTAATACCACTGCTAAACATTCTCGTTCGGTGACGCTATAATTACGTTGTGATCGACTTAATTTTTTGACATATAGGCAATGGGCTTTTCAGCTTTATCTTCCGCTAGTTGAACCAACACTGCGCCGATGCCGAAATCACTGGCGTCACAGTGAAGATAAAACTTCTTCTCAAAGTCTGGGTTTGTTAAAACCGGTGCAGAGGTCAATATGATTTTTAGTCTATCCATCGCTACTTGAGCTTCTGGAGGCCAAGCAAATTTTAACTTTTTAGAAAGCACATCTGTGATTGGACATGTGAGATCCGCGAAATTGGGTATGAACCGACGGTACCAGCCACAAACTCCAAGAAATCCCCTTACTTGTTTCAGATTTTTGGGAGCTGGCCAATTTACTATACACGAGATTTTAGCTGGGTCCGTACAAATACCTCCATTACCCATAACGTAACCCAAATAATTGATGCTTGTTACTCCAAACTGGCTTTTGTCCATGTTAAGAGTAAGATTGGCTTTGCGAAATTCCTCGGCCAATCGAATCAGTACTGCGGAGTGAGATTCAAAATCTTCGGACACAACGCAAAGATCGTCTAAGTATCCAAAGACACAATAGCGCAGATCGGCTGGAATGATCTGATCCATTAAGCGACACATCGTAGATGGTGCATTACAAAGCCCGAATGGCATAACCTTAAACTGGTATAACGGTCGCCCTGGCACCGTGAATGCAGTTAAAGGTTTTGATTCAGCACTGAGCTGTATTTGCCAATAAGCATCTTTTAAATCGAGCTTAGATATGATGTTAGCTTTGGGCAATCGGGAAAATATTCCGTCAATGCTGGGCAACGGATAAGCATCCTTCTTGGTAGCATCGTTAAGCCTGCGTGCATCCAGGCAAAGTCGAATTTTATTAGGTTTGACGACCAGACGCATTGGAGAACTCCATGGGCTTACAGAAGGCTCAATAACATCTAATCGCAGCATTCGATCAATTTCTGCAGACAGTAATTTCTCTACTGCGGGACTGACTGGATAGAACCTCTGTTTTACGGGCTTTGCATTTCCGACGTCAATGCAATGTTCAATAAGTGAGGTGCGACCTAATCTCTCTGAAGCTATTGGAAATAATTGCTTCACTACTGCTAGACGCTGACTTTCAGACGACGTTAAGGGATACATGTTTTCCCCGGCCAACTTATTGTCTTCGATTGGTACGTGTACGGATGATATAATATTTGGAGCAATTTGGAAAGTTCTCCAAAAGTCGTGGCCAAGAATAAGTCTTTGTTTGATGCTGGGAATTATATACAAACGCAGGGGTCTCCTAACTTTATTATAGGTTAGTTCGATGTCTAGGAACCCTATTATGGTTTGATTTTCACCACTTGCTGTCTTAGCTCGCGATTTGATAGGTTTAAATTGAGGATGACTTGAAAAATCCTGTTGTGCTAGCTCTTCTCCAAGACAACTAATGTTCGCTCCTGTGTCCAACAGACCAAGTTCTGTATACCCCATGAACGATACTTCCGCATAGCTTCGCAAGTCACTCGATTTGTTAAAGATAGTGGAAATTTGTAATTGTTTATTTCTCCTAACCTCGGCATAAAATGACTTTAATCTAAGTGTGCGCCGATTGCGGTGCGGCTTTATATCCTGAAATAGACGCTTCCTTACTTCAGCATAGTTTTTGACCCGTTCTTCATATGGGCGCAATCGCATTGGAAGGCAGTTAGCCATCGTTGGCTTATGCAAGGTGGCCTTTTGATTTAAATTTTCGGGGGCATTCGGTTCTTGTTGAATGCTCCCGTATGTCGGTTTTCCGATTGCTTTTGAAGACAATTTTGACATTGCGGCTTGTAGGTGTCTGGCCTGCCACAGCCGTAGCAAAATACTCGACGATCTGCTAAGCAGTTCTCCCAGATATGACCTATTTCTTCGCAATTCCAACACTTTAGCTTTTCCGTAGATCTACGTAAAGCAGCAATTTCTGCACCCGTTGGAGAAATTTCTTCTACCTCCGAACTATTATCTTCTAACGCAAAAACCTGTCGGCGATTTGGAATTGATTTTGTCTTAACTTGTTCTGTCCGGCAACTGATTTCATGGGATAAGTTTTCACTCATTTGAACTAGGCGACGTAAGTGTCCCACCGAATGCACGGGCTGATACAGCAACTTTTGCCTAGTCTCTGGTAACAGGTTGTTCTTTAAGATTTCAATAAACTCCTCTTCTTCAATTTTTATCGATGCCTTATCAATTAAAGAAGCCACTGCCTCATAGAAAGCGGAAAAAGGTTCACCGTGTTTTTGCTTTCGTGCTCTTATCAACTCCATGCTCATAAAATCTGATCGATAGTCCTTATATTGTTGACGGAGTGACGCACAAATGTTAGACCAAACTATTCCATCTACCTGCTTGTGGTATCTCCAATACCAGGATCTAGCCTTACCGGTGAACAATACATGCATGATCTTACACATACTTGTAAAGTCACTGCCCAAGGTTTCGTCTGTGAGCGCTTTAATTCTATATATAAATTCTTCAACGCCTAACCCGTCAGTAGATCCATCGAAATGTACTCCCCATTTTTGCATGATGTCGACTGTCTGCCGAGAACTTATTGACGACGAACTGAAAGAGGCTTGCTCCCGAGTCATTTCCGGCCCTTGGGAGTTGCTTGGTGGTGGAAGGTTCTGTATGGATAAGGACGATAAAACCCTGGTAATGGTTTGCTCTATCATATCTTGGATTGTATTATAATCCACCGCTTGAGTTCGACGTGAGTCTATGGTTCTGACTGGTCTACCCGAACGAGGCCTACCACGAGGGGGTCTAGTAATACCCTCACGATGCTCGGTACTTTGACTAGCATCCAATACAGAAGACGGAGCACCACTGGTATTCAAGGGAAGTGGTTCCGGTATGTTGGCCGGATTAGCTTCTTCTAACTGGGCTAGAGCTCTGGCTAAGTTTCTAGTAGTTACTCCACGCTGAACCGGCGCTGTCGGCATAGGCAATGGTTGTGCTCGAAATGGCGAACAATTTCCAACCACTACTTTAATCTCTTTTTTATTAATCGGAACAGTACAAGAATAACAACACGAATTCTCGGTTAACCAGGCTTCTACACAATTTTTGTGAAAGACATGCTTGCACGCTAAATGATAACAAGGATTGGTGTTATCCATAACCGTTGAGCAAAGGGCGCAATTATTCTCCATATTACCTTCCGAAGAAGTTCTGGGAGGCGTATTCACTACTGGCATTGCTGGTTATCTTAATTTTTTTTCCTTTAGATTTTTATCCTGAATTTGACATTTGATGGCAACTTAATAAAATGGAGGTAATTGTATTAGCCTGCCGTATCTATAACTAGCGTTGAGGACTGGATTATTGAAAGTCTGATTTCCCGATTGAAATGAGTGCGTTGACTAACTTTCTAAAGGTTTCTGTTCGGCAAGTGGAAGCATTAAGCTGCATCCTCACAAGTTCCAGACAACAGATACTTCTAGATCGTATTTTTACTGACAACTCGCAACTCACAGAGCTATCAGATGTGTTTTAAGGAATTTGCAGCAGTAGCGGCCTGTGGAAACAATACTCTACCAGCTGAGCGATCATTAAGTATTGATATTCGATCAGAGTCAAATCATCAATATTCTTTAAGTGCTCGTCCCTTTCGCTTGCAAATAAGCGACTGGTATTTTGCACAAACTCCTACCACTGAACAAAAGAGCATTGATAGTTAGGGACACAAGATTTCCGAATAGCTGATGTTTTGCTAAATTCATGGGTTGGTGTACACTTCAGGTTTCTCGGTTTGATATCCGCGTCCGAATAGCAACGTCGTAGGCCTTATTAATGGTCGCACTTCTCCCTCTGAAATGCGATAGAAAGATCAAGCCGATCTAACTACTTCCACACTTCAGTATCCTTGGGAAATCCCATAAAGGACAATAAATTGGATTAGGAAATCTATACCACTGAACGTTGTAATCGTACCGTGGCCTGCCCCACGTTGGGCGCCAAAAGTTATGTAATGGTTGACTTAAGCATGAGAAGCCGAGGGGTATAACAGTACCCAAACACTGGTGATTCGGGCTCTCACTCTTCTACTCGATTATGAATAATGGCGGGCGGAATCCTCTGGTGCCTTAGCTCTTTCGGCGATGGGGTGGGTCGGATTGCCTTTCATAACGGTCCACACATACTTTAATTGTTAGGATTCCTACGGAAACTATGAGTTACTAGGCTTGTACATTCCATACTAGAAGACGAAAAGTGAAAAATATAAAACGGAACTCGCCAAGTGAAAAAAAAGAAAAATGTTACAGACGACAGCAAAACTAAACGGTAGCAAGGTCTTTGGTGGAATTTGAACCTCGCTTTCTCTACCCAACCCGACCATAATCTTCACGATAGCATCTTCGAAGATTCCCTATAGAGACTTCCGATTTTATTTAAGCTGCCATGTCAACTCAGGATGATTACAGGTTTAGCAATTCATGATTTTTTTAAGTTCAGATAATAAATTTATTTACAAAAGAGGCTGGTTGGCCGAA
Organism: Drosophila santomea; assembly: GCF_016746245.2. Taxonomy (NCBI): domain Eukaryota; kingdom Metazoa; phylum Arthropoda; class Insecta; order Diptera; family Drosophilidae; genus Drosophila; species Drosophila santomea. The sequence continues at coordinate 20,255,005 of NC_053021.2, forward strand.
CAAATAAGATGTAGTACTAGTATTCATTTACGCAACTTCATTGAGCGCTTACTCAAAACCAATTAAGAAAACTAAAATAAAATCTCCTTCAGTTACTTAAACTACTATCGAAATTTCCATTCAGTACATTTCCTTAGATCTAAAAGTATTTCATTTAATTCATTTTGTAATGTCTTATCTTAATATTTATGGTTAAATGTTGGGGTTGCTATCAAACGAACTATGCATAAGGTTAGAAATATTTTTTTTGAATAAGGATGCTAGGCCATATGGGGTCGCGTTATGGAAAAAAATTAAAAAAAAATGTCCTTTCGTAACGGGCTCTCTAGTAGATATACAACGTTTTGTTTTCTTTTCCGTCACCCCCTAATCTTTATATTCATTTGAAATGTTCTTGTAAGAATGTAGGTATGGCATACGCTACGACAATTCGAAATTACTCTTAGCTTTACGAACTCACATGTGTCCAGTTCCAGCGTTGAAAGGCCTTCCAGCGGTGAAATGATGGATGCTAGCGGAGATTAATTAAAGTATAAAAATTACGGGGCTACATGACTGCGGTTACGATAAAACACTCTCTCGCAAGTCGACTTCCGTATGGTCTAGCAACCTGCACTACTTTTATCCTAATCCCTTATCCGCTGACGGTCCAGGTTTTGGTTTCCATGAATGATCCTGACGGGGAAAAGTAACTGGTGCGGCTTAGCTCATCCTGCGGTGCGAAGTTAGTTGTAATTGTTCTACTGCGCACCTATCTATACATAGATAGATAGATCGGGGTGTGCAGTCAGTGATTAATCGAAGGGTAAGGCTTCGTTACGTTGGTGTAGCTCCCAGGAAGACAATTGCTTCAATTATCCGTAGACAGGGGTTGTCCTACTCAGTATAATACGCTAGTTGGTGGTCAGGAATCCCTCCGACCAGCCAGTATTTGCAGAGGCGCGGTGGCCAGATGAAAACTTGATACTGCCAACAGAGCGGGTTTTAGTTGGGGCACTAGTGCAAGTCGGCGACATACCTATTCTCTTGGGGAGAATTCCCTCCGAGGGGGTTATGCGAATCACGTGGTTGGCGCTCCAAGGCGAGGCAACCACCGCGAAGAACCCAGTTGTCACTTAAAATTTTGGGGCACTTTCGTTTTTCCCTCCAGTCTGTGATCAGATCACGTCACCGATCAAACGACGGTAGTAGGTAGTGGCGCTTAATCTTTAACTCTATTAAGAGGACTTGCACAATGATTTAGCAGGAATATGTTTCTGGTTACGAAAAGAGCGGGACTGTAGCCGCGTGGGCATTTATATACCACCAAATTCCAATAATTATAGCTGTGCTTCTATTGGAAAGTTGGAAGACGCTCTCAGTGTTGGGCAACGTTTTCGGACATGTTAATCGCTGATTAGACTGAGGTTATCGACCACAGCCTAAAAGCATACCCACTGAATGAACTAACCCATCCCTAGAGTCAAGTTCTCAGTTGTAAGTGGCCAACATTGCCTTTATAATTTTTTCTATTTGCAAATTCTTTTCGCTTACCATGCCGACCATTACACATCTCCTTTCATTTTTTGCCGTCGCAAAGTTGGTAATGTGTCTACCCGACTCAGGCGGGCCGAAAGGAAACGTAATGTACACTAAATGGATATTTAATTACACTTTGCCCAAGGATCAGGCGGCGGTTGGGGGATCCCCTATAGGTTAGGTATAGGTAGGGCCCTATGTACGCTCATATAAATATATATATATATCTATATTTAAGTACACATCTAACCGAAGGTGGAGTCCTGCGTGGAAAGCTCTTGAGTGCTGGGCGGCCAACTGAATGGGCCAATTTGCGATGTCGAAATGGTCCTTGGCCCTAAGTGCTGGCCAACATGGGAGTGAAGTTGGGAAGTGGGAGTTGTCAAAGGAACCCGATTAATTGTCAATGATTTTTCACGTTCTGGCATATTCAGAACTCTATGTTCATCGCTCCAATTGCATTAATTGGTATTCTAAGCTCAATTTTAGAATTCGTTTTAAGGAAACTGGATATTGAGGCAGTACAAATGTATTAAATGCTTGAACAAGTTATGCAGGAAATGTATTCATTAAATTAGTTCACCTTCTGCCGTATCCAATAAAGATTGGAATGCCGTTATCCAATGCCGTAAGTTCAATTGAGAAATTCCCAGTTGAAACGAGTAAAGGAAGTAGTTTGGCACACATGTTAATAAACCAGATGCCAATTGAATTACTTGCTTTAAGCAGCTTTTGGCAAGCCCGCTCCCTTTAGAGCCCTGGAGCTGGACTTAAATATGCATTACCATTTGGTGAATAATTTTCTTAATTGTGCCTACAGCCCTTGGCCTGACCTCTGCCCGCATATGATGAATTTATTCAATATTCACTTAGGCGAATAATTAATTCCCATTGAGCCCCAACGGGCAACAGTGCGTATGCGTAATGAGCAAATGGGCGGAGCAGTCGCACAGTGTTGCAATGCAATTACAAAAACGAAATCAATTTTACTTTAAATTAGGAAAATACGGTACACTTTTTGTCATCTCTTAAGACTCAAAACCTTTTCCTACAATATGGTTAATTTGCAAAAGGATGTGCTTATTTGAACCTTTAACAATTCGTCCAAGTTAAACCACAAAGAGTAATCCGCTGATTTTTCCCACAGTGTTCCATTTGCTCATTGTCTGTGATGCAGAAATTTGGAAATTCAACGGGCAATTGATATGCCAGAGATCTGCCTAACATATTCCTTATTGATTTATGCCGCCCACTTGAAAAGTTTTAATATTTTCATGCTCCACCAATGTTTATTTTACTGCCCATGAACTGACTGCCCGTAACTGACTGCCCAACTTCTTCAGAGAAAAGTGTGCCTATGAAGCTTACACTTTGCATATAGACATCCTTAACCATGTGTTCACATACATATATGTATACAAAACATGTATGTACATAGTTAGCAGAGAAATCAAAGGATGGCCAGTGAACTGCAGTGGACTCACAATGAAATTTGCATAAAGCGGCAAACAAGTGAAAGCCTTTGCGATATTAAAAAGCCCAGCAGGATATTGCGAACTGGGCGGTAATGGGATCGATCGATGCGGCCAGAGTTGCCACCCCCGCATAAACCGCTTAAGAGTCGGATGCATCGGAATGTCAAAGGGACCGCAGTGTTGTCGCATCCAGCTGTGCTTAACAACTGGCTGCCCGTAGATTAATTTCTTAATAGTCGCCCAATTTGCATGTGTGAATGTGTGTGTATTGCTCTTTTGGTATTCTTAGGCGATTTTCACTTTAAATTGCCTGACGTTTTGGCAGCTAAATATTGCCTGTCATAGCATTCTAACTCTTAATGGCAGCTGCAATGTGAAATAGAGAGTTACAATTTATGTCATGGACAACAAAGAGATTGGATTAGCAAACAGTGGCATACATTCATTTCATTACATACAAGAAAATATGATTTTAAGTCCTGTCTGTTGGCTCTCAGCTTATAGGGACTTTCATTCAATTATTAAAGCTTGAGCTTGTGTCATTTCTGTTCAATTTGAATATTAATAATTGAGAGCCGTTTTAGGCTGCAATTTTCTTTGTCCACCCAAATCTGCTATTATTTTAATACGATCTTTTAAGCCTCCCATTGAAATCTAGTCGGCGATACTGATAAATCCCTTGCTGCCTTCACAGATTTCCGAGTCACTTTAAAAACCCAAATGTAAAGTGCAAGGCCGACTTCTGCCTCTGCCGCCCACTACAACTTGGCATTTATGCTGATGTTGGGCCACGCCCCCTCTTGCGCCCCTCTTAGGCGACTACTTGTCATTCAGCTCCTCAACGCAGCACAAACAGCGGCAGCAATTTCCATATTTGTTTACAAATACAATGTACAAGAAGCACACACGGAAAAAGTACTGGGACGGGTTCTCTCTTCATTGAAAGTTTAAATTCTTCTTTTGTTATTAATATTTTACACAAAAAATACATACGCAAAAGTGAGAGAGAGAGAGGAAGAGAGAGAGAAGGAGAGTTAGGCAAAGTTTTCATATCTGCGAGGGAAGGCCCCAAAAAGTATGCTGTAAAAACAGAAATTTGATTTAGAGCAGGCATTTCCTTTATTTGCGATTACTATTCAAGCGGCCCTCGTCGTCACGCAGCTGTCTTTGGGGAAAGCCTCGCTTTTCCCACTTTCCCGCTCCCCCACTTTTCCAGCGACTGCAGCAAAGTTATGCATGTCTGTGAGTGTTTTCCAAAGTATCAGTGTGTGTATGAGTGTGTGCGAGTGCTGGTATTTACATGCTTACATTTCATACGAGCGTAAGAAAATATTTGCAGTTATATGTGTGTTCCTTTTTTCGCCCAGCTAAACTTTTGTGTGTACTTTTGTTTGGTTTTCCTTTCTTTTCTCTCGCTCGCCTCCCCTCCCCTTTCCACTCACTCCCACTCCCACTGGCTTCTGGCTTACAGTGCAAGTAATATTTTAAATTTGCATATCAGGGGCACCAGAACATGGGTACTTGAAGTCGCTGACCAGAGAAAGTCAAGCTAATTGAGGCAGTGCAGAAGCTTTAAAGACTCGAAATAAATTAATTTTAATTTTATTTTAAATTAGTTTGGGATAGATCAAATCAATCTTAACTATTTTGAAGTAGGAAGATGAGGTTACCAAAGCTTCCATTGTTTAAGCAATGTTGTCCAGCTTTAAACCTTCTCCAGGCGTGTTCCTCGGTGTATGGACCCATTTGCCGAAGCCCAAGTGCAAATGCCAAGGAAACTTTGCCCAGGGCTGTGAGACAGCCCAAAAACGCAAAGACTATGCACAAATATTTAACAGAATTAAACAGAAAGGACGAAGGACACACGACTAACCCTCGAAGGCATCGATTCTACACGCTTTATTTACATGTCATGCATATTTAAGTTGATTTCCATTTATGTTTCAATTGTGTGTTGGTTGCTCCCTCCCCCAAGCCCCAAACCCCCCAAAATGCCGCCCACATCTATTTGCTCTGGCAGTCCAGCTAATAAAATTTGCAATGCATGCGACGCTTGCATATGAAATACAATTAACAAATTGCCGGAACGGATCCCGAAAAGAGCAGGGCGAAAAGAGCCATAAACGAATATTTGCCATCTAAGCCCCTAGCCTCTCCCCGCCATTTGTCATCCCTCAAGCCGAAAATATTGCATTCGAAATCAATAAAATGTGCACTGGCAGCTCACCCGAAATGGAAAATTGCAAATGGCAGGAAATGAAATGAAATAAATTGGGGTGGCAAAACGGGTGGGGAAGGGGAAGGAAAAGGGGAAAACTCAAAGTGGGGCGGCAGTACGTGCGAGTTCAGTTACCTGAACGAACTGGGAAATGCTTGGAAATTCAGCGAAACCCTGCGGATATTGGAGCAGGTGCTGCCGAATTGGTAACCGGGAACCTGAGAATCGGAGTATCGACGAGGAGCCCACAATGGAGCATTCGAGGGCCGGGCAAGTGGCAAAGTCAAGTTCGACAACCGGGGTCAGGTTGATCGATTTGGGGATTAGGGTTGCACATGTGGGCAGGACTTTGGACTCTTTAGACTCTGCGGTGATAAGTGCAATGCAGCACACTGGACTACGATGCACTTGGGCATTATCAAGAATATTTCGAGAATTTAATATTTTAAATATTTAAATTTTAAGCAAACAGACGTTAATGATAAATTTGTAGAGTTTTAGATATACGTATTTCATTCATTGAATTCCAGTAAATAAATGTTTCAATCAGTGCTGTTAGACACTGTAATTTATATCAGTGTTGTATAATATTTCAAGTATTTCAAAAAATATTTAAAATAAGCAGACTAAAAGTGCGTTAATAGGCCCATAATATAAATTTGTATAATTTTAGAAATACGTATTTCATTCATTGAATTCCAGTAGATAAAGGTTACTAATCAGCGCTTTTAGACTCTCAGTTATTTATATCAGTGTTGGTTGATATTTCAAGTATTTCAAAAAATATTTAAAATTAGCAGACTGAAAGTGCGTTAATATTGCAAAATGATATATTTGTAGAATTTTAGAAATACGTATTTCATTCATTAAATTCCAGTAGATAAAGGTTACTAACCAGCGCTTTTGGACTCTCAGTTATTTATATCAGTGTTAGAAGATATTTCAAGTGTTTAAAAAAATATTTAAAATAAGCAGACTGAAAGTGCGTTAATAGAGCAATAATATATATTTGTAGAATTTAAGAAATACGTATTTCATACATTGAATTCCAGTAGATAAATGTTACTAACCAGTGCTTTTGGACTCTCAGTTATTTATATCAGTGTTGGAAGATATTTCAACTGTTTCAAAAAATATTTAAAATAGGCAGACTGAAAGTGCGTTAATAGGGCAATAATTTATTTTTGTAGAATTTTAGAAATACGTATTTCATTCATTGACTTCCAGTAGATAAATGTTACTAAACAGCGCTTTTGGACTCTCAGTTATTTATATCAGTGTTGGATGATATTTCAAGTATTTCAAAAAATATTTAAAATAAGCTGACTGAAAGTGCGTTAATAGGGCAATAATTTATTTTTGTATAATTTTAGAAATACGTATTTCATTCATTGAATTCCAGTAGATAAATGTTACTAATCAGGGCTTTTGGACTCTCAGTTATTTATATCAGTGTTGGATGATCCGCAAAAAGCTTGAGCACGTCGAATAGCATCGGCGCTAGCATTAGGAGGGGGAAATTCATTTACTCGCAAATCTCTTGCACACTTTATTGACTCGGTCACGTGAGCATATTTTGTGAGTCACGTTTCGCGAGCACACACTTTGCCGCACTCTCTTACTCCTACCGGTTTTTCGAAATTTCGCCCATTTCCCATTTTCTTCTCGCGCACTTTTTATGGCCGAATTTTACCTTTCAACTTTAATGATAAAAGTTCGCAGTTCTCTTTCGGCGGCTCTCTAAGCCATAAAAGACTTATTGCAGCGGCCTAACATGGTGGTGCAGCGGGTGGTGCTAGACTGGGTGGTGCTAGGTGGGCGGTGCAGAGTCGGTGGTGCGGCGGCTTCTGTCCATGTGCATTGGGCAAGCCATTCGTTATGGGTCGAGCGTTTGGACGTTTTCGAAATTTATTACATTGCACCGACAAGTTTCGCGTGTTTCGCCTTTGCGCCTACACTTCACTTAGCACGACGCCGCCGAACCGGCACACACCACCACCCAACCACCCAACTCAGCAGCACCCACAATGTGCACCACCCAAAGCTGCAGGTGAAGTGCAACTTTTTGCACCCAAGAAATTCTCCTGCTTCTGGCCAAAATTTCCAGTAATAAGTTGGGAGGATGGTGTTGACAAGCCCCGAAAAGCGTGGCTCAAAACGTAAACATCGTGAACGACTCGTCGTCGTCGTCGACGTCGTCTGACTGGGTTTCCCCCTCTGTTTTCCCGCCTCACCAGCCCATTTTCCCGCATTTTCTGGGTGCATTGACCCCCGTTGCTCTCCCACATGGAGTCGCTTAAAAAAAGTGGAAAACTGCAGCCGGCTAAATGATGGTGGGGCGGGATGGAAAAACTGGCTGGGTGGTCGGGAAATTGGGGGTCGGAATGAGCAGTATCGTTTGCTCTTCACTTTTAAAGATTTATGTTCAACATTTCCACCGCTCTTAGCTTTGAATTTCGCTTCGCACTTTACAATTAATTGGGCAGCTATGTTAAATAACAATATTCAGGTAATTTAAACCATTTGGTTTAAATCATTAAAAATTAAGTATTAAAAAAGAGTAACTTTAAACTATAAACTATGATTAAAAAAGGTAGAAGTAGTTAAGTGGAAGCAAGGGCATATTTTGTGCGACTAGGCTGCGTGCGCTACTTATTACGCCTGCAGTTTTGCCGGTTCTTAGTCAAAATAAGAGCCTGCCCCCGCATTTTCCATTTTCCATTTTCCATTTCACATTTTTCAAACGCTTTTCATGTGCGTTCAGACGCAAAAGTCAAAATGCTTGGTTCAATGAACGCTGAGAGTCCGGCGCTTTAAATCGCTTTAAGCACCTCGGCAACGGGCCGGCTGAGTGATAAATCTTTATCACTTATTCGGGGATAAGTCGCTCCGCTAGTGGCCAACTTGATTAATTGCCGCAAATAAACGAGGCTTCAAGGATGGATGATTGGCAAACTGCTCGATGCGGCCGCAAATCAAAAATACATAAGACTCAGATTCCTAGCCCCTTTCTGGCTTTTCTGACAACTTTCGTCACGTAGCGTCCATCAGGCGGAAATAATTTATCAAAACATGGAAGGGAAGCCGCCCCCCTTCCATGTTTTATTAAATAATGATTTGATGGCGGGCAGATCCAACCCCACATAATTAGACGATGGGTCCTCGTCCTCTTCCGGGACTAATTAAAATGGCCGTCGCTGAACAACAGAAAAATTATAAATCACATTTCTTGTATTTGATTCCAGTTCCATTATGCAAATGTTGACGGCGCGTAAACAAGCCGGGAAAATGGCATAAACCAATTATGGGAAAGTGCGGGCGAGCTTTCCCCATCGAGTGTCAAAGGGATTTGAGCTGCTAGCTGCTAGCTCCAAGTTTCGAGGGTCAAATGGCAACACTTTTTAATTAACTTGGCTCGGAACAGCCGCACACAGACTTCCAGGGGGGGATACAAAAAAAAACGGACAAAAATCCCAAGGAAATTATAATTTTGCATGGCTTTCGGGGGGATGAAGAACTTATGGAAATAATTGCCCCAAATTATGCAAATGCGGGGAAGTGGGGTGAATGTTTTCTCATTGTCATTATTCCACTTGATTGTTTACATTATTTCCCGCACTGATGCCTTTTAATTTCATCTAATGGCAAAAGGCTTTCCTGGCTTGTGACTTGGCTTCAATGACTTGACTTAAATGCTTTCGTTGATTATAATTAGTCAATAAATAGTTTAAGTAACTATACTTAAGCTGCTGCATTCAGAGTTATATTTATAACTTTCCGCTATATATTTTAAAATGTATGATCTTTATATTTCAGTTTCATTTTCTTCAAATCATAAATATAAATTAAATCAATTTTTTATAATTTACTTGGTACCGCAATATGATATTTCTTATTACATTAAATAACCTCGTCTGAGCATAAACTACTTCGACACGAATTCTCCAATTAACGAAAGTTGACTGTAAATTCAAACGGAATACGTGAAAAGGTAAATCTCAACTCTGATAACTTTCTAGCTCAGGTGAGAAAATAATACCTTTTCTTCCTTTTTACGAGTGCAAGTTAGTAATAGATAGATGTACAAAATACAACCTTTTTTTGGCTTAAAAACTTTCTGTTATGTAATCGATATTAGCAGAGTTACCAGAGTCGAAAGTTAAATTGTTACTTTTTCTTATCGAGGGAAACAAAAATAGAATGATTTTTGGAGATCCGCATAAACAGGGGATACTTTGCTTTCATTCTTTGAAAATATCGCGATACCTTATAGCATAAACTTACTAATAGTCGCGATATTCGACTCTAGCATTTTTGTATTTTTTTTAATATGGCATTTTCTTGCACGCTTAAGTGCTAACAACTTCTCTAATCTCATTATCCTGCTCTTCCATTTTTTGTCATAGCGTAGATTTTCCATAATCTAAGCAGCACTTTTACAGACATTTTCACAGATTTTCCCCGGCATTTCACTCCTTGATAAATACACTCACGTAGCTGGTTGCTGAAACGTCAAAGTCAATAAGCACAAAAATTTGGAAGCAGTTGGTTTTCTCGCTCCCTTTACAGTCGAGCCATTACAAAATACAATCGGGCGGATCGGACAGACGACGACATCGAAATCGAAACGTGGATACAACAACTAGGTGAGTGGCGGCTTTTTCGCGCACTGGTTCGCTTTTCCACCTGCTTTTCCGACAGCCCAAGAGCACACACAAATACCCACAAATACACACACTCGCATTACGCGCAACTTTTAAAAGTCAGGCAGAAAAATGTTTTTTAAACGCCAAATTACTTTGGAATGGCAGGTGGGCGTGGCGGCGCCTCGTCATGTGGGCGTGTCGCAGCGCCAGCGTCACAATTTAATTTTCTGCTCCCTCATTTTCCCGCCCCCCTCGCCCCTCGCCCCTCGCCCGACGCTTTTCCACCGCTTTTCCACCGCGACAACAACAAGCGCTTTGTCACAAGAGGGGCGCTTTTTTCGTGTAACGTCTGAAGAGCGGAAATGCTTATCCCAACACTTGAGCGTCACGTGCTGCCGCAGTCGACGCAGTCCTGCGCCGACACCGACGCTCGGATACCCTACCTGAATGTATGCGAATCGCAAGCCACAATAGTGGTAGTGTAGTTGTTACTGGTAACTGGTTAGTGTGGCATGCTACTTGAAAGTGATCGAAACCCAAAGGAAGATGTTTTAATTGCGAGTAAAGTCAGAACATCAGAGAAGTATAAAGTACTGAACTTAAGAATCGGCATGGTTAAGAAATTAAAGAACATTTTTAAAAGTATAAAAGTATATTTTGTAAAGGTAAAATATATAGATTAATAGATATATAGATTAGATAATATAGATTAAAATAAGAACAGCAATGCTTCTAACTCCTAAATCGAAGTTCATTAGCTGAAGTACCATGAAATACCATTGAATACCACTTATTTAAAATAAGGTACATACAACTTTCAATCTCTGCCCAAAAAGCGGAAAGCATTTGAGTCTATTAAAATGTTTATCTTGCATATACGGAGGATCTGCGAATGTTTGGGTGGCCAAACCTCTGCCCCAGTCGCTGGTGCCACGTTAATTCCTCGCTTTCGGCAGTTAGGGTATTTAAATCTGTCCGGCCTCAGACTTGCCAAACTGTGCCACGCAGATACTTTACCGCGCAGAAAGCGCCTAAGGTCGTTGTCGTTGTCGCTGGAAAAGTGGAAAAGCGAGGAAAAGCGAGAGACAGGTGGGGAGGAGGTTGTTGGCTGGTGGCTGGTGGCTGGGGAAAACACCCTGTAGGTGTTTTGAATGTTTAGCTCAAGTGGCTTTTTAAAACACATTCTATGCTAATTAAGGGCCCGGGCTTGGGCCTAAATGAGTTGTCGTTGTCGTAGCCGTTGTCGTTGACGTAGACGTTGCCTGTCGCCGTTGTTTGCATTTGATAAGCCAAGATTGTTGCCAGCCAATGTAATCAATGGAGGGCGGCGGAAGGAAGCACCGCCATCATACCAACATACCAAAATACCGCTAAGCCATCGCCATCGCCATCGTCATCATCGCTCATTGCGTAATCCTGCAGGAGCGGTGGCGAAATCGCAAACCCCATTTAATTAACGAATTAACAAAGCCAGAAGTTTCTGTGGTTTTTAAGTGATTTCGGGTCGCCCGAAGGCAAACATTTTGCGGCCTTGTTATGGCATAATTGAATTATTGCCATATGAAAAAACAAAATATGGGCTAAGACCCCAGTCGAAACGCCGAACCCAAAGACCCAAAAACTCAAACCCAACCGGCAGCCCAAAACAAAAAAAAAGGGAAGTCGACGGCAAAGTTTCTTGTTCGCTTTCTTATTTTTCCTTTACATCTCGGGCTAAATAAATCAAAAGTCTTTTGGGCGCTTACCAAAAAAAAAAAAAAAATGTAAGGAAAACTGAGAAATGCGAGGAAAAGCCAAAAAGCCGGCGCCAAATTGAATTAGGACTTTAATTGCGAAATTTGTGGGTGAACTCTTATAGGCGCATTAATGCAGTTCACCCAGGATTACTTAAATTCATTTCTGGGAATTCTAATCGACGACCCTTTTTTTGTTTTCTATTACCAATAAGCCGCACTCGAATTAAACATCAATGCCATTGTTTTAGAATGTAATCCCTATTTAAGTAGGCTGTTTGAATGACGTTTTAGATATGGGCATTTCGTTTCGTGGCATTGCTGTCAAGCCTCATTACATTATTACTGTCGATAGAAGTAGGATCAAAATTTGTATAAATTTTTTATAACTCTTCCAACTTGTAGTCATGTTTATTCAGCTGGTCCTCCTGGGTATTCTGTCGTGGGCGTCCTTCTCTTGGATGCAGTGCCGCTACCTGGATGTCCTGGAAGTCCTCTTCGCCTGGATTGCCCGTCAGTTGGCGATAACTCGCAGAATACGGGCTCTTGAAGAGCGGTGCCGCCTGGCCCAAGACTGGGCTGTTGGAAATGGCCAGGGCAGGGAAGACAGAAAGAACATGAAGGACAGAAAGGTGATGAAGTTTGAGGACAACGCATCCGATTCCGATGAAAAGTTTCAGGACCGGAACAAGGGCGATGGCATGGATGGCATGCTCTCGCCGCCGATCAAGAATCGCCTCAATAAGAGAGTGGAGCAGTGCTGCGACCTCATAGCCGCCGGCTTGGGTTTGGTGCTCGAGGACGACGTGACCCAGAGGTTTGTGGCCCCACCCTCGCCCGTCGGGGAATGGAACCTGCTGACCCGCAACCTCCGTCAGAGGCATCGCTTCCTCAACTGGCGCTTAAGGATGGCCTGGCTGCTGAGCTTGGCAGTCCGCTACGGACTGCTTTTGCCCATCAGGACCATTGCCTGCTGGCTGTGCCTGTTCATGATCAGTGGAGTCTCAATGCTGCTGGGCCACCTACCCGAGTGGTTCTTCAAGAAGAAGCTGGTGGAGCTGGTACTGCGGCAGTGCTTTCGCATCACCGCCGGCTGCCTGCCGATGATCCGCAGATTCCACAACACGGAGTACCGGCCCACCAAGGGCATCTGTGTGTGCAATCACACGAGTCCTTTGGATGTCCTGGTGCTGATGTGCGATGCCAACTACTCGCTGACCGGCCAGGTTCACACCGGCATCCTGGGCGTCCTGCAGCGCGCCCTCTCGAGGGTCTCCCACCACATGTGGTTCGACCGCTATCAACTGGCAGACCGAGAGGCCCTGGGTCTGGTGCTCCGCCTGCACTGCTCCATGAAGGACCGACCGCCGGTGCTGCTCTTCCCCGAGGGCACTTGCATCAACAACACCGCCGTAATGCAGTTCAAAAAGGGGAGCTTTGCGGTCAGCGACGTCGTCTATCCGGTGGCCATTCGCTACGATCGGCGATTTGGCGAGGCCTACTGGGACAGCACCCGCCACTCGATGCTCAGATACATGCTGATGGTGGTCAGCTCGTGGTGCATCTGCTGCGATGTCTGGTACATGCCGCCCCTCAACCGTTGGAAGGATGAGTCGCCAGTGGAGTTCTCGAATCGAGTGAAAGCCGCCATTGCCGACCAGGCGAAGCTCGATAATCTGCCATGGGACGGAAACCTGAAGCGCTGGAGTCCCGTCAGGGACTGGCAGTAGTTTGACCAGAGCTTAAGTCCTTCCTACATCCGTTAATCCGAAGAGAAATTCGAAGAAATCCAGGCCCAATCTTTGCTATTTCCCGCTTACAACACCGCACGCTGTTGGCTCCTAAGTATATTGTATGATACTTTTATAATGATCTGTTACCAGACAACCAAATAGTAAATCGATCGATATATTTTAGAGAGCAAAATAACGTTTGATGCGTGTAATTCATTTATTTCACTGTACAGTAGCCGCGAATTCTTGAGCAGCTGATCCCAAGATGACCAGAAGGGAAGAGCCTATGTGTTCTGTATTATACTCCAGTTACCAATTATTATAGGTTTTTCTTTGCGATGATAGGAAACAATAGATCGATTGGGAAATGACTAGCTTATTTCGTCTGTAGTCCTGAGGACCTGATACCATGTAAGCACTTATTAGATATGATTCACTACACTCTCATGACGTATGACTCTAGTCGCCATTTCTGGGACGCTACCTCGAGGTGTAACCTTATGTATAGCGAGGACCTACCGTTTCGGCTGGACAATCTTTCTTTCTCCGTGGCGAATCGAGGCGTTGGGCCCGTACCGTCCGAGGAGGGCGCTCTGCGACTGGGAAACGCCGCCGGCGGCGGAGGCGGAGGCCGCGGTGATCGCCGCAAGGCCGCTGCGCAACGAGGTGCAGGTGGCTAGATCCCGGGGATGGGCTAGCCCGTAGGCGCCGAAGGCCGACTGCGAGTGCACGGCATAGTCGAGGCCGGGCAGCTCCAAGGAGGCGATCGGGTGTATGCGGGTCAGTGAAAGCGTGCTTTCGAGCACGGTGCTCAGGAGCGGGGCGCTGCGCAGGGATCTCAGGCTGCCGCGGCGCGTGAGCGTGTCCGGCTTATACATCCGGGGTTGGGGGGGCCGGCCGACCCCCCGCCGCTGCCTGCCGTCCGCCTAATTGCTTGTCACCTCCTCTGCTCCGGTTCGTAATTGCCGTAAAGCGTCGGTTAGTCCGGCGTGCGGGTCATTCGCAGCAGTCGCTTTATGACCAATTACGCTATTTAGTGTGCAAAACGCGCTGGTCACGCAACTATTTAGTAGTCGTCTCTCCTGCTCCCTGGATTGCTTACTTGCTTACTTGCTTACTTGCTTACTTGCTTACTTGCTTACTTGCTTACTTGCCTGCTAGCTTGCTCTTCTGCCGAGCTGCTTTGCGCTCACTTGCTATCGGTTACTTGACTCTTTGATTTTTGCTTTCGTCTTCTTGCTTTCCTGCTTTGCTTTTCCTTGTTCTACTTGCTTGCTGCTAACTTGCTTTGTCTGCTAGCTTTTCTAACTGCTGCTTTCTTGCTTTGCTTTCCTAACTACTCTGCTTCTTCTGGATCTTTTTTTCTGCTGCTTCTGCCAACTCGCTCGCTTTCTTGCTTCTTCAGGTATCTTCTGCTACTCTATGTGCTTACGTGCTTTTGCTTTCTTTCGTGCTGCGCAGCTCTTGTTAGCCTAAGCATTCTTCTTTGCCTCGATGGACTAACTTTCCTATCTGATTGACTATTGCACTACTTTTTCGCCTGGCTACCTTTTTAGTTTTCTATACTTCTGCTTGCGCGCTTTACAGCTGTGTCTATGCTTATACTTTTGCTTTGCTTTGTCTCCCTTTAACTTGCGTGCTTTCTCTCGTGTCTTACTGCTTGCCTGATTTGCTGCTTGCCTGCGTGGCAGCGTTTTGTTGGCACAAATGCTCGTACAAATTGCTCGTCGCCTTGTTGCTTTTGCTGCTGCTCGTGTCGCCAGTTGCCGCTTTGCTTTGGCTGCTTTGCATACAAGATTTGATTTGTCAGATTGCAGATTGCCATTGCGATAGGGAATGGACACGCGGGAGTTCCCCTGCGGGGTTGCGCCCGACTAAACGAATATGCTGAGTGGGTGGGCAACTGTGTGGTGGGTGGCAAGTGCTCAACTAATTGATGGATGGCGAGTGCAACTCGCCCTCCGACGCGCCACATTTGCAACGAGTGCATTTGCGGCAGCTGTCGGCTAAGTGATTCATCGAAAGCAACTCTGATTGATGGCACTTGACACTAGTCGCTAATCACTAAGGGCTATTTAGTAATCAGCTCGACGCGCTAATGAGTAATTCACTGCGATCCCAAATTCACTTGCTTGGTGGGACATGGTCTAGTTCCGAGTTCCTACGGTACCTATTTCATATTTCCTCATTATTCGTAGGGTCTTTCACTAATTGAAGTAATTTAATGTCTTTTTAAAATTAAGTATTAGGATTCTTTTTGTCCTTCAAATTCATTATGTGAAAATTCGTCTAGATATTAAGACCAATTCTGGCAGGTAATCAACAGGTAAAACGTATTACTTGAATTTCGCACGGCAACTTCATAATGAATAGTGCCTAATCACGAAACTCTTCTGGATAACGTGCTTAGTTCCAATTAGTAAATCACTCATCAAGATTTCTTAGATGTGGTTAGCATGCTACAGCAAAAGTAATCTCAAATAGGCAAAGTAGAATGGATTATGGAAGGAGATCCGTACAATTTCATTTAACTAGTTCTGAGATAGAATCATATGTACAAAAAGCAAACATACATAGCTATCGATGTTTGAAATATGAATTACACATTCATAAAGATCATTCTTCGTAAGCATAAGAGGTGCCCTTCCATGAAACTTTTGAATGTTTGTGATGCAGCAAAAGTAATTGTCCTATATGCATGAGTACTAGATTTTGACGAGGGATTTTATTTACAGTTCACTTATAACTAATAGTGCTTAGAATGTATATCGAAGTTCCGTGAAAACGAAAACTCTGTTTCCGTAGACAAAAGGTACCAAAGTAACTTCGATACTTTTCTGCCACAAAATGGGAGTTTCGGAATTCGACGGACACTTCCGAATCGAAAGGATAGATAGATAGATAGTATAGTGATAATGATATAAGCTAAACTCACTTGTGTCAAATCTAAACGAACGATGATGAACGAACGTTGTTCTTGATAATGGCAATGTCATTGGCAGTGTTGGGGGCGTTATGCTGTTGTTGTTGCTGTTGCTATAGTGGATTTAATTGTTGATTTCGTTGCTGTTGATCTTGAAGATGAACTTTTCTTTTGCGGGGCAGCCCCCGGCCGCCCTCTCACTTTCGGAGTTTCTTCACTCGATATTCCACGCCGCTTCTGTTTTCCTTTGTCGGTAAACACTGAACACTGCACTTTTGTAATTCGGTTTTTAGGTTTTGGTTGTTAAGAGTTTTTGCTTTTTACTTGTATGAAACTAGTTTTGAGTATTTACAGTAATGTGCATGCCTTGATCGCTTGGTATTGTATTTCTGTTTTTAACTGATGATGTGGGGAACAACGATAACCGAGCACTGTGGCACGATTGATTTATTGAGTGGGTGACTGACTGACTGACTGACTGACTGACTGATTGATTGACTGACTGACTGACTGACTGACTGATAGAACCTACGTGTGACGCCGCAACGAATCAAATGGGCAACCACTCCAATCGGGTCTCGCGATCGCAATCCTTGCGCCCAGGGTTGTTCCTGACTTGTCCAGGGTTGCCAGCTCCTTCTCTGGCCATTTGCCACCGGGACCAATCCATGGCCTTCGTCCTGCGTCCTTCAGCGGCTTCACCTCCTTCTCAGCCCCCCGGAATCCGGAAACCGAATCCGAGTCCGCTCACTCACCGTCGCTCGCACATTTGTCTCGCCCTCTCAGTCGCACTGTCTGCCGTCTCACTTGCTCCTGTTGGCGTGCGTGGGCGTGGGGCAGTTGGAGCCGCGCCCCCCAAAAAAAAAAAACGAAATACTTTCAGCTGTCCTCATAGACACTCGACGATCTGAAAATAGTGAATATATATATAAATATTAATAATAGCTATGAAAATAAAAAATTGTATTTTATTGATTTATATATTTATGTTTAGTTATTATAGTCTCAAGACCCAATATTGATTTTATCTATTCTATTACTTTAAGCACTAACCAAAGTTTCCTGCAAAATGTGCAACTTTATCGTCCATTTGTTAAGTATCAATTTCAGCTTACTTTCTAAAATTTTCTGTTTTTTTTTGGAAACTTTCCTTTATTCTATGGCGTGGATTGATAATTCTGTAAATCTCTTTAGCGCTTTAACGATGCCACAAATAATCGATAGATAGGAAAATTTCTAATCGCACTCTGGTTTTCGGTAACTTTTTCGTGACCTATCTAAAATCAGCTCCGTTGTTGAAGAGGCAAAAAATGTTGCCAAATTACTACAGATGCCGTCCACGTTTAGGTCATTGGGTGGACTTTTACCCCCAACCCCCGATCGCCACCGGCCGAGATTTTCCGTCATTTTCCACTCAAGTTGTGGGCGTGGACCGCAGAATGTTTTAAGCCACTCAAATGCAGCTCCCTTCCATTTGCCCGCTTTTCCTGCGGGTCGAATAAAAGTGGGCGAGAGAGGGAAATTTTGTGCCCAACAGCAAAAATAATGAAAGTATTTGCTTTGCTAAGCACAAAAATATGTCAAAGTAAATTTCTCTTCATTTTTTCCCTCTGCCTGGGTATCTTCTTCCCCACCCCCCCTTTGCATACACGTTTGTGTGCGCGTGTGTGTGTGTGTGTGTGGGAACATGGGCGGAAATGTGGGAGTGGCAGGAGTTCACTTAGGTCGCGTTGGCTGCGTTGAAATGCGTCGCACGTAGCCATGTAGCAGATTTTCTTTTTAATATTTATACGCCCCCCTCGCAGCGAAAACTGCAGCATTTAGATACTGGCACTGCCAGATACTTCTGACATTACTGCTCCAGCCACTGGCACAGCTTAGGGGTAAACTCTGTTTTCGGAATACCCTGTGCAGGATCCCAATGTCGCCGGCTAAGTCCACTTTTTGAATCACAGCATGAGCTTGGATAGGCCGGGAAACACATCTTCATTCATCAATAAAACGTTCTAAATACATATATGTTTATATCACATTTGCTAGTAATTATCCAGAACAGCAACAAAACATTTCAAGGTGTCTAAATTATTGCCTTTTTAATTCAGCGGATATATTTGCACTATTTTGCATAGTTTTGACCCTTGAACATTCTTTACCTAGAACATTCCAGGGTATTCCTCGCTTCGCATAGCACACTTTTCCCATTTTTTCACGTGCTCCTTTTTTCGCTTGCCTCGTTTCTGCTTAATGCGAACTCGTTGCGGCAGTTAAAGTTGCAGCAGAGCTGGCTGAGGCAATTGTAATTAACTTTTAGATGGCTTTTCTGAGTTTTCCCCGGCTAGTTGAGGGGGTCCGGGAAATGGGAGAACTAGTGGCGCTGGCTTCTTGCAAATGAAATGCGTATTCTTGGCCTCAAGGAAACTGGCTGCGGGGCTTTTCCCCGCCTTTCCTGCTTTCCCGCTTTCCCGCTTTCCTGCTTTCCTTTGCAATTGTAATGAGATTCAAGCAACACGCACAGAAATGGAAATGCGAGACTGAAAGGGCAGCGCCATTCTGAGCCACTCCAAATGGGATTTTGCTGACATTCAGGCAAGTTTATTAGATCATCCCGGAATGTGTCCGGGTGCAAATTATTAAAGATTGTGTGGAAAATAAGTTTTTCATGTTTCCCAAAAACTTTATCCGCTGCCAGTCAGTATAAAACTAAACTCGCAGACCGTCCGTTCCCCCGACAAATTTATGCTAAATTTCTCCTGACACTTGCTCTTTAAGTCCAAGAGTTTGTAATACAAGAGGTGCAGAAAGTTACTTAATTTAGGGGAAAGATTATAAGATATTTTTAAACAAATGCTGAATTATAATTCCAGGGACGCGTTTCTTTATGCATTTCAATAAATACCGGAGATAAGTAGCATTAGAAAGCCTTTTCCAGGCTGAGAAGTTACATCAAATCCATTCAAGAGTGATTCCTTCGAGGAACGAAAATTGCAACAGAATTGTATTTAAAAGCCCGTAAAACGTGAGTGTCACTTTGGAGCTCCGAGCGTTATTTGTCGTCCGATTACCGCGGCTCCCCCGAGTCCTTGGCCCGAGTCCTTAACCCCATCAGGAAGCGCTTTGTCTTGGCGTCAATTGCCCGGGAGTGCGTGCTCGGGGGCAATGAATTGCTATGATTTATGTCTCCGCTCGAGTCGGAATTTACATTTGCCGGCTTTAAAATGTATTCTTAAAATGCCTCGCGGCAGCTGTCAGGGGAAAATTCGTATGAAAGGAAAATGGGGGGAAGGGGGGCGGAAAAACAGCAGAGTTTTGGACTGGGAAAACTGAAATCGAGGCGGAAAAAGACCCACATCATGCGGCTGCTGTTCCCCTACGGTATGCAATATGATATATCACGATTACTGCTGACTATTGCTTATTTTGAAATCCGTTCTCCCGACCGTTTTCCCCAGCTTTCTCCCCCTTTCCCGCCTTTCTCGCTTTTCCCGCTTTTCCAGCCTTGCCCGTCTGCCCGCCCGCACTTTTCTCAACCCAAATGTACATTCTTGTTGCGGCTTGACAAGTAAACAAGCGAATCCATCAATCAACCGCACGTAGAAGGCACACAAAAGTGACAATGTGGGTGGCCCCCGTTCCTTGGGGGTCCTCGACCAGGATTCCGATCCCACCCAAAAAAAAAAGGCGAAAAGAGGCGAATTCGATATGCACGAGTCGTACGAAATGAATTTTCAGACATCACAAAACGACCACTGCAAAGGAAAGAACTCGAATCCTTTTGCCGCGATGTACACACGCACACACTTTTGAGTGAATCAAAATCAAACGAAGTGTATTGCAAGTGGGCTTCTTTAATGTGCGATTAACGTGAAATGGAGCCAGTAAGTAAATATTTGGATAGTCGCTGGTGCTTACACCAGAAAATCTAACTTTGTTGCTGCTTCTGCTTTTATGATTCATCAAATTAAAAATCTCGGAGTAACCCAACCTTTTAATCGCTTGACTCCTTTTTACGTTCTTCCCAGAGGCTATTATTAGGTTCTACTTAAAAAGTTTACCTATTAAATGCATATTTTGTAAGTTCTTTCAATTGCTGCAGTATACAGCATGCGTCATAAAGCGAATGTCACTTGGTTAGCCATAGAATTAACCGCGATTTGTCAGGATTATTGGGTTCTTGCTCCTCTAAGCAGCGACATCAATATTAAGTTACCAGCAAACAGAAAAAAAACACGATTTCCGCCACTTTTGACTGATAGACTCGTAGTGCTTTGTTCAACTTTATTATTCTTGGCAAACTGCTTCCACTTTCACTACATCTTCTGGGCACATTCATTGTGTGTTTGGGCCTTTTTCCGGTGGCAGTGGCAAACTTTTTGTGGCTCGTAAATTTTATGAAATAAAATGGCAATAAAACATGCCGAAAAACATGTGTATGTGGGTGCGTGTTTCTGTTTCTGTATATTCTGCAATTATTTGATTACTTTTGCTCTCGGAATTTATTAGCTAAGCAAACATGGAAATTCACACACACACACACACACACACACCCGAGAGTAACTTTCGCTCCAGCACGTTTTAAGGGGGAAAAGCGAGTGTAAATATTGAATTAATCAAATTTCATTATCTCCTGTGTAATTACACGTAATATTATAGCCGCAGAGCAGCGTTTATTTGCCCATGTCATTGGGGTCTTCGCGAGTTCACTGAAAAGTTGAAGCTGAGGTGTAGCACTCACATCCCAAATCAGAGCTCCGAAAATCCCTATAATCCTGTGGAAACTAGCCTAAGTCCTTGAAAGCACACATACACACATACAGCAAAAAAGGAGACTGACTTTTGTCAACAACAGGCAGCCCGAAAAGATACCGAAGAGGACCGAAATTCGTTACATCGACTTAAGCTACTTACGGGTATAAATGCATGCAAATTCCCCAAAAGGACATCCGAGTGACGCGTTGATAATGCGATTTCAATGAGCATATGCGTTTATCACATTAAAAGACAATTTGGCATATTAAAAAAGGAGGAAACGAGGCCAGAAATTGCGGATCAAAAGCATTCAGCTGGGGACACAATCCTTTCCTTTGCCAGGGATTAGGACAGGGCGAAAAGCCGGCAAGGACTCCTTGGCTCCAGGACCGCGAATCGAATCAATAAAATTCAAATTAGCTTTGGGCAATCAGACGAGCCTACTGCCAATAGCACTCCCAGCCTGGTGGTTCAATCATTTACACATTGCCATGGCAAAAAGGATGCGCCCTTCTGGCCAAAAGTGTTTGCTGCGGCCACTTGAAACAAAAGAAAATCATCTTCTGGCGCCGGGCAAAGGGGGCGGATAAGTCGAGGGAATGGGGAAGGCCAGAATCTGGCGAGTTGTTATCCGGGCAAATCAAATCAGAATCAAGTAATTTGCCATGATTCCTCGGCGCTGTGACCGCAAGCTCAATTAAATTACCGAAAATCCGGAAATGTCAACTCAGTAGGAAAACGGATCGCATGGACTAGGCGATGCCCTATAATGCTGATACCAACTATTTGCACTCAGCAGAGTCACACTATGACTATTTCGTTTATATTTTTAGGTAATGTTTGCCATATTTCAATTTTCGTTAAGATCTTTATTTAAATACCCCATTCCTTCAGAAATCAATAAATATAAATAAATATATTAAATCTTATTTCATGGTCAGTTTAAAAGTTCGTGGGAATATACAATTTGACTACCATTTACCAGCAATACTCTCATTTTTTGTATATTAAATCTAACGTGAAGATCAGCAGGGATTTCCCATAGTTTCAGTTTATGTAAAGTCGATCGATAGGAGTGCTGTTAACAACTTTATTCCCAGCTTATAGCCCAGCCAATTGAACCGAAATAAGCCAAGAAAAACTCAGTGTACTGGCATGGAAAAGAGAGCCCTGAAAATGGGTGATATGGATTTGCGGCACTATTCCAGCGGCTCGCCCCGTTTTCCCCAAGGAGCTAAGGAGCTCCTTGACGGTTCGCTGGGTTTTCGGCGATTTGCATCCCTCGTTTGGGAAACTTGGCCAGCTGAAATTTGCCCAGCCCCATTCTGAGCCCCGCATCCCAGGATTTGGGCAATCCCTTAGCTAGTTTGTGGGTCATGGTGGCTGCGGCCGAGGCGTTAAGTGTCCTGGATTTATTATTGGATTTGTCCGCTGGCAGGATGTGTGTAATGTCTTCCTGTTGTGTAGCAAATCTCGGCAAATATGCGTGGCAACTTTAGTTAGATTTCCCCGGACCCTGAACACAGCATCGGCATCCAGGACATAGCACCCGGCATCCTGGGCACCCAGAACCCAGAACCCAGAACCCGAGAACCCCACAACCAAATCCAATCCAATCCCTCTGCTAATGTGGTTTGTTAGTTCTTCCTGGCTGCCATTAAAAGGCTTTGTTATGGGATTTGTGTACGTGTTGAAATTTAGAAAGTTTCGCCATCACTTTTTCCTCTCTGCTGTCTAATAATCAATTTAGGTGAAAATGCTTGGCCAAAATACAGCTTTAAGGCCATAAAGTGTTCTTGTGTGCGGGTGTGTGCCGTATCCTGGCAAAACCGATTATGAGCATCTTAAGAGCAACAAATTTGCTACGTTTTATGGCCCAGGAACTTCGGGTGAAGTCCAGGGACCGAGGCAAGGACCTGCACTTCAAGTGTTGCTCAATATTTAATGGCTACAAGGAAAAACAAATAAGTGGCGCGGAACAGAAGTTGCTTGCAGCTGAGTTTTTACCCCAGACTTGAAATCTAATTTGAGACAAAAGGAAAATAAACAAAGGCAGCTCGAAGAAGTAGGTCATGTTATTTTCCAAACAGATTTATTAAAAGAAAATATAGGAAGCTGCCAAGAATGTATGGTAAGCTTCTTTTGTGCGAGGCAAACTAATTGAATTTTTATTTTATACTACGTCTGGGGTTTTTGTACTAAAAATATTAAACTACTTTTTATCGCCTATCAAACAATCATTTTACTCCTTTATGGTTCTTTTTGCATAAGCTTCGGCTCAGCTTTAGACTTTACACTACATACACTTCATTTTGGCGGTAAAGGACAAATTGTAAATTTGTTTTCCCAAATTTTTGCGACTTTTTTTCAGCGAAAGTAAGAAAATTCATGGACAAAATGCTTTTTCGCCGAGGGGGGCTTTTCTAGGTATCGCTGCTGGCGGAGAGGAGCTGTAACCCCCCGCTTTTCCCACTTAATCCCTTTTCTGGGCTTACTTTTCCGCTGTCTGTTTTTGGCTTTTCCCCATCCCCATCCCCGCCTCTGTCTCAGTCTCTGTTTCTGTTTGGCTTTTTTTTGTCATCGGTTTATTTTTATAGTTATTACACCCTGCCTTTGGCGTGGGTTGTCTTTATTGTGTCACGCTGTCGCTTCAACTCTTTGCCTTGGGATGTGGAAAATAGGTGGGAAAGCGGGGTTCTGGAGGACTGGAGAGTGGAGGAGTGGAGGAGTGGGGAATGGCGAATGGGGGTGGTAAAGCTGGTGGGAAATGGGTGTTTCTCTCAAGCACCTTATTGTTCTCATCGCCCTTCATCCATCGTCGTCGATTTCTTCAGTTTTCCTCGCTTTTTCCAGCTTTTCCTTACTTTTTTTTTTCTTTTTGCCGCTTTGCGGTTTATTTCTCTGTTTGCTGCTGTTGCTGTTGTTGTTTCTGCAGCTTTTATGTGGTCTCAGTTTTAAAAGGATTAAGCTGTCGTTAGGTTTTTGTTCGCCTTTCGTCCTTTTCCCCGCCTTCACCGCCCCTCTTTGAGTACGTCTCGACTTTAAGCATCGATTATCCATAAAGAACTGCAGGCACCGCAAATGGAAATGGAAAAGAGCTATGGAAAATGCCAGCCATTGGAACTGAGAGAGACGGATCGAAACTGGTCATCTCCCGTTGCATCCCGGCTTAAATCTCATATTGATTCAATATGCAAAACAGATTGAATCCAAGCGATATCGTCGGTCCCCTTTTGCTGCACTTGTAAGAGTCTTTTTCACAAGCGATTTTCGTTAAATCAAATTGCACTCACAGCGTGAAAAAGACTTTAAGGTGGAAATCCTTTAAAAATATTTAACGTCCCACAAGTAACACATTTAAGATTGAGCACCTGAATGACAAACTACTTCTTATTCACTTTTTAACCGAGTATCACTTACCTTATTATTAATTATAAAACGTACATTTGCAAATTTATTATGTGAAATTGCAAAACCATAATCTGGTTCCTAACCCTAACGTGTATAGTCATTAAAAAAATAGAGAGTTCGAAGCAATTCATTTTCGGTTTTTATAAATATAGCAGATCACGTCAAACATCTTCCACAAAATGATTAAGTAAATATTACACCCCTTAATAATTGAATTTGAATTTATTCGAGTTATTTAACTTTTTAAGGTAATCTGAGTTACCTGTCAACACCACTCGAAGAAACTCAAACAGGAGCTGGGAGGTGGGAGGAAGGACTATCTCGCTCCTTGCGAAAATCAACACAATGTGGCCAGAAAGTCGAAAAGGTGTCCGAGGAAAAAGAAAACACAGGACACAAAACACAAAAGAGGGCTCGGCAGGAGGAAGCAAAGAACATAACCGAAGGACCCAAAGACAAAAGGCGGCAATAAACCTACTGAGTTCCACAAAGGTGTAGCTGAAAAAAGCATATTTTGCTGTTTTCAGCCATCTGAGCGAAAGGGTTAGGCATCCATAAAGCGGGAAAATAAGACAAAAAGCCAGATAAATTATTATTTAAGACGACGGAACTGCAAAATACTCTGTATTTTTAAAGAGGATCATCCCACAATGAACAAGATCTGGCGTGGGAAAAATGGAAAATTTCTAGATAAGCGCACATCAATATTTTAACTTTGTTCTTAAATTATAAGTTGTGCAGTACTACCAAATACGTACGGATTTTTTTAAGCCCAATTATTAATTTTGTTTGTATTATAAGTTAAGATTAAGTGATGGACTACACTTCATACCGGTTGTCCTTTTTTTTTTGGCCAAAAATGAGGTAAGCCCATTGAAAGGGCATTGAAAAAGGTGCGCAGTGATAAAAAATAATAACATTTAAATGTAAAGGAAATTCAGGGGTGAGTGCGGAAAAGGGAAAATCGGAAAAGGGAAAACCCAAGCATATTGTGTCGCTGCTCGTTTTGCGGCGTGTATGTGTGTTTGCGCTTCTTTGGGGTTCCCTTTTTTGTGTCATTTTTCCCCTTCTGGTTTTTATGATCGGCCCTCTCAGACCCCGAAAAAGAACCCCCTCCGCCCCCACGAGTGTGGCCAAATTAAATGCCACAAAAAAACGATTGGGGTTTGGCTGGAATTTTACCTTTTTTTTCTCTTTGCTTTTGTTTTCTTTCGTTTTTTGAGAGGTCAGCGGACAGGTAAAACGGGTGACAGCGGACAGATTGGGATAACTCGGGACCTTCGCTGGAGGTCCATCAGATGGCAGATGGGAGGTCCTGGGCACAGCGAGATCCCGATGACAGCGAGCAGAAACTCGAAATATTATGCTGAATTTAAAGGCACTTTAAAGTTTTTTGGTGCTCAGTCTTAAAGCAAAAATATCCTATCAGCTAACGAGATAATTGAAAGGCTAGTATTGAATTGAAGTGCACATACTTTTATTGTCGGCCCTTACATAAGAGCTACGAAAGTCAGGCTAGATTTAAATGAAAAATATTGGTTCTCCTCCCGCTTTGAAGCCCCATGGTTGCCATCATAGTAATTAGCAGGCCAGACACATTCACAACGCATATCTATAATTGCCAGATCTCGACCAGGTGCAATCATACTTAATGCAAAGTGGTCAGTAGTGCTGCCACCTCTCCATACCTTACTCTGACCGCCCCGCCCCGCCACGCCCACTGGGGGTTTTTCAATTGTGGCACTCATCTTGCGGCCCTCATTTCATTCACCTGGCTGCTGGCCTTATCACGACCTTTTGCGGCCTATTCAGAAGAGCCCCCCTCCCCGTTTCCCCTTTGTCGTTTCCCGTCTTTGATTTAGGCACGTAGGCGTGCTCAAGCGAGCGACAGTCGGGCTAACACAAAAACACACACACACACCAGCACAGGGGAGCATTGGCTAACACACACACACACACACACGCACGAACAGGACATATTTTAGACGAACACTTTAAACCTTTAACCCGGGAACTAAGTACAGAGCCAAGGAAACTACCCAGCCTGGGTATTTCCACTAACTCAAGGTTTATTTTCTTGTCGGCTGAAATAGTTTATAAGCTAAGGAAGGATCTCAAAATACCAAAGAAAGTGCTTTAAAAGCACAAATGTGTGTAAAACTATTCAGAAATACGTTGTTAACCCATTATCCTGGGTATAAATTCCTTTGCTGCATAATTTCAAACACCTTTACGGGCTTTTCTTAACCAAAATAATTGAACTGACCACGAAAATGTATACTTTCATAACATATATATAAAATATATACATATTTATTATTATATCAAAACATATATATGTATAAAATATATACATATTTATTATATCATAACATATACATATATAAAATATATACATATTTATTATATCATAACATATACATATATAAAATATATACATATTTATTATTATATCATAACATATATATAAAATATATGCATATTGATTATTATATCATAACATATATATAAAATATATACATATTTATTATATCATAACATATATATAAAATATATACATATTTATTATGTTAAGATCTAAAAAATATACAATTCATGATGCAAGCCCCTGTCTTTACCAATTAATTTTTAAAAAATGTTTAAAGGTGAAACCAATAATTTTTAACATACCTCTCAATCTGTTGAATTTTTGTGCGCCCACTCAATGGGAAAGGGTATTTGCCGCAATCAGGAAAAACGCCTGGCTTTCCCTTAACCCTTCCCCGGCCCCTGTGGGCCTGTTTTCCCTGTTCATTTCAGTCTCGGCGTGTTTAACCCTTTTGCCGGGCCACTTTATTGCCCCTTGCGTGCGTGTGTGTGTGTGTGCTGCGCCTGCGAGTGTGTGTGTGTGTGTGTGTGTGTGCGAATTATAAACTATTGTTTACACAAAGCGGAAGTCCTGGGCCAGCGTCTGCCATATATGCTTCATTAAATTATGCTTTATTAGCCTTTCGGGACTTGAATATGAAGTAGCGCTGCCCCTCGACTCACCTCGTCAAAGCCATAAAATTTGGCTCCTGCCTTGGACCGTTCGAGGGTTAAAGGGGCTTGTGGGGGGTCCGAGGGGGCCTGAAGGGGGCTAAGGGAAAATTTATGTTTTTGTCAAGTGATAAAATTTTTAGCTTACACGAGCAGTTAACCGAGAGGGAAAAAAGGGGCCAGAGATAGTGAAACCATAAATTGAAAATTCAATTTCTTCAAATGTGCCACCTCACCTTTGGCCATTTACGATTTGTTTGGGTTAAGTCAGAGAAGACAAAAGAATAAAAAAGGCGAATCCCTTAACCCTTTTCCGAGATCCTTTGTTTTTGCCCCGCCCCTCCCCCCCCTTCACTTGTCACCCAGCTTGTTTGTGTGCCCAAGTTTATTTAGGCCATAGTAATTGGCGTCTGTGAAATGCAAATTGATCATTTTCCGCTGGCGCACTAATTAGTCAAAGTGTCCCGCAAGGATGTGTATGAATGGGTATGGGTATGGGTATGAGCTTGGGCATAAGCATGGGCACCCAAGGGTTAAATCAACACTGAACTGAGGACAATGCCGAGCTCATCGCTCATCATCAGCTGATTAGACCGGCCCTGCGACTAGATAAACACGTTCCCATCTCATTTTCTGCACCGACTTCAAAAGCGATTTTTTTCTGCTGAGTCCGCCCCTTTTCCGTTTTACCGCTCTTCCATTTTTCCGATTTTCCATTTTTCCATTTTTCCGTTGTTCCAAAGAGAGGTTCGCAGCGAGATCAAGGTGGATGAGCT
The DNA here is from genome assembly GCF_016746245.2 of Drosophila santomea. Lineage (NCBI taxonomy): Eukaryota > Metazoa > Arthropoda > Insecta > Diptera > Drosophilidae > Drosophila > Drosophila santomea. The sequence continues at coordinate 20,283,202 of NC_053021.2, forward strand.
CTACCTTGAGACGAGTCTCAGCCAATTGATTGATGTTCGGTGCTTTAAGTGCTCACCTCAAGCACACGGAAATCAAGGGGAAATCTCGGAAAATATGCTAACAAAAGTGTGCGCCTCTCGAAAAAGCCCGACTGCCTTTTTTCTAATTAAGCCAGCAACGACCTTCGAAAGCCAACAAAGAGCCATCGAGAATTCGAGAGGGTTGTTCCAAAGAGACTTAAGAGAGGGGGGACAACGAACAACGAGCTGCAAAATTGGTTATGGGCTAATCAATTCAATGTCAATTGCTAATCAAGATAGACGGAAAACTACTTGCAACATCCGAGCTCAAAGCTGGGTCAAAAGTGGGGAAAAGCCAGGGAAAGTGCAAATAGCTCGGAAACGTAACCTAATCAATGTGCCAACTAGTTGGCTCATCCTGCAGTCCATGAAGCAGGGATTCAGCTATTCAGCGATTCAGTGCCCAGTTAAATGGATCACTCCTCCAATAACCGATTAGAGAGCCACTGCAAAAAGCGAGCGTGCACAGGGTCCATAAAAATATGGCAAGTCCCAAAACAACTAAATCAGTTTTAAGTTATTCAAGGCAACACGAGCAAGCCATGCGAAAAGCGAACGAGAACCAAATAGCCATTTAGAGGCGAAACAAACAGATATGGGGCGAAATATCCACAGATATATTCGTGGTATAGGTGCAGTTCACTGGAAAAATATTGCTGTTCCTTTCAATATTATAATATTATTGAGCAAATTATTTTATTTGCATTCACTTTGTGACTGTTAATGCGTTTGGTTTAAAATGCCATTTGGTTTGTTCTTCATTCGCCAAGAACTACATTTTTTGTGAAGTGTATGTTTGCTATGGGTTTTTCCGGGGGAGGGGGAGGGGGATAAGCGGATGTTTCTCATCCAGAGTGAATTTGCACTGGATACGCTGCCAAATAAATTCCGATAGGGGCGCACTGAGTTGGGGATATGCGAACATAAAAGCCACTGGACGCTCCGCTGTGCCCCATATATTTCGAGGATACTCGTATATATATCCTGCATACATACATACATGTGAATTCCTAATCGATTTGCTGGCGCGCGAATAAAAAAAATAACGAGCGGAGCGCCAAACCGAAATCAAATTAAATGAATTATTTAATGAAACACAAAACCGAGTGGGTGGTACGATTACGTACCAGCGGCAAGATTACACGATTATGTGAGTTACGGTCAAGAATGTTTTATGAATGTTTATGGGCGCGTAAAATCTATTACGTCACGGCGTCGAGCGCCGGTTTATTGTCGCAGCGGTCGTAACTCAGCGGAGTCCAGGACTCGACAGGACTCGAGGACTCCACAGGACCCGCAGTCCCTTCTCACCTAATAAACTGCAGTTGGGATACCCTAACTTTTTCAGGCTGAAGATGTAGCATCTTGCAGAAAGATTTGAGCCAGGAATATTATGGATTCTGCTACTTTATGCCGTAGTGAAAAGTTGGGAGATTAATAGCAAAGTTTAGCTATGATGAAAACAAAAAATCCCTGTCACATCTATTTACTTCTTGTGTCCCCAAATCTCGCGGCAACTCGCGGAATACCAATTCCCAGTCCAGTGAAAATATTTTACGAAGAGTATTCGCCGCTTATTTTGCGTTGCTTCGCATAATGTTCCTCCAAGTTGGGTATATAAAATAAAGATGACTTTCATGTGTCTGCCATGCATATAAATGATAAAAATACATGCTAATGTTTGTCTGGGCACTAACTTTCCCTCGACTTTCCCCTCTCCCCCCTGATCCCAGCACTGTATCCGTGTGGGGGAAATTATATGTCCTGGGAGCCAACTAAAGCAAAAGCTAATGGCATGCTTAAGTTTCAATTATTGGTAATAGAATTGCCTGGAAATCGAGAATGATTCTGCTCTTTTGGCCAAGGATTTGATTTGCCTTTTCGCCCTCTCGCTCTCTGTCTCTGCTCCCCTCTCTTTCTGGCTAATTAAGCGGGTGGCATGGGCGTGGCTGGCGGAGGGCGGTGGAGGAGTTTGTTAACCCGCCTGTGGACACACATCAATCTCTGTCCGTTGATTGATGCGTTCTGCGACCAGTCTTGTTTTTGAAAGCAAAAATTAAACTCGCATGTGAGTGGACGAAAGAGATGGCTGCAGTAAGCCGGAAATAGATGGCTAGGGAAAAGAAAGAGAGAGATATAGAGAAAGAGAGAGAGAGAGATGGAGATTTGCTGACACAAATCCAAAAGTTTTCGGAGGCAATTCCTTTAGATTTGTCAGCTTTCTCTGGGGGGTTTCCAGCTTACTTTATTTAGTTTTTTTTCGACTTTTCCGCCCCCACTTTAACCCGCTCTCTGGCAGACATGGTTTTAGCCCTGACAGATGTTTTTTTTTTTTGCTGGCTGGTGCACAAGTTTCTACATTAACCCCCAAAAATAGTGCAGGACCCAAAAAAGCAGACGAAGCCGCATTTAAATTTACCGTCGACTCTGGGAATTGAAACAGTTTTTTTTTTTGGTTGACGCTGCACGTTGCACATGCTGCTCAATTTGCGGGGAGTTTGGAGCTCTTGGGGGGTCACGAATCGGGAGTCAGGGGGCAAATGCCAGAAATAATGGCTCTGCCAGCTCGAGAAAAATTGCAAACGAAAAGTTTTTAACTACGTGCAAGGGGAAAGGCGGAATTTAGGTGGCCAAAATAGGTGGTGCTGTGTGTAATTTTGTGCCGGGCTAAAGGAATGCTTCTTGGGGCACGGTTTTAGAGCCAGTCAGAAGGCAGCGCCCATTTGCCACACAGTTCCCCACCCACAACCCACTTTCCCCAGCCCGCCCGGAAAACCAGCTGTAATTAAAGTCGCGCAACGGGAAATGCGAACTTTCCGGCTTTAAAAGCACGAAAATGCCGAAACCCAAGGCTCTCAACTTAAGGAGTTCGCCAAGAGAGTCTCCACCATTAAACTACCACAGACATACAAATTTTTTATGCCAGATCCCCCAAAAGCTCTGGATGCAATGTCAAGTATGTGTGGAAACTTCCTCAGTCAGAGTTCACTGTACTCGTGACTTGGCTTCAGCAAAACGTAAAATTTTCGCCATCATTTTCGTTTGTTTAGCACTTAATTCAAAAACGGCAAGCGGCGGCGTAGAGTTTCCACACCAAGTATCTCAGCTATTTTCCTTGCCAAGTTTGTGAATAGTTCAGCCGGCCACGCCCCCTTTTGCCGAGATGCCCTACGGCCCAACCAAAAATTCGAGAGGGAGAGCGTTAAAAGTTGAGGAACGCTGACAATTTTCTTGGCTTGTTTTATCCCCAGGAATTTGATTATGCAACAATAAATCCTTTGGTCCAATTGGTGGGCGGTGGGCGGTGTACGTGGTTTCAAGGACTCTGGCCAACAAAAAAAGCCAAGTGAAGTGGCGGCAAACAAAGTTTCATGTGCCTTTTTGGTATTTGGGCCGCTCTCGCTCACGTGAAATTAGCATGCGAAAATATTTGTCAAAGATTTGAGCAAAATTATGCGCAGTGTTTGCCCAAACACAAACACACTAGCAAACACACACGAGAACATGGCAAACTTTGCAGAATTTTAATTTGAAATTTTCGACGAGTTCGGTGCGTGTGTGTATATGAGCCTGGGTGTGTGTGTGTGTGTGTGGACAAAAAGTTTGGCTGCCTGGCAAAATATTTGCCAAAAACGAAAAATTATGCAAAAAAAAAGAAAGAAAAGAAAAAACGGAGGAAAATCGAGAGAGAGAGAGAGAGGAGGATGAAATTATGTGCCAACATAAACTAAAGCGAAAATCGCTTCAAAACTTGTTTGCCAAGTTGTCTATCTCTTTCCGGCCAGTGGCAGCCCACTCTTTCGCTCCCGATAAGCCATTTACATAAGCTGAAACTGAAACCGAAACCGAAACTGCAGAAGGATCTCTTTTGGCCACACTTCGCACAGTGCGTTTCATGAGCGTCAGGCTGGCCAATAAAAAGGAAAACAATTGTTTCAAAATGCGTGCATTTTAAAGGAATTACCACAATTTCGCTTGACTTTTATGCACAGCGATTGCTAAGCATCGTATTGCAAACTATATTTAAGAGCGCATTTTATAATGTCAAACTGAACACGTAAAACTTGCATACGAAATAATTAGGATTTCATTCTAGCTTATAGTGTTAATACTTTGAACTGCCTTATCGCCTGGCAATGCGATTCCTTACTTTAGATTTTCCAGGATTTCATTTTTGGCGTAGTGAAAAGTTTAATTCCCCGCCCGTTGTTCTGTACTTTTGTTTAGCTCAGAAATCGGCCTGTAAATCGCCGGACTCCTGGGGATGTTTCATTATCTTTTCGGTTTTTGGGAGCTCTGCCAAGCCAAGTGAACAGCATAAAGTACGCGAAGGATTAGCGAACAACAAGGGGCTGTCTCTGGGGGGCAGTGGGCGTGGCAATACCACCACCATCGCCCTTTTGTGCGGATACGCGCCCAATGGCCGCTTTTAATGGCATTGAAAATGGTCGCACCGAAGATCCAATGATGACCAAATGCCAGTGGGTGGTGGGTGGTGGGCGATTCGATGGTGTCCAATTACGTCGCATAAACAATGCGTTTTTTATGGCCTGTGCGATTATGGGAGCAGCGGCAACAACAGAACGGGACAGAACAGAACAGAAAACCAGATAAGCTCCAACGACGCCGCCGGCCGCGCTGACGTATACGTGATTTTTTGATGCCTGCTGGCCCCGTTTCCATAATGTATACGTACTTGGCCATAAATGTGTGTGTGTGTGTGTGTGAGGGTGTGAGTGGGTGTGAGTGTGTGTGTAACAGCAAACCAACATGCAAGCGAAACAGGGAATAAAGATTAAGGCAGGCCAATCAATCGAATACCCTGTCCCCTTTTCAGTTATCATATCGTCTCTGGCTTTTCTATAGCAAAATATTCGAAAATACGTTTTCCTAACTCAACTAATGAAAACAAAAAAAGGTATAAATATGTAACTATATATAAAATATAGAATATTCGTACGGCTCCTTAAATGCGGTGATACCCATTAGTACAGCACCCTGTATATGCGGTCTTTGCTTCGAATATGCCACACTATTTGGGGTTGCTTGAGGGGTTCCGCGTCATTTCTGGGTATCGATGACGTCGACACAATTTTCGTTACATTATTTCTGGCATTGTTTGGAGCCACACCCCCTGCTCCCTCGGAAAAGCCCTCCCCCATCCGACCACCCAACACATGCACAACTGGCTTTCTTGCTGTTTCATGTTTGTTTCTCCTTTGTGTGTTTTGCTTGCCCCTTCCATTTTGCCATCCTTGCCCTTCTTTTGTCTTTTATGTTTCCGCCGCTGCTGCAGTTTCCACCGCCCCACCCCCCGAAAAGCGCCCCAAAAAAGGAAAACACACCATTTGATTTTGTTCTTTTGTCAATTGACAGTGAAAACTAACGATACGGAAAAGTAAACGCACTGTGAGTAATATTAGTTTGTAATTTGATTTTATGCTTCTGTTTTCTTTATCCCCGCACAATTGCAGGCAATCCCACAGGGATCCACAATCCCAGGCACATGGAAATGGATTCTCGTCGAGACTTGGCCCGTTTTCGTTTCCGTTTCCGTTTTCGTTTCCTGCCAACCATAGCCATCTTGGCCATGTTTGGATTGGGGATACTTCCCTCTTCAAGTACTTGGCATTAATGCACTGACAATTGTTTCGATGGGAGCAAGTGAGCCACTTAAATTAATTTAATGTTCTCACTCGCGGTTTCGAGGGCCAGAATTATGCGAATGGAGTGCTAGAGTCAAGTTTATTTTCGAGCAGAATGGGTGCCATTACAGTGGGGATATGTTGGCTAGCTCCATAGAGCCAACTATCTCAGATATGAGTCACTACTACAAAGAACGAATTCAATGGAACCAAAACAGATTATTATAAGTTCTTATGAGCTTTGCATGTGCCAAAGCCTACTTAAGAATGGATATTTTAAACATGTTTACGGATAGTAAATGCATTCTTGTATTTACATGTTTACAGATAGTAAATGCAATCTTGTATTCTTTGTTTCTTTTACCATTACATTAAATGAAAAATGATTTTTTCAAGGGTCTCACTTGAGCGAGCTACCGTTCTTGAAACCTCAATAGCGTTCATTTCTGCCCTACTTATTTCATTTGCGGTTGCACAATTTTCGGGAGTAGAAGATTTTCATTTTCCCCTTTCTTCCGTTGCGCCTGACATTTGCCCACTTTCTTAGCCCGTTTTCCGGAAAGCAAAAAGTGGAAATGGAAAGCCGGGACCAGAGAGCAGAGAGTGAGGAAAACCATTGTGGGCCACATTTCATTTGGAGTGTAGATTGTGAAATATTTCGCCCTCTCTTTCGTGGGCCTACTTCCCTCTCCCTCTGACCAGCACTCGTGCCCACCCATTCACTCGCTCACACTCATTGTTATTATTATCGCCATCCTTGTTGGTTTTGTGGCTGTTGTTCGAACGTTAAGCAAGGATCTAGGTCGCTATTTGAATATATTGTTTGTATCTAAGATTAGTGAGCCAGATATCAGTGGTATATGGCCACACACCAGCACACACCAGCACACACCAGCGCAAACAAACTGACACCAATACACACTTGGACATGCTGTGCATATATCATTTGCATAGTTAGACAAAGATGGCCGATAAGTCGATGCGAAATTAAAGCCGCATCAAACGCTTCTACCAAATGCACTAAATAAAAAGCGAAATAAATTGCTTGATAGTGGAAGTGCTTTGGATGGCTAATTCAACTGAATGGCTAAATATGTATAAGCCGAACTGAACATAACAAAAACTTAGAATTGATGGGATGCTAACACCACACAGTTAATGAAAAGAGCAAGGAAGTACAGGAAATCACCACAGAAAGTGGATTGAACCATAATTATAAAACAAAAGCTATCTTAAATTGAAGGGAAATAGGTCTTGAAAACAGTGAGCTAAACCGCGAAGGTCCTTTTATTCCCAATTTAGGAAGCCATTTTGCCGATTCAGATCGAGCGACCTTGTGCTCCAAGTATTTTCCGACATCTAGGCCGTGTGACATGCAAATATCTCAGCTCTCCTGTCAGTTTTTCACTGTGGGGACACACGCTCATCAGGAAAAAAAAAAACAGCAACAAAAAATAAGAAAATAGGAGGAAAAGCCAGGAAAAAGTGAGCTGAATTACCATCAATTGGGGTCAAGGGCGCTGCGGAGGGGGAAATCGCTGGGAAATAATGTAAAGCCAGCGACATATGAGCCATAACCCTCGACACTCGCAACTCCCTTCAGTCAGCCGTGACATGACACATGAAAAGGGGGACTGGGGGGCTAGGACGACCCCTGAACATGAAAGCGAATCAAGTGAGGCCTCTGTTTCCCAGCCGGCCCCACTTTTCCCCATTCGAGCTGGGCTAATGAAATTCCGACTGCGGCGAGCCAGAAACAAATGTGAAAAGTGAAGGCTGCTATACCCTTCGACTCCTATTCGGCCTTGCTTACTTGGAAAATATTTGTAAGCTTTAGTAAACAATGTACAAATTTATTTGATTCGTTTTGTACATACAAACGGAATGATTTCAATGATTGAATTGGAGTACTTTGAATCTAAGCAGTCCAAGTTGTCGGTCCCTCATAACTACAAGATATTTTTCAGCTAGGCAACAAATATTTTCGATGGAAACATTGCCATTACAATGCGGAGTTTCCTAAAGGTTTGCAGTTCGCCTTTCTAGAAGCCTGTATAAAATAGTATTTCAACGATGCTTTTTTTTTTTTCTTTAACCCTCAGATTGGCTGCATAAAATTAAGCTGCAACTGAATATTTAAATATATATTTTTGATGGTTCCCAGAATATTCTTATACTTGTATCCATTTTCACTACAATGATTTTGAAGTGAGCCAAAAATCTGCAAAATCATTGGTATTGAATTAATACGCCCAAAGGTAGTATTCACATATGCATGTTATCATAACTGCATCGATTATACATACACCGCTTGTCAGACGAATGGAAATTTAATAAACAAAAATACCTCACATGCAACATGCCCCGTTTGCAGGGCATCGGAAAAAAAGAAATAGAATCCAGAGCCAACATTGAAGGCATTATTGATTAGGTCTCTTGGTCGTCAGTTGCCATTTTCCGTTTTCCATTTTCCATTTTCCATTTATCCAAAACCCCCCTCCGTTAACTGATTACTGCTAAAGGCGAAGTTTTTGCTGTTCGCTGTGGAAAACTGCAATTGGAAAAATTGTCAACGTGACTGCAGCAGAAGACGAAAAATGCTGACAAGGTCGATGCAGCAGGGGCGCCGCAGGGGGTCCTTCTTGTTTTGCAATAATTGCCACTGTGGCAACAAGAACAAAAAACAACTACGATGACGTCGCGCGCGTTCGGTTTCCCATTTCCCATTTCCCCTCTCCCATTTCCCAGTTCCCATTTGCCGCTCTTTCCGTTGGCGTTTCGCTTTCTATTTTTCGTTTGTTTTATTGCGGCTTCTTTTACTTAACAACAAACCAGTGGCGTCCGTGGCAAGGGGCAAGGGGCGAGTTGAGGGGCAATTTGGCAGGCCTAACATTGCTCATTTATATCGAAGCCCACCTCCCCAAACCGATCTGAAGCGCCCGTTCACCACAATTTGTGTGTGCCTGCAGTGACCCAGTAACATGGAAAACGCCGCAGTCGTTGTATCCTCATCCTCTTAGTCCTGCCAACCCACCGCCCAACTACCACCCCCCTCCCACCGCAGGCCTAGCCCAAGCAAGCCCCTCCCTCCCCCCTGGAAAAACCCCTTAGCGGGGTGTCTTCCGCACAAATGCCTCCATTTGACCCACTTAAATGGCGTAATTTATGATTTTATAGTGTGAATTTTTTCTTCCTTCGTTTTGCCTTTTTTAAAGTGGCGCCCCCAACGGCGAGGGGCTCAAGTGTTCGGCAGTGGCGTCGACGGAAAGGGGCTTTGAGGGGGGGCGGGTCGAAAGAGTAATGGCTGCGTCTGAGAGTCGAAGTTTCGTTTCCAGCCTGAAGAATGTTCGAATAAATGATGAAAACACAAGCCCAAGTTGGCCCTCCAGAGGTACGTACTCTATACGTATATCTACATATGTATATCTTTCCAAAACTGGGTTATATTGGGTTAGTTTTCGTGGTTTCTTTGCTTAGACTTGCTGAAATTGCGCTCTACGAATTCGGAATGTCGATAAAGTCTCTTAGATACCTGATTACTCTGTAGGTAAATGGGTTTCTGAAAATACTTCCAATACAAATAATTATAATTTTGAGTATAAAGACTCCAACAAAAATAATAAGAAAATGTTTTCAAATATTTCAAAGAAGGCAGTTTGCCTTTAAAACGAAGGCCTTAATATATATGAGTTCGAATGCTACTGCCCATTTCATGTGGCTGCTAAATATTTTCCCTCTATTCTTATGTATAAGATATATGCGAGCACTTGTGCCTTTCCCTGTCATGTAAAGTGCCTTGGCACGATTTATGTTTTGTTAATTTTGTTGCCAAATTCAAGAGTGAGTCACATATGCATGACTTATGTGGCATTAGTCGAACCGAGTTCACTGTCCATATTTGTCTTGTTGCCTTGCCTTGCCTTGCCTGCCTCCTTGTTTTGCTCGAATTTCTCTGGTATCTTATTATGTAAATGGATTTTTGGCTTACATTCAACAAAAGTCTCGAGTGGAGTCACCTTTGCTGTGGGAATTTACCTGCAACGGCAAGAAAGAGAAATTTATGAAGTTGTTGGCCGAAAAGATTTCAGTTGCTGGAAAAATGGGCAAAAAAAAACAGGGCAAACAGAAAGAAATTATTTCATATTAAATGCTGACAAGTATGTAGATGCTAAGCCAGATTCAGATGTGTGCAATAAGTGTGTGGGAAGGCAGGGATTTTCATGAAATAATTTCATAAATTCCCAACGCTTCACTATGCTTCCACTTTGCCTCGATTCCAGTATATTTTCACAGCGCCTCTTTCCCCCAAATCCATGCCATTAAACTCCCCCAAACGAATTCTGAACTCGGTCCCAAAGCAGCTGTCGAAGCCATTAAATTACCGCAAAGACCGAAAAATAAATCTGCAATTATTTATAAAATATACATATTCAAGCAGCAGGGTGGTTCACTGCTGGCGTTTCAAAATGAAGGTTGTAAAAATCATTATAGAGGCCTGCCACAAGGATTTAAGGATTTTCACACATACGCAGTGTGTCCCTTGTTGGTTAAAGAGGTTTCCCTCAGAGCACTAACAGGAGTTAAAAATGGGTTAATATTTCACTTTGAAATGTGTGAGCTTAATATTTAATAATGAATTTATACTTTTATATGGTGAAGTTGTAAAATCTGTACAAAACGCCAATTTGTAAGCCATAAATTTTAAAATGAATTAATGGCGCTCGAGATTGAAATGGCCTAAGACATTCTGCAGCTTACAATTCCACCCTCGACGTTTCCACCCTCAGCGACATTGTGGCGCTTCGCAAGGACTTGATTGGGGGGTTGGGGGTTGGGAAAATTTCGCTGGGAAAGGGGAAAGGGGAAAGGGAGACTGCGAAGCCGGTTGAAATGAAATCAATTGAATTAATTATTGGCGCTTAATTGATTGAAACGAAGCGAGAGTTCTCCCTGCCTTCCTGCCTCTCTGTTTTCCATACTTTTGGTGCTCCACTTACAGGGCTTAACAAGCCCCCACTTTTCCACTTTCACCCATTTCCCACCCTCCCCCGCAACAGATTCTTGCTGGCGCCCATTGTTGTTGCCAAATAGAGCGCATTTTGATCCATTTCACGTGCTGTGGCAACGAATTGAAAATGGAGCTGGTACGCCAAACCATTGATGGCAATACACGGCAGAACTTAATGTAGTGATTTGAGTTTTAAAGTATTCAGTAGTTTGGGCATGTAAAAAGATATATGGTTTTTATATAAAGAAGATACTAATTATGTAATTCCACCGACATCCATGTGATATAAAGATACCTCCAACAGAGGTAGGATATATCAACTGGCCAACGTTTTTATTGATCGTCCCCAGTAGCAGAAACTAAAGTGCATTCACATTTTCGCAAAAAGCACTCGTGCTGGCCCAAAATGCAGCGAATTTTACCACCTGCCAATCTGGATTTGTTTGCATTTTTGGCCAATTCTGTTGTTGATTTTGTCTTAAACGCTTTTCATTAGAATGCATTTTCCCTCTCTGCCTCTCGCTGCCTGTCCACCTGTCCATCTGTCCACCTGCCACACACTCTCCCATCACCCTCGCACACACGCAGGCTATCTCTTTCGCACTATCCATTATGAGATTTGTATGAATGAAAATGCAAGCCATTAACAGGTTGCGGATGAGGGGAAACGAGAGCCGGGGGGTGGGAGGTGGGAGGTGGGTAAACTGAATTTAAATCTAAAATTTGTTGATTTGTGAGTTTCACTCAGCTAGCCAGGCAAGTGGGTGGGTACATTTTATTCACCGCCCAAGCCCGAATAAATACGAAAATTTATATGAAAGGAAGGGAAATGAAGATGGTCGTGCAGGCCAGTTCATTTATTCATTCAATATATAGCAATTTGTGAACGGCTCTTGGTGTTTATGCATTTTATAAATGGTACATGGCTTTAATTAAATTGCGTGCACTGTCGCAAAACGAACATATCGATGCAGAATGCATTGCTTACCAAGTATGAGTCTGCATAAATGAATATATTTTTCATGCATTTTTTATACGTATTTAATTACTCAGCAATGAAATATTAAGGGGTTTTTCTAAGGATTAAAAACCAGTTTTATGCTTCACGGCCTAAGAGCGCCCCTCGTTGGGCGCCAAAATTTTAGATCGCCTTCTAGTCTTTGAATAATGCAATTAGATATGTTCATTGCATTTGGCTCAAAAAATCAGTAAGCTTGGTGGTCATTGCTGCTGACTCAATTATTCATTTCGATTTGAATTTATGGTCTCATGGTCTTTCCCCTGGCAGCTTTCCTATGTTTCCCTAGCCCAGCCTTTCCCCACTTTCTTTTTGCGCCATTTTGAAGACCTCTCTGCGCTCCTCGTGCTCTTCCCGCTTCTAGCGTGTTCGTTTGTGTGCCAACTGTTTTAGGTCGCCATGCTAAATGTTTGCAATTGCACAACAACGGCAAAGACCAAAGAGAAATTCCTATTCCCCTTCCGCTGCACTATGGGGAATTCGACCTGTTTTTTTGGCATAAATTAATATCTCGTAAAATATTTAAGATACGATGATAATTTTTTTGTCTATTCCTATACACACCTTTACAATCAATTTGGCAAAGTGGGCGTGTCGCCGCCTTCGAACAACCGCCCACATCAGCCCCCCGCCCCCCTATCTTTACGATTTTTTTTTTTCTACCCAATATATTCTTCAGTATCTATTTTAACGTTGAAAAATAAGAAATTTTTATTTTTCATTTTTGTTCGTCATAAGGCCAGAGCCGTTTCAGTAGTAGTTTTCATATGATGTTCAACTGGCCTTGCCTTCCGTCCAGGCCGGGTATTATAAAGTTTTTTATTTCATTTATTTATTTATTTTTATTTTTCATTTATGCAAAAAAGTGTTATGAAACATGCCATAAGTTACCTTGATTAATTTCAAGAAGACTGTCGTCGATATGCCCAACAATGCGTGCGCCACGCTTCTAGGAGGGCCGCATTGAAAATTGAGAGGTTGCTACCTAATAATTTAATTTTCGCGAAAAGTCGCAAAAATTCGCAAATGAAACCTATGTGTTCTAAATAGGGAATTAATCACTCTACATCATGGACTAACACACTTACTAAACAAATTTGAACAATTTTTTAAAACTCTATTCAAAGTTGAAATTTTATTTTGAAAGTTGGACGAGAGCATCACTTGATAAATATACAAATTGTTAAGTTTACGCGCACGAACTAAGCAACATATTAGTAGAAACACTTAGTACACACCTCAAGAATGAGTATTCATTTCAAATTTGACGGGTTTAGGCCTTGTGGTTCAAGAAATATTAATTTTAGTAAGCACTAAAAAAAGAAGCTCTCCGATGGCATGTGCTTTGTGTTTGCAACAGCTGACTTTACAGCTGTTAATTTTAACAGTGGACTGTTAATTTAACATTTGCGTTACAGATTATAAATCTTTGATCAATTCTTAATATGTTAAAAAAAAAAATTTCAAAATTTGAAACACTTTAAAAAATACATTTATGCCAAAAAAACAGGTCAAATTCCCCATAGTGCGCTGGTTCATCTTGTTCTGTGGCACGCTCATTCGTTCGTTCGCTCATTCGAAATGTGCCAAATGGCAACGTGGCAAACAAGCGCCACAGACAAGGCAACCGACACTAACCCACCCAAACACCTCACAACCCCACCACGGAACTATCCATCCAACCACCCAAACACCACCCTTGCCACCTTGCCACCCTTCTACATCAAGCGTCACTCAGTCAAGCGGTTGGCGCAGTGTTGCATACTTTCCGGCCTAGGTGCAATGCGAGAAAAGAAGCAGTACACATGTGTTTCAATTTGTTTGTGTTTTTAAAACACTTTGCTCCTGATTAAATTGTTTTCAATCTAGCGAAGTTTTTATTAATATCGCGGATTCAGCAAGTGCACCTTTAAACGTAATAAGATGAATAAGATAAATATCTTAAGGTGCACCCAAAACCATTTCTATTCAGCCGCGTATGAAGTGAGCTCCTGTACATAGACTCGATCCGAATTCGCCAGTTTTTCGCACAGTGCATCGCCGAAATGGGCCGCTGGCTCAGGGCTCAGTCGCATTCGCATTCGCATTCGTCTCGGCCCCTCCTTGACTGACTGCCGGCTTTTGGCCAGCGCACGTTGACCTTATTTGCATGCGCCGCGAGTCGGCGCGAATCAATTCTTGGCAGGATGGTGGCCCCCACCCCTTTTCCCTTTTCGAACTATCTGCCCCCCATCAGAAATCCCCCCAACATTGCGGTTGGTTCCGCCAAAAAAAGGGGGGGGGGGCGATGGATGTTGGGTGACCAACAAATTGAAACGAATTCTCGTATTGGAGTTCGAATTGCAATTGAGTTTGGTTGCACTGCATAGTGGGCTAGGGCTATGTGCACTGCACAAAATACAGTGCCATCATGTTCGATTTCATGGTGAATATGTAATCTTACATTCCGGTGGTGTAGAAAGTCTTGATTCCTTCAGCTTGGGAATTTGCAATGTTTTTAAATAACCATTAAACTGCATATATAATGCAATGAAAATATCTTAATATTTTAAAACCGTACCAATTATTGAAAAGGTTGGAATAAGAAACTAAAAATGATCAAAATCGAAATAGAATTGAGTGGAAATTCCTTGCTGTGTGGGAAGTGGAAACCTGGGGGAGGTGCAGTGGGTGGTGCCGGCGTTTATTGCGGCCAAAGTTTTCTCTGTGCGCTCTGTTTTGTTGATTATTGTTGGCGGTGGTCGCGCGTTGATTTAATGCAAAAAGCCGACTGCAGCGACTGCGACGTCGACTGCGACGCCAAGCTGCCATTAAACCGTTGCAACAGCAACAGCAAGAAGAAGAAGAAGCGGCAGCAGTGGCAAAAAATGTTAAAAGGCGCTTCTAAGTAAATAACTGGGTTTATGGGTCGATTGGGTGCACCAAATCGTGAGCAGCAAAAGGAAAAGCAACGGAAAAGTGTGGGAAACTGGGGGAAAGTGGGGGAAAGCGGCTTCAGGGAGGCGGAAGAAGCGATAGAGGAGATATTGCCGCGGAAATAGTCGGCTAGAGAAATACAGAAATGCAGAAATACTGAAATACTGAACTACAGGGAACGGCAACAATTGATTAAACCGCGGGGTGGCAGCTCAATTTGATGAATAAATTTGCGATACGCTTGCCGTTTTCCACTCGAATTTCAGGATTGAAAATCCCTGGCTGGAAAAATATTAGCAGTAGCTGGATGGGCGGAAATGTCTGCTTATTTCTAAACTGAGCAAATTGTTCATATTATTGGAAATGCAATAAAATATCAGAACCGATTAAAATTCATATTCAAGTTAAAATTAAAATTAAATCGAAGTGAAACATGCTAAAATTCCGACTTCTTCCTTTTTCCGCCTTTAGCCTGCTAGCAATTTTCTCTTTGATTTCCCAAAATTGAACTCTAGCTTACCGCAGAAATACTCCTCCCCCCCCCAATTGCCAACGAACTAGAACCCCACCACGCCCCCCTCACGAATACCGCCCATCTGCAGATGAGATTTAAAAAATAAATTGCGTACAATTTCCAACGGCATTTGCGAGCATATGTGGGTAAATTTGTGCTGGAAATGGAATTAGTAATGAAGTTTTGCCAATGCTTTATATGGACCACCTGCCCCGCGCCCCTCCCGCACCCCTTAACACCACGATGGCCCCTTAACCCATGGCAGCCGGTGCCGTGTAATTGCGTTTGGCCGCGCTCCTCTGATTTCTCTGATTTCCGAGTGGCTCGCGATTCGATGTGTTTTTGTGTGTGTGTGTGTGTGTGTGTGTGTGTGTGTGCGATTCGAAGTGCATTTTCAAGTGAAATTGAAATGGAATGCCAAGAGGGTTTCCATGCCATGGAAAGCCCCCTGCGAAATGGGAAATAAAACATTTCATTTAACAGCGTGAAGGTATGAAAAGGCAATAAATGTTAACTGCACCAACCGCACAATGCCCGATATTTGTGCGAATAAATATATATATGCGAACATATATACCTTTGGGCCTGCATTAAATGGGTAATTGGAAATGGGGTGGGGGGGGGAAATTAAATTCAATTTATTGAGCTCGCTTTCTGCACAGAACTTCAGCTAATTGCATCAAATTGAAAATGGAAATTGAATCGAAAGCGAATGCGAAACAAGCTCGAAATTAAAATACGAATGGGTTAATTGCAAGGGATAGTGCGCATATTTTTGAAAGCCTTTATTAAGTCGACATTCCATTGGTTTATCCTTTTCACCTAAGCGAAATAAATAATTACGGCAAATGAATGGCACGCGAGAAACCAAAACTATTTTAGTCCTAAATAGTATAATAAATTGAGTTCAAGTGTTGTCTAGTTATTAATTTTTAATGCGCTAATGTGCTTACCGCCCACAAAAAGTAATTCACTTCAAATCGGAAAATGAAATGTCAGTGGAAATTAATTTTCTAATTTTGTAAAAAGTGCACAATTTTGTCAGCTTTAATACCCCGTCGTTTTCCCCGTTCAACTTGAAATGTTTTCGACACAAAAACCCAAAATTAAAACCTAACCCATCCAAGTTTTGCTTAATTTTGTGCATTTCATTCTGTTGTGACTTTGGCTTCGACTCGGCCATAAAACCAAGTTCAAATTGCGCGAAAATGCCAGCTGCAGAGGCGGCGAAGAAGAGGAAGACGTTGGCATGACCCGCTGTCACACACTCAGGCACTCACACATACACACACACACTCAAGAGCACACGCACACACACACACAGGGGCATGAACACTAAGAGAAAGAGACTTAGCCAGTCTGCTCAGACATATTGCCAAATGCAAACAAGCAAACAAAGTTAAAGCTGGCTTCAGTGCACTCGAAAAAATATACATATCTGAAGTAGAACTTAAATTCAGAAAAATAGATGTTCGAATTAGAATAGAGGCCGAATTTGTTGTTAAGTATTTACACATGTGCAACTCCCATTTAAAGACCTCATACTAAGAATAGATTTCACATATTTACGCTTATTTCTTGCAGTGCACATGTGTATCTGTGTGCAAATGTAAAGCATAAGATAGACAATTACACTTTTGCCACTGCAAGAGGGAGACGGCGCGAGGCAGCCAGAAAGAGAGAGGACATTTAGATAAACGCCAAAAGGTAAATGAACTTTATCAACCGAACAAGAAACGGGGTGCACACCCACCCACACCACCCACACCACACACACACATGCACACACAAGCACACACATATACCGAACATACTGAACATACTGCCAGCGACTGCAATTGCAGCTGCAATTGTCTGTGTGCCTGTGTGGCTGTCTGTGTGTCTGTGTGTGCCATCCACTTCTGGTTATGAAATTGAATTGCTGCGCCTGCATTTATATTTATTAAATTAAGGAACGCATTAAATTTGCAAACATCATTAAAAACGTTTTGCTTCGGGTGTCACGAATTTGCGCAATCTTCAAGTGGCGTTAAATTGGTTTACAGCTTGCAAGGTGTCGAATAATTAAGGCCCAAACCACTGGGATTGAATGCAGGACAGGAAACCCTTTGAGGATGCAGAGGTAGCCAGTCGAAGATGCGCAGATTAACCATAATCCAAGTGATCTGCATTCAACCACTTTGTTAATTTAATGGAGAAGGCCACTTTAAGCAATGAAAACTATAAAGAAACACTGTGCTTTGAAGCTCAGTTAAATTGCTGCACAGAAAGACACAAATTTCATTTATAAATACAATTTCGTTACCTCCGATTACATTTGAGATTTTCATCGTGCAAAATACCTTTGCCACATTCAATTTAACATTTTCAGCAGCCAGCAAAAGTGTCAGCAGGAGTGAAAATCTAGAAAAAACTCTCTGGCAAAATGCTGGGGCAGAATGGGCAGAATGGTAGGAAAACATGCAAAGCGAGTATACGTATACGGAAGACAAACAATGTGAAATGTAGAAGGAGCTGAAGCAGATTTTCCGACTGCAGTAATAAATGATAAACAAGTGCAAGCTGGCCAAATGGGCGTGGCAGTGTGAATGTGAATGTGAATGTGAATGCGAAGGTGTAGGGGCTTTTCCATTTCCCAGTTGCTAGGCTGATATTGAAAACTGCTGCCTGCAAAGCTAAGCAAATGTTGTCCAGCATCAATGTGTCTGTGTGTGTGTGTGTGTGTGTCTTTTCACACTCTTGCATTATTTATGCAGGCCACCATTCGTGCGTGAGTGTGTGTGTGCGCCACGTACGTGCCTCGAACTGCAACGACAGCTGCTCCTGCCCCAGTTACCCGGAACCAGGATCCTGGATCCTGGATCCTAGATCCTCCAGCCTCCTGCCTCCTCCCTCCAGCCTCCACTTTGGGACCCTGTGTGCGCATATATATTTATTCCATGTACATATTGTAAGTGCCCCATGCCTCGTGTCAAACTTCTAATTAACCTCGTAATTCATGCAGCCTGCATGGCGCAAAAGAGCAGAATTCCGGGGAAAAGGACACGGGACGCGGGACGCAGGTCTGAGAACTCCGGCTCCGAACTCCGGACAAAGGGTGACTGCTGTCGTTTATTGTCCTGCTCCTGCGGACGGCGGAGCACTGGAGCTGCGGAGAAACGTGGCCGGGCAAGTGACCCAGAAATTACCAGTTACCGGCACATAAATGGCAATGTTTGATGGATTATTTTGGGCCTTATTTTAGAATTATATTTTCTGTTGCTTTACTCCACTTTATTTGGAAACCTCACAGACCTCAACTCCGGTATTCAAAATTACCAAATATGACAGTAAGATTTAATACAATAACTCCATTGTACAAGAGTTAGGAAAGGTAATGGGCTGTATATAAATATTTTACAAGCACATTAGACCACAAGGCAGTTAAATAATAAAGTACCTGCAAGAAATGTAATGGCTTAAAGTGAATTAATCAGAGTTTGCTGATTTAATTAATTGAACTAAAATTGTTAGCCTAAATTCAAACAGAAACAGAAATTAACAATGGAATTCGAAACCTGCAATAAGTGCGGCAATCGCAAAAAATTAGGCAATGTGAATCGAAATTACATTATTTAATTGGTTAGTTGGCCTGCTCAAGCGAAAAACAACAAGCCATGAAAGCAAATAATCATAAATTGAATGCAATTGTATGATTAATTGTTAAGGGCCAGCAAGACAGCCGCACAAATTGTACAAATTGCAATTTGTACAACAATTATAAATAGAATGCCGAATGCTGCGCCAGTTAAGTTCGCAAATATACAAATTATGCTGAAACCATAATTAAAGCCAGCTATCTGATTGTCGAGTAATATTTCAAAACTCACAGCCGTGGCTGCAAACTTCTCAGACTCGCCGCCCAATCAAATGTTGAATTGCCACTTATTCTGCGGCTGCCCCTGGACAACGACAACATCAAACCACAGCACTTAATTCTCCGAGGACCAGACTAGACAAAAAGTCGCTAAAATGGCTGAAAAAAATAAGCGGGGAACAAAGGGAGACACAAAGTCGTTATTGTCTTAGTTTTATTAAAATGCGTTCTTTTTTATATTTTTTTTGGGTGGAAAACAGCAACTTTGCCGGCCAAAAATTGTCAAAGGCAACGGCCAAAAATGGAACTCTGGCAACAACCATTTCTGCCAATTTGTGTGCAATTTAAAGTGTCCGAAAGGGGAGCCTGTGCTCCGTAGTACATACACAAAAAGTTGCCAACTATTTTACCATAGCTGCCAGGGAGGGGGGCAGTGTGGAGTGTGGAGGGGTACCAAAGGGCCCCAAAACTTGGCAGACACGGACACAGATGAGCAGACCGCAATGGAACTGACCGCGGGGACTCACTGGCCAAAAAAAAGAGGCAAACTTGCATCACAAAATGTAACTTAGCAAGTTTCTATCACTTCAGTTTCCTATTACTTACCCGTTTCTCTCAGTGCTCGCATGCATTGCTCATAAAGCGTTCAGCGGCCCTGGTCCACAGAGGGTTGGGTGGGGCGGGGAGGGGAGGGGAGCGGTGAAGCCAAGGGGCCTTTGGGGGGTTAACACTGCTGCATTAACGCTGACCGAAAAATCTCTGCAGCTGAAGTTGTTGAGCTTACATTTTTTTTTTGCAACCGAATAAAAAGGACAAAAAAGTATTTCGCGGACAAAGCAGCCACCTCCTACTACCCCACCCCTCTTACCAGCGGCGGTGCTGTTGCAACAATAACGGTACATTACAAGTGCCGGGCGAAAGCATCGAGTTAGTTAGTTTGCCGCCACAGCCCCCTTAGCCCCGCTCCCCCCCTTAGCACCCATGTCCACCATTTCTGCGGTCTTGTTAGTCTGGGCTGGCAAGTTGGTTAAAAAGTTGTTGATGCAGTTACTCCAGTTACTCCTCCTCCAGCCTGCCACGCCCCCTTTTTGCGACGACATTTGTGCTAATGGCTGCCAACGACCTGGACACCAAAACCGAACCAAACCACCCCCCCCTTTACGACGACCCTGCCCCCCTCCCCCCGCCCACATGGCAAACATGTTGCATACGCTGCGGCGTAAGCGAAAAATTTCCAGCGAACAGCATTTTGACCAAGCAAACACACAGCGGGTTAAGTGGGCGAGTTTGCCACAACATTTGTGTTCAAGAATAATTAAATTAAGCTGTCAGTCTGACTACAAATGCACTCACAATGATGATGCACTTTCATATGTACACATAACAAGGCTGATTTAATTGCAGTTCGAAACTACTTTTTTCACGCACTTTGTTTTTCGTCTAAATAATTTCATAAGCAAACCTTTGCTGCATAAAAGTCAACTATGTTGCTATTCCTACAATATAAATGGCATTTTCAGTCTACTATGTCGCCGCATCAATTTAAAAATGAATTTGTTATTTACTTATAAATTTTGATGAAAATTTTACAAGATCACATATGTTAAATTGCTTATGAAATATGGTCTTGCGTCCAAGTGTAAAGAGATCCAAAATATTTACAAAAAAAAGACTTGCGAAACAAAGAATTTTGCATTTAAAATCATGCCAAAAATCTTGCTGCTAATTGCGTCTAGTTGGGTTGAGTGTCTCCTGGTTTCTCAATGGACACCGCAATATTATCGTTGATATTATCGTTTTCCTCCAGTTCTATTTCCATTTCATCCTCGTAGGTGGTGTCCTCCTTCTGAGCATTGAGGAAACTTGGCGCCACTCTAGTCGCATCCTCATCAATGGTGAGCTGCAGGTCGATGTCCTGCGTGTAGTCTTCGGTGTGGTCCTTCATCTCGCGATGGGTGAATCTCATGAAATACGGACTGTCCGAAAGGAGGTCGCAATTCTCCATGATCTCCGGGCTGGAACAGGTCTGGAGCACCTGCCGACGTGGCAGCCCCGGAGTCTTTTCTACGATCTCCACGGTCACCATCAAAGGCGTTTGGGCCTGGGGACAGAACAGCCAGAGGTTATAGATATGGGTCACCCGGGGGCCGCTGGTATTCGAGTCCCAGGAGGTCTTCCACAGTATTATCAGGATGGGTAAACGGCTCTCCCAATCCTTGTAGATCCGGGCTAGATTTGCGTTTTGGGTCGCCTTCCTCACACTCTTGTAGATCAACAGACCCACACAGTTGCTCTTGCCCCTGTCCTCTGGCAGGGATTTGCCAAAAATCTTCAGGCACTTCGGCTCCTTGGCCTTCATCTCCATTATCAGAATCTCCTTGTGGCACATCAGGCAGTGACTGAGAAGCTGCCCAGGATTGAAAATCAAATCGCAGCTGCTCAGCGGACAAGTGATGGGCAGGTTCTGCAATCTCCAGTATTTCCGCACCTCGACTGCAGTATTTCTTAGCCGCTCATAGCGAACTTCCGGCGAACTGGTACTCTCATGCGGAGAAGTAGCAATGGCTTCTGCGCCGCCGCGCATGGGCACACTTCCGCCCGCCGGAAGTGACAGCTTGCAGTCCATGTAGAGACGCCTGCCACGGTCGGGCATTAGGCTCAGGCGGGTGAAGCAGATCTCGACCTCCTCATCGGTATCGTTGCCATCGTTTTCGCTCTCCAGACGACGCCCGTTCGCCATCATCGCCTCCGTGTCCAGGGTGTCCAGGGAGTACTCCGACTTGGCGAAGCCCAGGATGGCCGATATACCAGTCCCGGACCTGGAGTGCCTGCCCGATGCCCCCGAGGTCGATGGTAGCTCGCAGTCGTACTGGTTGCTTTCCATTTAAGAATTTTAATTTTAGTATACCTTTATGTAAATGCTGTTTTATTTACGAATGAGAATTGTGTGTGATGTGTTCTCGTCTCGATGTGAAATGGTACTGGTCAAACCAAAGGTAGAGAAAGTAAATAAAGTTTTGACAACTGATTTCATGAGCTACTTGAGTAGCTTATTTTTTCAACGATTTCTAGTATATGTGTAAATATTATAAGATTTTGATTTAAATGACAGTTATATGATGGAATCACAAGCGGTGAATTACGTCTTTAGAATGGATTCCTAGACTGCCACTGAAACAATACGACGATCAAAACTCTGGAGAACATTTTGTTGCATTTGCAATTTCCGGTTTCACACACAGACAGCCGCACACAGGCACACACACACATGAACATAGGCACACATAGCTGCAAAAGAAAATGCGAAAGAAAAATGTGTCAACATACAAGACAAAGCAAAACACAAACACAACTCAAGTTGCCTCTGTAGAACAACGGAATGCAACTAGAGGGTAAAAAGAGAGGGGAGTCGCTGCAGAGGGAGAGGGCAACAGTCGGACTAGAACTGCAAACTCCCTGCGGCCACGCCCCCTCCGCCACCACCGCCCACTGGCAACTCCTTTAGCTTCAAATCGACAATGGAATGTGCCGGCGCAGAGGAAGTGCGGTCCATTGCAGCAAAATCGAAGTTAAGTCAAAATATGGCAATCTCTTCTGAATATATATATAATATATATTATATATAAGATCCTCCACTTTTTTGTAATTTTTTAAATATTTTTTGTTATACATTTAAAAAGAAAGAAAAATTATTATTGAATCGATTTTGATTGTAAGTTGCAAGTACTTTGTTTATTAAAGCTTATATGCTTAATATATTAAAATAAAATATATAAAAAAAAGATGACAATAAGCTAATTTAAGCTAATATGCTTAATATATTAAAATAAAATATATGAAAAAGATGAGAATAAAAATGAAGAGTAAAGAATAAATGTCATTCTTTGGAAACTTGCATACATTCTTGTCGTGCAACTTGGCGGCAATAATAGAAGCGAGCTGAGTCACGTGCATGCGTCATTTGTTTATGGCTTTCTCCCTTTTACTTTGCTTTTACTTCATTAGTTTCGAGGGGAAGGAATCCAACTTCTTCTTCTTAGCCATGCTACCCTGCGTTTTCCCCACTTTCCACTTCCCACCACCCATTTCGTATCGCTTTTCCTTTCCGAGCTTTGAGCTGCAATTGTCAGCTTGCAGTGCAGCCAACCGCAAGTGGCAAATAGGCCAAATCCGCTGTATCCCCGGATTCGATGACATCTTTAAGACGGATTTGCATAGCTTACCGTTTGCTTTAATTGAGTTTTCACAATTTGACAGCCTGCCGGGGGAAAATTACAATTCGTCAGTAGCAAAACTCACCTGAAAGAAAGGAAGAAAATATTTTTGTCAGCAAATCAGCAGTCAAGAAGTGCTCGCGTGAAAGAACAAACAAGAGCCGGGTTTTAAAAGGTTAATTGAGGAAAATTCAACTTTGAGTTTGCACATTTACACGCACGCAGACCCCCGGGGCTGCAGTGGGGTTAAGCATGGTGTTCATAAAGCACGTATTCACACATAAAGATTTCCATTTCCCTGCTGCTGGCTTACAAACAGCCCAGACAACAATGTGTAAAACAATTGTACTCGCAGTTAATTTGTGTGGTACGACAATTTAGTATCACCTCAGCACTGGGAGAAAAAACGTGCAGAGCTCGGGTTCTCCTATCTAGCAATGGGATGGCATATCAAGACACATAGCCACATATTCAGTAGCGCATTCTCATGATTAACAAAGTTTATTAAATTAAAATGATTAAAATAATGATTTCAAATGTGAATACAGTTTGCCGAATGCTCAGTGTATGCTGTATGATAATATTACTGCGAGTGACACTCGCACACATGGCGTATACGCAATGTGCCAAAGTTTATGCGAAATTAATGTTAATTACAACGCGAGCATAGCTATCCATCTCACTCGCACGGCCGTGGCAACATCTGTGTCCTGTCAGGAAGTGGGCGGCAAGTGTGGGTGGCAAGTGGAAAATGGCGGGGTAATTGGTAACGGGGAATGGGAAATGCAATTCGCCAGCAGCGCATTTAACAAACTGAAAGCGCTTAAGCCGAAGGATTCAGCATCGAGTGAGTCGACAAAGGTGCATCGAATCGCACCGAAAGGGAATGATTAATAAGCGTAATCGATAGATGTGAAAAATTGATGCGTGATGGATGCACGAAGCGCGAATGAGTCTGTTTGTAAATTAAGACTCGAGGTACATCCACTTGGCACAGCAATTGAGTTTAGAGAAAGGGGAAACTATCGCGCAATCATGAATCGTTGCGTTCAATTAACGTTGCTAAGTAATCTTTTTTTGGGATCGTAGTTATTTAGGTGTTGCAAATGGATAGGAAGAGCAAAGTCTTTTGACAATAAGTTCCGCTTAGCCACTGATTAATTGTAGAATTAACTGAGCGACAGGCTTCATACAATTTCGTTTATAACAATAGCCCGAGTCATCGCTCATCTTTATCGAGCAATCAATCGAACTCACCTTTTGGAATGCCGATAAATCCCGCTTAAGCCATTCGCTTGCACAAAGGCAGGCTATTTTTCGTGTTTTATTTTTGCTTCTATATGTATGTAGGAGTATGTATGTATTTTTATTTTTCTCTATTTATTCTCTGCCTTGTTTTGTTTGCTGAATTGAACAACTTGTGCCAGCTGCGGGGATTCCCATGAACCAAGGAAGGACCTCCCTCGCCGTTTGCCGTGATGTGGCACAAATGGCAATGCGCTTAACGTGTTCCGTGTTGCTGCTGTTGCTGCTGCTGTTACTGCAATGCAACAAAGGCAGCCGTGCCACGCCCCATAGCCACAACGCCCCCGGAGGAGACACCTTGGCACCCACGCACAGACACAATTTATAAAAGCCACAACAAATGTCTGAGGCTGTAAACTTTCGGTAAATCTTTGCAGCAATGTCTGCCAGCGGCAGCAGCAGCAGCAGAAACAACAGCAACACTGGCTACAACAGCAACAATAGAAGACAAGGACGATGACGACGACGATGACGTCGTCACGCGGATGTTTCGACGCGACTCTGAAGGATTTTCATGGCTGGTAGCTAAGGCTTTCCCCGTTTCCCCATTTCCCCCTTGCCATTGCCGCTGCTGATACGTTGCACGTATGTGCTGCTGATGTTGCTGCTGCGCTCGGTGGCTTGTGTTGCATGTTGCCGTCAGCATGTCAGAGCCCCTAACACGTTGCAAAATGCGCTTACACACATGTAAGCACATGTTGGGAAGGAAAACGCGGCTAAAGTCGCCCTTTAAGTGCCCTTTACGAGCGGGAAAAGTTCATTCTCATAACAAACTCAAAATGTTAAAGGATGCAAGTTAATAAAATAACTCAAAAATAAATTTAAAATATACAAAATGCTAAAGGAAATAACTCAAAAAAAAAATTAAAAATATACAAATTATGACAAAACTGCTTCAAACTTAAGATCAATTAAACAATAACACTTAGATGAAAGTACAAGTTCTAACAAACAACCAATAGTTAGAAAGATGTTAGTTAAAATATCTATGATACATAGTTAAGCATGAAATTACAAAAAGCTGTAAAGAGACATCGATTTTATTGCTCGATTTCTTATTAAATAAACAATTTGTATCTGAATAATGGACTAATCTATAATTATAAACAAAAACTCAGAGTATAACCGCGCAGTTTCGACGAACTTCCACTTGCGAAACAACCAAGGAGAAAACGTACATTGTCAGCGTCTCAGTGTTTTGCGTGACAGCATTTTCTTGGCGCTAACTGTTAACATTCTACCAGCTTCCCAGCTTCCCAGCTTCCCAGCTTTTCCAGCTTTCCCGGCTTTCCCATCAGCTGTTGTTCGCCAGAGTCTTTGCTTTCATTAAGCTAATCCAGACATGATCATGCATATATATGCGCACCTGAAGGGAGCTTGTAAGGCGCAGACAGTAGCGTTGAACCCGAAGACGGGACTTTTCCTGATGCCCAGGCGTTTTCAGCGTTTTCAGTTTTAATATACACAAAAACATGCATGTGCTGGCTTTTTCCCGCTTTTTCCCGCTTTTCCTCGGGCATGACAAACTTTTTTATGTAAATTCTGAGGCTGCTGTTCGTGTTGTTTTACTTTCTGTTTGCACCTGTGTCCCTGTCATAAGAAAAGGTAGAGGAAAACTTTGCGCCGCAAAATATTGTTCAACAAAGGTTGAAAAATACGCAAAATAATAAAACAAAAGCAATAGCGAGTAGCAAGACCAAAAATCCCATCTAATCGAATCAAATTTCCCCGAACACACTTTTCAGGTCACTTCCGAACTTTTGCCCTAAACACTTGACAAACTTTCGATTGCCTGGGTTTTCGGTCAGTTCAAAGTTGAGGGATTCCCCAATCAAACCTTAACTTTTGGCCAAACAAAATTTTGTGGCCAATGCAGCTGGCATAAAAGCTGGAAAATTAATTGAAACCGAATAGATAAGTTCAGGAAGCGAACGAGAGCGCAAAGGCGGGGTGCCAATGATTGATTAAGTCCGGATTTTCCCAGGGAAGCGCGGGGGAAAGCCGGGAAAAGTCAAGTCGCATTGAATCGAAGCGAAGTGAGTGAGTCGAATGGAATGGAATCGAATCGAATGGAATGGAAGCAAGTGGAAGCGAATGGAATCGAATCAAGTGGAGTCAAGTCGAGTCATCATCAAATGCGATTAGACAGTCAGCCCGGAGATTAGACATTCGCACTGACCTGAGACATCGGCAAAGATATAGAGGGGAACCTACTTATACAGCCACATATATTATGGCCGGGCCGACGACAGACATCTGTCGATGGCTTCTCAACAGTCATTTTCCGACGAATACTAAATTGCCTCTAATCTACTTTATCATCGACACCAGGAAATAGACAGGGAGCCTCCGCGAAAGTTGCAGAAACAGCAAGGGCCATTTCCATTAACCACTTTCAACAATAATGTAGATGATGGAGAAAGTGGAAATTAGAAAACTGCCTTTCTTATCTTATAGTCCTATAATATTTTTTAAATAATGTAGAGCATCTAGTGAGTTCTTAAAGTTGTCTTGAAATGTTGCAACGCCCATAGACAAAAAGTTCGCCCTCGACTGGAGGCTTTGATAACATATCGCCCTATTTGAAATTAGACCTAATTACCCGTAATCATAATAAACGGGTATAAAAAACGAGGAAAAGCGTGGGAAATGTACGCAGGACACGGGACCCAAAAGTGTCGCCCCGTGACGGCCATAAATATGATGATAATTAAGTGTGTCTCGCACATATACTCAATTTGGCCTTATTAACCCAAAAAATGACACAGATATTAATTTTCCGCACACATGTGCCCGCTTTTCCTCCCAGTTCGCCGCGCACACACGCACAAAGCCTAAACGTAAACGAGTAAATTGGCAGATTTAAGCAGTAAACAAAAAAAGGAAAAAACGGCCAACGAAACATGGCCCAAACAACACTTCTACCCCTCTCATTCCACAACCCCTGCTGCCGTCTCTTTCGCCGAAGCGAAAGTATAAAGGAAAAAATGTCAACAATCTATTGACAGCTGAGACTGTAACTGATTGTAAGGAGTAAACAGAGGGGCAGCGCGAGGGGCTGGGAAATGCGGCAGGGGTGAGGCGCAAAGGGGGGCGGGAAAAGCAGGCCACGTAGCAAACAAAGACATAAGCGCCTCTCGCACACACACACACACTCACACACAGGGGGCATGGGCGTTGCATAGGGATTTTTCCTTATTTTTCTGGCCTTCCCAGAAATACTTAAATATTTAAATATATATTCTTCATTCAGTAAAATATTGTATTCGCATAGAGATAATTCGGAAAAATTATAAAAGTAAAAGCATATTAGAGACACAAATAATAATTTCCAATAAAAAAAACGTATTTTTAAGGACAACTTCCACTGAAATAAGCGAATTAACTTCGACTTTAAAACGCTTAACAGCGGATGTGTGATAAACAGGGCGAAAAGTAAACTGCGAAGTCGAATTTTCCTTGAATCAAGATTTATTTGCATTTAAACAACACTTCCAATCGGGGCGCAACATCAAACGGAATAAAATCGAAATTAAGCGAATGCGAAGCACCCAAATAGCAAAAAAGAGTGCCAGAGACCCCAAATTCCTCTAATTTAGATGTCAATAATTTCGTTTGTTTAGCACACACCCGACAGAAATACATGTGTGTGTGGTTTAGCCACTTTTTTGCCATTATTTTTGCACTCCCCAAAACCATTAGAAAATAAATAAAATATCAAAAAAATGTATATAGTATTGAGGGGTAGGGAGAATGTGTAGCATGTGTGCGCGATAATAATAACATCAAATTAAAATATTGTAATTCGTTTTTATGTATTCTTTTTTTGCTGCTCCTGTCTGGTTGGATTTTTTTCAAATACCCCGCACAAAGGAAATATATTCAGTTCGCTGTATGTGGCTTAATAATTGGTGGAATGTACTATGTAATGCAGGCGGTGGCAACTCACATTTCCAGGGTAACCAGCTGGTCGACCTTTGGTCGCACAACCAGCAGCTATCTAAGTCCTTCTCCTGCCTGCCCCATATATTTATGGCCTAATATATTATATATTTATGTGTCTGTCATTTAATAAATTCTGCTGATAATGTCATAGACATCAGCGTAAAGATGACCTCCGACCCCCGTGACTCGAACTCAGGGTGTGTATGTTTTTGGTGCCTCGCATGATTTGCTCCCATGATTTGTGTTGGTCAGAGTGGCAGAGGAGGAATGCCACGAGGAGTCAATTTTTATTGTTGTTTATTGTTATTTATTTATGTTTACGGTTTGCCCTTTTTGGCCAGCTTTGCTTGCCCCTTCTGATGCACGGGACGTATACGCAACTTGGGTTCGGTGGCTCGGGAGGAACTAAGTGGCTTTGGATGCTTTAATTAGGGAAACTGAATGCATACTTTGCCAATTGTTTTTTAAACTTTTCATGGTATAACTGTAGGTCTCATGCGAATACTCAATTTTTCAGGGCGTATGCGTAACTTAACGTTAAACATTGGGAATTAATGGGTTTTATTATCATAGTGCTTAAAATGTGCATAGTATAGCTAACAAGTTTCGAAGTATTTATGAAAATTTATCAAGTATCAAGCACACATAAATTAAAAACACTTCTTGATTTTGGCAGTAACTTGCGTGTAGCTTTAACAACGATAAATTGCCAAACAATTATAAGGTAAACACGCACGACTTTCTTTTTCTCCCTTCTTCAAATTTTCCCCCAACTTTTTCCGGCCATTATTTTACCGTATATGCAGCATTTTCACTGCTTTTTATTTGTTGTTCTTGTCGCTGACTCAGCTGTCGATGTTGCCCCCATCCACAGCCTCCACTTTCGACCCCATTTGCATATCACATTTACGAATTTTTTTGTGCGTTCTCAAGTGGGATTCATTTCGATACTCAAAAATTGCTCAAAAGCCTTCAAATTGTGATCCATAAATAACAGGGAAAAGAGCCAGGAAGCCCAAGTGATGGGCACAAAGGAAGAAGGCTGCTTTTGTACTTGAATCGATTGTTGGCAATGAAGTCAATTACATAAACGGCAAGGAAAAATAAGAGCGGCCGTTAAATTTGGAAATCATGAGGTAGTCAAATGATACGAAGAAGAGCCTGAAATAAAAATATGAGGGATGGGTAATGAGTTTAGATGAAAGGCGGTTATTTTGTTTAGGCAAAATGAAATGAATACATCGTTTATTTTTATGTAGATTTAAATTGATATAAGAGAAATCTAATGAAGTATTCAGTAGGAGGATAGACTTTCAACACATAATTGAATTTAAAACGCCCATTTAATTGAAATAAACGGAGAAACACGTGCTTAGCAAATATTAAAAGACGCTCAAAAAGGGGTGGCAATATAATTATATTAATTGGTGAGTGAATTAACAAGTCACAAAGAAGGCGGAAGTAAGACGGGCATAAACCTGAGTAGGAAAAGTGACTTGGGGGAAAATCAAACACGGGGTCAGCCGCCAGTCAACACCTGTCACGCCCCCCCTGTCCAGCCCCACGCCGAGTATTCCATTTGCCTGCCAATTTCCAACACCAGAGGGCGTCAAAGTGACGTGTCGTCTGGCTGGCTGGCTGGCTGGCTGGCTTTTCCCGCTTTTCCCACTTTTCCCGCTTTTCCCGATTCTTCCTCTTTTTCGGCCCCATTCGTCACTCTCCTCCCCTCCTTGCCACCTTGGCTTCCTTGCATTTACCGCGCCTCGCCGAGTCCCCTTTCCTTTTCGGTATGTGAAGCATTTAAAAGTCACTTAAGTGGAAATTAAAAAGAAATTATTCACTTTGGCACAAACGCACATACCCGTACAAACTCGTGCCAGTGTTTTCCCAGCTTCCTTTGCCTCAATTGCTTTTTTATTTTTTACAGATTTATATTTTTTATTTGCTCTGCTTTTATTTGCTCTGTTTGTTTGTTGTTTGCTGTAATTGTTGTGGTCTGCCTCATTATTTGTATCTGGTCAAGGGAAAGCGGTGGAAAAGCGGGTAAAAAGCGAGCCCCAAAGCAGATACCACTCCCCTCTCAAAAAATCCCAGCTCCATCCCCTTTAATTGTGGTTCATTTTCCGAGTCTTTTGAGTTTCGGGTCCTTTGGGCTTCTAGCACATTTCCTACATTTTCCTACATTTAACCACAATATTTTTGTGGAATTGCTCGCAAATTGTTTATTGCTGACCTCAAAGCTATTCGGGGATTATGGCCAACAGAAACAAGGTGTTGGCCATCATTTGCCCTATTTTCTGACCCCCGAGCTGGCTTTGGATTAATTTAAATGGCACTTAGTGAGTGATATTAGAGCAGAGTTTATGGCGCTAACTTGTTGCTCTTGTCGAAAATGGGACTACCCCGATTACATTTTATCTTTCAGTTAATTAAATGATCGTTTTAATTATGGGATTGAAGGAAAATATTAAGCTTACACTTACTTACTTGCCAAGCATTTTGATGAAACCCAAAATTTAAAAAACTCCCATTTCTGATTTTAAGCTATCGGTCTGCACCTAAATTACATATATGCATATTGAGGACAGAATATAAGCTTGCTCCTAAATTCACCAAAAGCTAAGTGAAACTCAAGCGTGAAGAGCTCCTTTATTTGTTTCATGCGTTTGTTGGAGGATATATGTATGTTGAAGGATATATGTCTTCATAATTTGTCCCCTTTTATTTCTTGCATTTGTTTCATGTTCAAAGCAACCATTTTTTGATGTCATCCGCGGCCTCATCAACTTAATCATTGAAGAAGAAGGAGCAATTTGCCTTGCACAGATCCTTCGTCCTTTCGCGCAGCGTCCTGCCTAAAACTGAAAAAGCGGTGAAAAGAGCAGGGCGCAGCACAAAAAAAAAGGAAAAAGAAGGAGGGAAAATAAATAATGTGAGAAGAGGAAACATTCAGCTTCGTTGACGGCGACCCATTGACCAAGTTAAAAAGGCAAGAGCTATACGGCATACACTCGTATGGGGATATGGCCACACATGTATGAGTTATGCAAATCATATATATGATATATATTTTCCTCTTGCTGCGGAGGCACTTCAAATGCGGCTTGGGGCCGCGGAATCAAGCGCCAAGAGACCTCATAAAAACGACTAACGCGACTGGCTCACACAGATACGCACTCACACTGGCGCACATATTGAGTTGCGGCTTAATGCCACACAGAGACACACACACAAGCACACCGACACACACACATAGGGGTTCAAAGTTTGGCAGAAGGAGCGCAAAAACCAAAACAGAAATATTTCGCTCCACTTTTTTGTACGAGTTTTTTTTTTTTTTAATATTTTCTTCCCACAAAAATTGTGTCATGCCATGTGCTCGGGATTGCATAACCCCCTTTTCAGGAGGCCTGCAGCCCCTTTCACCACGCCCCTGTCAGCCACAGCTTCATTTGGCAACAGAAATATTTCGCAGATTAAACAGGGAATTGAAACTAGACGAGGAGTCGGAACAGCAGCCGTAACTGTGAATAAAGTAATGTTAAATCGCCGAAATGAATTATGTAATTAAATGTGGAAGGGGTAATTCTAAAAAATAAGCTTAATATACATCGAATAATTTCATTCAACGAGAACGGCAAGAGTAATGGCAGAAATACGAACAAATTAAATACAATAGAAGGCTTTAAAACTGGTTCACTTTGCAAGCTGAAAAATGTGTTGCAGAAAATAATTTTATTATATATTTTTTTAACATTTTTTCGAAATTATTCTCGTGCACAATGGAAACTTGAATTGTAAAGATTTCTGGGTTGATCTGCATCTGATATTTCAATTTAAAATAGAGCTGCAAACGCAACTGGAATTAGGGATTAGGATGACAGGGCGACAACCACAAAGCCATCAGCACAGCAACGCTTCCATTTCCCATTTCCCATTTTCCGCCCGCCTCATCGAGTTCCACATTCGCTTCGCTGGCAACTTAAATTTTCCCCCCACTCCACACAGTGACGGAGTTCAAATAGAGTGCTGCTTTCAAGAGGGATTTCGCATGGGGGTGTGGGGATGCCATTCAAAGGGGGTTTCCCCACAAGCATCTCTGCTGCACTGCATCCACGGCAAAAAGTTCATTAATCTAGTTACAAGTTCGCGCAGACAGTTCGCATAATCAATCAATAGACACACGATGGCGCTTCCTCGGCATGGGAAAGGAAATTCTGGGGCGTAAACATGTTGAAGACCTACCGCCCCCCTCCCCCGCGCCACGGTATAGGTAGGCGTGACTGCTGGAGAAGGCGGGGCGGTGCGGGGCGGGGCGTGTGACAGTTTTTTGCGGTTTTCTGCCCGCTGAGTGACAGGAACAGGATAGCATTTTCTAAGCGGGCTTTCTTCGGCTTTCCGCTGCCTGCGAAAACTGCTAGAGAAACAGTGAAAGATGTGGCGTGAAAAAATTAATTAAGTTAGAACACTGTCCATAAAGATCAGGGAACAAGAGCACTTTCTGGACTCTTGCTCGAGATGTACATATACTACATATGTGTTTAAACGGGTTGATATGTGAGAAACTTCAGAAGGTGTAATTGAAAATATCTTAAAAATGCCTGGATTATATCAAAACCCGTATGAATGTAATCTGTTTCCAAAAAAACAGCAGCAGTTGCTCTACGACTTCCTTAAATTTCGTGAAAGGTATTGGATCAGATTTAGAACCTCTGCTGTACTTAATATATTTAAATGATCATTCTGATCTTATCTCTTTGGGTCAAGTCCATATGTTGCATCTCACGAACAAAGTTGTCGAGTTGAGAATTATTTTCACTGAATGAGTTATCCTTGAAAACGGACTTGTTCTTAATCTCTTCTAATCTAAGTGTCTGGACGTATGTATGAAAGTGATTTGCCAAAAGCAATTAATACGAGCACGTAAAACAGGATAAGTACATGTACTATTTAACAGCAAAGATTTTAAGCCTCGGACTCGAAAACGAAATAAATTTATTTAAAGGATCATCATTCTCAGAGATACAAAACTGTTCGCCTCGGTACATATTTCTCGCTCTTTTGTTCCTAATTTGGAAATCGGGCACTTACACTTACGATAATACAATTTAAATTAATCTGTACAAAAGTTACTCGAAGTGGAAATTTGTATTATTTTTTTTCTGGCCTACACTGAGGATAATTAGATGATTTAACAGTCTTCTCCTTTAAAAGATGTAAAGGGCTTTTAGTATTAACAACCGATTTCTCTTCCCCTTCGGCTTGTTTATCGTCCTTATGCTGTGCGATCTCTTCGATTGGCGGTCGATTATTCCGATTACTGCGTGTATGATGGTGATGATGACAGCAGCTGCACCCGTTTTGCTGCGCCTGCCTGCGCTGCTTTTCCAGGCGATTGCGAGCTCTCACCTCCGGATGACCGAAACAGTGTTCGCACTCGTCGTCCGTGGAGGACGAGCTCTCGCCGAAAGGATGCGGCTTTCGATAGATGCAGCAGCACTTCGATTTGCGCCGATTCATGTGCTCGTTATCGATAACGCCAGCATGGAAGCCGACGTGACGTTCGGTCGACGTAACCCTCTGCGGCGACAATCGGAGGCGGAGCAGACAGGGCGTGGCCACTGGCTGCACGGAGGTTTCGCTGCTTACCGCCCAACTGAATCCGGAATCGGTTTCTAATGCCCCGGGAAACGTCTGGGTTGTCGTCGTCGCCCTTCTTGGGTCCTTGGACTCCGTCTGACCATCGACCATCGATACCTCAAAGTTCGACTGATCCATATCGATGAAAATAGAACTAAACGCTTCAAAATTTAGAGGTGAAAAAATAACCCAATTTACAGGTTTAAAAACCAAACTTTGCTCTGTTTTGTACAAAAATTTTATGGAAACAAGCTGTCTTCACCAGTATGATAACTTTAGAAGAGCCTTTGTGATCTTAACTCTTGCTTACATAACATTTTTTTAGAAAAGCTAGTTTTGCACCACCACATTTCATTTATTTTCGGAAACTTGTCAGGTGCTACATGTAAATGCTATTAGTTTATTTTTAATATATCTCCAATCTTATTTTTAACACTATAAGCCATTTATTCCTATTTTACAGCATTAGCTTAACTTTTCAAGACGATACATATTTAAATTACAGCTAGTGAAATGCGAGAATCGATGGGTGTTGCGGCAGCCAGTGAGCCACCAAGTTTGCTGACCTCTTGCCTTTGGTCCCCTGTCTTTCTCCGCCTGTTCACCCGTCTCACTCTCCATTCGTCTGCCCCTCTCTTTCTGGCTGTCTCGTCTCCAGCTTTAGCCGCAGTCATTTTGGCTGCCAAAACTTGTGCACGATTTACGTCAATTGGACAAGCGCCAGGACACGCCTTAACCCCGCAGTGCCCCCGTCCCATTTAACCCGCAGCCACCCACTTCCACTTCTACACCACTCCCCGCTCTCCGTTCCCGCAGCAAACAGTTTCCCAATTCCCAGAGCAGCTCCTTTGCCAGGCTCTATGTTTACCTAAAATGCAATCCTCCTTGCCCGGTGCAGTTTTGCATTTATTATTGGTGGAGTGGGTGAGAAATGGGAGGGGGTGGTTGGCGGCTTGGAAAAGCCATTTTCCATTTTACTTTACCACTTTTGCCTTTGAAAACTGCACAAAAAATCCGCCCTTCCCTCATGTATATATATATATATATTTATTTTTTTTATTTACGCATGGCAAATAAATGTTGAAAATAATATGATGGCTGCTGTGCTGTGGGGTTAAGGAACTTTTTGCCAACTTCGTTTTCGTTTTCTTGGCTTTCAGTTTTCCAGTTTTCCACTAGTTTTTTTTTTTTTTTGGTATTTTGTACTATTTTTTAACTTTTTTATTCTGGTGGCCTCGTGTTTTTTACTTCTTGTCTGCGTTTATCTGGCATTAGAAGCAAGAAAAATTATGTTTGCGGGCGAAAAAAGTGGGGTTTTGTCTGCTCTGCAGCAGATAATAAAAACGAAGCCGCAGCGTTTGAAAATGGGAACAGAGCCCAGGCAAAGACCCTGAATGAAAAATTATGCTCAATGCTGTTTGAATAGTTACGCCTTCCCCGCCCTCCCTGCGGAAAGAAGGCGTGGCCTGAGGTTCAAGTGCAACGCACAGAGGGAAATCGAGGTGAAGAGAGTTTCCATTTTGTTGTTTGCCATTAAAATGTGGCTCTAATTGATTGATCAATTAGAGTTACTTCTTTTTTTGTGTTGCACCGTTTTTTGACTAGAATAATTTGTTGCATCACTTAGTGTTACAAAGTTGCCAGTTGCCATATAACTTACAAACTAACGAGACACAGAATGCATGCGCTTTAACTTTAAGACATTTTAATTACAAATAAGCTTTAAGCAGCTTGTTGGCTAAAATGTATTTCTCACTCATATTTGAAACATTCAATCTTGAAGCTTAAACATTCACACCCTTATCCTTAACCGTTTGTGGGGCGTGGGATTTTTACTGATGGCACTTGTCGCGACACCCAGTTGGGGAATCACCTAAAACTATTTGCAGACCATTGGACTAAACACTTGGCGGCTGCTCTTCACGCACTTAACGGTCAAATAAAAGCTGCCGGTGGGCGGCAAGGCGGAAAAGCGGGAAAAGCAGGAAAAGGTGGAATGGCGGGGGCGTTATTTCCAAGGAAACCCAAATCCTCGAGCGCCTGTGGCCATAACTTTCTTTCTGTGAGCCATTGAAATGAAATCTAAAATTCATTACGCATTTTATGCGTCAAAAGGAGATTGGGGATTGGGATTGGGTCTGGAGGAGGAAAGGAGGAGCGGAGAAGGGCAGGAGGGTAGTGGAGCAGTAGCTGGGTGGCACATAATGAGGCGCGTGTCTGGTCTGAACCTGCCCCATGCCACAAATGGCATTTATGTCCCAATGGAGACACGCACAAAATGCGACGACAGCAACGCCTTCGACTGTCTCCTGTTTTGCTCGCCTTTCCTCCGGATTTTCCTGCACGCCCATCTGCGCGAGAAATTTACCCGCCGGAATTGTAAGCTCAAGCGTCCGTGTCTCCTTTGTCGCTGGTGTGGTTGTCTTTGGGGAATAAGATGAATTACATGCTACTTCAGGCAGCCTCCATCTCGTGCTCCTTCTCGTCCTTCTGCTCCTTTGAAAGTCCCTATCGCCGCTCGGCACTCTTCTGCCTCCGCATGCAAAATCATGCAGATAACGCACAAAAAGGTACCAGAAACTAAATCCCCAAGCGCATAGTTTCGCAGCAGGAAGTCCGTCTAAAAACAGTGGAACTTGGGCTCTAAGAAATATGAGAAAAAAACAAAAAACCTCAGAAAAGAAAGGAGCGGAGAGGAGAAGAATTGCGAATGGGAAACTCAGAGGTACAATAGGAAAAGACTAAAAGATGCTTGCTTAATTTATTTGTACAAAAACTAAAAGATGCTTGCTTAATTTATTTGTACAACAACGTTTCTTTTCCAGAAATTTTAGTTTGTCTATGAAACAAATGATGACCCTTGTTTAGTGAAGTGACCATGCAACGATCTCTTCTTATCCAATGTAAGGCATGTAAATGCAATTAACATTGAGCTGAACTTAAAAGTGTAAGTTTGTGACTCCAAACGCCATTCTTTAAAGACTGTGCCCAATATCATCTAAGCCAGCAGAAGAAAAATGTTTCTAAAAGATATTCGACAGTAACACAATTTGCAGGCCAAGTTCCTCCGCCGAAACCGATCCATCCAGCTGCTACCCCATGCTATTCGAAATTTATGAAAATTTCCATTTAACAATTTCCGCCTTGCATCGAAAGCAGTGTGCCGGTAAAAAGGAAGACAGAGAGCGAAATCAACCGCACGGAAATCATGTCTACGCATCATTCTTTGTG
Organism: Drosophila santomea; assembly: GCF_016746245.2. Taxonomy (NCBI): domain Eukaryota; kingdom Metazoa; phylum Arthropoda; class Insecta; order Diptera; family Drosophilidae; genus Drosophila; species Drosophila santomea. Next base: position 20,320,554 of record NC_053021.2, read on the forward strand.
CTATTACTCTACTAGTCGACTCCCCTTTTCCGCACCATAGTGTATTTCTTTTTCTTTTTGGGTTTTCCTCCTGTATTGTATTTGCTTTCGTTGTGTGTGTGTGTGTGTGTGTGTGTGATTTTGCGAGGCTGTGTGGAAATGTGTGATAAGCAGTTTCCGCTGGGGAATAGACCACACACATATATATAGTGGCTATACTCGTATATACATATGAACATATATGTATATGTATGTGGCATGGTGTGCGAAGATAGTTCTATGAATGCCTCGGCTGCGTCCTTTTTCTTATTATTGGCGTCAAACTGTCCAGCACGACATGCCCACATATAGAAAAACATTTAATTTTCTGACCAATTTTAAATATTTTACGTATTGTACAAAATATATGCTTATTTGTGAAAGATGACTTATTTAAATTAATCCCATCTGTAAATTGTGGCCATGCTAATTAGCAAGGTATTTTATTGAATTCCGCAAAACAAAAAACCTAAAAATATACTCAATTGAATATCCTAGTTTGGTTAAATTTTACTATAAAAACGGAACTAGGCGGGTATTTTTTTCAAGTGTAGGGATGGCAAAAACCTTTTTTCCGTAGGCCAACAAAAAAGAAGGCAAGGATTTGGAATTGAGGCACATTTCATAGTTAAGGCGGGAATGGGAAGGGGAAGGGGAAGCGGAAGCTGTGGCTACTAATGCAAATATAATGGCAAATGTTTCGGAAATATATTTCACAGATAAAATTGATAAAGAAGACGCCGCCGCCCTTAATCTACCCTCAGAAAATCTATTGTAACGGCGGCGGCAGGCGGAAAACTATTTGCTCGCATTTTGCCACACTTTTCTTTTCTCTATTATCCAACATCCACAAATGATGGCCACAAAAAAGGAAAACATCTGAAAGCCGAAAGCCTACTCCTCACTTGGGATTTCCAAAGTCTTTTGTATGCTTCTGCCTCTACTGCCATCACAACTCTCATCACTTTAAAGTACTGCTCAGACAGGCAAAATCTGTTTTTAAATTTTAAATGTGAAAAGAAACGCAATCTTTTGCAATACTTGTATTTTATTTATTTATTATTTATTTTATTTAATGAAAACAGCTATGTTGCCAAACGTAATTGGACCAATCACATTAATGGGGAAGTAGCTATAGAAAGTCACTTCTAAAACTTAAATAAATTCCACACCTTCCTTAGCTTAACAAATTGCATATTCTGCTTTCCAAGTAAACAAAGTGAGACATCGTTGAGACTTCAGTTGCCCCTTGACCATTTACATTTGCCGCCACTTTATCTCACTATCAACATCTTCATTGGACTTCGCAAGCTCACTTCCCACTTCGCCACTTATTTTTACCCTCCACAATAAATGTCAATTTTGCACTGCTCTCAATCAAATAAGTTTGCTCTTGCTGTTGAAAGTTCAGTTCAGACATCCTTTCGCCCGTTGAGATCCTTTCAATTTCTTTTATTTGTCCGAGCTTAAGCTCCAGCTAATTTCTGTCTCTTTCTCCAGCTCCACTTCCACTTCCACTTCCACTTCCACTTGCGCCTCCTTTCTCCTTTCTTGGCTCACTCAAACTATTTTTATGATTCTTGAGCTTAAGTAATCGAAATAAATAAAACGGAATCTGTGTCACAGATTTTCTGCCATCTGGCCGAACAAAATGTAAACAAAATAAATAAAAGAATGGGAACGGGAACGGGAACAAGAACGAGGACGAGATGAAGCCGTTGACAATGGTATTCCCTATGGACTGGGAGCTCGTTGGGCTGCATCCAACCATTTGTCAGTTTCCCTTAGTGGAGCAAAGAAAAAATCTAATATAAATTCCATTACAATTATATAAATTTCACTGAAGTTTGCAATAATTTGAAAGCCTGACTTGCGACAGAAACGAGTTGAGCGAGGGAGTACTGTACTGAGCAGCAAACAGCAGGCAGCAGGCAGCAGGCAGCAAAAAAGGGGGGAATAGGAAAACGGTGAGGGACAGCTAAAGAAATGCATCATAAATTTTCATGTTGCTCTCGCGATTTTCCATTGTGCTTCACTGGAGAGTGGCGAGCAATGGACATAAAAAGCCAAGCCCAAGACAGCGGCAACTTTCAACTGGAGTAGCAGTAACTGGAGCTGATGCCTAGTAGTACACAGCTAGAAACTATTAAACTATTTAAATAAAAACAGTTTGAATTGTGCCCTGGCCTTTTCCCACATCAATATCAATATATGGGTTGTAAGAATGACTATAAATTTAGTACCTGTTGGGACTCGGAACATCAAAGTGAAACACTGGTTTGCGGCACTTTAATAGAAGAGAATGTACTTTCATACCTCCAACGATTTCCAAAAATGATGGTTAGATTTTCGTACTTTCGCGCAGTGCACTCATTGGTGCTCTAGTGCCGAGGCAGCAATTCTGTGTCCAGCCATAAAGCAGCAAACACAAAAAATGGGGGAAAATGCAATACAATTTCATTTTATGCAAGAAACAACGCTGGCGGAAAGCAGGAGGAAAAGCTCGCTTTTTGGTGAAAAATTGTAAATTCCCATTAGAATTGCGCCGGCGGTGCGGGGAAAACGCATCATGAAGGAAGCAAGAAAGTAAGCCGAGGAAATGAAATGAAACCAAAAATAAAAAATACAAAATAAAAAGAGAAAGAGAAGCGGCCTCTGAGGAGATGCAAGAGGGTAAGTAGGTAAGTGTGTGGTATGTTACATGCATAAATAAATAACCAAAAAATTGCTAGAGGCAGCAGCAAATAATGTGGGAAATAAAAATAATTTAACTTGAAGGAGCAAAAACGTAACCAGATTTTTTGGACGGCCCTAAAAGAGTGCTGGAAATAGAAGAACAGTTATCCATAGGAAAAAGATGGTTAAAGTGTAAAGGCATTAACCAAATCCACAAAATTTGCAATAATGTAAGCACTTGGTGCTTTTGCTGCCAATTGTTTTCAATTTATTGAAGTCGCTGTTGCAAATATATATTTATAAGTTGATAGTGCTGACACAAATATTATATTATTATTATTGTTATTATATTATAAAATAATAGTGCATACGAAGTTATGGTTACATGTTCATATAAGAAGATGAAATTTAATAAACACTGATTTCGTAGTCTTTCTACACTTCAACCATTCATTCTGAAAGTTATGGTGCAGAAAAGGGCAAGACCATTTTAGAGTGTATTTTACTTTGGTTTGTTATTTTCAGCTGTTTTAGTTTTTCCCTATATTTTTTTTACACATGTTCCACTGTGCGTCCAGGCAAAAGGCGGCGAGTTCAAAATGCACCTGGCAAAGTGCCTCCGCTGAGCTTAAAAGAAATGACTTCTTGTTCCGCCTGCAGTTACCCCTCTTCCAGCTTTTCTCGCCATATTTCACGAGTTCCCTTTTTTTCCTTATAAATGTTTTTTTTCTATTTTCTTAGGTGTTTTCTTCATTCTGCTTCTTTTTTTTGTTTTTTTGGTGCAAACGAAGTTTACGCGTGCTGATGCAGATAATGACAGTCAGCCAGTCCAGAGAAGAGGGGAAAAGTGTGGATGTGGATGCGAATCTGGATCTGGATCCATGGAGATGGTCGGACGTTGTCTGTCTTTTGGAAAATTCTTACCTATTAGGAGCACATACACGGGCGAGGACTTCCTGCACCTGTCCCTTGGAACTTCTCCGGGCACCGAGCAATTAGAGAGAAAGCATCGGCAGGATAAGCATAAGGATAAGGATAGCGAAACCAGGCTAAAAGGAAAAGGTCTAACGACCTGAAATCTTTTCTCAGCTCCATCTTCAGGCCATAATTGCTTGGCAAGTTAATAAGTGGCAAGTCAAAAAGCTTATCCCCTGGACCCAGAACCCCCTCGCACTTATTTTTTCCCATTTCCCCAAAGAACCGCCACACACACACACCACACACACACCCATACCCATACACATGCACACTTGAGTGGCAAGTTGCATTCCATTGCAGCTAAGAGCCAGGAAAATGCTCGGCTTTTTGCTACAGCTCAGGCATTTTAATTAGCGCATTACCAACGAAAGGCGACGGGCGGTAAGGCGGTAAGGCGGTAAGGCGAACCTCTCGACAATCGACAAACCCAGCTCTCGACACCAATTTTTTTATGGCCAGATGTATGTACGATACGGAAACACAGGGCACAGTGCGTTGCAGAATTTCACAACTAGGAATTCGAGAGCAGACAAGCTTTCTTTTAGATTTAAAACCAACTAAATGCATTTAGCCTTTAGTAAAATCCTGTTTTTATCTATATATATTCAAACAATATAACATATTTATCGGCTATATCTATAAATAAGGTTTCCTATGATATACATATGTAAATGAGTTGTTTAATAGTTTGTGAGCACTTCAAGCTTTTCCCAAGCGTTTTTTCACTGTCAACACTGTCAAACTCCCTCACCGTTCTGCATTATAAAACCAATCCCCATCAAACTGAAAGTTGATGGGAAATAAGGAAAGCAAGACTCCTAATTCGAAGTCAACTTCCCAATCAATGTTCGCAGGGGCGATAAAAGAATGCTGTTGCAGTTTTTCACGGGGCAAACTTCCTGCAGATCGAGTCCTTGGACCATGTCCAATAAGGAGCAGAAAAAAGTGTCCTTTTGTCAGGTGTCGCACAGCCCACCGGGTGCCGGAGTATAAATGATGTTGCAACTGCCACTTGGGGCGCTCAAAAAGGTGGAATAATATTGAGGATTTGCCTTCTCGCCTGCAAATCAATTTCAATTCCACTTTCTTATTTAACATTTTGATTAATGCAAGCAGCAGTCGAATATGCAAAGTTTGCGGACAGTTTTTCCAGCACTTTTTTTTGTGCAATTTTTTCGCACTTTTCCTCGCTTTTCCCTCGACAATGGCGGCCACTTGACACATGCTTAAGCACACACCCATTCGCACTCGAGTAGGTAGGGACATGCGGATAAGGCGTTGCCACATCTGCTCCCGTTTGCCGTTTGGCTTTTTGCAAAGCCAAATGTTGTCAAATAATATTTACCCAGCCACACACACAGGGGAAATATCCTGCATATTGCATATTGCATACTCGTTTGTGTGGCCAAAGCGCTTCGCCAAGTGTGGGATATAAGTTCAGAGTGTTGCAAGTCCGTAGAACTGAAAATATTAGTGAAAAATCCAGAAACCATCAAGGAAAAATGAGACCGTAGCTGTTGAAAGGGTTTACAGATATAAGAAGGAAAAGCTCTGCTAATTTCCTATATCCTACTTGCTTACTTTAACATCGTTTTTAGGTCTTAGGCCTCTAAAGGTTTGCTGTCCACTTCTTTAATACTTTTAAAAACCTTTTTCCGACCCTATAATGTATATTGTAGCTACGGCTTTGTCCGTCCGTTTGTCCGTCCGCCCATCTGTCCGTATGGACGTCGAAACATTACAAGCAATGAGATAAAGTGTTTTATCGCCATAAAACTATTGCAAAGCGTTTAAATTAAAATTACTTTCAATTGCCAATACTTATTTATATGCCGAATAATATTTCTTTTAAATAATTTCCAGATCATAGGTAGTCATCGTTAACTTGTTTAATTAATGTTCTATTAAAAGGTTTAAAACTGCTGGCCCAGCAGCCATTGAAATCGTACACATTTTGTCCACCTTACTATGTAAAATAAAATATATATTTGTATATATATTAGAGTGTTTGTATGCTTCTCCGGATTCCTGGGGGAATTAGCATCTTACCCCGTTCAAGAGAGCCGGCGACCCCCGTGGAGTGGCAAGTTTCGAATTACACGCCTCGCCAGTCCGTCCGGGGGAAAACTTAACGAAAATAAATAGAATATATATAAGGGACATTGGAGCGTAACAGTTTTCGCCGGCAAGAGGAAAAGCGGCGACATGTTCAATCTGCCCAAGTCACGGCGTCTGCGTCCGTCCCTTCCAATCTGAACTTTATCGGCAATAATTCTCAACTGTCCGTTTATGTCTCCATTTTCCCTGTTCTCCAAAAGTATATATATCTATATATATATATATCTATATATATTTGTATTTAATATCGGGAGACAGACAAACAATCATATCGGGCTATTTACGGCATCCAGCCAGAAACCAGAACCAGAACCAGAACCAGAACCGTAAAAGATACAATTCATAAAGCCGAAAGACAAAAGTTAGACAAAACACTTTGGCAAAGAGACGTGGTGGAAAAGCGTTTTATAGATAGCCAAATCGGGCAACACCCACATACATGTCCTGGTGGTAAGGAAAACTTTTGTGTTGGTCCTTTGTTGTTTGTATTTTGTTTAGATGGCATAAATTAGATACGTGCCCGCCCAAGTCCAGGACATCGGGACATCCCGCCAAATCCTTCTCTTTCCTCGATTGTTTGAGCTTTAAACAAACAAAGGCGGCGATGGAAGGGATAAATGGGGTTGTGCTGGGATGTGATGGTATGGGATGGGATGGGATGGACTATGCTGGGCGGTGGGATACACGGTGTCACAGATTATGTCCTGCTGGTCCTTCGGTCATCATAACAGTGCGCCATCATATATTTGCCCTCAACTTGGCGGCCGGCAAAAACTGCAAATTGCAGTTTGGACTGGCCAAACAATTTTCTGATTAATTTCAAGTTTTGTGTAAACTGTTGAAACATTCCAAAATGATGATGATCATCATGATGATGATGATGATGATGGTGATAATGGCCATGATGCTGATGCTGATGCTGATGCTGATGCCCTCTTATGTGTTCCCCGAAAATTGTGCTTTCCTCGGCTTTCCCGATTTTCCGTTGGCCTTTTTGCGCCGACAGCCAAATGAAAAGTTTTCCCCTCTTCACTGAATGGCTGAGCAAACTGCGAGCGAGGGAGCAAGATCTAAATAAATAATTAGTTCGCATTTATTTCATTAGACAAACCGGAATCCCGAGCCAAAAACTTTTGCGGATAACTAAAGACCCTAAATGGGTGCCAAGAAAATGACTTTGGAAACATGTGTGCTTAAATGTCCCACTCCCGTAATTTGTCTTAAAAACTCCGCTTTTCCACTAGCGTATTTGTTACATGAATTCGACAGAGCGTTGGAAAAGTCTCTGTTTTTCCAGTAAGCTTCTTTCACCGCGAAATTGCAATCCCTGATAGGGATTAAGGGAAAGCGAACATATTTCATTACATACTCATACATTTTGGTATAGAGAGCTTTAGAAATGTACTAGTACTCATAATTCCAGGGTTTTCAGTTTACTAATTGAACTGAATTGATTGGTTTTTCTCATTTTGAGCTCATCAAACCTCTGCTGACTTGAGGAATTTGCAAGTCACCTTAACTCTTCATTATCTCATCATCTAATTAATCCGCTTTAATCTCCTTCAATTATCCTTTTTGATCATCTGGCATTCAAAGGAAATCCCATGCTCACTGCTCTGGTTTTATTTTGCCTCATTTTCCATTTGACAAATGCCACGCCCCTCTGCCTTTTCCATACCCAGTTCGTTCCCACTGATGAAACTTTCAATTAGCGCCAAGTGTAAAATGGAGCAGCGGTGGCATCATTTTCATCAAATTACCAGTGACACCAACACAACCGATTCCCTGGCGCCCTCCCCCTCCCTCTCCCTCTCCACCCATGGGCTCCCTCTGGGCGGATGCCACGCCCCCAGCACTTCCTCTCCCCGCCCCCTCAGCGTGTTCATCTTTCCGTTGCCACGGTTTTAGCCATTTTCATTTCTGGTCGACGATGACACAAAATGTCGGTCACTTGCGGCTTACCCCAAACCATCCACTTGCCACGCCCCCTCCTCCTCCTCTTCCTCCTTCTCCGGCTCCTCCACCTCCTCCACCTTCTTTTCCAAAGCCCCTGCCACCGGTCTTAGCCCCTCGCTCCCCCTTTCCCCATCACTTGCCCCGCACTTCAGTGTGCTCAATTTGTAGAATGCTGCAAATAGCCAGGAAAATTACCTCATGCGCATTTTCTTATTACAGAAATGTGCATAAGAAAATGGACGTAATGAAAAAATCTGAATAACAACAACAAGAAACCAGTGGGTGGTGTGTGGTGGTTTGTGGGCTGTGGGTGGTCGGAGGTGAGTAAGGGAATGGTGGCGGAAAACGCAGTGAGGGAAAATAGTCGAAGTGAAAAATACCTGTTGGGAATTCAACGGAAATGAAACAATTTATTTTGAAATATTCAAATGAAATTAATGGGATTTTCCGAGAGGGAGAATATAAAACAATTAGTTATGCATTAAAAGCAGAAATGCAAAAAAGTTGCGTACAAAATAAATCATATTCCCAATAATTCGATAAATATTAAATACAGAAGTCAATTGAAATTTGTCTTTTCGTGTTACTAAAAATAATAAATCAACATTTTAAATACGGAAAAATCTTTAAATTAGAAATGCGAATAGAATGGGCAAATAGGCAAATGTTTAAAGATAAAAACAAGTACTGAAATCAGAAAGATAGCACTACAAAAAAAAACAACGGGAAATAAACTAATGGAAACCTTGCTTAAAGCGAATAGAAAAGGAATGGTGATCAAATATTCACTGGAAAAGTGAAGCCGAGCTAAAAATGCGAGTAATCGGGAAATGCAATGGAATGGAACAGAGGAAAAGTCACCTGCCTGCATTGCATTTTCATTTTCCACGCTTTTTTTTTTTTCTTTTGCATTCCCCCCTCGGGAACAACGGGCTGCAAATTGAAAATACCAAGGCGTAAAAAACAGGACAACAAAATGGGGAATCTGGAGACAAGGAACAAACGGAATGCAAATGACGCAAAAATGGAAATGGATGGAAATTGAAAACCTGAGGGCAACGTGGCCAGCGAAGGGGTGGTGGGGGGGCAAAATGAAAAATAATTAGCGCAATTAATGACCACGTAATTAGCGCTTCAAATCTATCCTTCTCATTCGCTCTGTGCGCTCTGCATCTTGCCGTCCTTTTCGGCCACAATGTGTGCAGTGGCACGTAAAGTGTAACCCAAACCTCCCCACCCCCCCACCATTTTCCACCCACTTTCCCCCCGGGACTCGCATCAGGACCCCCCGCACCGCCACCTTCATTAATAGTTCGCTGTGGCTACGTTTGATAACTCTATCGCGGTCCGGTTGCCACTGATTTTCCTTTTTCCCGCTTTTCCCACTTTTCCGACTTTTCCATTTGCCCACAGAGAGGGAGAGATTGGGAGCAGGAGTGAAGAAGAGTGGTTGCAAGTGGAAAGCAGATCCCAACGACACGCTAATGAATGCACGATGGCCCCGTTTCATTTTCCAAAAGGGGTTTCCATCGGAAATGCAACTCTGTCATGGCATTTCTTCATCAGCATTTGAGGTTAGCGGAAAATCCGCGCAGATCAGCGGGGAAAAGCGTGCAAATGGACGGCGGCTAATTAAAAATGGCCTTTGATTAGGCCAAAATTTTAAATTAACATTAGTGCGCGCCAGAAAGCGCCGTTTTAGCCAACTTTGATATGGCTTTCTGTTATATTGGGCAGCTTAGTCAGGCTACAAGTTAAAAGATTTGTAAAAGATTAATCTATTGCTTTACTTACAAAAGCTTAAGAAAATGTATAATTTGTTTTGATATCGTAAAAAACATATACGCAAAATTATTCTGGTAAAAATAGTTGGAAGTGAAGTAAAACAAATGTGTAAGCAACTCCTAAGAAAATTCCAAGTAATCGCAACTTTTTACACAGCGCAAATGCCCCCGATTGCCTGGCTTTCGAACAACTCAAAAATTCATTGTCTACACATGGTGCCCAGGATCTCTTGCCACAGGATCTCCAGGGAAAGTGGGTAGGTGGGGGAGGGGGAGGGAAACGTCCTTTTGCTGGTTGGCGAATGAAAAACGAAAAACTGTCATCATGTGACGGGAATCAATCTAAAGTCATTTTATAACCCGAAAAGTCATAAATCTAACTTTAATGTTTTAAACGTGACTGCGGCACGAGGTTCCCGGACCACGCCCACTCCGCCCTTGCCGCCCACATTGCCTACATATGTAACGATGTGCGCGACAGAGAGGGAAACATCTCCGGCATTGAAATTGGAAAAGTAAAACAAGCAAATGAATGTATTTCCGTTTGGGATTTTTCACTTTCCGGCTTTCGAGAAGGAAGTCGAGGAAAAGCTGTGACGTTGTGGGCGGTATGTGGGGCGTGTCCATGGAGTGGGGAAAACACTATAAATGACAAAACGAATTCAGGGAGAAGTCGTCGAGCTGAGACAGGAAAATAGATAGAAAATTTTATTAAATGGCCATCAAAACTATTTGGCGTGTCCTGCTCAAGGGGCGTGCAAGGGGTCCTGGCTCCTGGCTCCTGGCTCCTGGCAAAGCAGGAGGATTGCCTAACCGTGCGAAGGGTGGCGGCTGGAGGGGAAATCCCCCTAGCTTAATTCATGGGCCAAATGGCGTAGCATACTTACGTGCGCCACACATAAAATTCAAGCACCGCATGCGGTCAACGAAGGTGAACAGCAGAGGGAGAGGGCCATACACGGATGGAAAGAGACGGAAAGAGACAGTGCGGGATGCCTGGGCAATGTGTGACAGGATTAATTAAGTGGCGGCAATGGAATCGTGTCCATAACGAATTGTGAGATTAATATGGCCAGCCAAAGAAGAATGGGCAGAACTGCAGGAGATTACCCCTTAAAGAGCACAGATCTTAAAGATTTGCTTGACTGAGAGAAAAGTTACCTTACTAGATAAAAAGTACTAAGATGGTCCGAAATAATAATTCCATATGTGCGGAATCGCGCAAGCATTAAGATTACGATTTATTGACTGGTTAAACAAGACCATTTTTCAGATATTTTAAAGCGTTGATTCTGGAAATAAGCATCCAAGGCTCTCAAACTTCCGTAAACACTAAAAACCTGCATAAAAAACTTAAATTGTGGTCAAAGTGATGGCATGCCCTACGGGTTTATCTTCTTTATGGTGTTTATAGCGAATTAACTATCGCTTGAAATAATCCGCTTTATTGTGTGTAGAAATCGTTTATGCAATGCGAGTGTCCTTTTACTGCCCATAATTTCGAGGATAAAAAATTGCACTCACTCTGCGAACTCTTCTGCGCAAATTGCGTAGCGATTGTATAACGTTTTGGCCAAAAAACCAAATCGAATATGCCCATTTTGGCCAAATCCAATGGCCATCAAAGTATAATAACCAACAAACCGAAATCACATTTACAGATATAGATTTTTACCGAAATTTATCGCCCCCGGGGGGAACCGGAATATATATTCCTTCCAGTGTGTGTGCTCATGTGTGTGTAATTTAATCAATAAGAAAATCGTCTTTTCACTTACATACACATCATTACATTTGGGCGCATAAATTGATGATGCTCCGGGGGGAAATTTACGTGGGCTTACCTGGAAAAGTCGAAGGGAAATGGGGAAAAGTTTGTAAAATTTAGCAAGCAATTTGCGGCATAAAATGGTACGTTTATTAAAGATTTTAAGGATTTTCTCTAAGCGGTATAAACCAAAGACGTTATTTTTTAAGGATTATACCCATAAAAGAAAGAAACACTATCGCATACCCTAATTAACTAAATATTATTGCGAAGTGACTCGGATAGAGTTATCAAGCATCCTTTGCCACTTTTTCACTTTTCCACTATGTTGCTTACTGTATTTTCTAAGCACGACTTGGTCTGAGGAATGTCCAACCGACATCCACCTTACACTCCCGAAACCCACTGTACACGTGCATATTCGTATCTCATTTTAAATTCAATTTGCGGTCGAGTGTGAGATTTTTGCCATTGTGCCGAGATGGACGCACGTGCGACAATTGTTTGAGCTGTTTAATCACAGTGCGGTTGGATTTACCCGTTTCAGTTCGGTGCGAATCGGTTGGGGTTTTGGGTTTTGGGTTTTGTGTTTGGGGTTTGGGGTTTTGATGCCGGCTTTCGGGTCATATTTAATTCATTTTATTATTATGGTTATGGTCCTTGTTGCGGGATTGTCGAGAAGGAAATGGTTATGGTTATTGGACCGGAGTTCGGGGGCGGAAACTAAGCACAATTTATAATGTTGGCGAGAATTTTCCAATTTAACAAACAATTCAATTAATGCAAATTACAATAGGAATCGGCACTAATGAATATTTTATGGCGAAACAAATTTCATTTTCATACATATAATACGGACATCGCAGCAGCTGGGCATCGATTGTAAATTGTTTACACACCGCGGGGCCCATAAAATGATGAAATCAACTCCGCCCCATCCGAAACCTACGCTTATAATTGCCACAAATGTTGCGACGACAACAAAAACCCACAAAATAGCTGAAATTATACACTCCCAGTGCTACACGCTAGCTGCGGTTCTCGAGGTCCTGCCAGACAATGGAAATTGGTAAATGAGAAATGTCCAAGGAATCGCCTACAAAATGCTAATTGTCCTGGCTGCCTGGGTGACAATGGCCCCATGAGCTGGGAGAATGTGAAATAATTAAGCATATTCACATCATTGCAAATCATCTTGACATTACAATTTGACAATTATTTTCGAGATAGAAAATGTACAACTTTCAAGCGTGAGTTTTATACCATTTAGTTTCTGCTTGGAAGAACGCTTTTCTGAAGTGCTCAATATTTGGGTTCAATCTTCATTAGCTTTCTAGGTTTCATAGTTCCCCGGAACTGGACGCTTATACGAACAGAGGGACATGGCCAGATTTACTCAAGAATATAAATATTTCATTTTTACTTTTCATAGAATCAAATATATCCTTCTACTCTTGTGTAGCGTGTAGAAAAATCGATCATTTTGAATTCGTGAGATACACCAATAATTCAGCAGTAGATCAGTTACATATTAAATGAAGAATATGCTATTTTTGTATGTTCTATAGAACATATCCATCCCCTTAACAAAAATAAGTCGTGTGAATGTAAGTTATGTGAAGCAAAATTTAAAGTTTGCTAGATAGATATAAATAATACTGTTGTTTCCTAGCACATTTATACACATACGAATTTGTTGAAAAGCTACGCAAAAATATTCAAATATTCAAAGTTGGTTTTCTGTTTATATATTTTTATCCAATTCGACCGTAGTGCCGAATTGTCCTGAAGTCTTAATTATTGGAGCCCCAAATGCCTGCTGCATTCTCTTCTGCTCCAATAAATAAATAAATAAATACTAACAAAAAAGAATGAGAAGTGATGGTTGTTCATAAGCTCGAAATGATTACGGTGGAGTTTCCACTGTACTCGAGACTTTCGCCATTTTTGGGCTTCGATTGTGTGCGGCATTCCTTGTTTTCCAGCCTGCTTGCCTCATTGTTGCAAGTTTCTGCTGTTGCGAGTTACTGCTGGCTGCTAGGCTGTTGATGTTGCTGCTGTTGCTGCTGTGCTGCTGGGCTTTATGAAAACAGTTTCTCAATTATGCCGCCCGAATGGCTTCGTATTTGGTGTTGCTGCTGCTGCTGCAGTAGCTGCTTCTTCTTCAGTTGCTGCTGCTGCTGCTGTTTCTGTTTTCCGAATTTTCTTAATGTTGCTGCTGTTGTCGTTGTTGCTGCTGCTGCTGCTGGTGCCGTGGATGTTGCTCCTTTAGTTGCTGCTGCCTTTGTTGTCATTGCTTTTTGCACTGGCTTCCCCCTTTTTTTCTTTTTGTTTTTTGTTATTTGCTGGCCCGTTTCGTTTTCGTACCAACTTTGCCAATTTGGAAGTCGTTTGGAGTTTCGGGAGCTGCCAAAGGGGTCGTGCAGGGGCGTGGAAAAGGGGGCTGATGGGGGGCACAGTGGCTTGTTGTTGTCGTCATAACGTTTATTAATAAGTTTTTCGGCCGGCTCAGTTGTTGCCATGCTGATTGTTGCTCCTGCTGTGTGTTTTCTCCTTGATTTCCCATTTTTTCGATACTTTACTCGCTGGTGCTGGGGATGGGGTCATAGGTCATAGCATGACTTGTCAGGAAAATGGGGAAAAATAAATAAGAAAAACCAGAATAAGCAGACAGAGAGAGCGAGTGAGAGAGAGAGAGAGAGAGCGAGCGAGAGAGAGAGATAGAGTGATAGGGAATTAGAGCAAAGTGCACTTTTTGATGACTTTTGATTTGTTTTACGATTCAGCCTCGGCTATGAATATTTATTGTCGTGCCGGGCGTCCATTTTCCGCTTTTCCGTCTTTTCCGCTGCTGTCTTTAAAATGCACGAAATATGTTTGCATGGCAACAACTTTTTAATTGATGTTTATTTAACGTTCAGCATAATTAACTTGTGCTCGAGCATAATATTTAAGGGATCGTAAACGAGCATTATACGAGCCATTAAATTGAATTTGTAAACGCTCAACTGCTGCTCCTACATTCATATAAACATATATATCTATGTATATAGCTCCTTATAGATTTGCAAGGAATTTTATGCCAAGTCCTGTGATTTTCGTGGCTTTAAACAATGCCATAAACGTGGCCGAAAGATCGCATTAACACTGCCACAAGCGCTGAGTTTCCCCCCCGCCCCTCCCCGCAATTTCCACACACTTTTCCGTGACAGCCCCATCTAGTTTCGTCTCCAGTTCTGGTATTTGCCTTTACGACTTTGGCTCATAAAAACCAGTGAGAGTCGCTGGCGAAAAAAAAATCAGCGAAGGAAATGTCGTCAAGGAAAATAGAATTATGTGCGCCTGAAGTGGGGAGGGGTGGAAAAATCGGGAAAGGAAGTGCCAAAGGAAGGAAGGACTTGGGCTAATGATAATAATACGCATAATAATGTAACCAGCCACAAACAAATTTGATTTGCTGGCTCTCTATGGCGACTACAGTGCGTTTCAGGGCCATAAATCAATTAAGGAACGTTTAAGGGCAAATTACCAGCATTTTCGTTTCCAAAGGAAGTAATACAGTATTTATGGTATTTAGAAGAAGACTTCATTTTCGATTTATAAATATAGCTAAATAAAATGGTTCCTTATTTACTTTGGCTACCCTGCGGAGGGCAGTGTAACTTACATATTCATGATCCGCATAGACGGATAAAAAGCCACAGAAAAATGCATCGATTATTTGTTAATGATAATAATAGTAGTTAATATAGCTGACTCGCGTGGTTTTGATTTTCCTCCCTAAGCTAACAAACAATTTACTTTACACTTTGCTATCTGTGATTTTAGAAATTATCTTCTTTTAGTGAAGTATAGCTAAAAATGTTCCCTCAATAACCGTGGAGCAGACCCTCCTCCCGATTAATAAATTGCACTTGACGACGTTCACTTATTAATTTCTTTACAAAGTGCACAAGTCAACTGTTTTGTGTGGCTTTTCCGCCAGCCCCTGTTTCCCGGCTTTTCCGGCTGTACGTGACCAATAACAGGGAATTCATCAGTGGCCCCGGCCCCTGTTTTTTCAGATTGTCAGACGAGCTCATCGTGAAGTCAGTGGCCTAAAAACGACCATTATGGAGCTGCTCACTTGATCGTGCAATGTACTTTTTTTTGTTGCTGCCCAGCACTTAGCACGTTCCCAAGGAAATCAAGAAAAGCTGGAAAAGCCAGGCTGTCTGCAAGAATGCACCAAATTAGCACAGGGCGAAAATCGAGCTCGGAAAACCGAAGGGGGAAACTATGGCAAAATCGGGTTGCAAATACCGAGCGGGGGGGGAGACTGCTCGATGTTGTCCCGCGTCTGGCATTGATTGCCATTTTCCAACTAATGATGTGTGGAAAAGTTTATTTGGCCGGTAAACAGCGCGGAAAATGTTAAATAAATGCCGAGATAAACAAGAAAGAAAAACAGAAGCCAGCGAACAAATGCAAATGCAGACGCACAGTAGTGAAACCACTAACAATGTCTAAGTTATGAGTAAGTTTGAGGAATGTCAGATATCCTAAAGTACAGTACAACTAACAGAATATTTGAAAACTTTAGAAAACTGCTTCAAAACAAGAAACCCTTACTTGTTTTTAGAAATGTAAAATCATATCGCAAGTGTCCGGTTAATATGAATTATAATTCAGAAAGCTATTACTTGTAATATATTGTTTAGCTAATCCCTTTTACGGGTAATAAAATAAACTTGTTTAAACTTTACACTGAATAATGTTTAGTTGGTAAGAAACGCCTATATTTTTCAAAAACTATATACCCCACCTTTTCTGTTATTTTGCATCTTTCGACATTGCAAAACTGGATCGGTCAAATCTTTTTGATGCGTTGATTTTCAGACGCCAAAACAATGAACAGGCAAATGAAATTTATGACCACCAAGAGGAAAATCATGTCAGGTTGAAATGAGCAGCGACCCTGAGCGTTGAATGCAAAAATTTCGCGGAAAATGTGCAAAAAATGAAAGGCCACTGAGCGCCATTTGGGGCCAGCGTTTCTAATGATTATGTATCCGAAAAAATAAGCTCAATCGCAGTCGGGGATAATCCATAGATTTTGCGTGCCATCAAACGTAATTGGCGGCGATAAAAACCGATTCGGTTGACTCAAAGCCACACAGATACAGATACATTTACAGATACAGATACATATACATATACATATACATATACATATACATATACATATACAGATACAGATACTATACAAGGGCGCACATGGCTTATGCGCAATTTCGCTTTGATTTGTCAGCGGTATAAAAATCAAATGTTTTATCTGAGAACACATGCATATTTATTGGCCATAAATGTTAGCAACTTCATAAAGACTTTTGGCCTATACAGGCCCACATAAATCTGCTCCTAAACTGCTTAATTTGCCATTTGGTGCTCTTTTTGCCCAGCGATTTTAATAAATTCATAACCACAGAATGTGCCATGCAGTGGAAATTAATTTCATAAAATCACATACACACATGCTGAAAATTTAAATTAATGAGGCGCAGCTCCGCCACGCCCCTCTTTTCCGCCGCCCCCTCCTCCCCACAGATAGAAATCATTTGAAGCTTTGTGAACTCATTTCCGCACGGGGGATTTATGTTAGTTATATTTGCATTTCACTAACGGCAAGTCTCTGGCAAATACTCTTCGAAAATATATAGAGAATATTATCTGCACATAGAACCGATTTCAAGCTTGTCTAATTAAATAGAAAATTCAATTTGTTTCATTCTTGTTTGCATTTAAATGAGCCATGAAAGGAAAGCTGCCAGCCACACTTTGCCAGTTCCCACATTACTTAAGCAAGCCCAATACTAGGAGGCAGTTCAGAAAGCTAGCTATATTAATAATATGTAATCGCAATGAACAGAATATTTTGGTCAACCAATAAAAAAGCGGAAAATTGCCACTTTTAAAGTAAGAAAATCAATAAATGTACCGAATCATTTGGGATTATTTTATAAATTATTTTAAAATGTTTTGGTTAATGTTTCGTTTAGAATAAAAAAGAAATTTTTTTAATAAATAGTTTAAGGTTTAGTGAAAAGTTGTTATTCTGTTGTAAAAACCTTCTCTTATTAAATTATCTTATTAAAACTATATCATTAACAGTGTGCAAAAGAAAGCGAACGGAAGACATGTATTTTAAAAGAGAATTCAATAGATAATGCGCATTAAAGTTATGAAAACATATTAATTTATCCGATAGCTAAAATTAAATTCAGCAAAGATAAAGCAAAATTTTTCGCTGAAGAGCGATGCTAGATTTTGCAAATTTCTAACAAATATCTAGCATTCCTCGGCCCGAATTGCGGGGAAAATTGGGAACAATTTTCCGGCTCTTCTTGGCGATTTTTAATTAACTTGGAAGCTGTGCGGCATGTCAAATATTGTGAGTGTGAGTGTGTGTGTGAGTGTACTTTGTCTGCTATTTATTTATTTATTAAATTGTGCACAGTTTTCGTTGGAAGATCTCCGGAAAAACCTCCGCCCAAGCATTTTTAATTATTTATTTCTGGTACAAATAAATTCTGATTTCCGTTGTCTGCCCGCGTGCGTATGTGTGTGTGTGTGCCCCAGTGTGTGTTTGTGTGTGCTGCAACTAATTATGTGAGCTCAGTCCTCACACACGGCACACACTAAGCCGCGTGCGTATTAAATATGAATTATATTTTTGGGAGCCACTTCCACTGCCACTTCCGTCATGGCATTGCCACTGGCTCTCAACCAACTGCCAAGTCAACAACAATGGCTCGCAGCGTCAATCAGGCCACGTCGACGTCTCATCAACATCTACGTCATCACATTTCCACTGTGTGGCACTGCTCTGTTTGTGTGTGTGTGTGTACTTCTGTATGGGTGTGTATACTTGGTGTGTGTGAGTGCAAGGATGCAATATTTTTTAGCTGGGCCGGAGTCCGTTTTTAAAAGGAAAACTGAGTGCGCAACTGGAAGTTGCAGAAACCTTTTTGTGATTCCAACTCAAAGTTGATTAAGCAACAAACATATTTTTAAGCAGTTCATATTTTGAAATATATAATTATCTTGGAGTAAGTTCGTTTTTTAGTGCCAACAGAGAAGCGTACAAAACAGCTCTAAAAATCTTTATCAACGATTTCCAGTTTGCAAAAGCAACTTTACTGCTAAAGGTTCGCCCATTACAAGCGTTGGTAGTAGAGAATTAGAGCTGAAACCGGAAACTAAGCGAAAATTTCTGCGAATATATGAGTGCAATTTATCTCGGTGGCCAACGACGATACGATGGGCACAATCACTCCGAGCTAGACCTTCCCATATGGAGACCTATTAACCCAGCTTTTGTCCGCCCCATTCCGCCTATGCAGCCCATGCCGCCCATTTTCGCCCGGTTCTTTCCCGTATTTATTTGTTGGTCGTTGTCGTGGTTTCCGGATTTTGTTTTGTTGCAAATGTGCGCTGTTCCATAAGCATTGTCAGGCCACGCCCACAGCCCACAGCCCACTGGCCCCATTTGGCCGCTTTTTACCCGCCCACTTTTCCTAAGCGGCTACATCATGCGCTCAACGATGCGACAACGTTTTATTAATAATACTTGAAGGGCTGATGGGGTTACGAGGAAATGTTGCAGGCAGTCGGCGCTTTTAATGCCCCACATAAAGCGCCAAAGAGTGTGTACGAAGAAAGTGGAGAAAGGAGAGTGCAGAGAGAGTGTACAGAGGAGCAGTTAGAAGGGCGAGTGGTGGGTGGGTGGGTGAATGGATGAATGGGGGAGTGGAAAGTGGAGCGGCTCATCTGACGTTACTCATACGCCGAGTGGATTGCATTTGGTTGCCTTTCCTCGTAAGTATGTCATTGCTGGTTACAGCTGCTGCAGCGCCCGTGAAATGAGTAAATACGAAATAAAAAAAAAATACATACATATATGTATATAAATAAATAATGTGGCAAGCAGCTGAATGAAATCATTGGTCCGTTGCTAAGGTTTCCTTGCATCATCCCAAAACCTGAGGACAGCAAAGATTAGTGAGCAACTAAGGTCCGGAAGTTTGAAGTTTGAAAACAGCTTAAGGTGCATTTAAATATTTTTCAGGAATAATGGGAAAACAACAAGTTATGTGGCACAAAAGCTTTCAAACCATATTATTCACCCCGAGTGTTAGTTTTTGTAATCCCCATAAAATGCTTAACGGCGGCTTAGTGCTTGTTTCGGGGCTTTAACTAGTCAGGAGTTTACTGGTAAGTATTTTCCACTTGCCTACATATGTATGTATGTACATACTTGTATGTACATTTACATACATCCATATGTAAGTACCTCCCCCCGGCCGCATCGTTCAACTTTCATTTTGGGCTGCTAACGATGCTGCTGATACATACTAATAACTTCTTTCATTAAAAATTCTTATGGGCTGCCGTCAAAAGCCATAACCGTCGAAAGGGGCGTGGGCGTGGGCGTGTATGTGGGCGGAAAATGATGACAGGCGGTGGAAAATTGTTGCTGGGTCGTATGGGAGATTGGGGGCGGGGTGAGCACACACTTGAGCGACGCTAAACTCGTCCAATTAGTAGCATTTAATTTGGTAAACAGCGGCATTTTCGTGCTTTTGCATTTTTTTGTAATTAAAAGCGAGATGATGATAATGATGTTGATTAAGAAGAAAATGATAAGGAAACGTTGATGAAGAGGGAAAGCAACAAATGTGATAAAGCAAAAGGGAAGAATAGCGCGAGCTGATGAGTAGCGCCAGTTTTTCGCGGGCTTTATGTGTCAGACCATCTCTTTCACTCACTGCATATCCATCTCTTTTCACAAGAGTGCTGTGCACGGTACATACTTTTAGTGGTAAGTGTTCTTAATCATAAGCAAGTCTTCTTTATCGTGTAACAGTGAATTTTCTCCGTGTGTATCCTGAGCATATGTTTGCATTGTTGC
This sequence comes from Drosophila santomea, assembly GCF_016746245.2. NCBI lineage: Eukaryota > Metazoa > Arthropoda > Insecta > Diptera > Drosophilidae > Drosophila > Drosophila santomea. Next base: position 20,340,802 of record NC_053021.2, read on the forward strand.
CGCATAACAGCTTCAATTTTTTGGCCATTTTCACCGCACCATCCCCGAATTTTCCAGTCCCCCGCACCAAAGCCATTATTTGGATGTCAACAACGTGCCAGGGAGATGATTGCCCCGGAAAATCTGCCCTCCCCTTCCAAAATTTGTTCATCATCCCCCCCGCCCCATTGGCCAACACTTTCGCTTCATTTTTTGCACCTGACCATCCAGTAAAGCTTATTACAAATGGACAAAAAACACACTCACCTCAAATAAAAAACGAAAAAATAGGAATGGCATTTTTTGGGCTCGGTTTTTTTTATATTTTTTTTTGGGCAAACTTTGTCAGTGAAACCCAAACAACGAGTGGAGTAGAACAAACAGATTAACCGCAATAATGAACACGGACAAACGCACGAGAGCGGTGCAAAGTGGAAAATGGAAAATGGAAAATGGGGGGCAGATAAAAAAGGACTACGGCGTGACAAGGAGGTGGGGTCAGGAAGAGACCTTTCTATAGCAGTTTCTGCTGTGCGGGGAATATTTTTGCGCATTTTTAGATTTAGACGAAACAGTATTTAAAGGATAAAGTTATGCTACGAATAATTTAAAGATCTAACTAGGCTACTATTAAAAATCAAATAAGCTAAAATAGGTTGCACTAACATTTTCCTTGTGAAAAGCATACGCCCTGTGAATTAATTACTTTACCCTACAAATTCCGTCGGTTGGTCAGTGTTCTGTCGCAGGCTCAAGAAAATGCGGACGGAAAATGGTCCGCCAGCTGTGGTCATTTTCCGAGTCACAGGTTTTCTTTTTTTTGGGAGGGGACAGGTGTAGCGAAAAGCAAACTTAACACTGGCACACAAACACACGTGAACGCATTTAAAGAGCTTGGTAAATTATGCAGAGCCACAAAGCTGGGAAAACCAAGCAGAGTGAAGAGGAAAAGCAGCACAGCGGAAAAGCGGAAAAGCGGGGACAAAGCACACATACACACACACACACACACCCGCACACAGAGCCACCATCATCTCAGCGCGACTAATAAACTCAACTTAGCTGGCATAAAAAAATATCCATGCAAATTAATTAAATATTTACAGTTTACTGACATAAGCCGAGGACACAAAGCTTTAGAAGAAGAAAGGCGACGGCGACGGCGAATAAGCGGAAGACTGGAAGAGCGGAAAAGCGGAAAAGCGAGAGGAAGTGGCGAGGAGCGCGAGAGCGAAGTGAACTTTCCGCTGAATTGCAAAAATATGCAAAGGTATGCAGGAAGTGTACGAATGAATGACTGAATAAATGACTGACTGAGTGAATGACTCAGCCTAGAAGAGCAGACAGACGGATTATGACGAAAAACTTGGCAGCCAGAAGGAAGTGGGCTAAACTACTTGATACCCCTTGCTTTTAAAATTACTCAAAGTGGCATTATTGCGAGAAGATGGCATAGAAACACTTTAGCATTTAATTATATTCTTTAATTGGACACTTTTAGTTATGGTACTATTTATAATTTACTGGAAATATTTGTAGGATTGGGATTATGGAATTAGTAATGGTAACCACTTGAGAATGCAAAATATGATATTATATTTTCTACTGTACGAAAACCTATAGGAGTTGTTGGCCGGCGTTTCAACTCCCGATCTTTTACTTTAAAATTGTTTGCGCTCTTCCCAATTTCTGATTGACCATATACCCTGCTTAGTCTAACACCAGAGGGCATTTCCAGCGGGCAACCAAGGCAGATATGCTACTCTCCTTCTTTTTCGCTGAATAGTTGAGCAGGCTCACCTGCAAAATGAAATTAGTGCTAAGGCAAGGTGAGGACACGAAGTTATTTCATTTGAAACTGGCAACAACGGCGAACAAACAAGCCAACGAAAAAAAACTGAGGGGAACAAATAAACTTTTATGTTTGTAATCAAATTTTTGCCAGGCTGCTGACGTTGGGCATAATACATTTAAATCAATGCAACTCAGTAAGCGGAGAAACGGAGAAATTCTCGTGCATTCTCTAGAGAAACCGAACTAAAGAACCCCATACGCTGACTTAAGTTGTACGTCCTAAATTACAAAACATGGAAATGTAAAACTTAGTGCTCATTTTAAACAGTCCATCTCAATTAGCAACTAACTAACAATCGTATCAGGTAAAATATTAATAAGTAATTCCTAGACTTTTTACTCGGCGTGCGATTAAATTATTTATCCATCTCAGTGGTGACCTAATTGTGCTACTCGATATGTTAATTACTTCCCAAAGCCTGACACTTAACTTACGGCCAGCAAAGTTTTCCCTTTTCTTTTTGCCGTGTCACCTACATATCACTCACGGCCCCATTTCCACTACCGCTCCCCGCCCACTTGAGAATTTTCCCAATTGCAACCCCAAAATGTTGCACTTGACAACGGGAATGGCAAGAACAAATAAAGAGGGAAGACAACGCAAATGAAATACCAAAGTAAAATACCAAAAATATTCGAACAATGAAGAACCCAAAAATGAAAAGCTGGAAAAGTGGGCGGTTGGGTGACTGGTTGGCAGAATAGCTGTATGGCAGTATGGCTGTATGGCTGGTTAGCAGGGCTAAGCGTTTTCGGGGAAAACTTACGCCCTGCAGGGCTCAACTTTTAATGGCAAGAGCAAAGAGAACAGGGTCGAGGCACAGAAGCGTGTGCATGGTACACATGTTCCAGCTGCGGGTTCCAAAAACAAGAGCAGGAAAATCGGGGGTTTTTCCGACGGCGGGCGGCGGTCGGCGGGCGGAGTGGGGTACGGCATACTTAAGTGCATGTTACCCGAACAATTTACTAGCGTAAGTTGGAAATTTTTGAATTGGCTAAGAAGCACAAGCAGCTCAGAAGGGAAGAGCAGGGCGGAAAGGAAAGGAAGCGAAACGCAAAAACTTAAAAGGCATGAGGCGGTGTGGCATCACTGAACAGCTGAGAAAAAGTTAAGAAAGCCTCACAAGAAGTTGAAATGAAGATTTATTTGCCTATTTGCTTATTTATCTTTGGCTCAACTAGAGGCTCCATCAACATGAGCCGCCGACCACCCAGCCCACCAAACAAAAAAATGCCACCCGCCCCCACCCGGAAAGTGGGTGGAAAAGTTGCCAGCAAAAGGAAATTACGTTAAGTACCGAAAACTTAAACGTCGAGTGGGTGGCTGCAGAAAGTCCCAGCCGTGTGTTGTGTATAGTTAGCATGTTATAAATGTTGTAAAACATCTTCACACACTGAAAGACATAAAGGAGATATTAAACGGCGCGTATTTCGTTCTACATCAATTAAAAAAGACTTTATAGAGTAAACTTTCGGTTAAGCTCTTATTTTATCTAATAACTAATGTTTTATGGCTTACAAAAAAATATATAGACATTTTTACAGGCTTGCGGTAAAATAATTTAGAGTCTAAATAAATTTGAATCTTAAGCCAATTACTAGCAATTTTATACCATGTACAAATGCCTTCTCTCAACCTTCTGTAAACATTAAAATTGCTGCCTTCTTTATAGAGATCAAGTATCTTCCAGCTGAATGGAGACTCCACTGTGCTCGACTTCACTCAAATGGGCAATTTAATTATACGGAAATCACACAGAATTCATCTAATTAGTTTGGCGTTTTAATTGCCCGGGGGAGACCGCTGGAGGACACTTGTCTCCACTCCACTAGCTGCCATAAATAATGTCATCTCGGTCTGGAGCCGGAGCCGGAACTGAAACTGAAACAGAAACAGAAACTGAAACAGGAGCCAAAGGACACGAAGGAGTCTGACTCCTCCTGCCGCCGCTTCAATTGTATATGTGCCTTGGAAATATTTCAATAATAATTCCTTCCATTTGTGATATTAAAAAATATACCCGCGCTGGCATTTGTAGCCGTATTTGCGTATTTCCCTACCTGTTTCTCTGCCGATCTGGTTTGGGTCTGAGTCTGAATCCGAGTTTGCATTTGCATATTCTTTATCTGGCAACCAATTGGCATGCGTTCCGTTTGCATTTTCCCGACGTAATTGGCCAATGCAAAGAGTATGAAACCAAGCAGCAAAGTGCACAAAAAAACAGTGTATGAAAATGTAAAAAGAGAATGTAAAAAACAGAAGCAATATTCAGCGAACACAGAAATGCCAACGAATCAATGCTCGTTTAATAGGCTAGGATATTATATATACATATTGTCGCCTTAAAAAAGAAATTAAATTCGTTTCATCATGGAATAGTTACATAAGCAGTAAGCCAAAAAAAATCAAAAGTCTGTCTCTCCGATTTGTAAGCTCAAAATGTTCAATTAAAAATCGAATACATCGATCGCGATGGAAGGACACACCACTTTGATGTTGCTTCCTGCTGACAATTTATTTATAGAAACATGATATTTACTTCACATCAAATGCAATTCATGACAACTAAATCAAAGGCTACTAATCGAAGCGAAAAGTTTTCTGGCGAGTGCCTACACTTTTCCGGATTGGGGATGGGGATGGAAAACCACTTTGACGCTTTATGCGCCTCGAAAGTAAACGAGGTTTTTTAATATTTTACCACGCACACACAAAAGTGCTTTCAGTTTAGTTAAAAGTTACGTAAAGACCGCAAAACGCCACTCAAAGTGCCAAATTTCACGCCACTTTAAGGATCCCGAGATGAGGGCTGAGTGGGATGACTTTTAATCCTTTTTGCATTTTGCGCTGCACATAAAAAGCATCATTAAATAAACATGAGGACATGGATGTATGATTGCCCCAGACTCCCCACTCTTCAATCTCCAAGAACATCGAGAATCTCCGGCAGATGCGCCCGTTTCCGCTTTGGCGATAAAGTTTATGGCCAAGTTGGAACTGCCGCCAATGAATCTCCACCCCGCTCCTTCCACGCACTCTTTTTAATTTAGCCAACCTGCCTTTTTGGATTGAAAACTTGTCCCTTGCCAGCAAACAAAACAGGCCAAGCGAAAGTTTGGTTGCTCTCCAACTTTCAAATACACTTGACGGTGGCCACCATATCTGGATTAGGTTTAATCGGAGTAAATTAGATTTACCAAATGCACATTTACTTGTACTCATAAATCGGTAGAGACGTCAAAATTACAATGCCCCACGTTGGACGCCACTTAAGTATTGAGCAACTAGTTCCTGACTTACATTTTCTACCTTAAAGATTTATTCATTTTTAAATCATTAACAACCGTAACAAAAAGACATAGACACATTTTTAGAAACAGAAATCAGTCACCCAATTCCAGGCTGCACGCTATAATTGCCATGCCGTCGAAACAAAAGAGTATATGAATACAATAAGACGATGAATAAGTAAAAGAAAAAGAAGCGGCAAAGACAGAAACTGCAGCGAATGAAGAAAGGAATCAAGTTTTTAGCCTTAACTTCAACTCGGTTCCAACTTCAAAACTTCAAGTTTGTTTGGCCAATTAAAATTGTGAAATATATTTGTCACGACTACTCGTTCCATCCTCTTTGTCTCCCGCCCCGCTTTTAATAAGCAAATGCAAATGTCGCCTGCTGCCTGCTGCTAAATAAATGGCCAAATTGATTTATGTTGCGAGTTATGGGCGGAGAAACCAACGACACTGGAGCAGAGTGTGGTTTTTTTCCTAGAGGAGGATTATGGTGGGGGTTCTGGGATTGAAAGACCGTAGAACTGCGGCTACCAACTTTCAAAACTAGAAAGAGCAAGTGTGGAAGACTCGTATTAACAATACGACCTGTATTTCAAAAGGTGATGTATTTGCCAATTATAAATTATTCAACATTAATTTAAGTAGGGGTAGGCTTACAATTATTACGATCATTAGAGAGGTTCTTGGTCAAAATACTCAACTAAATTTGGGTTTCCACTGAAATGAGGCCAAAAAGACCTAGCAGCATCGCAAAAATCCATAAAGTAAAACATATTTTTTCAGCTGAATGAAGTGAACTGAAATGGAATCAAATATCCTTCTTATTTAACCACCATCTCTCTCCTCCGGAAAACTATCTTTCCGCCCATTCTACAAACTTTGCACTGCCTCCACCATTTTACCATTTTTTGTATCATTTTTTCTGCGCTAGATAAATGCCGTCTGTGTGTGTCCTTATTTATGTTCCCTGGCTGGTGATGGTTTCCGTGTTTCCATGTGTTCGTGTGCCGCTCACATCTTTATTAAAGAGACGGTCGTAGTTTTTAATAAAAATTCATTCAACCCCCGCCAAAGGAAACTCCGTCGTTCCTTTTTTTTTCTCTCTTTTTTTGGGTGAGTATGTGGGTTCATCTAATTTATGTACTACTACAGTGGGTAGTGGACTTTGTGGGTGCCTCCTAATAGTTTTTAACTTAAATGGGAAAATAGGAAAATGGGCTGGGAGACAATATACCTTGGCCAAAAAGGACGCAGGCGAATCTCTGATGACGACAAAGACGCCGAGGACAATGTTTCCCCATCAGCCATCTCCTACGTATTTCTACTTAAACTATCTTCCACTCTTTCTGGCCATTTCCTCGCTCCTCTCCGGCTGTGCGTTTTTTTCTTCATGGCGTCTTGGAGGCGGCTTCTTTTTGGACCACAAGCAGGCTATTGAGTCGTGTATCTTGGCAGCATCTCACTTAGTCCTTTCCACCCAAAACCCCATCAGCCCAAGCGCCCAACAGCCCAACACCACCCAACTCCTTATGGTAGATGGCTTATTTTATCTGTCTGACTCTCGGGCGATGGTGGTGTTGGTGGCCCCCCATTCGTGTGTCGATATTTTATTTTTATTTGAAAAAATCAATTTATGGGCTCTTTTGCAATAAACGATTTCTCTTTTATTTGTCTTCCCCGGCAACGTTCGTTGTCGCTGGTCGTTGTTCTTGGTCTCCTTGTGCTTTATGGTCGCATATCCTTATAATATTTTCTATAGTTGTCAACGCTTCAGCTACGGCATCTCGTTCTTTTTGGTTTCCAGGACCCCCGGCCTCCATTATTCATTGTATGCCATACCATATAGGCTACCCCTCCACACATACTCAAGTATATGTTGCATGTGTGTGTGTGTGTGTGTGTGTGTGTGCCGGGCCCGATTCATTTTTTACCCCATGAGATAGTTAAGGAGCAGCAACGAAAATGGGGCGCAAGAAGTTTGTTTTGCCCCTAAGAAAAATGACCCTCAAAAATTTTGTATATATGCGATAGTGTTGGGGCTAAGGCTGGGGCAATAAAAAAAAAATGGCCTGTCCAAAGGGGCAAATGCATTTCACTTGAAAGGCTTTTGACCAGACTCCTTCCCAGCAGCGAGCGCAAAACACATTAGAAAATATTCACTTAGGGCAAACTATTTGCATATGAAGTCATCCAAGTGCAACTGGGCGGATGATTGATAAATGAAGAAGTCAAGCGGGCTCGAAATTGAGGAAAATTACAGATTTACAAGATGAAGCAATACGGATAGTAGTTGAGAAATGGAAACAACAATTTGAAAGTTATGTGAGAAAGGAACATGGGGAATATATATTCCCTATAAAAATACTACTTAGTTTTTTTAGAAACTTAAAGTAATAAATAAAATAAAGTCAATGTATTAAATGTTTATTTACATTTTATAGTTGAGCTTTCATTTAAAACATATTCTTACAGATATTCCACAAATTTATTTATTTATTCTTCTCAAATCAATCTTTTGAAATCAGATCTTACAAGTTCCAGGAGCAATCTATTCTTATTCTTAATCATCAACCTAATTTATTTGGTGCATACAGCGATTTAAAGATTCGCTTGACCCTGTACGCTATCTTAAATGCTCGCAGTTTCCATGGAATTTTTGTATAATCTATTGCCAGTATATCCTTCCTTTTGCAAGAAGTCTTTGTATAATTTAAAGCCCCGTTCAGCCCCTTTTTTGTGTTGGGGTACTGGAAATGAAAAATTTAAATCGCCGCATTGGCCATTATTTCCACTTACAATTCTCCTCCCAAATCGCCTTCTACCAGCTTTGTTTGTACTATACGTTGGGGCTTCCCTTATTGGGGAACGGGATAACTATACTTGGCGATAGTTTTGGTGGCTGTGTCTCACTTTGTTGGGTTTTTATTGTTGCTTTTTATGCGCTGTACACAAGTTTTTATTCTCTTCTTTATATTTTTTGCGCCAGCGAAACTTTCCTTTTATTTATTTCCTGCCTTGCAAGTGCCTGCCACGCCCCATTTAAAATGGAAATGTTCTCAGCCATTTTATATTGTGTTTAATACTTTTCAAAGGAGTGGGAACGTAGGCGAATGGCTTTCAATGAAAAATTTTCAACAATCAAAAAAATTACACACATTTTTCTGCCATGCCTGATAATTTATGAACTTGTCAAATGTGTCTCAGTTTTCCCACCCATTCAGGCATTCGCTGTGCAAAATTTATTCATGCCTCTGCTGTTGGAAAAAGAGTTTTATTTATTGTGATCGTCGTGGCGCAGAAAAAATGAGAGTTTAACTTTATGCGAGATGCAAAACCAAATGCATTCCACTGCAACAGCAACGTCCTTTGAGCCCTTTCCACATGTGGCAATTATTTGTGTGTGTGGCCTCGCCCTTCCACTCTTCTTTTTGGGGCTCAAATTAAATTTACAATTTGTTTGGCCAAAGCCAAAAAGTTCAGCAGAATTCTGATATCGGGACAAAGAAAAATGGCTGCGCGGCGAGTTAAAAAACGAGTAAAAGCGTATTTTTAAATAAAGGAAGCGGAAGAAGTGCCATACTCTTGTGACTATTTTAAAATTTCTTAGATTTAAGAAAACAGCGAATAAGCTTCCGAAAGTGATGGTTCATATACATATTTGTAATATATTAAATTTAATTGCGAAAAAAAGGTACATAAATATACTATACTATATTACTATAAAAAATAGTTAAAGTTATTTTTCTATTGCTTGAAATACCTTCTTCCATAGATGTCACTGCAGTTATCGCTTTTTTATTTTAGTATTTGTTAAGTTAGTTTGGGTAATGAGGCTAATCCAATTTAAGCTGTCGCTGTTCCATTTTTGCGCTTCAAAAACTGAATTTCGTTTCTATTTTCGTTTGTCTCTTTTTATTGAATTTCCATTTCGATTTCCATTTGGTCCGCCCGACAACAACGAACAATGAACTGGGACCGTTCTGGCAGCCCCCTTTACCCCCTCTGACATATTTGTGATCTATCAAAAAGCAATTCACTCAACCGAACCATCAGCATTCATTTGGATTCATCCCCGACACCCTCAACCGTTCAGCCGTTCAGGCATCCATCCATCCATCAATCAATCAATCATTATGCTCATAAAAATTAGCAACATCAAGCGGTAAACGGGAACAAATGAAACGCTGCTCCAAGCCGCAAAAATGTTTGCATTAAAATTAATTACAACTGAAATCGTAGCCCAGAAATCTACGTCTGATGAATACAAATTGTGTGGGCGGCATAAAATATGGAAGCGCATTAAAAGGGTTATGCCATTGGCATCCCACGGGGCGTATGCGCAACGCCTTCAGCAAAGGCACTCGGCGACCGTAACAACTAAAAATCCATCAGCACTCCGTGCCATGCCCCCCCTGGAAATGGGACACATGTTGGGGACTTTCACACCACGTTGAAAGGTGTTTCCCCGCCGGACAAATTGGAGGGCAAACAAAGAGAATCCAGGTCCAAGCCGAATTTTGTATAATCTTTCAGTGCACTGGTGTACTACACTCTGTTATATAAAAATAAACGTTAAAAGGATTTTGCGAAAAGTTATATTAAATGAAAAGGTAAGCCATACATTATATTTTAGAGAAAAAAAAATTTAAATTACTAATTTAAATTAACTAATACCAAAAAATAAAAATAAAATTAGAATATACAATTTTTGACTAAAAAGTATGCATTTAATATTCATATTTCAGGTAGAAGTAGAATGCTTATCCATATTAAATTAACAAACAAAAATGGAAGCCAAAGTCAATTCCAAGAAATGTAATTAAGGGATTAAAAGATACATAAACTCACAATTCGGCCAATCTTCTTTAATTTATATGAGCACCACTTCATTCCTGGAATTCGCCTAGAAATTTGAACGAAATGTGTTGATCTCCAATGCAGGGATTTTCATTGTATTTATTGCCGCCCGAGTCAAGTGGAAAATCATGTGAGGGGCGGGGGTTCACACACATGCAAAAGGGGAGTGAAGCTGTTGGAAAGTCTTACAAGCCGCCGAGTGACAAAGCAGGCAAAACATGGCTGGCATGTTTGTTTTATAAACAGCTTTTTTATTGCTACCAGGAGGTGGAGTAGGCCACGACATGGCCGAACTTTTAATTTCTCAAATTTTTGTTCACGTTTAGAACCACAAAACTTAACTGACTCGGTATATTTTGGGTTTGGGGAAACATTTTGAAATACATATTATTGATATTACGCTTGTAGCATTTTTTATCATCTCAGTTGGCTGACTGAACCGAAGAAAACCTCCCATGGCTCCTCATTTCCTGTCTCGAGTTTGTTTGCTTGCCTTCCTCCTTCGGAAGTGTCTTTTTTTAGCTCCTTCGAACTCTTTGATTTGATTAGTGCTAACCCCGCTCCATCTTCTTCTGATTGCTCTATGAATGAATCCCGATGAATGGCCACAAAGAAGAGAAATCATTCCCCTTTTTATGATTTTTTGCTCGATTTTTCAGTGCTGAAATTGGTTTCACTTCGTCAGCGTTATCCGTACATATCAATGTGTGTGTGTGTTTGTGTGTGTGTGCAGGACTCTGAGTCTGATTCTGAAATTAGCTTGTTTCCTGAGCTGTCGCACATGTGCCACGAATTTTCAGCTTCCAAATTGAGTTACGAAAGTGGAATGATGTTAATGAAGCGCCGTGTGCTCTTCGCTGTCTGTGTGTGCGATTTTTTGATTTTTCACTTATATTCCGAAATCTCAACTTCCTATCAGCAATTTGCTACTTTGCGGTTTTCATCAGCTAGTTTTCGCATCCACAGATGACAATTTTGCTGACTTCGATTAAATATAAGTAATAAGAGTGTACAAAAAGCTGACCTATTTAAAAATTTATATCCGATTTGTGACATTTTCTTGAATATAATATATTAAAATTGTGAACTGGCTTTGATACTTCATATTTTCCATTTGTTTGATATCTTTTGTACTCTCAGGCATCACTTCACTTCTTCCACTCATTTGTCAGTGTAATACTCACGATGATCTATGCCAATCTATTCCAAAAATCTTTTCGTGGGCCGTTTTCTGTTCAATCTACCGCACAGTTGCGACTCATTAAGAAATCATTTTTCACAAGGAGCCAAACAAACATACGGGCGGCAGCAACAAATAAATAAAGACAATTTGAATGGAGGGACCGGGGGAATGGCATCGTTTGGCTAAGAATAGAAACCTAGGGGAACAGGCACTTGTTGAAAATGAAACGAGACGGAGAGGGAGAGGGAGAGCGAGAGGCAAGATAGTCGGCAATGCCATGACCTCTCATACATTTCCCAGGAAAATCCCATTCAATCCATCCATTGCATGTCTTAAATTCCGGAAAATTACTACAAATAATCCAGCAGATCTTGGAGGAATTTCCATTTATAGTATTTACCTTGATTTCTTTTCGGCTGCCTCTACGATTGATGATCCATTTATGTCGCCGTTCTTCTGGCTGTTGGGTTTAACATATTAATTTATTGAATTGAATTAAAACGCGAACTAAACGGAGTATTTGAAAGAAATTAATTATGCTGTATTAGATGTTAGGTTATTGTTCTTCGCGATGAAGCCACCACACACTTTTTGCACTTTGATCTGCTTTTTAATATTTGTTCACTTAATTCTCGCCTCTTTTCGTGTTTATTTTTGACTTTTGTTCATTGGATTTGCAGCCCTGTGTTTTTTGTTTAATTTTACGCTTGTTTTGCTTTGTTTTGGTTGATCTTGCTTTTTAATAACTTAAATGCAATTTGTTCTAATTAATTTATATGATATGTTGAATTAATTGCATTTTACTTTCGTAATATATTTGGACTCTATTTCAGTCTATTTGAGCTTTGTTTACTATTATGTAATTAATTATCAATTAGTTTATTAAGAATAAAGTTATTTAAATTTGAATTTGAAAATATTTCAAATATAGAAGATTCTCATAATAATTCGAAAGTTTTGTTTAGTGTCTCTAGGCTTTTGTCTTAAAAAAGGTCTCCGTGCTGAAATGAAAAAATGTTAAAGAGCAGTTAATGAGTAAGTCGAAAATTCTATTTATGCTAGTGCAGTTTACACAAGAGAGAACGCTATAGTCGAGTTTCCCGACTATCTGATACCCGTTACTCAGCTAGTGGAAGTGCCAAAGAGAGTCTTCAACACTGACAGTTTTTGGCGGTTTGTGTGCGTTAGAGTGGGATAGAAACCAGATCGACTCGGCTATTGATCCTGATCAAGAATATATACACTTTATATGGTCAGAAACGCTTTTCAACTAATCAAGTATACCCTTTTACTCTACGAGTAACGGGTATAAGAATAATAATAATATTAATATTTATTATATTGGCGACGACTGAAGGGAACGATTTCTCGATTCCATCAAATTTTATCATCTGTATTCCATTTTATTGCTTGACTGCATGACCCAAAGACAAAGAAAGAGACGGCAGAGTGTGAAAGAGACGCCGCGATCGTTACCGTCTTCCATTGAATTATGCTGCAATAAATTTCACCTCATAAGCCAATAATGACGAAAACTTTTGTGTTGCACATTTCGTGCCATGCGGCTGCCCTACTCCTGCCACACACCCCACCCCTACCCTTTCCACCTCATCACGCCGTACCGCCCACAAGCCCCGTCTCTGTCGCACTCATTTGCTCTTCCTTTTGTGCCGCCTGCCTGCATAACAATGTCCTACATTCCCAACACGTACCATCGACAAGAACAACAACAACAACAGCAACTTCGGATGCTATTAAACAAGCGAGCAGAGGGGCGTGGCACCAGCCCACTGCCACCGCCCACCGTCCATCCGCAGTGCGAGCGAGATAGACTAATGCGAAAGCTGCATACGAAACGTAACGAAAATTCAAAGCCCAAAGTTATTGAGACAGAAGAGTGGCGGAGAAGTGGAAAATCGGGCTTGTCAGACTTGTCGGTGTATATATGTATATATACACATATATACATATATATATGGACATATATACACAAGATATATGCATATGCAAGCTATATATGTATGTATGTATATCTGTGCACCAGTGCATTTACCCACATGCATATGCGGGCCGTGATTAAAGCCAACTTAAAGCGAAACTGCGAAAGGCAAGCGAAAAGTTGGTCAGAGATAGCGCAAAAGGAGCGGCAGAGAAAAGATAAAATATGTGCAAAAGATTCACTGGGGAAAATAGAGTTTAAAACTCGAAAAGAACATTGTGGAAAAAGAGCCACACTAATATGAGTTCTATTGTTGACTTAATCATTTTAAAATAACTTTATCTTTGCAAGTATTTAGTGCTAATTTTATTTGTTTTAAACGCACAGTTTACCTACTGATCATTACACTATTTGTTCTGCTTTTCTCCTTTTCTGTAACTTCTAATCTAATATTATATTTTAAGGTCTTCACTCTTCGATGCTTTTCATGTGCTCATTTTAAAGAAACATTTATTGGAGAAAATAGTGTTGCAACATTTCTTGCATTGTGTTAGCAAAGACATTCCCGATCCATCTGCAAAGTAACTGCATAATATAAGCACACACCCTTGCCAATCCCCCTTGTTTGGTGTACGGTCTAGTACAGTTAAGTAGTTACTGTATACGATGAGGCCAGCACAAACATTTCCGGGCTGCTTTCGATTTCAAGACAAAGCCAAAAGTCGAACTTCTTCGGGGCCAAAAGGGGTTGAGTTGGGACTTCTCCGCCGTCATCGCCAGCTCTGAATCTCGGTCACGGGGCGAAAACTGGGGATGGCTTCGGTGGAGAAGTCCTCTGTGCTGGGCGACATAAATTGACGGCGGTTCTATGTATGAAAGGGCATGCCATTAAATAAATATTCCGTAATGTGCCGTCTGTCTCCCTTTGCGAGTATGCCCCCCATCGCTGGGTTCCGAACTATGTATGTAATTAAATTTGGTGTTACTTGTCTGATTCAGTTAGTTTCACCAATTTACATATGGGTCCGGACATGAGAAGCGGCCCCATTTGCGCGATCCTTTCACGCGGTTTTGCCGGGTTTGTCGGGCTTTTCATTTGGACTTTGTGGAAGCCACTTGCAGAAGGTAATGAAGATGATTTTGCTGCTAAGAGTTTCGTTGGGCGACCTACTCGAAGTGAAAACAGCAGCTAGTGGATAGAATGTTGATGGTATTCAAGCGTGTAATAAACAGCGGATCATACTTCCTTTGCGAATGCATATCATATTCTTTATTCTTTTTATATTTTGTTGGTAATATAAAATTTATATTAATTTGGTATATTACAATTAAGGCACTTGTCCTAAAGCAACTATTTACTGCACTCTATCCATCCAATGGCATTTTGTACAACCATTAGCTGTCCTCTCCTTTAAGTGTACACGTTGCTTATTCTATTTTTAGATAGACAATTTTTCATCTTCATTCAAGTACTTTAACTAAGTTAGTGCATCGTTATGTACTCTCCTCTTTAGCCACCCATTTTCCTCGCTATTCATCGTCATCACGAGGCACGCTTATTCTCACTTATCGAAGCATACTTATGGGCGCAGGCGAAGCTTAAGTGCAACATTGTTGCTGTGGGCTTGCACGGAAAAATATTATACATTAACTTCCAAGAAACATGGATATGGCACGATTGCAACTAGTTTTATAATATATAGGGCATTAGCGCTGTCATTTGCTATATTTTTTTCTAGTATGTAGAAGAGATTTTCAACTTAAAGGTAAGAAATATTAAGAAAAATAAATCCACAGTCATTTCCTTGTTGCAGCTGACTCTTTCGCTATAAAATCACTTTTATTCGTACGTAAAATTTTTAGGTTTGACCCTAATACCTTTTCTGTCGGTCTGAAATCGAGAGCTGACTTATTTTCAAGTGTACCCTAGTTGGTGTTTTTGCTTGGCTAGTGTAAAAATAGTGTTTTTGTTGTTTTCTGTGCGCTGCCTCATTGCATTTTCGTTTTTGGGGGCATTCGCTTGATTATGTATATTTACCCTAACACATGGAGCAAGGATGGAGAGGGGGTCGCGGATAGTTGGCCTGTAATTGCTATTTACACTGGCACACTCACACACACACAGATACTCACTCTCACATCGAGCGAAGATCCTGGCGCAGACACATACACATACACACGAGCACATGCACAATTATGTTTGTGTGCCTGATTTGATGGCGATAGCAGGCCAGGCCAGAAACCAAATCAAAGCCAACAGCAAACAAATAAATACAAACACAAAGGAAGACTCACACACACACACACACACACACACAGATAGTCACCAACACAAAGGAGGCGAGAGAGAGCTGGCCGTGTGCATGTATGTATGCAAAATTTTGCAATGGTTTAATGCGCGACCTAAAGACCATTTAAACTAGGACAAATGAGGCCAGGCGCAGGACCCGAAAACCCAAAACCCAAAACCCAGAACCAACAATCCACAGCCCAAATCCGTAGCTGAAACTCAGATCACAATGGAAGGATATGTCGAGACGACAATAAAGGAAGTCACTTTTGTTTTCAGCCCGCATTATTCGCCATTATGCAGTGTGCTCCAGTGTGGATTTTTACCAGGCTTAAATCAAAAAAAGATAGCGACAAATATGCGACACTTTCGTCCATGTACATTCTCCCTGAATATCCTGCCATCTGATTTTTCGTACTGGGATGTTGTTTCCTTTTTCCTGCTCGTAAATTAGGTCAAGCGTAAAATGACAATAGCTAAAATGAAATCTATCAAAAGCGGACCACCTATTGGCTACCGAAAGTGCGGAAAAAATCAGAAGCAGTAACTGAAGTATTAGGCCCTCTCTGTTCCTATATATTATATTATACGTTCCGAAGAACAAAAGATTTTGGGAATTAAATTTATTAATCTTACAAGGCAAAATAAGAGTATCTATCGTAAGTGTATTTACATACAGATATAGCTCAAAATGGTTTATACAAATGATCGCTAAACAAGTATGCCCTTGATTACCCTGTACCGGAAAAGTTTGATTATGATTCCGACAATTTCTCTTCTGCTTGCCTGACCAATTGATGATGCTGGCTCCGAGTAAATTTATTTTATTTTAATTTATTTATAATATTTTTCATCAATTAGTTTTTCGGGCTTTTTCATACTTTATTTTATTTGGACTGCAGTCCTTGTTGTTCATTTCGTGTGTGACTGAGTTTTTACTGGCATGGCAATTTTCAGTTTATGGACATGATTTCCTCTGCGCCGTTTCTGCTTATATAAATAAATAAAGAGATGCAAAAACAAAATTGAAATGAAATTTCATATGTCATTATATTGCACAATTATTCCAATTGTTTTTTTGCTTTCAACTTTGCTTCGCCTGAATTTTTTTTACTCTATCGACCGTTTTTTGTTATTTCTGCATATTAAATGCGAAAGCGCCAGCATTTGCATTAATTTTTTGTGGCCATTTTGATGTTTTTCCTCCATTTTGATGATTTAATATGGCAAAATGTGCGGAACCAATTTGGAAACATACACATGTATGCATGGAAATAAAACCGAAGAGGGGAGAAAGCCCCTGACAATAATTATTTGTGATGGAGGAAGCCAAGTGGCCATTTCTTTGCGAAATTCTGAATAATTTTACGATTGAGCATTAATGGATGTGACAGCGTTGTTTTTAATATAACCAAATTGAACAAATAAAATGAAAATATGTTTAAGACTCGATGGGCAATTATTTTGCCCATTATTTTGGGAGTGAAGGATTTGTGCAGTTGTGTTTTAAATAATTTATCAATTATACCGAATGCCAATATATACGGAAAACTATTCAAAAGTTAACCAAATATACCAAATGGCTTTTTATTTATGAACACGCATTTTCAAACCCATTTTTTTACGATAGGGTGGTTTTCTTTTAAGTCTCTTAATGGACAATTACTCCTTCTTATTCCAAATATAAAAACAACAACATAACTTTGATCAGAATAATAAATCAAATTAATTTTTTTCTCTAGTCCCCCAATGGCATTGAACTAATTTTCCCGCAAACATAAAAGAACTTGTGTAATTCGCAGTAAAAGTCGAAACTCGTATATCAAAGGCCTAAGGCCCTCTAAAGTTAGCATAAGAACGATCTGGCCAATAGGATGGACCAAAGGCGATGGCTATGCATCCAAATTATTAATAGACCGTCAAAAAAAGACCGTTGAGATCGGGAGATGTTTTTCCCGCTGCGGTTCGCTGGGTTCTCAATGAGAGATGGCCAGGCAAAGATGCCGAAAGACATGAACAAATCATCAAATCAACTCGGCATTTATTTTAAAAATATTGTAACTTTTTCCCATTTCGCTTGAATGATTTTCGATTTTGTTTATGTTTGTCTAGCGACGGCAGCTGACGGCAGAGTTTGTTTACAAACTTGCTTAAATTACAAAAATGAAAGGGCTATAGACGGATGGGTTAGGAGTACAAAAATTTGCAGATTTACATATTGTTATTGTTAAGCATTAAAATAATAAAGAAATGGAATAATAGCACTTTTAACATTTTGCAATATAACTAATCATATAATTATAATTAAATATCTTAGAAAAGCAATTGCAATGATATATATTTAAAAACACATTAATGATGCAATACCAATAGATTCATATAAAAAGTATTTTTATCTGCTAAATGTACAATAACATTAAAATAATATTGTTGAACAAGCTAGATGGAATTTCCAATAAAATTTTTGCGTTTAAATTTCAGGCATTTAATTTAAGCCCACGGAAAAAAGCTTGTCGATGAGCCATTCGTTGCTTTTTTTGAAGTATTTTTGGCATATTTAATTATTCATTTGCTATTATTGAACAATTGATAAACAATTGCCTTTTCGCACTTCATCACTGGTATGGAATTCCCAGTGGAATTATTTGAATACATATGCCATGGCTAAGCAGAGAAAACATATAGTTTTCTCAATATTTATTTGTTTGAGATATTCTTTGATTTGCCGGTGAAATAGGTCATTCCGATCAGCGCGTATATCCAAAAAGCGGAAGTGTTCGGCCAAAAATTGGCCACAAATCAGCGGACTTAGCTCATAAAAAACACAAGACAAATACACAAAAAACAATGGGGGATAAACACTGTTGTACAATTTTCAATATATGCATATAGAATACGTGCATGAGGCAATATTTAGATTCACACACCTTGAGCCACTCACTCAGCCTCAAAGGCAGCCAATTTGGCTGCCTAGCATTTTGTCCGGTTTCCCAGTGATTACGGTGTTTTCTGCGTATGCTGCGTTGGTTTTTCCTTCGATTTTCACTGGCGTTTGGGGGATATTTCACTTGTCCAAAGTACAATACCCTGTTGCCGCTGTATATCTGGTTTTTCTATGCACACGCACTGCATATTGCCAGTTTTGTCGACTTTCTTTTAGCCTTACTTTGCAGTTGGACTTTCATTTGATTTTTGCGGCAGGCTCACACACAACACCGCACGTTGTTGTTCTCGCTGCTGTTTAGGGTTGTTTTTCGTTACATTTTATTTCATACATTTTGTTTTTATTTTGTATTTTTATATATAAAGACAGAGAGCACGTTAAAAAAATTTGCAAAAAAAATTCAATCGCTTGCACGCGTTGTAAGTTTGAAAAAATATAAGAAACAATATTATTGGGGAACGCCGCCAAACGCACGTGTGTGTGTGCGAGCGTGTTCGATTGACTGTGTGTGTGGTGTGTGCGAGCTGGTGTGTGTGCGTGCCAAGCACTAAGTGGGAATACTGCTCCAGCTTCCGTTTCCGCTTTGCACTGCACTTCCGTTCAGCTCCGTTCGTTCCGTTCCGTTCGGCGCTTCGATCTCGACACGACTCGACTTTTCTTCACGATTTCCATGTTTCAGTTTCAGTTCTGCTCTGCCCGCAGTCGGCGTCGCTATCGCGGTCGGCAGAGACGCCAGCTGTGGCGGTGGCAGCGGGAGAGTTAACGTCGGCGCTGCGGAGTTGCAACTTCTGGAGAGATTCGGTTCTCTCCAAAACTGCATTGCCTACGAACTTTGTCTAAAACTAGTGGCAATTTTTGAAATTATATTATAGATTTGGCTCAATTCCCTACATTAAACCGTATCCTTTCAAATATGATCAGGCCATTTTGAATGTAAAGAAGTATATTTCTGTTAAGCCCCTTATTTTAAATGGTTTTCAGCTCCACAATCTAAATTTTCGAAATAACAGCGAGTAAGAGAATTAAAACCCTATTTAAACAAAAATAGTTATTTAAGAAAAAACAAAGTTGTGAACAAAGTTTTTGCTCTGAATCTTTTAACTGCTCGCAGATTTACAGTATGCACACTTATAAAAATGGCGTAATATTTTGGTTCATTCGGTTGATTTATTCTCGTTTTTCACAAAAAAAGTTTTCGTTTAAATTTTCTGAGCCTACACATACTACTAATAATTTATCGAAATTGCTAAACGTAAAAACAAAATTATTTGAAATAATTTTCTAGTTCCCAAGTTTTACTAAATTTGCAACCAAACAAAATCTATTCAAAATAATTTAAATCATTGTAACTACAATATTTCATTTGAAAATCTTTTGATCTGGCTTCAATCAATGGTAATAATATTACGATTTTGGAAATGGAAAAACGCATTCTCCATTCTTATTGCCTGCCAAAATAAACCGGGAAGCGTCAAGAAACCCCCAAAAACTAGTAATCCCAAGTGTAGTTTTTCAAATCCTTCACACACACAACACACTGGCTCACACACACGCGGTGCAATAACGGTGTTACGGCTGCCAAAAAAAAAAGCCGCAAGAAGAGAGTAATGGAGAATTTGAATGAATGTGGATATGGATGTGTGGCAGGTGGAGAATATAGGAATGTGGGAAGAGCAAATCAAAACGCAGACCCGTGAACGTGTGCGAACACGCGGAAAAACAAATGCAAACTGTTTTTGCTGCAGGGAAATTCGGAAAAACGAAATTCAGCTGAAAAGCCGACGGCGACGCCGACGACGGCAGCGCAGCCGAAGCGCCGCCCGAAGTTGAGCCGAAGTCTTCGGCAGACAGACAATTGCGGTAAGCGTGCGTAAGCGAGAGCGGAAGGCCAAGCTGCTCGGCAGGAACACGAAGTGGCGCGATGCCACTTCGTGCCTCTCTGCCGACGTCTCTGCCGCGCTCTCTCCTGCGAGGGAGCAGAGCTTTCCGAAGAGTCGGTGCTGGAGAGATGGACGAGCTCCTGCTGCAGCTGTTTGTCTTCCTGTTGTGCGCTTGCTGCATTGCCATCAGTAATTGACAAATTGCCTACATTGAAGCGCTAATTTTTCAGCAAGAGAAAAAAGTGCGGCAAAGGGGGGAGTGGGATTGGTGAAAGTAAGACCAAATACAACAACTATAATCAGAAAAATCATTTTCACACATTTAACGATGAATCAATGTGAAGATTCTTAAATATATTTACTTTAGTATTGCATCAAGCCAAATAAAACTCGTAAACTATATTTGAAGCCCTTTAGGAAGTTTGAATACCATAGAAATTACAACATTTTGAAAAACGTGACTAACAATTGTATTGGGTTGTTTTTGAAATGCTTTAAGCAAAACCCACCAAAGAAATAGAAAAATACCAAATTGGAAAATTTTCTTGTTTTTTATAAATAAGTTATATTACAAGAACCCTAACAATATTATATCAAAAGGAGTTTCAGTTTAATTTAAAATTAAACGGTAATATGGAATTAGATATTTAATTTAAATAAAACATGTAAATTTTATTTTCATATTCTGAAATCCATCTCTGGCCGCTTGCAATTCGAGCATTTAGTGAAAAACTTAATATATGATAGGATGTGCAACAGAATCAAAAAGCTGCCTGCTAACATTTTGTCCTTTCACATTTTGCCCCAGTTAACATTAGCCGCCTAACAGAGATCGCTCCCAACTGCAGCACTGTTAGCGTCGGCAGCGCTGTCGACGTCTCTAGCGACGTTGGCCGAAAAAAACTCGTTTTTGTGTCTGTGCAGAAGGCATTCACACCGAAAAGTTTTCGCCGCTTTTCCGTCGCTTTTCGTGCTGCACGTGCTTTTCACGTTTTCAAGCCGAGCATCCCCTCTCTCTCTTTCCCTCGACCCCCGCTCCACCCCTGGCCATCTTTCGCCCTTTGTGGGGTTTTTGGCCTGCCGGTTTTGCCATTTTGCGGTTAACAAAAATATTGCATATTAATGTGGGCATATTCATGGACAAATGTTTTAAATTTAAGCGTATAAATACTACAAATTTTCTTAGGTCCGGAAAACCGAAGGCTTATCACAAAACTAAGTGCAAACTATACTGTGCTGTATTTCTTATATCAAAATTTAATTCCCTTAATAGCCATATTTTTAAATATATCTATTAATTTAATATTGCCGGAGAAAAAATATAACGTTTTATTATCGGTAATTTCCAAATGAAAATCGGAAATTCAACGTGCATATTAAATAAACCTTTATAGCAGGACCTAATTTCAAGAATATTGGATCTTTTAAATCGCTGTGCAACTACACGTTTGTAGCCACCTCCTGGGGGTAAATCTTGTTTAATGTTCTAGTTACTAAAGAAACTTCAACCAAACTGAGGCACCGCAAAAAAAAACTAAACAATTCAGGAAATACGCGAAATGATTTTGAATTGAGTTTAAAAAATGCACCAACAAACAGAATCTCCCACAAACACAAGCACTAACACATACACACACACCTGAACATTTACAAAAAAAACACAAAAGGCATTGCTGGCTGTTGTTTCTGCTTTATTTAGGTGATGCAATCGAATGCGGCATTCCACCCACACACACACACACGGAGTTTCGCACACACATGCATACATAGACACACAAGCACTCTAAAATGTTTTTTGTTGTTTACTGTTACGCGAAGTTTTCCACTTTTCTTTTTGTGTTGATTTTAGCACGAATTTTCGAGGTGAAAAGCGGCGCGTGTTAATGCACCACTTCCTGTTGGGCTACTGTACCGTTATTATTTTGTGTGGCATGCCGGCAAAAGAACGGCACTTCTCTCGCACACGCTCTCTCTTTCTCTCTCTCTGACTCTCCGTTGGCGATTTTTACCCGCTCGCAGTTCGCTCAGCAAAGCCGCATTTCGCCGACGTGCAGCCGGAAAACTGCAATGTGCAAAACTCCGGGCATGCGATTTGAAAATTGTGTCGTCAGCTTGACACAATTTTCCAGAAAATGCGCCTGGAATGGAGCGGGGGATAGCCAGCCGAAAACCAGTAACAAAAACGGGAGCAATCATATAGGGGTTATAGGGGTTTGCGGGTAACCGGGGCTAAGGGGGCATAGCTTTGCAGCGGCGCATTACGAGTTTTTCGGCTTCGGGAATCGGGAATCGCTATTCGCGATTCGGGATTCGTGATTCGGGATTCGGGATTTGGGACTCGGTTCTGCATTTGTTGATGTAGGTCTGGATTTTCAGGACACGTGTCCCCGGCGGTACTGCGTGCTCCTGTCCTGGGTGGTCCTGCGGCGGGTGGGCTTTATAATTGGCCGATTTTCGGTTTATCTCGAATCTTTTTAATTTTATTTGAAAATTCTACGGAATTATATCCGATACAGGTCTGCTTCATGGCGAGCTAAATATTTTAATCTGTTCCCACTATATATGTATGCATGTGTACGTGTGTGTGTGCGTGCGCGTGTGTGGGTAAGTCTGGCTGTACGCGTTTGGGTGTGTGTGTGCGTGTGAGTTCAATAGCATTTTGGGCTGGGAAATAAAAAATAAATAAAACCAAAAGTTTGCAGCTGCAGTGCAGTGAGAGAGAAAAAGACACGGCGAAAGGGAGAGAGAAAGGCGGAAGTGAGACAGGTAGCTTAACAGGCTGTTAACGCGTCGAGAGATTAAAGGCAAAGCTTTTAAGAGCCAAAACTAACGACCAAGAGATTAAATGGCCCTGCAAAGTGATCGCTTGCTCTTAGGCGATCTGAAAACACAATGCTCACTTTCAAAATTAAGCCAAGAAAACATTAACATTAAATGTCTTTACTGATCACATAATCAATGTGAAATAACCTATAAAAGGGCAAATAATAATAACAAAAAATACCATTATTAAGTTATTTTGATTCTTAAGTATTGGTCTATACCCCGTGTAAAATTTACATTAACCTACTGACAATGACGTCACTGACCTAGTTGGTCAAGCAGTAAATTTTAGAAAAATTAAAAGGGGTTGACATAGCGATAAGCACTGACAGGTAAAGTTACTTTTCACTCAATGACTCAATCAAATCACACATTGGAATGGAAACCACTCGATTATGCCCACTTTGTAGTGATCTATCGCTTAGGGTCCCCAACTAGGATTAGATAAGTAATCGGAAACGTTTTTGCATCATAAAGCGTGTAGTCGAGTATGTTTGAATTTGATTAGCTTTAGTAAGCGAAAGAAACTGACTATTTTTGACTGAGCGGTAAATAAATAAAATAAATATAATAAATAAATAAAATAAATAAATAATATTGTTGGGGTAATAAAAAAATCAGCAAGCTAACATAGTAATTAGATAATTAGATTAGATTACATAACAATTAAGTAAAGTGAAATGCATTTTGCATATGTAACCTATAAAGCATACTAATTGTTGAACTGACATGAACGACAAGAATTAAGCAAACGCTGCCTCGACTACCAGATACCTGTTACCCAGCTAACTAATTATAAATAAATATGCCTTCCGTCATCGATTGTGCGAGGTGGTATTGTAGAATATCATATGAACTTGAAAATTACAAAATGTTTATTTATTTTTAATACTTCACTTAACGCCTAGTCCCTTACTCCTCAATTCTTAAACTCCTCCGTAATAGGGCTGAACAGGTGCTATAAACTTAATGAATGTTATGCCTTGTAGATGAATGTAACGCCTTTAGTTTTTGGAGGTTCTTCATTTATTCATTCATTTCTTCTTCATTATTTCACTGGGAGTGGTTAGCTGCTTACCCAAATTCCCGTTGATTTCCGAAAATGATCTTTTGATCTTGGTATGGTCTTTATTAATTTATTTATTTGCATTACCGCATACTTATTTATTGTTTTATATTTGACATTTGTTTTTCCTTAAATGCACTTAAAATTACAACAAGATGGAATGCTATTGTTGATTATCTCGAATGTCAACCTGTTACTTACTTTTCAACAAGTCATGTATGCCCTATAATTATAAATAAGTAAATTAAGTCTTTATCAACACCTTTATAATACAGTTTTATTAAACTGTATTTTATTTTTAGGAAATAGACCAAAAAGACTTTTTTTTCAGCCTCTTAACGTCGCGGTTCGGGCGGTAAAAAAGACACAATTGAATAAGAAATTGTTTACAAAAAAGACAAGCCAACGTGGACAAGACGTAGTTTATATTTCCTTTGTAGTTTTAAAAATTTTAAGGATATTTAATCTTTAACACACAGTTTTTAAGTAATTTTGTCCCTTTGAATTAATTGCCTTGATCCAATGTTATAGATGTGGAAAAAAAATCCATTTCTGAGTTGCAAAACACTGTCTGAAATCGTAAAACTGCATATGTACATACCATACATTATGAATATAGTCTCTTAAAAGTTTCAAAAATTATATAACTCTGGCCGAAAATGGTTTTAAATAAATACTAACGTATTCCAGAAACTGAGGTCCAACTGAGGGAAATGTGATAGATTCAGGCGGCGCCGTGGAAGTGGCCTGGAAAGTGACGTGGATGTATACCGTTGTACTCCTTCACAACGATCTCCATATAAATGGGCTCTGTATGATCGTTGGTGAGGACGCGCAAGTCGTGATCGGTGAGTCGCATATAGTTTTTGCTTGTTAGCATAAAGTCGAGAGGATCGTGCGACTTTTGAAGTCCTCGGACCTTCATGATGGAGCTTCTGGTGATGTCTAGTCGTCGGTTGATTACGGTCATCATCACGTGGATGGGGCAAGGCAGATCTCTAGTGACCATCCACAGAGCGAGGGTGTCCTCGTCTTTTAGTCCATCGAACCGCACCTTTCTGCCTTCTACGCTACTCAGGCGATTCCTACTAATCATCACGAGCAGGGGCAAATGGGCGTCGAAATTGGCGTAGGCTTCTGGCAAACAGCTGTTCCGGGTTGGCATAAATCTGACGGCGGGCAGGGTGCAGGGCTTATTCCGGATGCCCCCGTAGCTCAGCACGGCCATGCACTCAGTCTTGCCCAGCTGGAAGGCCATGGGAGTGAAGACCATTAGCACCTGTTCGCCATTGAAAACCTCACGCAGCTCCTTGCCCGGCTCATCCAAATGGCGGGATACGACGTGTGCCAGTAGAGTGGCGTTCATCACAGCCGGACATTCGTCGTGTCCCAAAGGACACGCAAACTGCGCCGATTTAGTCAAGACCCTCTTGAAATCAATCCTCTGTTTGCGGAAGTGCTGGCGATATTGCTGATCCGAAGTGGCCTGCAGACACCGCAACTGGCTTATTCGAAACTCTATGTTCTGCATCCTTTCAGCGCGACTCAGCTTGTCGAACTCGGTCACAAAGAACTGTGTCCGCTCCAGGGACTCGTCCGAGTTCCTGAACAGCGGCAGTCCAGCACCGCCCGCGTCCAGGCGATCTATGGGCTGGAACTTTAGCTTCTCGGCCCGACTATAAAACCCGCCGATCCGTAGGTCTTGGTGGCGTTGGCCCCTTTTCAAGTGCGAATTCTTCCACGCCTCCGTGAAGGTATCGTTAGAACGCAGAGGCTCCATTGTCTCAAAATCGGACTCAACAATCGGGCTGATAGACTTCTTCTTCTTTTCTTTTTTTGGCTTTCTTTTTATTAGCTCCTCTAATAGAGGAGGTGCATCCCCAAACACCTCACTGTCACTTCCACGTAAATGGGACTCGAACGCCAAGGGTGTGGCTGCCTTGAGTTCTGAGCCTGCATGTAATCTTCTACATGTATTCGATTTACAATCTGGCCTACAAGGCAGCCAACGTGAAGATGATCCCTTGACCTTGGTACTTCCGGTTTTCTTATTAGATCTAGACGAATTCGGCTCACCCAAGTCTCTAAAATCGTTGTGCCATCTTTTTCTGGTCATTTCACTGCAGTCATGGACTTGACGATTTTCTGGACTTGCCGATTTCTTTTTGGCACCAAGAACTTTGCTTGAACTTTTAGCTGGTAATTTACCCCATTTATAAGATTGTTTTGGTAATTGAACGGACCCTTTGGATGGTACCTCATCAACTGGATTTTGGACTGCTGTTTTCTCTGTTGAACGAACGGAGCTTAGATCTGACTCAAAATGTGAACCGGGAGAACTCCTTGCTGTTTTTTTATTGGTACTTTTCCATGAAGATCGACTCTGGAACTTGGACGAATGATGATATAGCTCGATCGTGGAAAATTGATTTTCATGTTCCTCATCAAGTACTGCTTCCGTTTCCTCATCCAGTTCAGTTTTAGTTGGCATGTTTAGCATAGGCTTCAGTTTTGTGGATTTCCCCGGGAACAAAATCGAATCAGAAGTATTTTTTTTGGTGTTTCTGCATTCGTATGGATGACAATCAGCTCTATTCGAAAGATTTTTTTTAGGAACCCATTCAGTGTTCTTGGTCAAGCGCTCATCTAAAGCTTTCAATGAATGCAGCCCTTCAGCGTCAGCTCGATGGCCTCCCATGATTCTTCCCTCTAGTTCTTCATTTTTCTGGCATTCAATGGAGAAAAGCTCTAGGGAAGTGAGTGGAATTCCCAAGCACTCGAAATGTAGACTGCGCCGATACAAATCCACAAAGCCTATTCCTGAATGAGTGGTATCCTCAGAAGATTGCGATATTTCCTCCTCGGCTTGGGAATTTCCAGCGATTGCCCCGCCCAACTCACGCTCTGGTTTAGCTTCGAGCAAAGGAGGCGCTGGAAGGCAGAGGTTGGTCTCGATTTCGTTGACCAACTTCAAGTAACCATTGGCAAGGTTTTTCAGAACTCCCAACTCTAGGTAATATAGACAACATAGACTACACTCATATATAGATTCATTTGATATAGAACATACTCTGCGGTGTCTTTGCGGAGTTCCTAGGAGCCATAGCCTCACCGCCATCATCCTCCTCCTTCTCGCCATGCTGACCCTTCTCAAATTGAGAATCCCGACCTCCCTGGCGAATCGGGTTTTTTTCGATATGCGCTAGGGTCTTTTTCTCCGAGTAGCAGAACTTCTTTCCCATTTCATTTAAAATAATTTATAAACTTTATGAAAACTTGAAATTTTACCAGACTTTCTCATAAATCGAGCAAACAATTGCTTGCCATCTGATGGATTAAACAAACGAGCTACGATTGAAATTTGGTGCTTTCAATAAATATCGAATTCAAACTCGGTAATGGTTTTCAATAATTTACCCAAAATCGTGTCGCGACTGATAACATCTGTATATTGTTTCTAACGAATGCTTTTTATTTTACCTATATACATATACATATGCCACAAAACATTTTATTAGGTGCAAAACTTTTCTTCCTGGCAAATGGAATGGAATGTAAATATACTTTTTCTGTAAACGAACTACGTGGATCAGTATACAATGTTAACTTAAAGCCTTTCTTGGGACGCTCGTCCTAAAATATCACAATTTAATCAACATCTAGTGATATTTTTATAGCATCAAGATGAACTATATGTAACTATGTTGGGAAAACTTGCCAACACTCAAATATGTTTAACTACAAATACAAACCAAAGTGCGATTGAGGATTAATCAAATCTGATTTAGTTCGAGGAACGAAGCATTCTATTCTTTGAATACGAAGAATGAGCATTGCCACTCGATAGGCCAACAGTTTAGTGACTACTTTGGTATTGTGGTTGGTATGTGTCAGTGAATCACTCATCCGGCGCAGATTAAGGCCTTCGCGCCGAAGTTGCCGAGCCGTATAAACTTTATGGCAATCGAGGATCTCGAGTGTTCTTTTCACTTATCAACAAGCAAGGGAACAGGTGTTCCAGAAAAGAGCCGGTAGCCGATTTTATTGTGCCGTCGAGCTGTGCCAGCTGCTTTTGGGCCAATTCACCCTACGATAAGCCCAAGATACAAGCTCAGGTGTCTGCACAGGTGTAGTTTCAGGAAAGTGGTAACGTATAAAACTTTGGAGTAAGAATTATTGTGCACCTTTGCCAAGAGCATATAAAAAACTTTTGTTTTAAAACATTGTTTGGAAGCAATTATCTCGTTGCTAGCGCTTTTTACGCTTATGTTAGTATTAGTATAAACTATACTATCATCTCTAGAAAAAATAAATCAATTACTTATCTAAGTTTTAAGGCTATAAAGTAATTTTTGACTATAAAGTAATGTGGTAAATGTTTGTGCTTTCCAAGAAAGCTACCGTCTGGCTACTCTGCCATCCAAAGATGTGTGGTCCCAGGTGCTAAGCTCCAGAATTGACCTTTAATATCTAATCGTTTTTCGATCACCTGTCGCCATGTCATATCATATTAATCCGCGTGAAGATAAGGTTCCAGCATTCCCATTAAGTCTGCTTCAACACAATCCAAATGAATTCAGAAGCTTATCGCCTGATGATAAGGCCGGGGGAAAAAGTGGTGAAAGAAACCCAAAACGGCGGTAATCTAATCGGTGGGTACTCCACGCGATTTTCGATATAGTCTGCCCACCATTTAATGTGTTAATGGTCAGTGGATTGGGCTGGGTTTGCTTCAGTTAGTGGCGTGCTGCCGGCGCGAGTTGTTTTCACTCTCTACGAAGAGTAGAGTTCTCAAGATTTATTTATTTTTCTTTTTTTGTTGCTGTTAGTGTCGAAATGAAAGTGATTTTTGCCTTTGTATGGCTAATAGCCGAAGTTTGGTCGCAAAGCGCAGAGCTGGGATGCATTTGGTATGGACAGAGTCACATGGTAGGCCCTCATTGGGTGAATAAGGCCGATACGAATCCGGCAAGACCTCTGAATAATCCGACTGCGGAGGCTCTATTCGCCAAGCGATGTCCGCTGCTGTACAAGGAGTACAAGGGTGAGAGTGGCGAGGACGAGCTGAGTCTGTGCTGCGATGCTGCCCAAATCGATTCCATGGAGGCTGGATTATCGCAGGCAGATGGCGTCTTCTCCAGGTGTCCCACGTGCACTAGGAACATGGCCTTGACCGTGTGCGCCATGACCTGTGCCAAGAACCACACTCTCTTCTTGACCGCCTACAATGATATAAACGACGCAAATGAGGAATATGTGGAATACATCGACTATCGAATTACGGATGACACCGTATCGAGGATCTACAACAGCTGCATTGAGATACAGCACACCCAAACCGGACGTCCTGCCATGGATCTGGGCTGTGGCAGTTACAATGCCAAGACCTGCAGCTACCGGCGATGGTACGAGTTCATGGGCGACGTTACCGGCGACTACGTGCCATTCCAGATCAACTATAAGTGGTCGGAGGATGCGGAGGAGGGTACCAGTGAGATATACCTCGATCTGAGCCCTCTCAAGTGCGGCGAGAGTTACGAGGACAGCTATGCGTGCGCCTGCATCGACTGCGAGGAGTCCTGCCCGTTGACGGATCCTCCCACGAGTCACGAGGAACTGTGGAAGATCGCTGGACTGTACGGGGTCACCTTCATCCTGGCCTTGATCATCGCCTGCGCCCTGTCCATATTTATTTTCTGGGGTGCCTATGGAAAGCGATCGGCTGTCAGTGTCTGCATGCCCACCCTCTTCGGGGAGTTCTTCTACCATGGCTTCCGCATCTGGGGCACCTTCTGTGCCAAGTACCCGGTTTTGGTCCTGGCCCTCTGTTCCTGGGCCATCGCTGGACTGTCCTATGGCATTCGGTACATGAGCATCACCACGGATCCCGTGGAATTGTGGGCGAGCGAGCAGAGTCAGACGAGGATTGAGAAGGACTACTTCGATCTGCACTTCGGCCCGTTCTATCGCACCAATCAGATTTTCATAAGGGCCGTCAATCAGACATATGTAAGTTGCATATATCCTCCTACTTCATCTGAAGTAAAGAAGGAATCGCTTGAAGCGTAACTTCAGTGTTCAAAAGTCTTCCTAAAAACCGATCAAAACCGATCTTCGAAACTCTTTAAAGTTCACCCACGACGCTCCCAGCGGTTTGCTGAACTTTGGTCCAGCCTTCGAGTATAACTTCCTGAAGGAAGTCTTTGAACTGCAGGACTCCATTATGAAATTGGGTATGGCGGATAACGAGGGCCTCGATAAGATCTGCTATGCCCCTGTGTTAATGGCTGGCGAAACGCCCACAGTCGAGCGTTGTGCTATCCAGTCGGTCTATGGATATTTCCAGCACGATATGGATCGATTTGAGAACTCCTATGTTGATGGCAACAACTACACCATTAACTACCTCAATCAAATGGAGGATTGTCTTCGGTAAGCAAGATGTTTCTTCAATTATACTATTCAATTTAAAAGTAAATATGTTTAATTTGGGTCAACTAACATATGATATATACCATTTCACGTTTTTAGTGTCCCCATGATGGAGGATTGCTTTGGAACATTTGGCGGACCCATCGAGCCCGGCATTGCGGTGGGTGGCATGCCCAAGGTGGCGGTGGGTGAGGACCCCGACTACATGCTGGCCACCGGACTTGTGATCACCTTTTTGGGTCGGAACTCCAACGACGAGTCCAAGCTGGAGCCGAATATGAAGTGGGAGAAGCTATTCGTTGACTTTTTGCGGGACTACAAGAGCGATCGACTGGACATTGCCTACATGGCCGAGAGATCCATCCAGGATGCAATAGTGGAGTTATCCGAGGGAGAAGTGGGCACAGTGGTCATCAGCTATGTGGTGATGTTCGTTTACGTGGCCATAGCTTTGGGTCACATTCGCAGCTGTCGGGGATTCCTCAGGGAGTCACGAATAATGCTGGCCATTGGAGGCATAGTCATTGTCTTGGCCTCGGTGGTGTGCAGTTTGGGTTTCTGGGGCTATCTCGACGTAACCACCACAATGCTGGCGATCGAAGTGATTCCGTTTTTGGTGCTCGCCGTGGGAGTGGATAACATCTTTATAATGGTGCATACATACCAGAGACTGGACCATTCCAAATTTGAGAGCACACATGAGGCGATTGGAGAGGCCATTGGCCAGGTAGGTCCATCGATCCTCCAGACGGCGGGCAGCGAAATGGCCTGCTTTGCCATCGGCTGTATATCGGATATGCCGGCTGTGAAAACCTTTGCCATGTATGCCGCCATCGCCATTCTCCTGGACTTTCTGCTCCAGATCACCGCATTTGTGGCCCTGATGGCCATCGATGAGAAGCGTTACATGGACGGACGACTGGACATGTTGTGCTGCGTGAGGGGCGGTAAAAGGAAGACGAGGGACGTGGAGGGCGTGGATAGACCCAAGGAGGTCGGCCTACTGGAGACCATGTTTAAGAACTTTTATTCTCCCTTCCTGCTGTCCAAGTAAGTTGATGCGTTCAGAAGCGGTCAGAAAGCGTTAGTGCATACAAATTATGTTACAAAATCGTATCCCTGGGCACCCATTTCTATACTAACTTACTTCTTACTACCATTTCAGGCCCGTCAAGGTGTCCGTGCTGCTGATCTTCACCGTGATTACATGTCTATCGCTGATGGTGACGCCCTCCATTGAGAAGGGCCTCGATCAAGAGATGTCCATGCCGAAGAACTCCCATGTGGTCAAGTATTTCCGCTACATGGTCGACCTGCTGACGATGGGTGCTCCGGTCTACTGGGTCCTCAAGCCCGGACTCAACTACGCCGAGCCGCTGCAGCAGAATCTCATATGCGGCGGAGTCGAGTGCAATAACAACTCACTGTCCGTCCAGCTGTACACGCAGTCGCGGTACCCGGAAATCACGGCATTGATCCGACCGGCCTCATCCTGGCTGGATGACTACATCGATTGGCTGGCCATCAGCGATTGCTGCAAGTACAACATCACCACCGGCGGATTCTGTTCCAGCAGTGAGTATCCATTGGTATTACAAGAAA
Organism: Drosophila santomea; assembly: GCF_016746245.2. Lineage (NCBI taxonomy): Eukaryota > Metazoa > Arthropoda > Insecta > Diptera > Drosophilidae > Drosophila > Drosophila santomea. The sequence goes on from NC_053021.2 coordinate 20,372,945, forward strand.
AATGCACATTCACCTATTATCAGCAATTCATATTATAAGTGATTGAATGACCATTAATGAATTAATGAAAGTGTTTAGTTTGCAGGTGGTTCTTTGATACCATATGTTTTCACAGAATATATTTAATGGGTTATAAACAACTTAGAACTGATAAGATTGTCATTTCTAGACTCAAAGAGTGAAGACTGCCTGCCCTGTGAACGCGGATTTACTGAGAATGGCCTAAGACCAGATGCCGAAACCTTCAACAAGTACATTCCCTACTTCCTATTCGATCTGCCAGATGCCGAGTGTGCCAAGGCTGGTAGAGCTTCATACGCAGATGTGAGTACTATCATAATTAGAAAACCATATACCATATACCATATACCATTCTATGCCTTGGAGGTGAATATAATTGAATAAAATGTCGAATTTTTTCAAGGCCGTGATCTACACCATCGACGATGTGGGAATGTCCACCGTACAGGACACCTACTTCATGCAATACTCCACAACATCGACCACCTCGGAAGAATTCTACTCCCAGCTGCGCGAAGTTCGAAGGATTGCAGGTGAAATAAACGCGATGTTCGAAGAGAATGGCGTGGATGCGGAGATATTCCCCTACTGTGTGTTCTACATCTACTACGAGCAGTACCTGACGATCTGGGAGGATGCCATGTTTTCGCTGGGAATGTCCTTGGTGGCCATATTCTTGGTCACCCTATTGGTAACCGGCCTGGACATCACATCTACGTTCATCGTACTCTTCATGGTTATCTGCATATTGATCAATATGCTGGGCATGATGTGGGCGTGGAGCATTAATCTGAATGCCATATCGCTGGTGAATCTGGTGGTTTGCGTGGGCATTGGAGTGGAGTTTGTGGCCCATATTGTGAGGTCCTTTAAAAGGGCGGAAGGAACTGCCCAGGAGCGGGCTCGTCACTCCCTAAATGTAACTGGCAGCAGTGTCCTGTCGGGCATAACTCTCACCAAGTTCGCGGGCATCGTTGTCCTGGGCTTCTCCAATTCGCAGATCTTCCAAGTCTTCTACTTCCGGATGTATCTGGGCATTGTCCTGATTGGAGCCGCCCACGGCTTGATCCTGTTGCCGGTTCTCCTCAGTCTCCTGGGTCCAAATAAGTTGGCCGGAAGCTCAAATGCCGATCCCGTGACATCCAGCACCATCACAGTCTACTGATCGGATCCCAAAAAGGAAATAATTATATAAATATGTGTTTAGTCAGTAAGGTGTGCCTGCCAGTGTGTGTCTGAAATCTTTTGTATGCCTGCCTAAAACGGTCTGATTTTTCCATTAACCATGAGCTTTTAATGTAAAAATAAATCGAACAAATACGACAAAAAAAAGACAAAAAAAATGGACTATTTAACGTATCTTTATGTACGAAAACAATTTTCGTATTATTTTTTTTAGTTCAATATTAAACACAGACATAATATTTAAGTAAATAAAGTTTTCGATGAAGTTAGGTGAACACAATTTGCCATTCGAAACCTACAGCCAAAACCAGTCACTTAATCCAGCCTTGAGTTCGTGGAAGTAGAGTTAACCCATTCTTATTTTCCATTTTTACGTATATTTATAAAGATAATTTCTCCTTTCCAACGTACATTTGGCCCAAGACAATTAACAGTTGGGGGTTGAGCCTTTTGCCCATTGCCCATTGTTTATCGCCGTCGCACCTTTGCGTTTTATGGCGTAAAGCGACCAACTGCCGCGTGCGGCGTCAAAACAATAAACAAAAAGTCGCACAACCCAACGATTTCCCGGCCCCGGGCCCGGGCTTCTGGCCAACCCCTGTTTATCCTGACTCCTTGGTGCCCTCGTCTCTCGTCTCTCGTCTCTGGTTCTGGACTTCCGGAATACACAAAACGTCTTACGCCTTTTGGGCAGAAGTTTAACTTCACTTCAGATTTTTTAATGATATTTCCTAGTCGCTTTGGGAGAAGCCCGGGTGCTCTACTCAGTTTACGATTGCCTAACAGTTTCGCAGGACTACAAATGATTGTGTTGAAATTATTCATTTTTATACCTATCCCATTACCAATTCAAAGCCTTGAAAATATTTTAACCCGAAAAGTACTACTATACCAGTTATATGTACCAGCTATTTGAATAAAGCATCATTCGTCAGTTGAGATGCAACCATCTCACTTGAGATGGCCATCCCAAGGTGAACCCGTTGGTGTAGGGAACTCACTGAGTCGTCGAGACTGCAATGGGCGAATGGAGTAAGTTTTCCTGAGGATGGCTTCCTTGTTTTTAACTGTTCTCGCCGCATGCTGGCCATTCGAGTGTTCTGCGGCTTATGGAAACCAGACACACACAGAGAAAAGCTGAAGGAAAATCGCTTAACCCTCAAAATGAGTCGAGTGTTTTTAATTAAAATTAATAAAGTTTAGAGTGTTGTTCCGCATCGCATGCACCGTGGTCAGTAAGCCAAGCAATTTGGGGTTGCTGTTCCAGCCTCTGCTGCTTTTCCAGATTTTCTCGCCCTCAATCATAATCACCTAATGAGAAATGTGTGCGGCATTAAGATTCATGCCTCATCGAGTCGCCGGCACTTCAAACGGCCGACAATTGAAAGGCATAATTATAAATGTATCAACTAATGCATATGGCAAAATCAATTAGCAATTACCAGCACACTCGCATCAACAGATGAAGTGCAAATTGAGTTGTCCGTGTAAGAGTGTGAGTGGTGTGTGGTGTGTGGTGTGCGGTGTGTGTTTGCACTCGTATTTTCCCATATTTCCATTGCTGCCTGTACGTGTGTGTGCGTGTTTGTTTTCGTGTGTGGGTGGGAATGTTTTTCATCCTCTACTTAATTGCCATTCAAAGTGCTTTAACAATGCCAAGTGCTAATGCCAAAAATGAACACAATGAGCTGGAACATCTCGGCCAGAAAATAAACACGTGAATGGCGCCCATCGAATGCCCAAATAATCTTTGAGTATTTTTGGAGGCGTAAAGCAGGACAAGTGCGATTGAGTTCGTAAACTGTGAATTTTAAGTGTACTTCATACCGAGGAGTCGATGTATGAATTGAATGTATGAATTCTTATTTTACCATTAAAAATACCCCTCTAGTGTATTTTGTTATTATAGGAAACAATGTGTTGCACTTATTTGTAACTTCAACCATAATAAATAAATGGGATATCTATTAATTTATTTTTAATATAAATATTTATTTAAATATATATCTCCAAAGGGCCCTTCATGGGCCATGTGTGTGATCTCTGTGGAGAACTGGAGACGGAAAGGAAAACACATAAGCGGCATGCAGATGAATTATCCATTAGAAGCATCTTTGCAGACTCACATAAATCATGCGTGTGAGCAGACAACACATTTCGCACAGAAATTGAGGCGAATCAACGAATTAATGTGGCAAGTGTGGCAATAAAAATTTAAATTAATTGATTTTGCGCTGGCTGCGGCATGTGCAAAGGCCCCAAAATGCAAAAGCGAAACAGAACAGATCTTCGCTATTTTCGCACGATTTGTGGCCAATTTAGGCGGCTTGGCATAGGTCGTAAAAGGCCAAAAGGCCAAAAGCCAGGACTCTTAACCAGGTCATAACTCACGTGCCGCCAGGGAAGGCATTAAAATAAAATTTGCGCATATTTATTAATCGGTTATTGGATGCGTGGAAAGGCCGGAAAAGCGTATTTATCTGTATCTCCGTATCTGCAATCTGCCCATAAAACCGGCGGTCAAACAAAAACCCGATTTCCAAAAGGGAAACTCACTTGGCTGCCCTTGGGGATTTCCTTTCATTTTCAATATTTTTTGTGGCACTTTGAATAATGCGTTTTTTAATTAGTTGGGGAATTTCGGGATTCGTTCAAGAGTGAAACGGAAATTGGACTGAGATAAGTGGTGGTTTTTTCTGTTCTGCCCTTTTCTGTTCTGTTCTGTTCTGTGTTTTTATTTCAATGAATTTACACTTTACAACGGGCAAGCAAATGGATTGAATTAAGGCAAATACTTGAAACTATTATTTACAATATTTTTAATTGAGTCAAAGTGTCAGGATGACATATTCATCTTCTGCTTTCATCCAGAATGGTGGAAACTTTTCAATTATTATCCAATTAGCAGTTGTATTTGCTTTGGATTATACACTTTATTGCATTTCCATACTCGTAGTTGTCCATTTTTTGCCTAATTAATGCAATCAACCGGAGGAGCAAAGTCAGTTGTTGCATTTGGGTCAAATGACAAGGCCTAAGCCGGACTAAGCCGGAATTTCTGGCTGGTCGCCGTCTAATATTGGTTTTTAATACAAATTAATTACAAAAGAGGAAATTCAATTTTTAGCAGTTGCCAATCTGCCACAGCCATACGTAAAAAAGTTAATTAAAGCCGAGCGCGAGAGCACACACATAAATACACGGCCACATTTTCAATGATGGAGATGGAATATTTAATTTATTCATTCGCTGACATAAGCCCGGGTTCGGCTTGGGACGATGAACTATGGACCGTGGGACGATGGCTAACCTGGCCGTAGTCCACAGACGAATCAGTAATTTATAAACGTGCTTATAAGCCGCAATCCAATTCGCAATTCGCAATTCGCGTTTTGGCTAAAATTACACTTGCAGCAGGCCAAAAACCCATTTTCAACAGTTTTCCCCACACCCCCACACCCCCAGCCATCCAAGCACCCCTCTGCACTTTAGCCCATTTTAGCCCATTTTAGCCCGTTTTAGCCTATTTTAGTTTTTCACTAGCCAGAAAGTTATCAACACTGACAAAACTCACAACTGGCCAACTGGCCAACTGGCCATGGCCATGGCCGTGGAATTGGCCCAGAGAAAAGGGGGCTGGCTGGTTAGAGCCAGTCCAAGGGGTTTTGGCCAGACTGAGAGCTAAAACTGAAACTAGCAAACTGAAACTGAAGCTGAAACTGAAGCCAAGCGAAAGCGCGTGAGCGAATGAGCTCGGTTTCCATTTTTTTTTGCAACTAGTCCTGTTTTTATTTTTGCCTCTAAAATTAAATTGGAAATTCATAAACGCTTAACCCTAAGCAGCATAATTAAAATTATAAATAGATATAATTCATTAGGAATGGGCTTAGGACAATAGCAAATAATATGTAGAGTTTGTTACATATCTAAATTATTAAAAATAATTAGCAAATGCTAAAATACAAGTTGGAACTAAAGCTGCTGCAGCTTTAAATGAATGCATAAATGATTTTAAAAATTTCAAACGCCCTAGGAATGCAAGAAAAATGCAAGAAAGCCCTTTCATCATTTCAAATTTGTGGTAAATGTTTGCTGGATTTCCTTGTGGCCGGCAGTGGAGGAGTGACAGGCCAATAACAGAAATCAAACAAATTACTGCAGATTAAATACAAGCTGAGATGACACCGCTGCCTCAGTGGGTTAATGTTGTGCGAATGTGTGTGTGCGTGGGTGTGTGTATGTGTGGGGGCTGCGATTGTGTGGGTGTGACAGCAATTTCCAACTAAATTATAACAACAACCTCAACAAATGCGCACAGTTTTGAGAAATTTCATGCAAAATGCAGGAGCCAGGACGCAGGACATGCCGCAAAAAGTGGCAGCAACAAAGGCATCAGCATCAGCAGCTGGTTGCATTAAATGGCGCACGTTTTCCACACCGAACTCCCCCCGCTCCCCAAAAAAACGTTTCCCCGATTTTGCCGCAACCCGCCTCCATCCACCGAACATAACGAAAATGTCAAACACACATTTGACCAACACATGGAAAAGCCTGCACAGCATGAGTTCAACAGCAGTCCGGAAAATGCCCCACCATCTCTAACTGCGCTGTCGTCAGCTGGTGAAAACTGGTGGAAAATCATGATGAGGGAGGGGGTGGTGTGTGATGTTGTGTGGTGGCTTATAAATGCCATGCAAAATGGCAGCCAAGATGGCAATGCAGCTATCGATTGATTGGCCTTCGATAGATCGCAACACGCAAGATAGTAACTTTTAATTAATTTTTTCACCCCACAATGAAATGCGAGTGAACCGAACCCACGAATGTGTGCGAGAATAAAAACTATACAAATTATAATTATTTTGTTGTGCTGCCACGAAGCGCTAGATAATCCAATTAATGGCATGGTAAACACTGAGAGACACGTACGGATGCACATACAGCACGGGCTACGGAGTTGTTCCCGGATGTGGCAAATACTGTCAGTATTTCAGATGTTGGAAAAATCTTTGCCTTACTATAAAAGTCAACAGTACCACAGGTATCGTCTAAGTTGAAAAATCATTTATTTACAAATGTCGTATTTCATTTACTTTACATTTCATAAAATTAGTTATTGTTAATTACATATTTTGTTTTCTAGACTGATTCAGCTTCGCTGATGCGTTCGTTTTGTGGAATGCGGCCGAGCAAGGATAATTTTTACTGGCTTATGGCCAGCCACTGTTCAATTAAAATCATGGCCAATGATATCAATGAAAAGCACTGAGAGCACTGATTGCGGTGAGTGCGGCTCTTATCCCTGGGCCACTGATGTTTGGGCCTCCACCTCCATTGCCACCTCCACCACCCGCTTTTCCCCTTTTTCTGAGCACTTTTATGGCCCCGTGAAGACGAAGGAGGCATCCCCTTGTGATTTATCACAAAGCAGCAGCAGAAGCAGCAGAACCGTTTGGCAACAAGAAGGAAACCTCAGCCTGGGGAGCATTTGCTTATCTACGCTGCTGTTTGCCGCCCAACATTTTCCCACCCCCCCACTGACACTCCATGTTTTCTTTCAGTGCTGCGTTGTTTATCGTAATTATGAATCTTTGCTATCCGAAAAGCGCTGCTCAGCTCCGCTGTGCGCTCATGTGTGTGTGTCTGCGTTAAATCAAAATAGTTGATTTCCTTTACGCCTGTCTATGTATCTCCCCCCGGATTTTCCGCTTCGAGATTGGAGCGGGAAAGTGACGAAAGCGAAGGAAACACGCAACCGGGCAACTATTTTTGATATGGCACAAATTATGACGCTCTTTTGTTGCTGCTGCCCCTTTATTCTTTTTGTTACATAACATTTTCTTTCTGGTGGTTGGTGGTTTCGCCACTGTGGTTGCCCACTAAAATCTTGGCCGAACGTTAATAGTGTTGACTTGGCTAGATCCACTTAAGTTGCCCCTAATGAACAGGCCGCATTTCAAGGTAGGCGCAATGTTGATTGCCTATCTTTTTCTCACTGGCAAGTTCATTAAGTAATGGTTCATTTAAACTACATACGTTTATTAAACATGCTGTACCATCCTTTTTGGGCTTTCAAGGGGAATTACCATGCCGAAAATGTGTAATGCCTACTTTTGGGCTGACATGCACAAGTGAATACGAGCCTATACATTTTCGGGGCGATCTGCGGCATATGCAGTGCCAGGGCATAAACTTCCATTCACGTCCATCAATGTCCATCATGGGCGAGTGCAAAAAGGCTATAGTAATATGTGCTGGCAGCACCTGCACATTAAATCACACTTTTTCCCCCCTCCAGGCGCCTGCAGGCCATTCCCAATGCCACGCCCCTTAATTAATAATCACACCACCGCATCCACCAAGGAGGGCAGACAATTCGTCATAAATCTTTGACTGGCGAGCCCGGCGTTTAATCAGCTGAGGCAGGTGGTCCACATCCAGGTGAGTGTGGGAATCTGCGGGAATCCTGCTGCATAAACATGCTCTCGAACAAGTTTAATAACTTTGGGAGCCTTTGTATTTTGCGGGGGTCCATCCTGGCGAGGCTTAACCCCCTGTTGCCCACTGTTGCACGTTTAGGTGATGTGGCTCCTCTGGATATTTTGACTGTGGCGAGCAGGGCATACTTTGAGCCCGGATTTTCACTCGGAGCCTCTGATTTTACTCTTTCCATTTGAAAATGGTAAACGTTTAATCAGCCTATAAAGCACAGCTCAATGTTCATTAAATACGATTTAAACGTATGCATATGGACGAAAGTTCAAAAAACATATTTTCCATATTTTATTTCAGAAGTGCCTTTTTCTATTTTTCATCCACCTGTTATTGCAATTTTCCGTATATTGAATAGAAAATGATTTTTGGCTTAGATCGTAGGGCAGCAAATTGTCTGTTAGTTTCCTTGGCCATTTCAGTAGCTCGATTTTAGTTGCCACCTCGACTCTGATTTTTATCGCTATAATAAAGTTTCAGGCCGTTTATGCTGCCAGCTGCCAAACATTGATGTTGCTGCTGCTGTTGCGGAAATTTTGTTAAAAACTTTTTCGTCAATTCCACGGCGAGTTCCTCTATGGATCCTCACCACCGTTTATCCCATCCTGACCGAGCAATGTTATGGGGCATTTGAGGCGCTATTGATGCACGTCTTTCCAGTCTATTACTATCAGCACTTTTTCACTTTGGCGCATTTCGTTTTTCCTGGTTTTTATACCCATCATATACTCGGCATTCAAGGAAGCATTGTACTTTCAGCAAGAAAACAGCATGGCTTAGGTATTGCATTCGCTTAAAACAAACAAAAACTTATAGAATATGCCAAGATAACAAGGATGTTAATACACAGAAAATATATTAAGCTCTAATTAAAAGCACTGAACTGGGCTCTTTTTTTAAACCTATAGATTTCATTAATTGAATTAAAAAACGCAAACTTAATAAACTTTCTTTTGTTTGACCATTTTACAGAAATAAAACTATTCTTCCGAAAGACCATTTAATGGGTATCACGAAACACAAAAACTTAACCTTTCGAATTTATCCCGAATGCTGCAATATTATATATATATATATATATATATATTATATATTATATACCCTATCAATAGCACATTTTATCCGCTCAGTAAAGAAATTCAAATATTGTGGTAGTATTTTTACATATCTTTAAAATAACATTTTATGAACCATGCCGATCTGTCGATCTAGTCTGCTAAAATTTATACAAATGTATAAATTGAAAACAAATTTTTATTCAATGTACACGTCCTTCCGTTGAAGGGTATATAATCTTCGGCTTGCCAAAGCTGTTTTGTCATATTTTGTTGTTCAGTTTTAGTTAACAGTTTATTGACTTCGCTCAACTTGTCGCCGTTATAATGTCAGCAAATTGTTAAAATGCTTTGTTAGGAATTTCGAACCATTTTTTTCCACTCTTTCGGCTTCTTGTGCCGCTGCTGCTGATTTTTGTTATTTTGATTTTCGTATATACGAGTATAACATTTTTTTCATTTTCCCTGCTTTTCCTGCTATTTTTCCCTGTGTGCTATGTGTTGCTGTTGTTGTTCCTTTGTTTCGCTTAGGAGCATGACCAAAAATATGCCATGCCGGAAAATAGTTGCTGCTGCTGCTGCTGCTGTGGGTAATTTGCCGGCAACAACAAAAGAAGAGCCGAAAAGCAGGGCCAAGAACAATGTTGCCACATTTAAGCGTTTGAACTTCGGAGTCATAAAATATTTGTTAAGCATTTTGCGCTCAATTTTCTTTTTAGCCATTTGTGCTCTGCAGGTCAACAGGCAGCCAAAAAAGCAAACACATTGCCAGCAAACAGCAAACAGCAAACAAACCAACAGAGAGTCCTGCATCCTCCGCCTGTCTCGGTCCACCCTAGTGTCCTGCAAGTCCTTCTGCCCCCAAGAATATAATAACCAATTCGTAAGCACATTCATTACGCTCTGTAAGCAGAGTCCTGAGTCCGAAAATAGGCATGCCATTGGCCTGAGTAGTCCGAGTAGATACCTTTAAAATCGTCTCACACTGAAATGGCCAGCGAAATCTTGGCTTAAAGACAAGCCTCTTTATTGCAATGATACAATTTCGAAATATATTTGTAAATTCAGCAGTGAAAGAATATTTATCTATACCAAATTATTTAACATTTGGAATATTCGTGAACATAAACTAGGCAGCAAAAATTACTCATAATAGTAATATAAAGCGAAAGTACAAATGATTAATGACTGCAGTTCATATAACTAGTCTCGCGACTAGCCACTTTCTAATAGTTTTAATACCATTTGATGCAGATGAATAGGCTAAACATTTTTAAAAAAGTTGTATGTTTTCGGAATGTTGTATTATTTTCGTGAAACATTTACATTTCAGTTCTATGTGACGATTTTACTCAAAGAGCGTTCTGGTGCTTTGAAAACTTTGATCCAAATGGAACCGAGCCACCTTCCGCTTTTCACACTTTGACCAAAAATTAAAACACATTAGTGGTGAGCGCGAGCTTTGCTTTTCTCCGCAGCATCCCTCCATTCACGTTTATTAGTATTCGTGCTTGATTTTCTTTTTCGCCCGCTCCTTTGGTGGAACCCACACCCCACCCCATCCCCTTCCACTTTCCCTACCGCCTTTTTGAAACATCCCAGAATTTTCCTGGCCTCCTTGCTGTGCTCGTCCTTGTTGTTGTTGTCAGCGTATTATGGCAAAATGACAAGCAAACAAATTATGTTTTTGTGTGCTTAGCGTGGGCCCAAAAAAATGAGGAAAAAACACAGGAAATACAGAGGGGAAAAATCCAGAGCACTTGGCACAAGGTAGCACAGCAGGCGGCTTTTGGGGAGTGGGAAAATAGTCAGCGGGATGAACATGCTCCTGCTAACATTTCTATCGATGACCTGAAGGGAATTCTTCTCTCTTCTCTCTTTAAGCCCAAAATTGGGCACTGTCTATTGGTTAGTTTTCAATGGGGATTTGTTCCTATTCCTCAAGTTTCGATCTCATGTCGATATATTTTTCGCTACAATTGTTCAATGTTCAACATTTGTTATAATTAAAGGGCCGCGTATTGCTAGTAGGTAAACAAAATATTTTCTTAATTTCTGCTAGCCATCTCAATTTCATCTTGTACTATCCGCAGTTGGTGACACCACGTGGTTAAAAAAAGGGAAATATCAGAAGTATTCATAACAAGAAAAATAAAACAAAGAGTAAACAATGCAAACTTTTCCACCCCTTCGCCGTTGCTTTTTTCATTGTGTTTCGCACTCTTCATATCCACCAAATCGCAGTTCCTCCAACGCCGGCGACAGCCCAATGCAAATATTCCAGCAACTTTTGGGACAAAACGCAGACGTGGCCCCCACTTTTGGGCCAAAATCGCCAGCGGCGTTTCGGCGACGAACCAAAAACGCCAACTGGCCAAAAGAACTGCAACAGTGGGAGAGCCCAGGCAGCAGTTTTAAGTCGAAAGTTACCCTGTAATCCCAGAATGTAATGCAATGCTATGTAAATAGTTAACGCATAATCTTAAATTCATTCATATTGGTCAAAAGGTTACCTAAACTATATTTAAAATATTATTAAACAATATATACCTAAGAGTTAAGTGCCAACTGAATAACTTTTTTCACGTTTAAGCATGTTTTAATATTGAAAAACCATGTATAATATAGACAATTTAAGAAGAAATTATAAATACTGAAATATACATATTATTACTAAAGATTTAAGTTAGTTTTACAAATTCTCTTCCAACTGAATCATGCTAAATTTCATTTTCTCCGAAGAAGCTGAGAAGAAGAATCTCAACATACCCCTGGCAAACCAAGTACTCCGTGCAAGAAGAGGAGGGAAATGGGAATCGCAGGAGGATTCGAGACGGGTCAGGACAGCTGCCCGGCGGAGCCGCACCCATACACGTGCTCCAAAATGACAGTCATAACAAATTAAGAAGGTTACCTTTATTGCCATGGCCCAGAGCTGCTGCAGCAACACCACCTTCAGCTTCAGCTCCAGCTCCAGCTTCAGCTCAAGCTCCAGCCGCAGATGCGGGTTCAGATTCGGGTTCAGATTCAGCTCCGAGACGGGATGAACTCCATTTTCCCGGCCAAACTGGCTGCTTGCCTAAGTACTTTTGCTAAATCTTTGCACGTTCCCAGTAGCGCAACAAAAAGCAACAAAAGGCAACCTGGGCAAATGGTGAAACTTTGTCGGCTATTTTTCGCAAACGAACTTCTTGCTGCCCTGCGTAATGTTTACTTGGTAAGTATAAATATAATCCATACCATATAATTAAAAATTAAATAAAGTGTATATGCGGACTGAAAAAGTCACTGTTTTCATATATATTTTATATTTACAGCTGAAGGTACTGCTGAATCGCCAATAAACCTGGATTCTTACCACTCAAACAAATGGAGATTATTGCTTCCTTATTCAATCTTTCAAATGAGTCCCAAACCTTCGACTGCAGTTGACGGCTCCCATGGAAAGTGTAGGCCAAGCTGCAACGTCCTCAAAGTTTTGAGACCCAAACATTGCTGCGGTCAAAGTTGTTGTAGCTGTAGTTGCATTTGTTGGATATTGTATGCTATCGTTGTTGTTGTTGTTGTTGTTACTGTTGGTCGATGGTAGGCGTGGCCAAGTGCTGTAGCCCCAAAAATATGTTTACTTTATGCGATACTCATAACCAACATCGATGCGAATGTTCAATGTTTGGTTGCTCTGGGGAATTCGCAACGTGAGATCGGCTCGGCTCGTTTTACCTGTTTGTTGTACTAGGCAATCATCTAGTTTGTATTGGGATAACGCCCAATCAGGCAAATTGAAAAGCTAAAACTTTCATTTCATTTCCACTTTGGAATCCAAGTTGAAGTGCTTGCAAATGTTGTTTATCAATTTATCAATTGTAGAGAAACAACGAATATTTACAAAGCAAACGTATTTGCAATTTTTAAGCCACTTTAGTTTCACAGCAGTGGTCTGAAAATTATTATTGAACAATTTTGCTTTTTGTAAGAACTTTATCAGAACAAACTAAGCAAGGAACTATGTCCAGCGGTGGAGACTAGTTATACCCGTTACTCGTAGAGTAAAAGGGTATACTAGATTCGTTGAAAAGTATGTAACAGGCAGAAGGAAGCGTTTCCGACCATATAAAGTATATATATTCTTGATCAGGATCAATAGTCGAGTCGATCTGGCCATGTCCGTCTGTCCGTCCGTCTGTCTGTCCGTCTGTCCGTCTGTCCGTCTGTCCGTCTGTCCGTATGAACGTCGAGATCTCAGGAACTACAAAAGCTAGAAAGTTGAGATTAAGTATACAGACTCCAGGGACATAGACGCAGCGCAAGTTTGTCGATTCATGTTGCCACGCCCACTCTAACGCCCACAAACCGCCCAAAACTGCCACGCCCACACTTTTGAAAAATGTTTTGAAATTTTTTCATTTTTGTATTAGTCTTCTAATTTTCTATCGATTTACCAAAAAACTTTTTGCCACGCCCACTATAACGCCTACAAACCGCAAAAAACTGTGTTTAAGACTCTCCTTCTCCCTTCCACTAGCTGAGTAACGGGTATCAGATAGTCGGGGAACTCGACTATAGCGTTCTCTCTTGTTTTTATTATCTAGTTTGGTAGTAATAGTACACCAAATTGCCATTGACATGAATATACATACATACATATGTACATAGCTGCCCAACTTTCTGCCATTCATATTCAGCCAGTGGGACTTTTGTTCGGGTTTGGTGCCAAATTGCTCACTTTTTGCAATTCAAAATCGTTGAACCAACCTCAGAGTGACCAAATCACGCAAAATGCCTACTGATATGTGGAGTGCACAGTTTCCTTTTGTCACCGTTTCACAATCGAGCGGACTTTTCATTGCATTTCATTTTGCGGTGCCCGCTCATTAGCCTCTCATCAATCGCTTAATTTCGAGGGTGCCAACCGCTGGGAAGCCCCATTTTAACCCAATTTCCCCCTTTAACCCTCTCAAAAAAGCACACTCCGTGTGTTTGTGTGTGTGTGTGTGTGTGTGTGTGTGTGTGCCATTGCCACACAATAGCACCTATGATATGCCACCTGAGCGAACGTTGTACTAGTGCTGCATTCAACGCATTCATTTGTCATACATTTATGCAATTTACCCCATTGTGCCACGCCCACTGAGTGGGCGTTGGGGGGAGGGGGCGTTGGGTGGCGAAAAGGGAGTGGCACTGCACTGGGCACTGAGCATTTATTGAATTTTGTGACTTCGAGCATTTTACATTTTAAACATAAAGCAAGCAAGCAGAGCCAATGTGTCGACCGGATCGACCAGCAGATACCCTGTATTCTAAGGGGTTCATGTGTGGGTTCATCATTCAATAGTTGCACTTTGATGACGTGGCAGTGTGGCATGCATTCCAAATTTCCACAACTCAATTACATAGTTCTTCCATACAGAATAGAGTGATTAGAGGATAACACCGATTCGAATCCCATCTGGCATGGCAGTGGAGAGCTCCATAGGTCCTGCTAGTGTTTGCATACGGCTTTAGTATGGGTTCCTGGTGTTGTGGGTCTCATGTATAGGGTATCGGTGTAGGTATGGTATGTAGGGTATGGTATGTAGGGTATGGTGTGTAGGGTATAGGGTGTAGGGTATAGGGTGTAGGGTATAGGGTGTAGGGTATAGGAAGTAGTGTATAGGGTATAGGGTGTGGGGCTTCGGGTTTCGGGGGATCCCCGGTAACATGCCTCAGGCTCGGCTCTGTTTGGCCTTTTCGGCACATAAATTGCCCTGGCCAGACCAGAAAGGAGCTGTCTGTGTTGTTGCTGTTGCTGTTTCTGTTTCTGTTGGTATGTTGTTTTTGTGCCTGTCTGCCATTTAGCCGCATTTTGTTTTTCATTTTAGCCAGTGCGTGTGCCCTCCTGCGTGTGTATTGTCGGCTGACACACACACACACACACACACACACCCGCCTATACACACGTACACACACGGTATGCACAACGGAAATGAATTGAAATTTTAAAACCCACAGCTGCGACCGCTTCCTGCGGCAAAAGTAGCACCAACCGACGACACTTCCCAATATACACAGATGTATGTACTTACACATGTCTGTCGCCCCCGCTTGTTGTGCCTTCTGCGTGTGAGTGTATGGGTGGACTTATTTATGTGTGCGTTCCAGAGAGTTATTTCCATTATTTTTGTTTAACCATTATTGTAGGAACCAATGTGACGAATGAGCCAAAATTATAATGCAAAGCGGCACCTACCAGCCTGTGTTTTAAGCCTGAATGATTGATTTAATTAACCGAGTTACTCTATCTCGTACTATGCATTTAGTTTTTACCAAAGTTTTTGTTTTAAGCAACAACTGCATATTTTTACTTTGAAAAATTACCCCTAACAACCACGTGTCGTATACGTAATTTGCTAGTAATGTGCGACATCTCTTAGGTAGCTCTGGAAAAATGATTAGTTTTCTAACCTCTACCATTAATATTGATGTTACACATTACGCTCAGTTGGCAATAGGTAGAAAATAAATATTGCGCAATAAGCCAATTAGTGCCGTGCACATACCGTGTCACTTAGAGCCAACTGGCTCCTTGAAAAAGCATGGAGTAAAAAAATATCTCTTATCGCACAACTCCTTTCTCCTGCCGAAACCAATTTTCGGAATTGCTGTTCCGTGCAATTCATTTAAATAAAAACACATATATGCTCAGATATGTGCGCAAACATGGCTATATGCTGCTGGCCCATACTACTCGCTTGTCTATGTGGACGTAGAAGTTTATATCGTTGATACACTTGGACGCATTCTTATGCCAAACACACACGGTTCCGGCCCCTTCATTGCCCAGTATTTAAAGTCGAGCCAGCCCCGATGCTCCTTTTCATTTAAAATTCCAATGTGCCTGCACTAGTCGCATCGACAATATAATTGAGTCCCTCCATTTCATCGATGCCGAATGATGACACATCGCAAAACGTGTCCGTCAGAAGAGTGAGGCGTGAAGGAGTTTGCCAGATCGAAGTTCCAGTCCACTCTTGTTTACAATTTCCGCTTCGAACTTGTTCGATTTGCGGCAGAAACAAGAAAAATAATGATCGATATGGTTGTATTTTTGTGGAATTTAATAACTCTTGACTTGAGTTATTCAATATTCAAATTGCGAGTGCCCCTGCAAGTGGCAGTTTGAGGGCAAGCGTATAGGAATGAGGTGATAGATGGTAACTTCCTGCACTTCCTGCTCCAGTGGAACACTAACGAAGTAATAAAGCCATTTTCCGCCACAAGTGCCATACGTAATACTTTATTAATAGTTATTACCTTAATTGGGAGTCAAATAGGCGGATTGCTTGCAAGCAAATAGATATGGAGGTCGAGTCGCCCTCATTGCATTCCCCATATTTATGAACTCAAATATTTCCACTTCATTTCCACTGCTGTGGCTTTTCAGTCAGCGATTTCAGCGACAATTTAAGAGGGAAATTATGAAGAGCGACACGCGACAAGGTTCATGGGAAATTCCGGCCTTTTATCGCCACAAACTGCTGCGCTGCAGTCATCTTCTTCGGCAGACTGCGTCAAAAAAGAATTACACTCGGTCCTCGGTCCTTTTATTTTACGATTATTTTCTATTTTAATTATTTACATAAAAATGCTGCTAGCAATGATTGATGGCATTGACATAGGGCCGAAGGGAGAGGGCGCCTCGGAGGACTCCTGCGGATTCGCAACCGAAGCCAAATAAAGATGCCGATGATGACTGCGATGATGACAACACACACTCGTTGGCAAATATAACGCATACGTACTGTGTGACTGCATGTGTGTGCGACCGAGCATGTATAAATTGTAAATCAATAAATAAACGAAAAAAACAAGAATCGAACGGGGCTCACGCAAAAATCGTAAATAAATAAAGCGCGCAAAGTGACGCACAGAACACTGCACGAAAAGTGCACCAGAAAGGGTTAAGGCAGAGGGTTAAGGGCATACACATACATTCATACATATAGTATAGACATTTTTTTTTTTTCGCTGGGCAGAGGGGCTAACGCTGAACTGGCATATTGTTATTGCTATTGTTCCTGTGCAGCGGCCCATTGTTTATTTGATTTTGTATTTGGTGTATCGCGCGGAGCGCAGCGATAAAAATGCTGCTAAAGTATAAATTATGCCAATATAAGTTGGTAAATGCGCGAGATCGCAGCAACAACATGGGCCACGAGTGAGAAAAAGTGACACCAAAGTTAAGCGAGGGCGGCAAACAAAGTTCTGATTAAAAGCAAATGCTCGTGGTGTAGGACCATAGTAGAAGTACCTTGTTGTACATATTAACATTATTGTATAAATATAGCATAACTATAGTTTGTGAACATTATATTAGAATATAAGGAACCATTGTGCATCGATATTATCGGTTGAGGAAAAGATCGATCGATGAGTGAGATCTGCGATCTCTTACTCCGGTTGGCGTCGAATGCCACAGATTGCTTTTTGAAAACTTACTGTGAAACACATTTGGGAAATAAAATAAACTAACAGAAACAGTGACCTATAATGGGTTTAATTAATTAATAGGAAACTTCTCCATTGACATACAAGACAAGGGAACGAAAAGCTAACCATTAAATGTGTAGGCAATTGGGATCATTGGTTTTGAAACCACATTTTTACCTGCCTTCAAAAATTAATTAAAATCCTCAGTAATTTTAATTAATTTGAATTTAATAATTAAAACGCTCATTAATTTTAATTAATTTTCGAAACTTAAAAAGTTAGTAACACAGTTACAAAACAATTCATGAGATACACTCTTTAAGTCCATACTTGCAGAGCACTTTTACTTATCCTTTTACCGCTTTTCATCTAATTTCCAGCCCAGTTAGACGACAGTAGTATTAATATTTTGTATCAACCCTCGTTGAAAACAATGGCCAGGAGACAATGTAGCCATATCGATAAAGGGCCATATTCCCAATACACACACACACGTACAATTCCGTATCGGTATGTGTTTTTTGGGTGGGTATTGGTGGCCATTCGGGTCACGCTCAAAAAATGCGCATAATTGGCAAATTTAGAGTAAAATTGCTTGACAAATATGCAAAAAATGTGTAACCCACTGAAGGCGCGCCAGCTCAGAGAAGCCAACACTTTAAAGGCGAAGACCTGCCAGAAATTTCAGCGATTCGGCGGAGTAAAATATACAAAAGATAAGAGTCCTTTAAGGATCTCAACTATGGGTATTTATCAGTGCAGTGAACCACTGTAGCCAGCGTAATTATATATGCAACTGCAGTATATAGAAATATAAAAACCAAACTAATTAATAAAAACCGAGTAAGCACTCATTCTGAACTTATACCTCCTTTACAATATATTCTGCAAGGGTATAACAATGAAATTAATTTGTATTAATAAAAAAATATATATATACTTGTATACAAGCCAATTTATGTCACCCGCGTCCGAACCGGAATCTAGTCCAGCATGTCGACGAACCGGTTCGCAAACTGGGACCTTATCATCCGTTGAGGTTCGAACCCCGAACCGCACCAAAGCTGATATGATATGGATTCACAGCCCTGGTATTCATCGTGATTAATCGACCCTAAACATTAATTTATTGGCTAGATCAAAACACCTAAACCCGTGATTTCCCGAGCTTTTGCTTATCACTCAAGTGCAAACAAAACGCCAATCTTTTCACTTTTCAGAGATAGTGATAGAGCATTTAATTTACGGAAATTGTAGCATACAAAACTATCATTTTTTGCAGTATCATGTACATCAAACACCAAATAACACACATACCCATTAAGTTTCCGCTTTTCATAATAAACAATATTATAAACAAAGTATTTTTTATTTATAAAGCTTTAAATAAAAAAAAAAAATTCCGTTTATGTGCTAAGTTTGATTAACAAAAGTATTTTCTTGTTTTATATTCTTAGACATCAGAGTGCTTCTTGATCCAGTCCTTAAAGTAGAAGACCCTGGCATATCCATCCGGATAGCTGGACCCACACCCGTCCACGACGAATCCGGCCACGCCCACCAGTTGGTTGTTGTATACGGCCGGACCACCAGAGTCGCCATTGCAAGCACCATTGTCCACCATGTGAAGCAGACAGAGCTCACCCTCGAATCCGAATTCGATCAGCTCCTCGCACTGCTCCGTGGTAATCGACTTCAGGGTGTTGTACTGCAGATAGCGGGGCAGATCTCCCTGGTGCTTGATCCTTCCCCAGCCGGAGATGACGACATCCACATCCGCTGGCGTGTCCACAGTGGGTAGATCGATGGGCTGAATGCTCGTGGACAGGATCAGGGGGGTCTCTAGTCGCAGCAGGGCCACGTCGTTGAGGAAGTTGCCGTACTCCTCGTGGACAATCACCTCGGCCACCTGGATGAGGACTCCACCGCTGAATCGGTCGTTGGAGCCCGCTCGAATGGTAAAACGCTCAGCTGCGATTGGCGTAATCACATGGTTCTCGTCCTCGTTGGACACACAATGGGCGGCGGTTAGGATGTAGGTTCTGGTCAGAATTGAACCCCCACAACTGTGGGAACCACCATTTCTGAGGGACACCTGGTGGGGAAACTGGTTTTTCGATGCATCCTCACCGCCCACCACTCGGCCGTTTAGTTTACCAGGGGCCGACTGTACGGGAAGCACCAGGAACAGCAGAAAGCTGCAAAGCAAAATCGTCACTTTACCGATTGTCATTTTTTCAAATGGACAATGCCCAACTCGGCGAAGCCTCTTATATGTGATCACCCGGTGATCTAGCCTTCTGATTTGCAGCAGTCACTATCTTATCCGTATCTTATCGAGCGATATTTATTTTATAGGTGTTTTAATATGTATAAATCCAATCGAAGAGTCGTGGCGATAAATTATGTCATTGCTAATTGTTTTACGGCTTGTAGGCTTATCTTGTGGTCAAATCTAAAGAAGTTACTTTCTTTGCCCAGTTTTGAACACATTGCAATCAATAACCCATTGTCCAAATAATGTATAAAATGGTTATTAAGAATGTATCATATAGCAATTTTATGTAAATATGTCGATGATCATCGATGATTATCGGAAAAATACCTGTTTAATATCTTTCCCCAGCCTATTTGGCTATTCTAGAATCAATAAATTAATTTCACACTAAAAAAAATAAAAGCCGTCGTTTCAACAAAACTATTCTTACATAAGAATACTTCTTTAACATCAACTGACTATTCTCTAAAGAACAATTTTTGCAGAAGTTATATAGTTGAAGATTTGTTTAAAAAAAAATATTTCTTACTACTTTAAGGTTTTAAATATTAAGAATATATAGATAGAATATATGCATAGATATTTTTGTGCTTTTTTCGTAATGTTTGGTCCCCGACCAATGTAATATTAGTATGAATGTTACGATGTAATCGCCAGTTCCTACTATTTAGAATGGTTTGGTTAGCCAATAATCAAAAAACAAGAATTCAATAATTACGACAAATTTTTATGTACTTTATTTATGCTATGAGGTTTCACGGCTTTTAATCAAACTTACCTTATCACGCACTGTTTCTGAACTCATAGTCAACTTTCGCATGTTAGAGAAATCATGAAAAGTGACTTATGCACATGGGTTAGTGGTTTTTATGAATTAAAAACCGCGTAAAGTTTATCCAATTAACACAGTATCTGTGTTAAGCTAAGCTAAGCTTTGCATGAAATCATTAC
Organism: Drosophila santomea; assembly: GCF_016746245.2. Lineage (NCBI taxonomy): Eukaryota > Metazoa > Arthropoda > Insecta > Diptera > Drosophilidae > Drosophila > Drosophila santomea. Next base: position 20,393,393 of record NC_053021.2, read on the forward strand.
CACATAAACAGCATGTTTTTAAACTAATCGTTTTAAGAATATCCTCATCCAACCATTTAATTTTACCATTGCAAACATTCCAACCATATTAAAGATTAAATAGTTTCTAAAGAATATTTATTCAATTGCAATATAAACCGATGTTGTTCCCCTGTTATTACGATCATTTTTACCATATGCTGAGACTTATAGCTGGCGGGAAAGAGAAAAACAATTAAAAGTTAATATTTTATTGATAGTGCAATCTAAAATTTTAATTATTGTCCAGCAGTTATTCAAATTAAGTTCCCGGAGTGCAGTTTGCAGCTATGACAGCACTATTTCACATCCGAGTTATTCTTGATCCATGCGTTGTGGTAGTGCACCCTGGCATATCCATCTGGATAGCTGGTTCCACAGGCAGACCACACGAACCCGGCCACGCCCACCAGTTGGTTGTTGTACACGGCCGGACCACCAGAGTCCCCATTGCACGCCCCATTGTCGGCCTCGTGGATCAGGCACAACTCGCTTTGGACCCCCCAGCCGATCAGGTCGTCGCACCTGTCCAAGGAAATGGACTTCAGGGTGTTGTACTGCAGATAGCGGGGCAGATCTCCCAGGTGCTTGATTCTTCCCCAGCCGGAGATGACGACATCCACGTCCGCTGGCGTGTCCACAGTGGGTAGATCGATGGGCTGAATGCTCGTGGACAGGATCAGGGGGGTCTCTAGTCGCAGCAGGGCCACGTCGTTGAGGAAGTTGCCGTACTCCTCGTGGACAATCACCTCGGCCACCTGGATGAGGACTCCACCGCTGAATCGGTCGTTGGAGCCAGCTCGAATGGTAAAACGCTCCGCAGCAATTGGAATGTGATTTCCATTTGAGTCCTGGTTGGTTACACAATGGGCGGCGGTTAAGATGTAGTTCCTGGACAGAATCGAACCTCCACAGCTGTGGGAGCCACCATTTCTGAGGGACACCTGGTGGGGAAACTGATTTTTCGCCGCATCCTCACCGCCCACCACACGACCGTTTAGTTTACCAGGTGCCGACTGTACGGGCAGTGCCAACAGTAGCAAACAACTACCAAGGAAAATCGCTGCAAATCGCTCAACGGATCTCATTTTTCAAATGGGCAAACCCCAACGGGGGTTACCTCCTTATATAGATTGGCATTTAACTTAATTTATAACACTTGCACTATCTGTACTTAACCAGTATGTGTACTTCCAATCTAAGACCAAATGGTTTATGTATAAGACGAACGCAAAATTGTCCAATAAGTAAAAACCTTTTCTAAATGTGTTTGAGAATCGTTTTCCCTAAATTCTTAAATAAATATTCTTTTTAAAATACCGCTGAAGCAGTCGAGTAGTAAATAGATTTATTTCTGTGTCCATTCACATTTTAACCCCGCTGCTTGGTTTGCCGTTAAGCCTGTAATATCTTATCGATCTATTTTGGCCTTATGTGGGAAATCTAATCGAAATTGTCAACTATTACGGAGATTTGGAGAATGTCACTAGCAGATAAGCTTGACTTATCTTGATGGGGCAATCCATTCTGTAGTTTGACCTTGTCCGTCGATTGGAAAGATGCATACTTTGCGGCATTAAAGTCTTTTGATGGTCAAATCCACAGGCAAAAACAAAGACCTTTGATAATTGTTACACAAATGAATTGACAATTGATACTGAAACGTTTACTTAGGTTTCAGCAATGTGGGCATGAAAGCGTTTTGTTGTTTGTGAGGAGGGGGTGTAAGTGATTTGAAACATTGAAATATTCTACTTATTAATTCTAGTTTTCTATCTTTTACAGTTCTCGAAACCAAAAACACTGCTTTCTATTTAATACTTGTCTACACATGTTGTTTACCTTTTATATTTACGAAATACGGGAAGCTCTTGCTTATGAAAATCACTAAATCTAAGGCTAAACACTCCTGAAGAAGAATTCTGCAGGCATGCCAAAGTGTCCTGAAGAATTGGCAAAGAACACAAAAAAGACAGCTGAAAGACAATGCCTCAACCTGTGGCTTAGGAACAATAACAGTAATGATTCATGATAAATCTATTAGCACATCCAGGTCGCATTGTTCTCGGGCGTGCGAAAGAGAGGGGCTGTGGCGGGCAGAAAGAGATAGCAACCATTGACGGCCGAAGACACAATTAGAGAACGAACGGTGGGAAAGTGAGGGAATTCTCGTCACTTACTTGTTCGCTTGCATTTGAATGTGGGTTTGTTTGTGCTTGTGGGCGACTGAGGCTGTGGTAACTTTTTAATTTAATCAAAACGAAGCGAACGCAAAGTGAGAGGAGCCTGGGAAAGGATAAACGCAGACAGAGCAAATGAAATGGACTATGCAGTAGTGCACTGAAAGAAAACAAAGAGCTGGTACACTAACAAATGTTCATTAAAATTTCTTTATGTTTGAGTGTTCGATATAGAAGATTTGTGAGTAAAACCTTCACTACGGCTCAATAGCTCTAGCCTAAAAGCTTGGGTGGAGTCCATTTGTAATCAGACTTCCGTATTACTTCACAACACTACTTTTTTTCGAGTGCACTGACTGCGAGAGAGACGGAAGACGCGGCGACCGTCAGCGGAGTTGGCGTAAAGTTTATATCAAGGTTCGCACTTAATTATTGACAGTGGCAGGCCGGAAGCTTGAGGTATTCGCTCTTGATAAAGGGAATACCTAGTGGGCAGTTTGGATTCTTGCGCACTCACACTCAGAATGCTTCTGCTTATGAAGCATTATTATTCGCGTATAAATTTATATTTTATTTAGAAAATTGTAAATATCTTCGGTCATGGAATACAAGTTAAATATATTAAATATGAATTAAATATATATTTTACTTTCTGTTATTTTTAATTAATTAATTTGATGGATAATTTATGTTTTCTGAAAAGCACACACTCGAACTCTTCTTTTTTCCAGCGAGTGTATTTCAGCTTCGGCTTGCGGAAATGAGCTTCTGTTTTCCTTTAGCATTTTCTTTTGCCCTTTTCCAGGTTTCCATGCCAATCCACGGCCTGCGGTCAGCGAAAGGGGGGGCAGCGGGGCAGCGGGATGAGGTCTAGACATTTAAATTATGCACGGCTTTCGTTCGACCTGTTAGAGAACTCACCAGCAGTGGTTCGATCGACAGACTTTTAATTGCAAGCCCGTTTACATATTTAATAATAATAACCAAATAAATACCTTTTATCAAAATTGGTGTAATTGTAAAAACAAGTGTAATTATGGGTTAAATGGCGAATTTATTTTGTTAACTTCCATAGTAACGCTCGTAATAAGAAAAGGATTGTATTCTCTAAGCATAGAAATAAGGTTTCTTTTACCAGTGCAGTTACAATACCTCAAATACTTTTGATTAAATTTTTTAAAGTTATGCAAAAATGATTCCGGTCTGGAGCGTTGCCTGTGCGCTGCCATTTGCTTTTTTGGATTTATCTTTCATCTTTGGCAAAGTGTTTCACAACTATTTCACTGCACTTGAGAGTGCAATACTGGTGGCAGGGGGCGTGGCAAAAGGGCGGAAGGGCGCAAGGGCGGCAGTTGGATCGAAAACGGCGGAGCGGCGCTGGAGTTGCGCTGAGTTGGGTAAAAATCTTTCGAACAACTCCCTTTACCGTTGGCGCTGTTATCGAATTAAACACATACAGACAGACAGACATACATACATACATACATTTGAAGGCAGCGCCACAGGGCGATCAATGTGCAAATTTATGGAGCGAAAGGCGGTACCAGTGGGGCATGCGAAAGGGGCGGTGGGGTGCTGTTTGTTATAGGTAGGTTGGGCGGTACGGAGGCCAGGCAACAATTTTGGCAGCCGAGCACGTGAATTGAGTCCAAAATTTTGCGCACTTGTGCAATGATAGCGAACCACCGAAAGCCAAAACCAGCAGCATCAATCCTCGGAAAAGCCCACCTCCAACTCCACCACCACCACCACCACCACCACCACCTCCTCCTCCTGCTGTTCAGCACCCTCGAACTCCACACCGAGCGACTCCGAAAACCCGAAGCCAGGTAAACCATGTACTCCACCAATTGCATGTATGTATGTATATCCCTGCAGCTTAAATATGCACATAGATGTGGGCCAAAAAGGGGGGTTTGTTGGGCAGGGGGGGGTCTCTCCAGGGGCGGCGAGCGTTGGCCATTTGGCGCTGCTGATAGCGAAAAATATTAGCCATTGCCTTTAACTTCTTTGGCTTTTGATTAATGCAGTGGACATTTCTCAGAGACTTGGCTTAAACGAAGGCTAAGATGCCCTTAAATAACGTTACTTACAATTCGCAACATTAATACAAAAAAAAAATTATTATGTATATTTTATTTTTACAGGTTTGTATGTTATATACATACTTTGTACCGATTGCGACATAAAGTCACCACGCAAGAATTTTTAAATCAGGTAAATTAGACAGATATATAAAAGACTCCGCAGGGTCATACATAGAGCCATTGAAAGCCATCCAGGCAGATATAAAGCCACTAAAGGCTGGCAAGTATGAAGAACCCTCAACTTGAAATACTTTTATCGTCGTCTGCAAGTAACAAAACAGTCGCAATCGAATCAATTCCCGTAATATCCGAACATGACAACTCATTAGATCCATAATAGATAATTGAAGCATCATCATCGTCATCGGCGTGGTGGTGGCCATCATCTTCAGCCTGCAACGGAATCTCTCGTGGAGACTGGCCAAAAAGTTATTGAACTGTTGCCATTACGCTTCAATTGATTGTGGAGTGCCGCGGGCGGGGTGACGCGGGGTGACTGACTGGCCAATTATGCCCCCGAAAAGGGGGGTATTCTCTAATGGGAATGGCCATGTCCGCTGCGAGAATTCCTCCTTATCGCCATTGCACATTGCTCATGTCCATGTCCACGTTAGCGACGCCTCGCGACTCGCGACATTTGCCAAAAAAGGAGGCGTATAGCCACTCACATTCCCGCCAACCCAACCTCACCCCCACGTTTCATTTCGGGCACTGAAAAAAACTTTGTTTCTTTAAAAACTGCCTTTAAAAGAACTGCAATTTTAGCAACTTAATTTCGTGGTGCTTTCAAACTAAAAGTATTAGACGCATTTCATTATTATTTTTGTCTTATTATAATATTTTATTGTATTGATTATTTTAAAATAATTCGTAGACGGAGATATAATACCACTTGGTGTTGACAATTGGTAGGCGAAACTACAACTAGACATTTAATGCAGTGTTACCAACGCGCTATAATTTTCATCTCAGTGTGCCCAAACTGCGATAACAGAGCATCAACCTCGCTCCAGACAGAGAGCAAAGAAGGAGGACAAGCATTGCGAAGCATAAGGCGGGAAAAGGGGCGGAAAAGAAAGGAGAACTGGAGAAAGATGAAAGGGAGGGGTGGCCCAGTGCATCTGCCACGTGCAGCACTTGATTTAGTTGCCGCAAGGAGTCAACGACATGCGCCAAAGGACCATGCACCAGGCAATTCAAATTAGCATTGGCCTGGCCAGGGGTCAGCCTCCTTCACATCCTAAAGCACTCACTACTCTTACTACTCTCACTACCGACTACCAACTACCCATCACCCACCACCCCTTATCCGCTGACAGCTCATTTCACTTTCTCACTACTGGCGCATGATTCCCCTTTGGAGATTCGACTCGGTAATGAAAACATAAAAATCCTCGCATATATGTGTTTTGGTATGCAACCGAAATTAATTTCCATTTCTGACATATAATGGAATTTACATGTTGTCTGTCAGCCCAAAGGATTGGCCAGGAGCTCTCTCCTCTGACTGATACAGCCCTTCTCCACTGCCTGAATATCCCTCGAAGGCCTGCAATCCACTGCAGTTGATTATTTCGATTTCGGGCCTATTTGTTTGATGGCCGCCTGTCAGTTGTGGTCTAATTTCCCAGTTTGAGATGTGGGAAAATGAGAGAAAATCGCTGGTACGGACTTTTCAAAGTGCAGGTGCTAAAAACCGTAGCATGAATATATATAAAGTATATCAAGCTTTAAACATTAATCTAGATAATATTTTGCATCTACTTTTAGTGGTTTGAGGTTAAGTAAACAATTTATATTTCGTAAAATTTATTGCAATTTACTGCTTCTAACTTTCAAAAAGTTCAAGTAATAACTAAAAAGGTATATACAAAAATGCGTATTTATTTCAGACATCTTTTCCTAATTAAATCAATCAATAAAACTCCAATGTCGCCGTCGTAAAATTGTACTCTAATCAATATTGGCAATTTCAAATTCTTATTTCTGGCCTTCTTTGTATTTCACAATTTTATTTGTGAAATTAATTAAGTCAATAAAAGGGAAATATGCAATTTATGGTGGCCATAAATTTCTACATACACACCAAGTGGGTGGTGAGGCTGGGAGGAAAAGTGTGGAAACTCGAACTCGGGCAGGATTCAAGCCTTGTCTTGCACTTGGCCAATATGTCTGCACATAATTTATGCGCCATCTTTTAAATATGTTTGAAATTTTCTCAAAATTCAATGCGAAGTTTTGTGCAGTCAAAGGCGCGAATACACACACATATATGCCATTACATACCCATACAAGTATATACATACATATCTATCTTCACTGGCGTGTGCATATGAAAATCATTAGATCCCGCAAAGAAAGCAGTTTTACTTGACTTACTTGTTTATTATATTGGAGTGTCAATTGAAAGCTTTACACTTAAGAGGAAGCATGGCAACTAATTCTTAGAGTCATCTGCTTTGGAAATGCTGCTTATTTATTTATTTTGTTCGTTTTATTGAATTTGAAAATCACACAATCAGGTGCCAGGTGTGTTTAATGCCAAATTATCTCTCTACGTTTACCATTTTCAACTCAACTAAAGTATGAAAATAAGCATTTCCATGCAAACTCTAGTATGTTTCTTAGTCGCTTGTAAGCGATATGACCTGCTTTTGTACCATTTTCGTTGATATTTTTTGTCCTAAGCGTAGGATTACCACCTCGGGACTATCATTCCTTACCACCCACTGCCTTCTGCCTGGGATGGTACTGGGAAACTGGGGCTTAACCAACCTTCCCTGATGCGTGCCATGCGGAAAACCAAATGACTGATGGCTGGTTAATTGTCTGGCCATGGCTTTTGTTCTTTTCCCCCCTGTGCACTTTTTTCTTGTGTGTTGTATTTTGTGCAGTACTCCTGCTGCTGACGCTTGAAACATTAGACCTAGACGTGGCACAGATATAGTACGACTACCGCTACGAGTGCGAGAATGCGAATGCGAGTGCGAGTGCAGAGCTGTAACTGCAGCTGAAGATGAAGCCGAACGTACAACAAACATCAAAGACAATGCACACATGCACCACCATAAGAGGGAAGGGGGTCAACTCGATGCAAGCCCATGGAGCAGCACCAGACTTTGGTAACTGGGTTTGGCTAAAATAAAGAAGATGGGCCCGGCAGGATGGCAGTATAAGGCCTCAACTCCGGCCCACCCGATGGCTGGTGAATTTCAGATCTGAAATTTCAGTTTCCCTAATTCCGGGTGTAGTATCAACCGATGATAATCTGCAAGCACCACTTGCTCCTTTGGCTATCAGGATTTTTTTGTCTGTGTTTGTTAAGAACCAGTTTACTGACTATATTCCTGGTAAAATCTTAGAGGACACTGTCTCATGCTTTTCTATTAGTTCAGCTATTAAAGTAACACACTTTACACGACCAGTTGCTACATAAGAAGCTTATCTGGTGCCAAGATCCTTAGCTACAGACAACAAGCCATCGAATATTAATATTTCTTGAAGAACTTTTTCAGTTTTCTGGCTTGTAAATAAGGACAATAGATCCAACACGAATTGCTATATACCTAGTACAACAGGAGCATATGATCAATGAGGGCCCCATGTTGGGCGCCAAAAATAAATAAATGGGTCAAGATTTGATCACACATTTGAGTTTAGTCTTTAGTTTAGTTTTTTGAGTAAATGGCTTATCGATTTGCATCGTTTCTTTGTTTTTAAGGATATTTCAAAGTTCGTCTCTGGACGCTGGACTCTGGATTACCGCCTCCTCTGTGGGTTATTTGTACTTTTTGTTGGCCACGTTTCACTCGGATGTTCTAGCCGTTATTGTTGTTGTTGCGCTTTCATTTTGTTGGTCTTATGCGTGCTAAAGCGAGGAAGAGAGATAGCCAGAGGAGTGAGTGAAAGAGTTTCGGGAAACAAATGGCAAGAAAACACCGCATGGCGATGATTGTGATGACGACGATGTTTTCATTGTTTTGTTACGCTCGCTTTTCATACAAAACTAGCCCCAGTCCTCTGCGTTTTTCCTCTTTTGGAGCCCTCGCGCAGCTGCCAGCTACAATATTTTACTGACTGTTTGCTGGCTTTTCTTTGCAATTTTGATGCTATTGCTGAACACAAAAAGGAGAAAACCAAAAGTGCGGCCCGCCTCGAAAGTAAACGAAGTTTCTAACACTCTTAGAAGATTGTGTTCTGCAAATATTTTAGGCAATAGTTTTAGTGGTATATTTCACAGATATGTACATCGGCGCATACACACATCATCCTCTAAAATTGTGTTATATATTTTCTTGACATGCAAACAAATAATATGTTTTTTTTTTAGTGATTATCATTGTTTTATTCGTTACAATACCAATTATCTTTTGCAAATGCCTATTATAGAATTTTATGAATTTTAAACCTGGTATTAGATTTTAGTTAAAGGATATTCCCGAATTTCTGGGTACCCCATTCAGAGAATTCAAAACAACCGAATGAAGCACAGAAGACGTGGAGATGGAGATTTGGAGAAGGATGGGCTGGCAGAATAGAGAAGGGCGGCAAACAATGAGGGTGAGGGAGCTCTGTGAGGCTTTTTAAACCGAAGCAGGAACAGCAGGAAGCTATGGGGATATACCATATAGACCGAGGAGGTGGTATACGAGGACGATGGGGAATGGAGCTGGCAATAACGATGACTGGGAATGATGCAGCGGCAGTGGCAACAACAATTTTTCAAGCACTTCCGAATGTTGCAATAGGAATCTGCATTTTTAATTTGTGTGTGTGTATACGTATGCGCATGGCGGCATGTGTGTGAGTGTGTTTGTGGTGAGTATGTGTTACTGTTGATTTCTTCTCCTACTTTTCTTCGTTTTTGTTTCCTAGCTGTTGTTGCGTTTTCTTAGGCTTCGAATTTGAAGCCTCAACTTTGGAGTGCAGTGAAAAAAATTTGGATAGTCTTACGACTTAAAATAATATTAGGCGTAATTTAATTGTGATTTGAATTGTGTTTAAGGTGTTATTGTGTAATTGTGTTTACGGTGTTTGGAACACAATTTTATACCCGTTACTCGCAGAGTAACTCTATTTTTATTATACAATATTTTATTATTACATAATATATTTTTGTGTGTATGATGCCTGGTCCAGCGCTATCTACCGGACATTTGTATAGATCCTGCCCTTGTACTCTGGGCTAAACAGTTTAGTTTTTAAAAAAATATTAAATAATTATATGATTATGCTGACACGGAACCTAATTCTAGATTAAACTATTCTTATTTAGAATTTTAGAAAGTAATCTAAACACGCCTAATTTTTCCAAAGAAAATTCCCAAAGTTATTATTAACTTAAGTAAAGAACACGAAAAAATATATTGTATCAAATATCCATTCATTATTTGAAATAAGACGGGTTTTTTTGGGCTAATATTAAAATCTCCAGAGCAGAGGTAATATCTTTTTAGTGGCGCCATCTCTTGAAGTTTCTGGCTTGCAGCATTAAAAATGGAATTTGGGCAACAAAATTGGTACAATCTCCCATCGTGCCACGGGGTCATGCAACTGTGTGTGTGCCCGTACTTAAGTATTGTGTTTGTTTGCGTGTGTATGAGCGTTCCAGTTCTTGCAGCGTTTGATGTGCCTGCTGTTGTTGTAACTTTCGTTGCTGGTATGCTGCGTCATGTTGTTTGTAACGTCCTCATGATCCGCACATGGCCCCTGCCCCAACCCCCTGCCACAACTCCCTGCCTCAACACTCTGCCACGCCCCCATCTTAAGTAAATTTGGGGAACATTTTTGGTAAAATATGTCAGAGAGTTGCAATTTTTGTTAGTGATCTGCTTTGCTTGGTGTGGATATAAGAAAATCGAAAATCGTCTCAGCTACATTAAAACTGGAAAATTACATAGCAGCATAAAACATTCAACAGCTTGTCAGAAAACTAAATGCTTAGCATTTCTACAAATTGTAAGTTAGAAATACAAAGATTGTTTAGCGGCTCCTGCTTTATTTGATTGGCAGTCTTACCAAACTCCAAACTCCTTCTGAAGTCCCATCTCAAGCGCTTGGAAAATTAATTTTCCCTGATTTCTCAGGTCTATGAGTAGATTGCACTTGATGCGGCTTTACCAGGTACCGTTTTTTAGGGAGCTATGCCACTCTGAATCCTTTGGGAGCCATCCCTAAACTATCATCCTCCCTGTCGCAGATAAGCCAACTGTGAGGACCTTTTATTTCGTCCTTTTTTATTTTGAATTTTTTATTGTGGGGGGGAGTATATCGTAAAGCCGTGCGTTTTGGTGGTTAGCATTTGATTGTGATATGCACACAAAAGCGGATTATTTTTGACTCTTTAGCAGCATCATTTATGACATGCAACAATAAAAGCGGACCCGGAAAATGGGTGGAAAGTGGAAAATGGAGAATGGTGGAGTGCAACAAATTCAATTTCGGTTAGTGGCCACAATTTTGTTTAGAATTTTTGGCCCAACCATTTTGTATTGTCTCGCATTCTGCTCCACGCTCCCGTGCATTGTAGTTACATTATGCTTACATATTTGTGCAACTCCTCCCAAATATACAAAAACAACAACAACAACAAAAAAAACGAATAAAAAAAAAAAAGAAACATTTAACAAAAAGCCCCAATTGCGGAATTGCAACCGCAAAAAGCTGCTTAAGTTATTTGTTATTGTTATCAATAATATATACAACTAACTATCCAACGATATAGCTCGTTTGGCTGACCCACGTTCATTACAGCACATTTGGGTTGAATAAATTTAATTGTTTTTCCATCATAAATTATCGTGGTTCGCATATCCGTTGATAAAAATGGAATTGCATTCTAATTGCAAAACGAAATCAAATTTCGTGCCATAATTAATTGGCAAATGTGCGTAAATTGTTTGGGGGCTTAGGGACTTCTCGCCATTGATCGGGTTGTTTTCAATATGACTTTCAAACACCGAAGAACAAATGAAAATTTAGCTTATTAAAATGTGAAAAGTGTTGCACTTCCATTGACGAAACGTGTGCCAATTACAAAGTTTTTAGCTTGAAATACATCAGCTTGCAAAATGAATTTATTTTTTACGGATCTAGCTATAAAGCATTTATAATTTCTGAACGTAATTAAGTTATGTTTGGCTTACTTGTAATCAACTTATCACATTTGTTGGCGCAAAAACGGAGAGTCAATCGTATGCTATATATATATATGCTTATTGATGAACAGTGGCTGTACTTGCTATAAATCCTTCACAGCTTAAGTTTAAGTAGAGGACCAAAGCCAAGGTGTGAACGAGCCGGATATGGTAGCTGAATATATAAAGTCGGAAATGGTGGGTGGGTGGTCCGAGTAAAGGGGCAAATGGGAGACAGAAAGTAGACACAGATCCAACAGGCGACGTCGGCACTTTTGGTCCACTTGCCCGGCAATTGGACCATTTCGTTGAGCGCTTCACGGCGCTCAAGTTGCCTTGGGTTTGGGATTGGGATTGGGATTGAGAATGGGACTGAGAATGGGAACGAGAATGGGAACGAGAATGGGAATGGCATTGGGTGGAGATCCCAGCTGTGCTGCCAGTCGACTGCCAACGACATTTAGCCCACTTTTTACGCAGCAGCGGGCACCACAGGAACCGGAGTACGGAATGAAACCTCCACCCCCCAACCAACCCTGGAAGGTGCCCCGAGTGACCCCTTCTTATGCACCCCTCCCTCCTCTACACCAAGAACAAAATGTGGAAGGAACAAGAGCCGAAAAACTTACCTTACTTTACCCATATTTACATGAAAAGCTTATGGTGCTGTGGAGTGTAATTGTTTTCATATACCTTTTTGAATGATTTTGTTAACCAGTTAAAGTTAAAGTTAAAGTCTTGATAAATTACTTGCGAGTAGCACCACATACCTCAGATTTTCAACTGAACTTTAATTTATTTCATAGATCTTATTTAAGGTTATTTCATTCGCCGTTACTTAGTGAATGTGTGCTTAGTGAACTAATGTCCAAAAGCATGCTCTTAAAGTTTAAACAGGATATCGTAGCACCTTCATTTCTGCAAGTGTGCGGGTATAAAGTTACCCGTGGCTCGGCCGTTCAAGTAGTCAGTCAAATTGGGATTCAGTTGCGGAATTTTTGGGGTCACCTCGCTCAGTTCTACTGCATTCCAATTCCAATCCACTCCACGTCGCCGTTTGCCCTTTGCCACAGCTCCGTTCAAGATGCAGATAATGCTAATTAATTGTATTGATTAGCTCATTATATCATTAGCTGCCAGTGCACTGGACGGGCGAACTTGCCCCGGGCGCATTCTCAATGTGCCATGCGACGACAATAAGTTTCGAGCACAGCAGCAACATACGCAGATCCTTGGAAGCAGATCCTCGTGTGCTAAGCTGTGTGCGTTGTGTGTCCCGGGGCCGCACAGTCGTATAAATATACTTGTCTTAAATGCACCTACCTCCTCAGGGCCATGGCCAAAATCGGTTGCAACACCGAAAACTCGAACGGGAGGCTATGGAAATTCGAATTTCCGGGTCAGGACGTGTGCCCATAAGGTTTGTACTTGGTTTATAACCAACTAAAAACTAGTACAGTTGCCATCGGTCAATGCCACCTACACACCTATGGTATGTACATACATACATACATATGTATGTATGCCATTGCTCATTTCAATTACTAGATCCTGACGCAGGCCTCCAGTGATTTCTTCATGTACTCTTAGCTGACTTTCAGACTCCGTTGCGAATGTCAGGTTTGAGGTTTTCGTGGCCATAATGCGCCCTCCTTTCTGTGTGGTCATGAAGTTTGTCCAACTTTTTGGAGACAAACTGCATCGTCCTTCCGCATCCTTCATTCTCCATCCTTTTTCCCGCCCCCCTCATCCTGTCGCCGATGTCGTCCTCAGCATCGTTAAGGCGTATCCATCATAATATCTATCAGAGAGACGAGGGGAATACTACCGTATACCGTATACTGCTTCATCCGAATAATTCATTTATATTAATACATCCTGCAGAGCAACAGTCAAACTCACTGCGAAAGAGACGGAGATAGATATAGGTATATGTATAGCTATACAAGAAGCTGAGGAAGAAGTATTTCAATTTGTATTGCCAAGTGTCTAGCTCTATCTGTCTCTTTCTGTCTTTCTCTCTTTCTCGCTCGCACTGTCTGCAGTTGCAGTGCTCGACTTTGCCTCGTCGACAGCTTAAAGTTTGAATTGCTGCACACGGAGTCGCTAATCCACTGAGAGAAACTAGCAATTAAACTAATTCTTATCGCGATTGACAGTGAAATTGTCGTTTGAACGTAGAAATTGTATTGTTTCAACATTGGACATTGATTATTTCGGCATTTAGCTTAGAGTGATAATCGAATCTGAGACATTTGAATAATGGAATTTTATC